>NC_080023.1:114578089-115203089 GCF_030020395.1 Manis pentadactyla | reverse complement strand
GCAAGGAAAACAACAGCAAAAATGAACAAGTGGGACTATATTTAGCTGAAAAGCTTCTGTACAGCAAAAGACACCATCAATAGAACAAAAAGGAACCCTACAGTATGGGAGAATATATTTGGAAATGACAGATCCGATAAAGGCTTGACGTCCAAAATATATAAAGAGCTCACATACCTCAACAAACAAAAAACAAATAATCCAATTAAAAAATGGGCAGAGGAACTGAACAGACAGTTCTCCAAAAAAGAAATACAGATGGCCAACAGACACATGAAAAGATGCTCCACATCGCTAATTATCAGAGAAATGCAAATTAAAACTACAATGAGGTATCACCTCACACCAGTAAGGATGGCTGTCATCCAAAAGACAAACAACAACAAATGTTGGCGAGGCTGTGGAGAAAGGGGAACCCTCCTACACTGCTGGTGGGAATGTAAATTAGTTCAACCATTGTGGAAAGCAGTATGGAAGTACATCAAAATGCTCAAAACAGACTTACCATTTGACCCATGAATTCCACTCCTAGGAATTTACCCCAAGAATACAGCAATCAAGTTTGAGAAAGACAGATGCACCCCTATGTTTATCGCAGCAGTATTTACAATAGCCAAGAAGTGGAAGCAACCTAAATATCCACCAGTCAATGTGTGGATAAAGAAGATGTGGTACATATACACAATGGAATAATACTCAGCCAGAAGAAGAGGGCAAATCCTACCATTTTCAGCAACATGGATGGAGCTTGAGGGTATTATGCTCAGTGAAATAAGCCAAGCAGAGAAAGAGAAATACCAAATGATTTCACTCATCTGTGGAGTATAAGAACAAAGGAAAAACTGAAGGAACAAAACAGCAGTGGAATCACAGAACCCAAGAATGGACTAACAGGTACCAAAGGGAAAGGGACTGGAGAGGATGGGTGGGTAGGGAGGGATAAGGGGGGGGGAGTAAAAGAGGGGTATTAAGATTAGCATCCATAGTGGGGTGGGAGAAAGGGGAGGGCTGTACAACACAGAGAAGACAAGTAGTGATTCTACATCATTTTGTTATGCTGATGGGCAGTGACTGTAAAGGGGTTTATAGCAGGAACCTGGTATAGGGGAGAGCCTAGTAAACATAATATTCTTCATTTGAGTGTAGATTAATGATAAAAAAAAAAAAGAAATAAAGAAAGAAAAGGGGGATTACTCCCTGATAGGATAAAACTAACTGTAAATCAACAATTAATGCATGCTTTAAATATCCTTAATTTTGATCACTTAAAAGGTGTCAGATGGTCGATTATGGAGGTACATTTTTCTGATAATATTCCTTTATGTTAAAAAAAAGGAAAAAGAAAAAGAAAAAGAAAAAGCAGTTCCTGTGTGGTGACCTCCAATGAGTTCTACACAATGGTATAAAGGGCATATCAAAGTGTGAGCAAAGGGTCCGTTTGTGTTTATACAGAGGATCAACGCCTAATTTGACTACCCAGAAAATGAACTAAGATACGATAAGAAGAAGAACTTCCAACATCAGCACTCTCTGGAAGACTCATGCCAGAAGATGATCATCAAAAAACCTCAACAAATATCCAGTCGCTGCTACAGCTGTAACTTCATTCATCCCACCAGTTCCTGGACTTGCCATGAGAATGAAGAAGGAGATATCTAAGCTGGCCTGTGCATATAGTAAAACAACAAATTTGACTGGGTCTATACTATTGGAACTCAACCAAGAATTAGGAGAAGTGCAAGTTGTAGCGCTCCAAAATCTTATGACTACAGACTATCTACTGTTAAAAGAACATATGGGATGTGAACAGTTCCCAGGAATGGGCTGTTTTAATTTTTCTGATTTCTCTCAGACTGTTCAAGTACAGTTGGACAAAATCCATCATACCATAGATAAATTTTCACAAATGCCTAGGGTGCCTAACTGGTTTTCTTGGTTTCACTGGAGATGGCTGGTAATTATAGATCTGCTTAGGTTATATAAGTGTATTCCTATTATGTTAATGTGTGTGTGCAATTTAATTAGTAGTTTAAAACGTATACATGCTTAAGTTACTCTACAAGAAGATATGTCAAAGAAATAATCAATCTTCCCATGTTTTCTTCCATCTGCTACTTCTATAGCTTTTGTTCTTCCTTCCTAATTACAACCCTTAAATAGAATTTGTGCCTCATATAGAATTTACCGAGTATCATAATTCCTCCAAGTGGTAAAGATACCTCAAGACAAATGCTGGGCATAGAAGCCACAGGGAATAAATCTGCAAAGAGTAAAAAGCTAACCTTTTCAAACAATATGGTTTCTCTCTCACTTACCAACTTTACATTTCCCTGTATGGCTCTGGAAGATGATTGGTTAGCCAGAGACGGGTAAGATTCCTCAAGGGAGGAACAACCTAAGACAGGCACAGTCGCAGGGGGGCCATCAGGTGAGAAATTGGGGATCAACAGAGGTGAGGCTTAGTACCTCACCCCCCTGTTTTGAGAGAAATCTGCATCTGTGGATGTTTTATTGCTCTTGTCTAGCTTGGATTAACACATAGTCTACAGGCACACACCTGATCATCTACATTTGCTCTCTTACAGCACTAAACTATGTTTTCTACCTTTATCTTGCATCTACCTACCACTTCAGCATTTTATTAAAAATAATAATAATAAAGGGAGAAATGTGGGATCCACATGTAAATCAAGTATAAAAATCAAATGAATATTCATATTTGTCCTGATGGTTTATAGTTCATAATGCGTGATCAAAACCGAAAGTTTCTGTGATGACTGCCCTTGTACTGTTCACCATGTAAGAAGTTATTCACTATGTAAGAATTTGTTCACCATGTAAGAACTTGTTCGTTATGCTTCAGATGATTGGAGACTGGCGAGAATTAGGCTTGAGGTGGATTAATGATTGTGCATTGAGCATTGACTCCCCTATACAGAATTTTGTTGTTGTTAACAACCATTTGATCAATAAATATGAGAGATGCCCTCTCAAAAAAATATATATATATCATTTTAGACGTTAAAGTTGATACATATGAATCAAATTTTTATCAGCAGTCTTTACGTGCCCTCATATTTCAATTATTTTCACTACATTTACTTTTTCCTTTCAAAAAATGTATAACAACCTTTAATTTGCCTGTCTTTACATCAAGGTTATATTTTATGAACAATTTCTGTGACCCTTAGATGCAAAAGAATAAAAATAAAGGCAATTTTTAACAAGGAGAATGTGTAAATATGAGTAACACTGTGGCTTGTGTCAGTTTTTCTGAGTCTCAAAAATGGAAGGTGTCAACTACTTTCACCTTCTAAACTGAGGTTCTAAGTCATCTCTGTAGGACTTGCAAAGGAGGTATCCACGAGTCAAATCAGGGACAATTAGTAACCGATAATCTCCAGGCTTTTAAAAAAGAAGGTGGAATATCTTAGACAGAAGCACAGTGGACTGTATTAGCACTAGTTAGCAATATGTGCTGTGAGACCAGTCCTACTGGCACATAGAAGTTTTGGATGGATTCTCCTTTACTTCAAGGAGACTCCTTAGAAAATTTAATCTGAGTTTTCTAGAATACTGGAAACACAGTGAACTATTATGAAAGTTATACTTAAACCATCTCAAAATCAAGAAGCAGGTTGCTGTGGTTTGTGGATTGTAGGCTTGAAATAGCTGCAAACCCATTTATGACAGGACAAACTTTGTAATTTCATCACACCAGATGAGAGGATCAACTGGCTGCCTGATGAGGTAAGGACAATTCAGCAGAAATAAATCGGGTTTATTCATTTACATCCCAAGAGAGGAAGCAGCTGTTCAGAGAGGTCACATAGTGGGGATTCTCAATGGCCTCTAAAGGCATCCCAGAGGACAATTTTCAATCCCCAACAAGTTCAAACAAATCACAGATCCAATAAGAAGAGACATATCTTAATTCTTTCATCTTCCTTCCTTTTCTTGATTTGATTTGAGGGGTTTTAAAGGATGTTTAGCGTGGGAGAGGAGCAGAAGTACAAAGCATACAAATGGAAGAGAAGCCAACCACACTCCTCATGTCCATGAAGGTTTCCAGAGTTAGTTCTAAACTGCAGAAAGAGAAATACATATTTTTTAAATAAAGTACAGAATTTTGACTATTTAATGGGACTGGATATTAAAAGACAATTGTAATTTTTAAATGATTTGAAGTGAATGGAGGGTTTTCATTGTCTGAGTGAAGAGATAAGTCATGAGACCACTCTTGGATCTCATCCAAGTATTGAGGACTTAGACTCTAGCCCCACAGAGCATGCTGGAGCAAGTGGAAAGGGAAAATAATAAGATTGTTCCTGTTTTCTGAGTTCCACTTATTCAATGTAAAATTTCTCACATCAAAGGTATAGCAAAGATTACTAAGGACTAAGTTGTTAAGGATGATGATATCTTTTTATTCTAGGTAATTTTATAATTATGTGAAAATTTGATTAGTGTCAATAATTTTATAATAAATAATTTTAGAATGAAGGTTATCATATCTTTAATAACCTATTACTAGCATTGCAATTTCATTCAATTAATGACCTTTTCTAAATTTTTTATGACTCATAACATTTTCTTAGCATTCTAATATTTCAATCAACTGACTATTCTAATGCTTACATTTTGCTGTAAGAGGTTTCTCCAAAATTAATTTTGCTCATTTTAGCATATACTATTAATTTTATCCTCATAACTATTAATTATACCTAATTTTCATCCTTATTCATTTTTCAACATAGTACATTATGTTTAATAAATATATCTTGTAGTAGGTTGTGGGAATTAATTATCTTTGATTTTTTCTTGTTAGATTTCTTTTTTCTCTATGTGATGTTATTATAGACAAGATAAAATCTATTGTGCACGTTATGTTGCATGGTATGTAATCAACTTAATATTTACAAAGCATAGAATTGAAAATGCCAATATTACCTAAATTGTGTCAAAATTACATTGAATATTATTTGAATAGAAGCTAGTTTTTAACTAATTTTATTTGTTATTCTTACGTAAGTTTTCTAATTTGCTTTTAATTAATATGTGTTTTAGTAAGTAGCTCTCATAATAAAGGGCAAAATATTAACAATTTGATGGAATTATTTTAATTCTATTCATCTGAAACCAGAAATTTAACAAACCAGGAAATATCTCAAGTACTTATAAATATTCTTGGACAGCGTACACATCTATAGGAAAAAAGAATACCCATCTGTAGATAAAACTTGTTAGAATGCCAAGTGTCTTAAACGTATGTACAAATAATTTTCCTGTAGTTTGGTAGAAAGTAAAATTTTTCAAGCAAGAATTTGGCATAGGCAATACCCAATTTTATTTTGAATAATCTCCAGGCAGAGTCTATAGTTTGTTTGTTTTTTTAATGAAAACACTAGAATAAGAACAGCTGCAAGGAATTGAGTAATACTGGAAGTTAATGATATCAAGATTAGGCTAATCACTATTTAAATTTTAAAAGCAATTATTGTGAAGAAAGAATTGACAATTAATTCCTGACTTAAGAAATCAATTACATTTCTTTTGACAGAAGAATAAATGTTAGTTACAAATATGTTTATGTAGTTATGCTACTAAAGAGAAACTGCATAGTAGTAAGAGATCCTTCTAGGGATAATCTAAAGGTTTCCTACTGGGCCTCATGCCTCTTTTAGTTGAATTAGGCACTCTGAAGCACATTGTGAACAGGTAGCCATTCTGTTCAAATGTGGAAAAATGAGTTTTATAGCCTCTTTTCTTTATTCTGTCTGTGCAGACCCAAATGTTTGTCCTGTTGATAATCTACCACCCACCTTACCACGTTCCACACTGTTAATTGCTGATTATCTGCTCCTTGTCCTTGTATTTAAAGAAATATTTTAAATACCACTTATCAAGTCATCTTTTGTGTCTTTTAATAGGTTAAAAAATATTACAAAAGAGTTGAAGTCTTATAAGTAAGAGGGGAGAAAAGAAAGAGGAGGAGGAGGAGGGGAAGTCATCCAGGGAATCTAACTTGAGACATGACCACATTTAAACAAAAAGATGGTCAGAAATCAATTCAAAATAAATGTAAGTGTGGTTACTTCAGTTGCACTAAAAACAGGACCACTTGCTTTTTCTTTTCTCTTCAAGAAGCAGAAATTGGCTTCAACTGTGTGACTGAAAAACCACATGCTTTCCCACCTCTTGAAGAAACCGTAAACTTCACATAGATCATCAGAAAATGCAATATCCAGGCTGAACAGTATAATAGGGATAGGAGCTTTTGGAAAATATGATTGCAAGTTAAACTTGGCTTAAAAAACAGCCGAGCGTGAAACTAGTTATTCTCACACCTGGAATTTATGCTTGGCCTGAAATCATTCATTCACAGTTAATGAAAATGTAGCAGTTTGTATCTTAAAGGAACTGTGGGTCTAATGTCAAAATTTAGCACTATTCTATTATTCATTCCTATGTTTATGATATACAGTATTTTAAAATATGTTACCACAGAAAATGAGTCAGAAAGAAGGTCCCTAGGTTTACCTCATACTCCTTTTGAATGAGACAGATTTACTTTTGTGCTTTGGTCTTTATTTGCTATATATCAAAATTTGTAGTTTCCTATAATTACATTTGTTAAGAATAACCTTTCATTTTCATGACTTGGGATATCAAAGACTAAACGATTATTCAGAGTTTTTTAAGTGAAATAACCAACTTTTTCTATCGTAATATGAACTTTTCTCACATTTTCTCTTAGACTCAGGAAACTGGCTAATATGTACAATATTTGTGTATTAAACAGAATTGCCTCATCTTTTTTCATGAATTTTTCAGTTATCATTTTTTAACTGCTATTTTTGGTGATTGATTAGAATCTGCTATTTACCTTATTTGCTCTTTACAAATTTCTGAGGTTAATAAATATGAATATCAACTTGATTTATTCTACTGTACATTTTAAATATAAGAAAACAATAGTCGTTTTCTAATATTTGTTTTCTTTACTGTTCTGTCACCTCCACCACCAATTTTGGACCTCTGAAAATATATTTGGGATACTATTTTGTCGTATTTCTGCTTGCCATCAAAGAAACTACGCACGTTACTTGTTCACATGTAACCTCACCATTAGTAAGCTCACACAAACCATTAAAAATATTATTTGCAGATTTATATATTACATTTTTCAATACAAATTGTTGCTTAAACCTAATGTAATTTTTTTTTTGGTATCATTAATCTACCATTACATGAAGAACATTATGTTTCCTAGGCTCCCTCCTTCACCAAGTACCCCCACATACCCCTTCACAGTCACTGTCCATCAGCATAGTAAGATGCTGTAAAATCACTACTTGTCTTCTCTGTGTTGTAGAGCCCGCCCATACAATCTCCACATTATACACGCTAATTGTAATGCCCCCTTTCTTTTTCCCACTCTTATCCCTCCCTTCCCACCCATCCTCCAGTCCCTTTCCCTTTGGTAACTGTTAGTCCATTCTTGGGTTCTGTGATGCTGCTACTGTTTTGTTCCTTCAGTTTTTCTTTGCGCTTATACTCCACATATGAGTGAAATAATTTGGTACTTGTCTTTCACCGCCTAGCTTATTTCACTGAGCATCATACCCTCTAGCTAAATCCATGTTGTTGCAAATGGTAGGATCTGTTTTCTTCTTCTGGCTGAATAATATTCCATTGTATATATGTACCACATCTTCTTTATCCATTCATCTACTGATGGACATTTAGGATGCTTCCATTTACTGGCTAGTGTAAATAGTGCTGTGATAAACATAGGGGTGCATCTGTCTTTTTCAAACTGTGCTGTTTCATTCTAGGGGAAATTCCAAGAGGTTGAATTCCTGGGTCAAATGGTATTTCTATTTTAAACATTTTGAGGAACCTCCATACTGATTTCCACAATGGTTGAACTAATTTACATTCCCACCAACAGTGGAGGAGGGTTCCCCTTTCTCCACAACTTCACCAACATTTGTTGTTGTTTGTATTTTGGATGGTAGCCATCCTTACTGGTGTGAGGTGATATCTCATTGTGGTTTTAATTTGCATTTCTCTGATGACAAGTGATGCGGAACATCTTTTCATGTGTCTGTTGGCCATCTGAATTTCTTCTTTAGAGAACTGCCTATTCAGGTCCTCTGCCCATTTTTTAATTGGATTATTTCTTTATTGTTTGTTGAGGTGTGTGAGCTCTTTATATATTTTGGATGTCAACACTTTATTGGATCGGTCATTTATGAATATATTCTCCCATACTGTAGGATACCTTTTTGTTATATTGATGGAGTCTTTTGCTGTACAGAAACTTTTCAGCTTGATATAGTCTCACCTGCTCATTTTTGCTTTTGTTTCCCTTGCCCAGTGAGGTATGTTCATGCAGAAGTCACTCATGTTTATGTCCAAGAGATTTTTGCCTATGTTTTTTTCTAAGAGTTTTATGGTTTCATGACTTATATTCAGGTCTTTGATCCATTTCGAATTTACCTTTGTGTATGGGGTTAGACAGTGATCCAGTTTCATTCTCTTACATGTAGCTGTCCAGTTTTGCCAGCACCATCTATTGAAGAGACTGTCATTTCCCTATTGTATGTCCATGGCTCCTTTATCATATGTTAATTGACCATATATATCTGGGTTAATGTTTGGAGTCTATATCATGTTCCACTGGTCTGTGGCTCTATTTTGTGCCAGTACTAAATTGTCTTGATTGCTGTGGCTTTGTAGCAGAGCTTGAAATTGAGGAGCGAGATACCCCCAACTTTATAATTCCTTCTCAGGATTGCTTTAGCTATTCGGGGTCTTTGGTGTTTCCATATGAATTTTTGAAATATTTATTCCAGTTCATTGAAGAATGCTGTTGGTAATTTGATAGGGATTGCATTGAATCTATATATTGCTTTGGGCAGGATGGCCATTTTGATGATATTAATTCTTCCTAGCCAGGAGCATGGGATGAGTTTCCATTTGTTAGTGTCCTCTTTAATTTCTATTAAGAGTGTCTTATAGTTTTCAGGGTATAGGTCCTTCACTTCCTTGGTTAGGTTTATTCCTAGGTATTTTATTCTTTTCGATGCTATTGTGAATGGAATTGTTTTCCTGATTTCTAATTCTATTAGTACATTGTTAGTGTATAGGAAAGCCACAGATTTCTGTGTGTGAATTTTGTATCCTGCAACTTTGCTGAATTCTGATATCAGTTCTAGTAGTTTTGGAGTGGAGTCTTTAGGGTTTTTTATGTACAATATCATGTCATCTGCAAATAGTGACAGTTTGACTTCTTTACCAATCTGGTTCCTTGTATTTCTTTGTTTTGTCTAATTGCAGTGGCTAGGACCTCCAGAACTATGTTGAATAACAGTGGGGAGAGTGGGCATCCTCTCTTGTTCCCTATCTCAGAGGAAAAGCTTTCAGCCTCTCACTGTTCAGTATGATGTTAGCTGTGGGTTTATCATATACAGCCTTTATTATGTTGAGGTACTTGCCCTCTATGCCCACTTTGTTGAGAGTTTTTATTATGAATGGATGTTGAATTTTTTCGAATGATTTTTCAGCATCTATGGAGATGATCATTTGGTTTTTGTCTTTCTTTTTGTTGATGTGGTGGATGATGTTGATGTGTTTTCGAATGTTGTACCATCCTTGCATCCCTAGGATGAATCCCACTTGGTCATGGTGTATGATCATTTTGATGTATTTTTGAATTCGGTTTGCTAATATTTTGTCGAGTATTTTTGCATCTACGTTCATCAGGGATATTGGTCTGTAGTTTTCTTTTTTGGTGGGGTCTTTGCCTGGTTTTGGTATTAGGGTGATGTTGGCTTCATAGAATGTGTTTGGGAGTATTCCCTCCTCTTTTATTTTTTCGAAAACTTTAAGAAGAATGGGTATTATGTCTTCTCTGTATGTCTAATAAAATTCCGAGGTAAATTCATCTTGCCCGGGGTTTTGTTCTTGGCTAGTTTTTTATTACTGCTTCAATTTCATTGCTGGTAATTGGTCTGTTTAGCTTTTCTGTTTCTTTCTGGGTCAGTCTTAGAAGGTTGTATTTTTCTAGGAAGTTGTCCATTTCTTCTAGGTTTTCCAGATTATTAGCATATAGGTTTTCATAGTATTCTCTTACAATTCTTTGTATTTCTGTGGGGTTCATCGTGATTTTTCCTTTCTCATTTCTGATTCTGTTGATGTGTGTTGATACTCTTTTTCTCTTAACAAGTCTGGCTAGAGGCTTATCTATTTTGTTCATTTTCTCAAAGAACCAGCTCTTGGTTTCATTTATTTTACCTATTGTTTTATTCTTCTCAATTTTATTTATTTTTTCTCTGATCTTTATTATTTCCCTCCATCTGATGACCTTAGGCCTCATTTGTTCTTCTTTTTCCAATTTTGCTAATTGTCTCTTTAGACTATTCATTTGGGATTGATCTTCCTTCTTTAAGTATGTGTGGATTGCTATATACTTTCCTCTTAAGACTGCTTTTGCGGCATCCCACAGAAGTTGGGGCTTTTTGTTGTTGTTGTCATTTGTTTCCATATATTGCTGATTTTCCATTTTAATTTGGTTGCTGATCCAGTGATTATTTAGGAGCATGTTGTTAAGCATCCATGCGTTTGTGAGCCTTTTTGCTTTTTTTGTACAATTTATTTCTAGTTTTATACGTGGTCTGAGTAGTTGGTTGGTAGGATTTCAATCTTTTGGAATTTACTGAGGTTCTTTTTGTGGTCTAGTATATGGTCTATTCTGGAGAATGTTCCATGTGCACTTGAGAAGAATGTGTATCCTGTTGCTTTTGGGTGTAGAGTTCTATAGATGTCTATTAGGTCCATCTGTTCTAGTGTGTTGTTCAGTGCCTCTGTGTCCTTACTTATATTCTGTCTGGTGGATCTGTCCTTTGGAGTGAGTGGTCTGTTAAACTCTCCCAAAATGAATGCATTGCATTCTATTTCCTCCTTTAATTCTGTCAGTATTTGTTTCACATATGTTAGTCCTCCTGTATTGGGTACATATATGTTTATAATGGTTATATCCTCTTGTTGGACTGAACCCTTTATCATTATGTAGTGTCCTTCTTTATCTCTTTTTACTTTCTTTGTTTTGAAGTCTATTATGTCTGATACTAGTATTGCAACACCTGCTTTTTTCTCCCTGTTGTTTGCATGAAATATCTTTCTTCATCCCTTGACTTTTAATCTGTGTATATCTTTGGGTTTGAGGTGAGTCTCTTGTAAGCAGCATATAGATGTGTCTTGCTTTTTATCCATTCCATTACTCTGTGTCTTTTGATTGGTGCATTCAGTCCATTTACATTTTGGGTGATTATTGAAAGATATATACTTATTGCCATTGCAGGCTTTAGATTTGTGGTTATCAAAGGGTCAAGGTTAGCTTCTTTACTACCTTACTGTCTAAGTTAGGACGCTTATTGAGCTGTTATAAACACAGTCTGATGATTCTTTATTTCTCTCCCTTCTTATTCCTCCTCCTCCATTCTTCATATGTTGGGTGTTCTGTTCTGTGATCTTTTTAGGAGTGCTCCCATCTAGAGCAGTCCCTTTAAAATACCCTGTAGAAGTAGTTTGTTGGAGGCAAATTCCCTCAACTTTTGCTTGTCTGGGAATTGTTTAATCCCTCCTTCATGTTTAAATGATAATCATTCTGGATACAGTATCCTTGGTTCAAGGCCCTTCTGTTTCATTGCATTAAATATATCATGCCATTCTCTTCTGGCCTGTAAGGTTTCTGTTGAGAAGTCTGATGATAGCTTGATGGGTTTTCTTTTGTAGGTGACCTTTTTCCTCTCTCTGGCTGCCTTTAATACTCTGTCCTTTTCCCTGATCTTTGCCCTTTTAATTATTATGTGTCTTGTTGTTGTCCTCCTTGGTTCCCTTGTGTTGGGAGTTCTGTAGTCCTCCATGGTCTGAGAGACTATTTCCTCCCCCAGTTTGGGGAAGTTTTCAGCAATTATTTCTTCAAAGACATTTCCATCCCTTTTTCTCTCTCTTCTATCTCCTATAATGTGAATATTGTTCCTTTTGGATTGGTCACACAGTTCTCTTAATATTGTTTCATTTTGGAGATCCTTTTATCTCTCTCTGCATCAGCTTCTATGCATTTCTGTTCTCTGGTTTTTAGTCCATTAATGGCCTCTTGCATCCCGTCCATTCTGCTTTTAAGTCCTTCCAGAGATTGTTTCATTTCTATAGTCTTTACTTGTGTTTTATTTCTGTACTTGCTCCTTTAGTTCTTGCATATTTCTCTGCAGATCTATCAGCGTGTTTATGATCTTATTTTGAATTCTTTTTCAGGGAGACTAGTTAGGTCTGTCTCTGCAGATCCTCTCTCAGGGGTTTTCTGGACTATTTTGGACTGGACTAAATTTTTCTGCCTTTTCATGGTGACAACGGTGGCTGTAGGCAGGCTGCGGGTTTGTCAGCTGGGAGAAGAAAGTCTTTTCCTTCTTGCTGGTTGCCTTGCCCTTTGTCAGTTACCTGCACTCCTGGAGCAGCTGCTGGGTTAATTCCCTTAGTTGCTGTGGTTGGGATCTCCATCAGAGCAGCCGGTAGCCCTGTGGGGAGTGGCAGGCACACCAGGTGGGCTCCTCTGCAATAGTGGCGCCCCTGCTGGGCAGCTGTGTGCCAGCAGTGGCCTTTGGGTCTGGCCCGGGCAACTATATGTTGGGCCTCTCCTGTCCTCCCTCTGGCACCGCTGCAGGTGTGCACAGGCCTCTCCCATGCCCCTTTGGTGCCACTGCTGCCGGCGTGCGTGGGTCGCTTTCAGGCTGCTCGGTCACTGCCGCGGAGGCCTCGCGCAAGCCGCTCCCGGTCCCCTCTTGTGCCACCGCCCCTGGCACGCACTGCCACTCTCCCACTACTGGGCCAGTGTGTCGGGGTCCATGCCAGTTGGGGGAAATACTGGCAGGTTGCTTAGTGCTGTGAGGGCCTTCAGAGCTGTGCTGCTGTCCAGGGGGTTAGGGCGCCTAAAGTACCCCGGGATTCCCAGCTGCTGGCTAAGTGTGCCGGGTTTACTTCGTCCAGCTGTGGGGTCCCTGTCTCTTTAAGACTTGCAAAAAGCATTCTCTTTTCTTTTGTCTCGTGGGCACCAGTTGCAAGGACCTGCCCGCAGGTTTTGCTTTTCTGTTTCTCTAATATCCAGCATCCCGTGCACCTTTTGTCTGCACTCTGGGTGTGGATTTCTAGATCTGGTTGTTTAGCAGTTCTGGTCTTTCACTCCTTCCCCATTCCTACTCCTTTCTTCCTGCCGGATTCTGGGGTGGACAGGTGTTCAGGTCCCGCCTTGCCATGGCTTGTATCTTGCCCCCTTTGTGTGATGTTGAGTTTTTGCAAATGTAGATGTATCCTAGCTTTTGTACTGTATCCACTGGTGTCTCTTTTAGGAATAGTTGTATTTATTGTATTTTCATAAATATATATGTTTTTGGGAGGAGATTTCCACTGAACTACTCACGCCACCATCTTGCTCCGCCCCCCAAACCTAATGTAATTTTGCAAGTGGAAAATAAATAAATATGGAAAATTAAAGGCTTTTAAGAAAAATTTAAAATTCTACATTTTTGAAGTAGATTTTTGTTTCTATTTATCATTTTTATGATGGACATATATGAAGAGTAAAAAGAGAAATTTACTTTTATGTTAAAGACCATAACTAATTCTATTCTTTTTCTATTAATCTATTCTATTTATCTCTTTTTAAGGTACAAATAATAGCTCTCTTAGATAACAATAAAACTTGGATATGTAATATAGATGGAAAATGAATGACATTAAAATTTAATTGTATTATTTCTAATCAATCATTATAAAAATAAAAATAACATGACATGAGCTGGAAGGAAATTCGAGTTTGTCTTGATATATCTTCTTTCCCTACTATTTTCCTAAAGTGTCTAATTTCATGTTTCTAGAGGATCTTTTACCCCAAGAGTGTTTGGTTTAACTATACAATGAAGATTTTAATCTATATATCATGTAATTTTGAGTGAACACAATAAAAAACAGAATTGTATGTCAAATGGGAATGTTTTTATACAACTATTTAATATGCTTAACCCTTAGTTTAAAATAAATGTTTTGTTTTGTTGCCATTATTTTTCTACATAGACACTTTGATAGTTCAATTGTTCTTCAAATTATAATTATTGACATTAATAGGATTATATGTATATAACATATTTTTATTATAAATTTATATAAATAGGGCTTAAATATAGTCTTTAAAAACTACTAACATTTACACAACACACTGTAAAGTATCCACAATTATCAGAAGAAAACTTCTATGACAAGTTAAAATGGTAAACCATTACATAGCATTTACTTGAATATCTTTACCATATGATGATTATTTACTAGTGATAGTTGCCATTTTTCTCAGAAATTTAATATCTAGCTGATGTACTTTTATTTACATAGTAAAAATTAGGAAAATTTCTATAGGTTGTTTTGGAAATCATTTACTTCTCATATAGTGAATAAAACCATATTAATTGGAGATGTTCACCTCCTACCAATTCAGAAAAATGCTATATGATAACAACCAGAGACAGATACAGCCAAATACTTTCAGAAGCCTGCAGATTTTAAGAATATTATCGGTTATCAAAAATGACAGAAAATTGATAGAAACAAATAATCTTTTTTCATATGATTCTTTAGGAAAAGATGACATTATTCTCTCCACATTTCCCTTATCAAAAATTGAGAGATGCAAACATGATTTTATGTATGTTTTACAGATGTTTCCAATCTCACAAACACTGCCTAATAAACTGCAAGTGAAGCATTCTGCCTTAAGAGATGTGGTAGATGCTCCTCTGCTTTCATGACAAATAATAATTAGAAGAAGAATTAATACTAGGGCAATAAAGTGGTTATAGTCAAAATTGTTCTTGAGTCTTAAGATTTCAAGCATTAAATTTATTTGTCTCCTAATAATCTTGGTAGACCAATAAGACTATATCCTAAATGTATCATGACTGAGATGTGTTTTTTTCTCTTTGATTTGTTGAAAATATGTACAGATATAAAATCCAGTCTTTGTTCAACAAATATTAAAGAATCAATAAAATGTGGAAAACATTTCCCAGTCACAATGCCATTACAGTACATGCCAGAAATACTTTTATTTCCCACCAAACCACCCTCATGTATGAAAACTGAATGCACGCTCACATTTATAGAGTGAAATGATTAAGACAAATGGAAATATATGTCCACACACATAATTAGAATAAATGACAATGGAAATACCATTTTACTACTTACAATTTTGTGTGAGTGACAAAAAACCAAAATAGCAGTTTAATCAAGGTAGAAGTTTTCTTCTCTTACCACATGAATGTGAGTGCAGTCTATGGGTGTTAAGGCCTGAGAGCACCTACGACCTAGGTTTATGTCATGTTGTATCTGCCAATATTCATGCTTTAATTTTATTCATCCAGAAAGGAAGGAGGACTAAGAGAATAACATGCTATTTTTCTTAAGGACTCTCCAAAGTTGTCCATAGTGCTTTCTTTTATATCCCTTAGACAGATGTTAGTGAAATCGCCACACACAGATGCAGGAGATGTTGGGAAAGTCATATCCTCATTTCTGTAAAGTCCTGTGTCAATAGGATGACACTCAAGGCTTCCTTTACTATGCTATTTTAGGTACACAGGTACTGGGAGACAATGGTCAGACTGTCAGAGTGACAATATATTAAAAAAAGAACATGTTAAAACAACAGCATACTGAAATACTTCAATGACCAAAATTCAAAACCTTTGAAAACTCATTTTGTTGGTAACAATATTGATTCTTGCCTTTTTTCTTTACTTTTTAAAAATTTTTTAAATTAAAGCATCATTGATATACACTCCTATGATGGTTTCACATACACAAAACAGAAGTTCAATATTCACCCATATCATCAAGCCCTCACTGCCTCCACTGTGGTAGCTGTCTATCAACATAGTAAGATGTTATAGTTATTAACTGTATTCTCTGTGCTGTGCTACCATCCCAGTGACTTAACTATGTTGTGATTGTGAAATACAGTGCCCCCTAATCTCCTTTTCCCTCCCCATCCACCCTCCCCAATCCTTTGCCATTGGTAACCATTAGTCTCTTCTCAGTGTTTTATGAGTTTTCTGCTATTTCTGTTCCTCTGTTATGCTTTTTTGTTATACTCCACAAATGAGTGAGTCATCTGGTATTTGTCCCTCCCTGCCTGACATATTACACTGAGTATAATATACTCTAGATCCACCTATGTTGTTGTAAATAGCAGCATTTCTTTTTCTTTTTATGGCTGAATAATATTCCATTGTGTATATGTACCACATCTTCTTTATCCATTCATCTACTGATGGACATTTAGGTTGCTTCCATATCTTGGCTAATGTAAACATAGCAGCAATAAACATAGGGGTGTATATGTCTTTTTGAATCAGGGATATTCCTAGGAGTGGAATTACTGGGTCAAATGGTATTTTTAGTTTTAGTTTTTTGAGGAACTACCATATTGCTTTACACAGCAATAAAAACAATTTATATTTTACCAACAGTGTAAGAGGTTTCCCTTCTCTCTGCATCCTTACCAGCATTTGTTTCTTGTCTTTTGGAAAGTGGCCATCCTAACTGATGTGATGTGATATCTCATTCTGGTTTTTATTTACATTTCTCTGATAATTAGTGATTTGGAGAATCTTTGCATGTGCCTATTGGCTATCCATATTTCTTCTTTGGAGAAGAGTCTATTCAGGTCCTCTGCCCATTTTTAATTGTGTTCTTTGTTTTTGGGATGTTGAGATGTATAAGTTCTCTATATATTTTGAATGTTAACCCCTTATCAGATAAGTTTATGAAAATATTCTCCCATACTCTAGGATACATTTTTGTTCTGCTGATGGCATCCTTTTCTGTGCAGAAACTTTTTAGTTTGATGTAGACCCACTTGTTCATTTTTAATTTGATTCCCTTGCTTGAGGAGATGTGTTCAGGGAAAAGTTGCTCATGTTTATACTCAAAAGATTTTTGCCTATGTTTTATTCTATGACCTTTATAGTTTCATGATCTCCATTCAGGTCATTGATCAAGTCTGAGTTCACTATTGTGTATGGAGTTAGACAATAATCCAGTTTCATTCTCTTACATATAGCTGTCCAGTTTTGCTAATACCATTTGTTGAAGAAGATTTTTCCCAATTGTATATCCATGGCTCCTTTATTGTGTATTAATTGGCCATATATGTGTGCATTTATATCTGGCCTGTTTATTCTGTTCCACTGATATATGGGTCTCTTCTTGGGCCAGTACCAAATTGTTTTGATTACTTTGGCTTTGTAGCTGAGCTTTTTCATGGAGTATAATCCCCCCAGCTTTATTCTTCTTTCTCAGGATTTCATGGGCTATGTGGGGTGTTTTGTGTTTCCATATGAATTTTAGATCTATTTGTTCTAGTTCATTGAAGAATGCTGTTGGTATTTTAATGGGAATTGCTTTAATATGTAGATTGCTTTAGGGAGGATGTGCATTTTGACAATATTAATTCTTCCTTTCCATGAGCTTGGGATAGATTTTCATTTATTGGTGCCTTCTTTAATTTTTCTCATGAGTGTCTTGTAGTTTCCAGAATAAAGGTCTTTCACCTCCTTGCTTAGGTTTATTCCTAGGTACTTTATTCTCTTTGATACAGTTGTAAATGGAATTGTTTTCCTGACTTCTCTTTCTGCTAATTAATTGTTAGTTTTAGGAATGTAATTGATTTCTGTGTATTAATTTTATATACTGTAAATTTGCTGAATTCAGTTATTATTTCTAGTAATTTTCTAGGTGGAGTCTTTAGGGTTTTCTAAGTATATGATCAGCAAACATTGAGAGTTTAACTTATTCCTTAGCAATCTGGGTGCCTCTTTTCTCTTTGTGTTGTCTGATTGCTATGGCTAGTGCCTCCAGTACTATGCTGAATAAAAGTGGTGAGAGTGGATATCCTTGTCTTGTTCCTGATCTTAGAGAAAAAGCTTTTAGCTTTTCACTGTTAAGTATGCTGTTGACTCTTGGTTTATCATATATGGCCTTTATTATGATGAGGTACTTATCCTCTGCATCAATTTTGTTAAGAGTTTTTATTATGAATGGTTGAATTTTGTCGAATGCTTTTTCAGCATCTATTGAGATGATCATGTGATTTTTGTCCTTTTTTGTGTTGGTGTGATGGATGATGTTGACTGATTTATGAATATTGTATCATCCTTGCATCCCTGGAATAAATCCCATTGGTCATTATGGATGATCTTTTTAATGTATTTTTGGATGGTTTGCTCATATTTTGTTAAGGATTTTTGCATCTATGCTCATCAGGGATATTCGTCTGTAACTTTCTTTTTTGTAGCGTCTTTGTCTGGTTTTGATATTAAAATGATGCTGGCCTCATGAAATGAGGTTGAAGAATTGCTTCCTCTTCTACTTTTTAGTAAACTTTAAGAAGGATGGGCATTAGCTCCTTAAATATTTGATAAAATTCACTTGTGAAGCCATCTTGTCTGGGAGTTTTGTTCTTGGGTAGGTTTTTGATTATCAATTGATTTCATTGCTGGTAATTGGTCCATTCAGATTTTTCTGTTTCATCCTGGGTCATTCTTGGAAGTTTTTTATTTTTCTAGGAAGTTATCCATTTCTTCTAGGTTGTCTAATTTATTGGCATATAATTTTTCATAGTATTCTCTAACAATTCCTTGTATTTCTGTGGTGTCTGTTTTCATTGTTCCTTTTTCTTTTCTGATTATGTTTATGTGTGTGCACTCTTATTTTTTCATGATAAGTCTGTCTAGGGGTTTATCTATTTTGTTTATTTTCTCAAAGAATGAGCTCCTGGTTTCATTGATTCTTTCTATTGTTTTCTATTCTCAATGTTATTTATTTCTGCTCTTATCTTTGCTATGTCCCTCCTTCTACTGACTTGAGCTTTTTTCTTTTTCTAGTTTCTTTTATTATTAATTTAGATTTCATGTTTAGGATTGTTCTTGTTTCTGAAGTTTGGCCTGTATTGCTATATACTTTCCTCTTAGAACTGCGTTCATTGCATCCCACAAATTTTGGGCTATTGAGTTGTTGTTTTCATTTGTCTCCATATATTGCTTGATCTCTTTCTTAATTTGGTGATTGATCCATTGATTATTTAGTAGTCTGTTGTTAAGCCTCCATGTGTTTGTAGGCTTCTTGTTTTCTTTGTGTAATTCATTTCTACTTTCATACCATAGTGGTCTGAGAAGCTGCTTGATACAAATTCAATATTTTTGAATTTATTGAGCCACTTTTTGTGGTCTGGTATGTTATATATTCTGGAAAATGTTCCATGTACACTTGAGATGAATGTGTATCCTGTTGCACTAGGGTGGAGTGTTCTGTAAATGTCTGTTAGGTTCATCTGTTCTGATGCATTGTTCATTGTCTTTGTTTCCTTACTTATTTTCTGTCTGGTTGATCTATTGGTGTGAGTAGTGTGTTGAAGTCTCCTAAAATGAATATGTTGCAGTCTATTTCCCCCACAATTCTGTTAGTATTTGTTTTACTTATTTAGATGCTCCTATATTGGGTGCATAGATATTTGTAATGGTTATACCCTTGTGTTGAACTGACCCTTTTATCATTGTGGAATGTCCTTCTTTGTTTCTTGTTACTTTCTTTGTTTTGAAATTCATTTTGTCTGATATAAGTACTGCAACTCCTACTTTTTACTCCCTATTATTTATATGAAATATCTTTTTTTCTCCCTTCACTTTTAGTCTATGTATATCTTTGGGTCTGAAATGAGTCTCTTGAAGGCAGCATATAGATGGGTTTTGTTTTTGTATCCACTCTGTCACTCTATGTCTTTTGATAGGTACATTTAGTCCATTTACATCCAAGGTGATTACTGATAGATATGTACTTATTACCATTGTAGGCTTTAGATTCATGGTTACCAAAGGTTCAAGGATAGCTTCCTTATTATCTAACAGTCTATCTTAAATCACTGATTGCTCTATTTTGAACACAATCTAAAGGGTTTTTTTTCCCTTTCTTCTTCTTCCTCCTCCATACTTTATATATTAGGTGTTGTATTCTGCACTCTTTGTGTATCCCTTGACTGACTTTGTGAGTAGTTAATTTAATTTTGTATTTGCTTAGTCTACTACCTTTACTTTGGGCTTATTTTCCCTGGTGACAGCATTAAGAGCATTTCCATCTAGAGCAGTGCTTTTAAAATATCCTGTAGTGCTGGTTTAATGGTGGTGAATTCCCTCATTTTTGTTTATCTGGAAATAAATGATTTAACCCCTGCTTCAAATTTAAATGATAATCTTGCCACATAGAGTTTTCTTGGTGGGAGTTCCTTCTGTTTCATTTCATTAAATGTATCATCCCACTCCCTTTTACCCTGTAAGGTTTCTCCTGAGAAGTCTGCTGATAGCCTGACAGGGTTTCCTTTATAAATTATCTTTTTTCTTTCTCTAGGTGCTTTCAATACTCTCTCCTTGTCCTTGATCTTTACCATTTTAATCATTATGTGTCTTTATGTTTTCTTCCTAGGATTCTGTTTGTTGCAATATCTTTGTGCTTCCATCACCTGAGTATCTATTAATTTTCTGATATTGGGGAAGTTTGCAACAATTATTTCCTCAAAGAGACTTTCTATCCCTTTGTCTCTCTCTTCTTCTGGTATCCCTATAACATGAATATTGTTCCATGTGGTTTGGCCACATAGCTCTCTTATTACTCTTTCATTCCTAGAGATCCTTCTGTCTCTATTTTTTGGCTTCGTTGTTTCCTTCCTCCCTAATTCCCAAGTCACTTACAACCTCTTCAACCTATGTAAGCCTGCTATTAAATCCCTCCATTGTATTTTGCATTTGAATTACTGCCTTCTTCAGTTCTGAGTGATGTTTATGGATGTCTTCTATCTTTTTGTTGAGTCCCTCCCAGAGATCATTAATATTTTTCTGTATATCTGTGTGCATTTTTATGACTTTTACTTTGAAGTCTTTATCAAGAAGATTGCTGATTTCACTTTCACTCAGCCCTCTTTCTGATATTTCGTCTTGTAGTTTTGTTTGCACAAAATTCCTCTGCCTCATCATTTTTTCAGTGTTTGCAATAGAGTAATAGCTTTATGAAGGAGGTGACCTCTCATCCCCAGAAGCTCAATTTCCTGTGTCTGAGCCCCAGCTTTAGGCATGCAGTGGGTAGGGTACCTTTCTGTTTGGCTTTAAGTGCTTTGATTTCAGGTAGGCTGTGCGGGCCTTCAGCTGATTGTGTGAGCAGGGAGAATACTGGGAGTTGCAGTGCTGGAGTTGCTGTGGGCATAACTCCCCCCTCCTGGCCTGCAGCAATGGAGGATCCATGCGCAAGAGGGTCCAGGGTCTGCCATGAGAAAGGAGCTCCAGAGGTGGGCTGCACATGAGCACAGGGAGGAGTGTTGGTGCTGTGCTGCTGGAGCTTTCATGGGCAGAGTTGCCTTCTGCCAAGCCTGCTGCAATGGTGGGGCACACTGGAGAGAAGAACTGGTGCCTGTCAGGATGAAAGAGCTCCTGGGGATGTGCTATACACATGTGCAATGAGGCATTTTGGTGCTCCATTCCTGAAGCAACCATGGGCAGAGCCACTCTCCATCTGGCCTGCTGTGATGGCAGGAGCTCCTTGTGAACAGGACTGGCACCTTCTGGGAGGCAAGAGCTTCTGGGACCAGCTCCTGCATGCAGCTCATGGGCTGGCCCAATAGGGATGAGCAGTCTGGGAGTCCTCCCTCTGCCTACCTGGGAGCAAAGTCTGATTCCACATCTGGCCTGGAGTGGCCTCCAGGCTGTGCTGAGGCAGATGGAGAGCTTGAATCTTCGCAGGGCTCCCAACCTGTTGGGCTGAGGGTGAGCTGGGGAGGTTTTGTCCACCTGACCTTTCTCCTAAGCAGAGAGCACTGTGCAATCCTAGGTCAGATGTTCAGCAGTCCTGGGCTTCCACTCCCTCCAGCTCCATTCTTCTTCCTCCTGCCTGTGGGCCACGGTGGGAAGAGGGCCTGGGTCCCACCAGGTAGTGGCTCTGCTACTCTATCCTTTTCTGTAGGGTCTTCTCTTCCTCCCGAGATGTAGGTTGTCCATTCTGCAGTCTTCAGGTCATTTTCAGGCCTAGTTGCATTTGCTGTATTTTTGAGTTCTATGTGATTTTTACATTGCCTACACACACCACCACTGGAATCATGACTCTTAAATTAATTCAGCTTATCAAAAACTACATTGTCTTCATAATTTGGTAGTTTTATTTCTTTGGGAACCAAATATACTATTTTTTAAATTGAAATATCACTAGTACTCAATATTGTATTGGTTTCAGATGTACAACATAGTGATTTGACAATTATATTACCAAATGGTCACCACATTAAGTATAATTACCACTTGTCAACATACAAAGAAATTGCAATATCATTGCCTATGTTCCTTACACTGAACTTCCATCCCTGTTACTAGTGTATATTATAATTTGAAATTATATCTTTATCCCCTTTGCCAATATGGCATCCTCCCCTGTGGTAATCACTAGTACATTTTCTGTGTTTATGAATCTATTTTTGTGTTGCTTGTTCATTTATTTTTTTAGATTCCATATGAGTGAAATATACTAATTTTAACTTGTTTTTATCTAGTATATTGTATTGACAGATAATGTAAATACAAATTAGTTTTAGACACATGTAGAAAAAGTTGACACAATTGCCAAGATCAGCATTAAAAACAAATTGATAGATAACAGAAACATAATTTAAATATTTGAAACAAATGAATGCTGTTTCCTGGTGCCCCTTCCTCTTTCCTTCCTGAGTCCTCACCTTTCACTCATGACTAACCTCCTTACTCACCTTTACGAAAGAGGACAAGGAGTGTTAACTATTTTAAAACTTACCTTAAATCATTCCATTTTGTTACGATCTTATATAAATGAATGAGGCCTTAGAACATTTAAGACTGTTTTCTACCTTTTAATGTCTAACTTCCTATTAAAAGGAATCAAATGTAAAGAAATATTTTAAATTGACACATAAAGAGGAAGTAGTAGTATAGGAAGAAGAAATTCATGATCAATTACATAGGCATGCACATATGTGAATGTGCGTGTTTCTATAGGTATATAAATGTACATATAATTATCTGGAAAACACATATCTCAGTCATGGTTTCCAAAACAATGTGATTAAATTGCTGTTATTATACTCATAACTTCTCTTAAAAATATAGTATTTCTTGCACATAATAAAGACATTCAATTTAAAAAGTGCATTTTTGTCATTTCAATATCTGCTAAAATACTTTCTTCATATTCTTTTTTAATAAAAGAAGTATCTCAAAATATTTAAAAAATTCAGCCACAGGGACAAAATGTACTGTGAATATCTGTGTCAAATTTTGTTTTTTTGAGATGTGTATTGGTTAGCTGCTCTCTTTATTAGAACCTCCAAGTATGATATTTTCAGTTATTTTTATTGACACATATTATGGAAACTGAGTAGACATACATTTCAGGATTTGTTAAAGTGAAATATCTTTAAAAGACATCATAATTTTGACCTTTCAAAATCACATATGAGATTAAGATATAAATGTGCTCTTAATAAAGGGAAATTAACTTACTTTTCAGTACCTACTGGAGTTTAATTTGTGCTAGTTTATGCCAATGAACAAACTCTCTGTTTATTTCTCATGGTTTTATAAATACTCAGTTTAACTCAAGTAGCAGCATTATGGATGCCAACATATTAGATCATATAAACTAAAATGAAGTCCATATCTTTCTTATCATTATAAACAAGTTCTTACTCCCTACCATATCAGCAACATAAAGTAGTCTTTAAGGTTCTTGGTTGTGGAATAGGTTTTCTGACTGTGATTCTGTGATATTAATCAAGTCATTGTAATGCTCTGAGAAAACATTTACTCATCTGTATAATGGAGTTGAGAAAATACCCTTTACAGAGATGAGTGTTCATCAAATGAGATAGTACATGCAAATTTACTATTTGGAGGCTTGTGAATAGAAAATACTTAACAAATACTAAAGTATCATTAGTATTAAGAATCAAAACTATTAGTTTAGTTAACTGATACTTTCCCATTTAGAGTGTATTTCCATTAATATTGACATATATTTGACTGTGCGATAGTACATACTGTTTAGGAGAACACAACAAAAATAAAGCTAATGCTATCAAAGGGGCTGTTTAATAAATAAAAAATTGTCTATTATATAATAGACATGTAAAACATATATTGTGTCTATCATATAATGAACTTTAAGATGAGTAGGAATACCATGGAATATTAGATCAATTTTTATGGGTTTTATAACTCACCTAAATATATATATGAATTGAAGGTATGTATTTAAAATGAAACTACAAATTATAAGAAAAACTAAAAGTAAATAGCTTTGTTGAGATGGGTATTTATGCACCAAACATGAAATATAGAAAACATAAAAATATAGAAATTTGTATCTCTCTGTGTAAAGGAAAATCAGATATGTTGAATAAAAATTGCAACTCAAGAAGATTAATGTAAAACACAAAAATGAATTCAAACACAAATTTAAACATGAAAAATATTTGCACCATAAGTGATGTTAACTCAATATCATTAACAGAAGAAAAACTTCCTATTAGTTAATACAGAAAATGAGTAATTCAAAGGAAGAAAAGATCATTATATGATCATAAAATTCACAAAAATTCTCCAAAAAAGGCAAAACATTGTTTCCTTGTACTAAATATTCATAGAAATGTAATATAAATTAATGTCACATTTTAAAATTTCATTTTGTATGATGATGAAGCATATCAATAATGATATTATTGAGGGCCTACTTTCACTGCACTCTTATTTAGAATTTGTGGTAATATATACATTTTAGAAGGATAACTTTCAAAATACAGGACAAGTTTTCACAAAATTTCCAGATCCTTTAACCTAGTGTTACAGTCAGCATGCAATGATACATTTATCTTATTTTATAAATGACTATAGATACTTACACATACCAATACACACATACATTTAAATAAAAATTGCAAAGTTGCACACCAATAAAAACTAATAATTTTATTATCTTTAGGCATTGATATTGAGTGATTTTGATCTTTTTATGCATTTTGCAATTGCAAAACTATTTTGCACAATAACTATATATTCTTAATTTTGTAGTTATAATTAAGACAGTAAATATACTTCCTTTTTGTATGAAAATGAAGTTAAGGAAATATTTATTAATTTTTCCAGCTTTAGAAATCCTCCAAGATTAATGACATAAAAACCTTGTGGTTGTCGGTAAGACTAAGACAAATACATGTATATTTATATTTGAATAGATTTTAAGTTTGATTTAATAAAGTTTTAATGTTATACTTCAGAAAACACTAGTATTTCCTATACAGTATGAAGGATAGTAATTGAAATATATAACTAATTATTTTATTATCTTTAGGCATGGATATTGAGTGATTTTGTTAGAACAGTGATTCTTTCATTTTCTTCCCTACAGCAAAATATTTATTTAATTTAAATTACCTTTGTGGAATTCCAAGGGGAAATGTATGCTCCCAGCCTGGGGAAAATAAACCGGGGAAACCTGTGAAGCCAAAATCAGTCAAAGGGAAAAATAAAGTAGGAGAAACCTGCTTATTGCCTACAAGAAGTTGTCTACTCTTGTTAACCAGTGTCTCTCCCAGCCCTGGCTGGGAAGAGCCAATAAAACCTCTCTGGTCAGTTGTATGCTTGCCTCCACCCCTACCCCTTAGAAGCACCTATTTATAAGGAGATGGCTACTTCTCTTCACCCATTGTAAACAACTACTGATATGGAGATGGATTAAGGCCAAGTGAGAGATTCTGGAAATATTACAATTTTACCCGCACTTTGATAGTTTGTTTTTCATAAGTGACATTTACTTATGGAGAACATTTGCTTATCATCACAGAATAACTGAAAATAATAAAAGACTTAACTTTAATCCTTAGGTATTATTAAAAGATAGGTCAAATAAAGTTTCACATGCCATTAAATTTGTTTTTGGCATGGTGAATATAGGCAGAGTTCTAATATATCTAAAGATTACTACTAGACTAATACGTAGACTTGAAATAGTTACTCTAGCCATGATGGTTGTGATAATAACTGTGGACTGTGGATTAAAACATGTTTTCAAAGCTGAGACATTGCCATGAGATAACATTTCATCTTGGAGAGTATATCTCTTCATAAAAGAGACCACTGAAAGTAGAAAAATCCTAGAAAATATAGCACAGAAATAGTAATCATAATGTACATCTCTCTCCATTCTATAACTCCTTTTATTTTCATTTTCCATCAAACATTGAAGTCTCTTTTTATTAATTCTTGAACAAAGGGAAAGGTTGGGGGGGGGGTGTGTGCATAGTTGTAATTGAAGACTCTTCTGGGTAAAGAAATCAGTGATCTGTAAATTTTAGGTGACCCAGATTATTGCAGAGAGTCTTGCCTGCTGCCATTAACCCTTAACTTCATAAAGCAATACTATGATTAAAGACAGCTTCTCACAACAGGCTGTGACCAACATTTATGGGAGTGGAAAAGGATTATAAATAGATACAGTAGATAAAACAAAGGCAAAAATCTGGAGCAAGAAGCCTGAAAATTAAATATCAAATACTTTACTTAATTTAAATAATAATTGAAATCAAGTTTTATCCTCACTTTTCAAATTTAGTTGAATTCTGAATATGCAGAATAATTACTCCTCTATATAATAAGATTCATACAAAAGAAATTTTAGACATTGTGAACATAAATTCCTAGAAGTAAATAAAATGGTTTAGTGGCAATTTATCTATAATGAAGCAGTATTATTAAGAAAATACTTGAGAATGGTCTATATGCAGTTATACATTAACATTTCTATCAACTTTGTTATTTCTTAACTAGTACAAGAAAGACCTTCTATGCTAATGTCACTTCAAAATTTCATGGTAGATTTAATTTCTTGCTTATTCTCATATCATAACTGCTCTTTATACATCTATTTGTAAGAATTAAAATGAATCCCTTCAACATATAGAATTTCTTATTTAAAGTAATACTAAATAATGGACACATTTTATATGGTTATTTTTGTAAAGAAGAGCCAAACTTACTGAATTTTTTCTGAGCGTCTGAGATGCTGAGAGAGGAAGTCAACCTTTCTGTGAAGGCCACTGAACCAATTTATAAATGATCAGCAATCCAGTCATCCAAGAAATCTAGAAGCTCTGGTTTCATTTATTCACTGAGAGGAGATAATATTTCCCATATTTATTTCACATTCTGAACACATGACAAAAATGCTTTATTCACAGTGTGATTAAAACTACACAATTCTAAGTTGATATACCAAGAATGCCAGTTTTCCTCTGTATTCAATGTTTTAATACTTTTACTCAGACTAATTTTGCATGAAACTGGTAGAATCAATACAATCATGGGAGTGGTTTTTATAGTAACTATTTCATTGTGTTGATAGTTCACATTTTTAATGACCTTTATATCAAGTTCAGAGGAATAGAAAAATTATTATAGTATATGTATGCTTGTGGAGCCTAAATGAACATCTTTTAGAATGCCCTCACTTTACAGATGTGAGAAATGGGGCTGCAAGAGGTTTAGTAGCTTAAAAGTCTCAGAATTATGCCATGTTAAGACTAGTGCCAAAGACAGGCTTTCAGTCTTTCAGCTATTACCCCTTATTATTTCAAGATCTATTTTTAAATTAACAAAAATCTTCATCACTTTAAATAGAAACTGTGTATCCATTAAACTATAGCTCACCACTCCCTAGCCCTAGTCCCTGGTATCATTATGCTCTGTGCCTGTGCATTTGCCTATTCTATGTACCTCATAAAAGTGGAATCATTCAATATTTCCCTGTTATATCTAGTTTATTTAAATTTACATAATGTTTTACAGTTCATCTATATTATAACATACTTCAGAACTTCAATTATTTTATGGCTGAATAATATTCCCTTGTGGGTGTGTGTATTTACATATATATATGTATGTATGTATTTGTGTATATAGTATTGTATTCACTAATCAGTTGATGGATACACATGTTGTTTCTATCTTTTGCTATTGTGAATAATTCTATGGTAAGCATTTTTGTATAAATATCTCTTTAAGTACCTATTTTGAATTTTTTTGTACAGATACCCAAGAGTCAAATGGCTGAATCATATGGTAATTACATGATTTATTGTTTGAGGAACCACCAAATGATTTTCCACAGGAGCTACCATCTTTTATTGCCACCAACAATGCACAAGGATTCTGGTTTCTTCATATACTCATCAACACTTATTTTCCATCTTTTAAAAAATTATTATAGAGATTGGATTAAAGATGGCAGCATGAGAGGAGAGTCAGAGTTTTCCTCCTAAAAGTGGATACAATTAGAAAATATAGTTGGCACAACTAATCCTGAGAGAGAAACAGGAAAGAGGATGGCGTCAGACTGCACACACCTGGAGAAAAGAGCAGACCTCACTGAACTGGGTAACATACCAGAGCTGCGGCTCCATGGGACCTGAGCCATTCCCCCACCCAAGATCACCGGTGGGAGGAAGAGAAATGGAGCAGGGAGGGAGTGGAAGGCTTGGGACTGCTGAATACCTAGCTCCAGAGATCTGCTCTGGGAGCACAAACCTACATTTTATGGTGCTTTCATGAGACTCGCATAACTCTCGGATTGGAAAGTTAATACAGGCAGAGTTCCTGGGGAGACTGGGATTCCAGCTACTTGTGGAAAGCAGGGATCCATATCTGGCTGCTCTGGGACAAAACATACCTGTGTGACCGGCCCACTGACTCAGGCAGTGGAGACAGGCACAGCAGCAGGGAAGCGTGGAACAGCTCTTTCCTACACCCAGGCACCAGTACAGCTCCCCTGTGACCCCCGACATGGCTCCAGGGCCTGAGCAGCTCCAGAATAGAGCTTCTGGACACAAGAGGGTGCCATATAAAAACATGAAACACCAAAGGAACCTTGTCCAGAGTAAAATTGTTAATACAACTCCCGAGAAAGATTTAAATGATGTGGAACTTGTGACTCTTCCTGAAAGGGAGTTCAAAATAAAAATCATCAACATTCTAATGGAGGTACGGAAAGACATCCAAAAACTTAGGAATGAATTCAGGTCTGAGATACAATCATTGAAGAGCATGATGGAGGGTATTAAAAGAAGGTAGGATATGGTAGAGGAGACAATAAATAAAATAGAAACTAGAGAAGAGGAATACAAAGAAGCTGAGGCACAGAGAGAAAAAAGGATCTCTAAAAATGAAAGAATATTGAGAGAGAACTGTGTGACCAATCAAAGTGGAATAATATTTGCATTATAGGGATACCAGAAGAAGAAGAGAGAGAGAAAGGGAGAGAAAGTGTCTTTGAGGAGGAAATTGCTGAAAACTTCCCCAATTTGGGGAAGGAGATAGTCTCTCAGGCCACAGAGATCTACAGATCTCCCAACACTAGGGACCCAAGGAAGACAACACCAAGACACATAGTAATTAAAATGGGAAAGATCAAGGATAAGGACAGACTGTTAAAAGCAGCCATAGACAGAAATAAGATAACATACAAAGGAAAGCCCATCAGGCAAACATCAGACTTCTCAGCAGAAACCTTACAGGCCAGAAGGGAGTGGCATGATGTATTTAATGCCAAGAAGCACAAGGGCCTGGAACCAAGATTACTTTATCCGGCCAGATTATCATTTAATTTTGAAGGAGGGATTAAACAATTTCCAGATAAGCAAAAGCTGGGAGAATTTACCTCCCACAAACCATCTCTACAGTCTATTTTGGAGGGACTGCTATAGAGGGAAGCATTCCTAAGGTTGAATAGCTGTCACCAGAGGTAATAAAACCACAGTAAAGAAAGTAGAACAGCTAATTAGGAACCAAATGCAAAATTAAATTAACTATCCTGAAAGTCAATCAAGGGATAGACAAAAAGTATGGAATTTGATACCTAATATATAAAGAATGAAGGAGGAAGAAAAAGGAGGAGAAATAAAAAAGAATCTTTAGATTGTGTCGTAACAGCATACTAAGTGAGTTAAGTTAGACACTTAGATAGAAAGGAAAGTAACCTGAAACCTTTGGTAAGCACGAATCTAAAGCCTGAAATGGCAATAAGTACATACCTATCAAAAAACACCCTAAATGTAAATGGACTGAATGCACCAATCAAAAGACATAGAGTCACTGAATGGATAAAAAAACAAGACCCATCTATATGCTGCTTACAAGAGACTCATCTCAAACCCAAAAACATGCACAGACTAAAAGTCAAGGGATGGGAAAAGATATTTCATGCAAACAATAGGGAGAAGAAAGCAGGGGTTGCAGTACTACTATCAGACAAAATAGACTTCAAAACAAAGAAAGTAACAAGAGATAAAGAAGGACATTACATAATATTAAAGGGCCCAGTCCAACAAGAGGATATAACCATTATAAATATATATGCACCAAACACAGGAGCACCAGCATATACGAAACAAATACTAACAGAATTAAAGGAGGAAATAGAATGCAATGCGTTCATTTTAGGAGACTTCAACACACCATTCACTCGGAAGGACAGATCGACCAGACAGAATATAAGTAAGGACACAGAGGCACTGAACAACACACTAGAACAGATGGACCTAATAGATATCTATAGAACTCTACACCCAAAAGCAACAGGATACACATTCTTCTCAAGCGCACATGGAACATTCTCCAGAATAGACCACATACTAGGTCACAAAAAGAGCCTCAGTAAATTCCAAAAGATTGATATTCTATCAACCATCTTTTCAGACCACAAAGGTATAAAATTAGAAATAAATTGTACAAAGAAAGCAAAAAGACTCACAAACACATGGAGGCTTAACAACACGCTCCTAAATAATCAATGGATCAATGACCAAATTAAAATGGAAATCCAGCAATATATGGAAATAAATGACAACAACAACACAAAACCCCAACTTCTGTGAGAAACAGCAAAACAGTCTTAAGAGGAAAGTATATAGCAATCCAGACATATTTAAAGAAGGAAGAACAAACCCAAATGAATAGTCTAACATAACAATTATCAAAATTGGAAAAAGAAGAAAAAATGAGGACTAAAGTCAGCAGAAGGAGGGACATAATAAAGATCATAGAAGAAATAAATAAAATTGAGAAGAATAAAACAATAGCAAAAATCAATGAAACCAAGAGCTGGTTCTCTGAGAAAATAAACAAATAGATAAGCCTCTAGCCAGACTTATTAAGAGAAAAAGAGAATCAACACACATCAACAGAATCAGAAACGAGAAAGGAAACATAACAACAGACCCGACAGTAATACAAAGAATTATTAGAGACTACTATGAAAACCTATATGCTAAGAAGCTCGAAAACCTTGAAGAAATGGACAACTTCCTAGAAAAATATAACCTTCCAAGACTGATCAAGGAAGAAACACAAAATCTAAGCAAACCAATTACAAGCAAAAAAATTGAAGCATTAATCAAAAAACTACCCAAGAAAAAAACCCCTGGGCCAGATGGATTTACCTCGGAATTTTATCAGACATACAGAGAAGATATAATTCCCATTCTCCTTAAAGTTTTCCAAGAAATAGAAGAGGAGAGAATACTCCTAAACTCATTCTATGAAGCCAAAATCACCCTAATACCAAAACCAGGCAAAGACCCCACCAAAAAAGAAAATTACAGACCAATATCCCTGATGAACATAGATGCAAAAATACTCAACAAAATATTAGCACACCGAATTCCAAAATACATCAAAAGGATCATACACCATTAAAAGTCGGATTCATCCCAGGGATGCAAGTATGTTACAACACCTGAAAATCCATCAACATCATCCACCACATATACAAAAAGAAGGACAAAACCAAATGATCATCTCCATAGATGCTGAAAAACCATTCAACAAAATTCAACATCCATTCATGATAAAAACTCTCAACAAAATGGGTATAGAGGGCAAGTACCTCAACATAATAAAGGCCATATATGATAAACCCACAGCCAACATCATGCTGAACAGTGAAAATCTGAAAGCTTTTCCTCTGAGATCAGGAACAAGACAACAAGACAGGGATGCCCACTCTCCGCATTGTTATTCAACATAGTTCTGGAGGTCCTAGCCACAGAAATTAGACAAAACAAAGAAATACAAGGAATCCAAATTGATAAAGAAGAAGTTAAACTGTCACTATTTGCAGATGACATGAGATTGTACATTAAAAAACCCCAAAGACTCCACTCCAAAACTACTAGAACTGATATCCGAATACAGCAAAGTTGCAGGATACAAAATTAACACACAGAAATCTGCGGCTTTCCTATGCACTAACAATGAACTAATAGAAAGAGAAATCAGGAGAACAATTCCATTCAGAATTGCATCAAAAAGAATAAAATACTTAGGAATAAACCTTACCAAGGAAGTGAATGACTTATACCCTGAAATCTATAAGACACTCTTAAGAGAAATTAAAGAGGACACTAACAAATGGAAACTCATCCCATGCTCCTGGCTAGGAAGAATTAATATCGTCAAAATGGCCATCTTGCCCAAAGCAATATACAGATTCGATGCAATCTCTATCAAATTACCAACAACATTCTTCAGTGAACTGGAACAAATAGTTCAAAAATTCATATGGAAACACCAAAGACCCCAAATAGCCAAAGCAATCCTGAGAAGGAAGAATAAAATTGGGGGTATCTTACTCCCCAACTTCAAGTCCTGCTACAAAGCCACAGTAATCAAGACAGTTTGGTATTGGCACAAGACCAGAGCCACAGACCAATGGAACAGATTAGAGACCCCAGATATTAATCCAAAGATTTATGGTCAATTAATATATGATAAAGGAGCTGTGGACATACAATGGGGAAATGACAGTCTCTTCAACAGATGGTGCTGGCAAAACTGGACAGCTAAATGTAAGAGAATGAACCTGGATCACTGTCTAATCCCATACACAGAAGTAAATTTGAAGTGAATCAAAGACCTGAATGTAAGTCATGGAACCATAAAATTCTTAGAAAAAATCATAGGCAAAAATCTCTTGGACATAAACATGAGTGATTTCTTCATGAACATATCTCCCTGGGCAAGGGAAACAAAAGCAAAAATGAAGAATTGGGACTTTATCAGATGAAAAGCTTCTGTACAGCAAAGGACACCATCAATAGAACAAAAAGGTACCCTACAGTATGGGAGAATATATTCGTAAATGACAGATCCGATAAAGGGTTGACATCCAAAATATATAAAGAGCTCACGCACCTTAACAAACAAAAAGCAAATAATCCAATTAAAAAATGGGCAGAGGAGCTGAACAGACACTTCTCCAAAAAAGAAATTCAGATGGCCAACAGACACATGAAAAGATGCTCCACGTTGCTTGTCATCAGAGAAATGCAAATTAAAACCACAATGAGATATCACCTGACACCAGTAAGGATCGCCACCATCCAAAGGACGAACAACATTAAATGTTGGCGAGTTTGCGGAGAAAGGGGAACCCTCCTACACTGCTGGTGGTAATGCAAATTAGTGCAACACAGAGAAGACAAGTAGTGATTCTACAGCATCTTACTATGCTGATGAACAGTGACTCTAATGGGGTTTGTGGGGGTGGACTTGGTGAAGGGAGGAGTCTAGTAACCATAATGTTCTTCATGTAATTGTAGATTAATGATAATAAAATGAATTTAAAAAATATTATTGTAAACATCCTAATAGTTATGAAGTTATATCTCATTGATTAGAATTCTCCTAATGACTAATTACATTGAGTATCTTTTCATGTGCTTATTGGTCATTTTATATTCTTTGGAGAAGTATCTTTTCAATTTCTTTGCCCTTTTTTTAAATTGCTTTGTCTTTTGTCATTTAGTTGTTCTGTGTGGTCTGGATACTAAAACCCTATCAGATATATGACTTGTATTTTCTCCAATACTGTAAACTGTGTGTTTGGATTACAGTTTTAATGCAGTTTTTTTCTATGAAGCAATTCATGTGAGATTTTTCTATTTAAAAATGACATATTATATTTTTAAAAATGCCTTTTTGCAAAGGTATTACCAAAGTAACCTTAAAATGTATTAAAAAACAAGCTAATGTAAGTTTTAGAATTACTGATGGGCTTACCAGTTGTGTTTGAAAATTCTTTCTAGATCTCCTTCTGTTAGATGTAAACTATTATTTGCCTGAAGTATATTGTTATTCAGCAATTCCAATAAATATTATTAGTCAAGTTAATCAGCTGTTATTCATGGAAATGCTGCTTAAAGAAAGATGTTGAGTAAATATACAAACCATGGAAAATTCTGGCAAAAGTATTAAACAAATAACAAACTATAAATAAAAAGTACCTTCCTTAATCTGACAATGAATATGTTAGAAAATTATCACAAAAATATTATGATAAACTAACAACATTATGTAAACATTAGAAGTAATTTTAAATCAGGAGGTAGATAATGTGGCCATCTCTTGGTCTTTTAAAGACTTCGCAGAACATACTAATCAGAAGCCTAAGGGAAAAATATAACAAAATAATATGTAATATAAATTACCAAATAAATGATGTTATGCATGAGGACTCCTAAATGAAAACTTGCACAGAAAAGTATCTACCTTCTGAACATTTGTTCAGATGGCCATTTCACCATTAGAACCTCATTGCTTTGATACAATCAAAATAAAATGTAGCACCATGACATATTTGCTGATACTCCCTAAGTCTATAGGTAGTTTTTCTCTTTTTAAGTGATTAAAGCAGAAGTTCTCAAGGTCAGAAAATGTTCTTACTCTAGTTTTAAAGTGTGAATTGATTTAATCTATTCAAAAATAAAAACATATTCAATATTTGCATAAGGATAAGTATTCTTTCCAGAGCACTCTGATGATTTAAATATTTTTGCATTGACCCAAATGTTCCTTTGTAATTACATAGAGTAAATATATTCCAACCAAAAGTGCACCCTGTGACATGAATGCATTTGTTAGTCTAAAAAAACAGAAAATATTTTCAATAGAAATACATTCTGCAATAGCTTGGTTTCAAGAGAACTTCAGGAACAAAGAGAAATGGGATGCAATATTTGTGGACTTGATCTAAGAGTAAAATTAGGAAATTGCTATCATCTGTTGTTCAGGTGACAACTGTGATTTGGAAAGGTTAAGTAATTTGTTTAGGAATAAAGAAAAGTTTTTGGTAAAAAAGAACTCAAATATAAAAATGAACTTAATTCTCCCAACAGCCGATGCTTTTATCAGTTTAATTGTTCTGAAACAATTAAGATACAACACAGGTTTTGAGAAATAATAATAAGAGCCCACTGAGGATTTTCAGTGTCAGAATAAAAATAGAGATAAATATAGATAGATGATATATAAGTGATAGAGATAGAGTTGATAGATAAGGTAATTGTTGTATACATGCTTAAAGTCACAGTTACTGACTCATTATCTTAAATAGATTATTAATAAATATTTTGGAATTTTTGAAAATCAAAATTGAATAACGTGTAGCAGAGGACAAGCATAAGTACACAAGATTATTTGGAATTGATAAATTTTACTTATGCCAGTGTTGAGTACTACTGGTTCACATTTTTCCTGTTTAAAATTTAATATGCCTGTATTGTTTTTTGGTGTATATACTGTTATTTTTCATGCATAAGTGACTGATGAATATATGGTGTGATTAAAAAGCCTCTTATAAATGCCTGCTAAATAATTGGCTTATAGATATGTTTTGTTTAAAAACATTTTCTGAATATAAAGTGTATAGTATTGCAAGATCAGTTCTGCTTTAAAGTACTTTCATAAATTATATTAAAACCTTGTTTAAAAATTATAAATCTTAGCTGTTTTGGGCTGTAGCAGAGCCTGAGTGAAAATTAGGGTGCCACCACTGTTTGGGAAATGCATATTTAGAGCAGTGACAATTAGAATAATAATAACAGTAATAATAATAAAAGTAAGGAAAGATAAAAATCAGTTGAATTTGGTATTTCACTACAGTGATTACCAGTTTGTAAAGCCACTTGGGTCAAGGGACTCCATTGCTCAAGGTCATCTCATGAAAAGCTAACTCCTCAATATTGGGGATTTGGGGAGTTGAATCTTTTGAGCTCCTAACTGGCTACTCCAGAAGTCAGTCCTAATCACTGTTCATCAAACTAAAAAATGAAGTACTCAGTCAGGGAAAAGGAGTACTGACCAAGAGTAAATAAGGAGAAGATTGAAGGAGTCTGTAGAGAACACTGTGTGCTTCCCCAGTGGCATTCAGATCCAGCTATGGGTTTCCACTCTATTTTATTTTAATAAAAAAATATGTAGACTTCAATTTCATCTGTGAGAACAAAGATTCCTTACTCTTTCTTGAAGAAGACATAGAATCAATCAGAATCCTCTTTATATTCATGGTCAGGTATAACCTCATGAAAGTCTATACAAGATTATTATTATTTTTTTTTTAGTAAAACAAGCTAGTCTCCACTGCTATAGTTGATTCTGAGCCATTTGCAGACATTGATTATCTCCTGCTTCCAACATTTATTCTAGATTTTTTTCATTCTGAATGACATAATTCTCTATTGTTCTGTACTTGGTTTATGTTTACTTTGAAAATTATTATTACGTATGGAAAAGTAGCCAGTCAATCCCAGGTTTCCATCCTCCTCATTACTCATAATATGCTGTGGCAGCCCCAGATCTTTGTGGTAATCAGGATAAACCTTATTTGACCTCTTGGTCCACTGGAATAAATATCACTGAAAAGCTAAAAGATAGGTACAACTCAAGTTCAAATGAACCCAGATTTTGTCCACTGGAGAATGTGCTCCCTCTAACTTGCTAATTCCTCGAGAATATCAGTACTTCTAACTTGCCAGAGCTTAAATTAGAAGAAATAGAAAATATAAAATTCTTCAAGTGAGTGAGAAGGATCACTTCCAATTCCATGCTGAAAGTCACATGTTTTGAACATGCACTATATATCAGTTATAGCTGTAAGACATATTTTGCATCCTAAACAACATGTCTTATCTCCATGAAGGGTTGATGGTACCTTAACTAAGACTTCATATACATTCCAAATTCCTAGCAAGACAACTGCTTCTAGCTGATGAAGTAACTACCTGGTGAGACCAAAGCATCCTCTGATCATGAGCACAGTGGTGAATCTTTGCTGCATGATGGATCCCTTGATTCAAGCCAGTGTTGTCTAAATAATGTCAACAGAAAAGGCATTCTGTAAGCCTTATCTGTATTGATGGAAGTACTATTGCCAGTAAAGTCAACCTCTATTCAAAGAGCATATCTATTCTAATAAAAATGGACTGTTGCTCTATTAATGTGTAAAAGGGGTCTGATAATTACCCACCACCAAGGCATTCGGTAGTCTCCCCAAGGAGTTGTGCCAGCATTAGTCTCTTCTGCTGCTGAGTTGGTACTTAGTGATGAAAGTAAAGAGAGCAGCTTAGTGAGGGGAAAGACCAAATTACTGAGCCTAGACATTGCCCACATTTGTTTTCGGTGGCCATTGTACAAGCCCTGTGACTGAGTAGAGGGTGTTCTGAAACCAATATGAGGGCTATCCTTATAGTAGCAGACATTTATGTGACACAAATATCTAAATTCTTTAAACCCATTCCAAAGTCAATCCACCTATATCTTTCTCAGACTTCCTTACCACTTTTCTCTGAGTTGAAACATATATGTAATGAGAATGTCAGAAAGAGAAAAGAACAGAAAAAAGAACAGAAAAAATTTTGGGAAGTAACAATGGCAAAAAAAAAAAAATTTCAATACATGGTGACATACACTAAACCATAAATCCAAGAAGATCAGAGAACACAACAAAGGAATAACATAAAAAATATGCCTTTAGGCATACTCTAGTCACATTGCAGGATAACAAAAAAAAAAAACAGAGAAAACTCCTAAAGAAGGCAAAGGAAAAAGCACACTTTATCTGTACAGAAACAAGAAAAGAATTATGTCAACCCTCTTCAGAAAACATCAAGCAAGAGAGAGTAGAGTAGAATATTTCAAGTTTTAATAGAAAAAATAAATGAATTAAAACAACTTACCTTTAATTTCTGTATCCACTTAAATTAAATGAAAATATAACTTACCAAAATTTGTAAGATGCAGCAAAAGCAGTGCTTAGAGGGAAATTTATAACATTGAATACATATATTATTAGAAAAAAAAGAAAGATTTAAAATCATCATCTAAGTTTCCACCTAGGAAACTAGAAAAAGTACAGCAATATAAACCTAAAGTCAGCAAAAGAAAAAGAATAATAAGTGAAAATCAACTAAATTAGAAACAGAAAGATGACAGACAAAAAAAAAAATACATCCAAAAGCTGGTCCTTTGAAAAGAAAACGGAAATTGATAAACTTCTAACCTGGATAACCAAGAAAATAAAAAGAGAAGATAGAAAATACTAACATTAGAAATAGAAGCAGGACCACCACAACTGATACCATGGATAATAAAAGGACAACAAATGGATATTATGAACATCTGTATTCCCACACATTTGATAATTTAGATGAAATGAGATAATTCCTTTAAAAAAAAGAACTTATCAAGGAGAAATAGACAAAATGAATAATCCCATATGTATTAAATAAATGAAATCAATAATCAATAACATTTCAAAAACAGCCACTATGTTTAAATGGTTTCACTGGTGAATTCTACTAAGTATTTTAAGGATTTTAAGGAAAAAATAATACTAACACTCTAAAACTTTCAGAAAATAGGAGCAGAGAAAGCACTTCTTAATTCATTCAAAGGCTCGCATTACATTACTACCAAAACCAGATAAAGACATTGTGAGAAAACTACAGACAAGTATGTCTTATGAACATAGATGCAAAAATCATCAACAAAATAGCAAAGAAAATCCAACAATGTATAAAAAGAATATACACTACAACTAAGTGGGGTTTATTCCAGATATATAAAGCTGGTTCAACATTAGAAATCAATTAATATAAACGCTGCATTCACATGAACAGATTCAGAAAAAGTATTTGACAGAATCCAACACCCATTCATGATAAACAAAGAAAGTAAAATGAAGCAAACAACAAGAACTCTCTCAGCAAACTAGGAATAAAGGGGAACTTCCAATACTTCAATTCTGAGGACATGTCATTCAGCTTAAGCCAACATCTATCTCATCAGACCCTCTGGCATTTCTCAAAACAGAACTGTCCTTTGTCCTGGAGAACAGGAAGCCTGTAAATCCTCCTGTGTCCCTTTCAGCCAGTAGAGAATTTCTGGGACCCACATCCTGATGAAGTGGGTGATTTGTTTCAGGCCCACTTAGAATCAGGACATTGGTGGAGAAGCACTTTGGGGGAAACCTCTCTCAACTTCCCATGCAGAATGGCCCCTAAGCAGGACAGTCTGCAAAACATGTTCACATCGACATTCTTCTCAGGAAGGCTGCACAGTTGTATAGGAATGACAGTGTCCATGATTAGCTCCAGAAACATGACAAAGAGGAGGAGGACTCTCCATCTTGTGGAGATGAGAAGAGGATATAGCAGCATAAGCTACAGTACTGCAGCTCCACCGTCAGCGATGTGGGCACAGCATTCACTCAAACAATCCCAAGGTGTAAGAAAATGGGCCTCATTCTCTAGGATTCTACAGCATTGGAAATGAAACTAAGCACACTTTATTACACCCTGCAATTCTGCAACCTTTTCTGAAGCAATTTATTATCCTTGTGCAGGAAGACAGTACAGTTATGTTTCATGATGACTGACAGCCCTTCCACACCTCCTTGGCTATGTACTTGGAAGAGAACTCTTTCTAGATTGTCTCCTGGCCTAGGTGAAAATAAAATGGTTGTTAAAATATTTAATTTTTAAATGAATTTTTATTTTCATAAATAACTTCCAAAAACAGCCTACAGCTAATGTCATACTTAATGGTAAGAAACTTAATGCCTTCCCCCTAGATGGAAAACTGCCAGATTGTCGCCTCTCAACACTTTTATTCAACACCTGACTGGAGTCCTAGCTAATGCTAAAAGTTATGAAAAGAAAAACAAGAAATATAAAGTACTGAAAACAGGAAATAAAACTGTCCCTCTTTATAGATGATCTGATTGTAGAAGCAGAAATCTGTAAGAATCAGCACAACACAAAAACTCCTGGCACTACTTAGTGAATATAGCAAGGTGCAGCATACAAGGTTAACTGTGAAAAGCCATTTGCCTTCTTTTATACTAGCAATGAAAACTTTGAATTTGAATTTACATTACCACAGAAAAATCAAACAGTTATGTAAAAAACTGTAAAAATGTGTACATGAGCAAAACTACAAAACTCTAATGAAATAAATCAAAGATCTCAGTAAATGGAGGGATATTGCATAATCATGGATACAAAGTTAAGGTGTCGGTTTTTCCCAACTTTGTCCATAGATTCAACACAATCTGATACAATTCATAAGAAGTTATTTTGTAGATATCAAGAAACTGATTCTAAGGTTTATGTGAAAAGACTTAACATTATCTAATACAATACTGAGAAAACAAAAAAGAAAAAAGAGAACTGACACTACCAAGCTTCAAGACTTACTACAAAACTACCATAACCAACACAGCGTGCTATTAAGAAAGAATAAAGAAATACGTCAATGGAATAAAATAGAAAGCCTGGAAATAAAAGAGCAAAGGCAATTCAATGGGAAAGTCATTTCAGCATATGGTGCTGGAACAACTGGATAGACACATACAAAGACAATCTATGTTTTATATATTTCACAAAAATTACCTCAAAATGAATCAGACAAAGAATGTAAAATGTGAAACTATAAAAATTCTAGAAGATAATAAGAGAAAAATCCAAGTTACTCTGGGTTTGGCAATGACTTTTAGACACAATATAGAAAGTATTACTCATCAATGAAATAATTGACAAGTTGGAATTCATTAAAACATAAAGCTTCTGTTCTGCAAAACACACTGTTAAGAGAATTGATAGACAAGTCACAAACTACAAGGAAAAAACATTTGCAAAACTCATGTCTGATAAAAGATAGTTATCCAAAATATACAATGAACACTTATAACTCAACAAAGGAAACAAAAAAGCCAATTGACAAGTGGGCAAGAAGTCTGAAAAAAAACCTCAGCAAAGAAGATACACAAATAACAAATAAGCACAGGACAATAAATGCAATATCATATATCACTAGAAAATTGCAAATGCAAATTACATAACTATGCACACCAGATGCTGACAAGGGTATGGAATAGCAGGAAATTTCAGTCACTGCTGGTGGAATGAAAGCAGCACAATGACTTTGAAAGACAGTTTGGTACTTTCTTACAAAACGAAACACAGATTTATCAGATGCCTCAGTAATCATGGCTCCAGTTCAGTTGAAAATTCATAGTGCATTGCTAAGTGAAAGAAGGCAGTCAGAAAATGCCATATACTGTATGATTTCAAGCATATGACTGTCCAGAAAAGCAAGAGTACAGTAGTAAAAGATAACCATGTGCCAGCTACTCAGGGTTCAGGGAGAGGTTGAATGATCTCTATGGTAATGGATTAGAGTTGGGACACCAGTAAGAATTCATCTTCAACTTGATATAATTATAGTTACATTTAAATAGATGTCTATACATATGAAGATAAATCTTTACACACATAATCCTTTATTTGGTCAGCTGAGAGGACCTAAATAAATGGCATTCCTATAACAAAAAGCATGCCTAATGCCCAGTTCTTGATTTTTAATTTCATTGTCTAGTAGAAAGACTGAGGTGCTATGGACAAATACTGATTATAGGACTGGGGTAGGAAATATACAAGATAAACCTTGAGCTTGTTGTAGTGCTGGAGTGGAAGAAAGCACTCAAAACACACATACACATTCATGGGGTATGTCAAAGAGAGACAGAATCCAATGGAAATAACTCCGAATGGCAAAGCAAGAGCAATTTGAGCAACAAAATAAATAAAGTATTATTGGACTTTAACAAAGTATAAAATAAGTCTCCATGTGCTCATATATATAAATAATTTATTAAACTAACAAATAGAGTTGAAGAGAAAACTTCCCATGCAGAAGGATCCAAAAATAATTATGTAGCCCCTACACACGCTATGAAAGGCAGTGTTACTCCCCACTCCTTAAGGGTGGGCTTCACATAGTGACATTCTTCCAAATAATATAGTATGAAAAGGCGACAGTCACTGTACAGTACAGAGACATGGGAAACTCTATTTTATTCAGGTGATCAAGGAACAAATTGATAATATGTGCTCTTGATATGAACAGTGCTTCATCTCTGCATCCTTCCAACAACGCACAATCCCTATTTAATCATGAGAAAAACATCAGGAAAATCCTGCAACATCTCTGACTAATACTCCTTGAAAATATTAGGGTCAATCAAGGCAATTCTGAAACTTTTGTGGTCAGGAGAGCCTAACACGTGATGTAAAATCTTATTACAGTTGGGTACCTTTTGACAAACCCAACTCTAATATCAAAGATGAAGTAAAAACTAACATCTAATGGTATATGGCATCCTGGTTGGGATCCTGGAGCAACAAAAAAATACATTAGGCAAAATCTAAAGAAGTGTAAATAAACCTTGGTTTATTTAGTTAATAATAATGTGACAATATTTATTAAATAATTATAACAAATGTACTGTACTAATGTGAGATAGCATAATAGGGGAAACTGTGTAGTTATGTGTGAGTGTGTGTGGGGGTTGTGTATCTGGGAATTCTGTACTAACTGAATCAATTTTCTGTTAATCTAATACTAATCTAAAAAAATAAATCTATTCATAGAAAACACACCAATATTCTATTACCTCCACACATATATAGCTTATGTTCTTTCTACAAATATAGCTTTATGTTCTAGATACAGCAGGAACAAATTTCTTAAAAACACAGCTAACTTTATTTTTAATTAATCTCCAAATACAGGCTTTGTCACTAACGCACAAATCTGTATTGGTAAGATGGAATAGAAAATTTATATTCTAAAAATCAGTAGACAAAGAACAGATCAACATGGCAAAAAAGAACAGTGTATATTTTTAGGGAGCACCATTATTTGAGGGCTGTATATAGTATGCACAGGAAACAAATTAGATGCTTTTATTTATTCATTATTAATGCTCTCTAGAAGACAATTAATAATTGTTTTGAGAAATGTGTGTTTATTTCCTAAATTCTTTCTTAATACAAAGACCTATCATCCATTATAATAGACTTCAGGTTATGTACTTCTTTGTATTTAATATGATATGAATTTTCTCTGTATGTTTTAGTCAATAATATATGTTTTTTAAAGTCTTAGGTTGTAATTTTAATTTAATAGTAATAATTTGATTTTTTCCTTTTTTACTTGCTTACACATAACGTATTGGTCCTTGAGGAACATATTTCTCAGTTATTGATCTGTGAAAACTCTGGCTAGAATCATTTAAAAAATATTTTCAATGTAGCACACCAAGTCAGTCATGTTGACTCAAACTTCATTATCCTGCTTTTTTCTCATGAAAATGACTTACTCCTTCTCTGGGCTAACAGAGGAGTCTGAAGTCACATATTAGAAAGTAGGCTTAATCCTCTTTCTTTAAACACCCTACTCAAACCAGCCGTTAAGTAATCGTGGCCTTTTTTTTTTTTTCAGTTAAAACATGTTGTGTATGTAACATATTAGTTTAGCATCATATAACATGATAAATTTCATATGGAGAGTGCCTTTTGGGAAAAGAGATGATAAATTATATATGAGGTGTTTTTAATATAAATTTGCAGTGACTTAGGCCTGATAGTGAAGATCTCCATGTAGATAAACATATATATTTTAAAAGTTATTATAGTTAAATATTTTAATAAAATTAGTCTCAAAGATTAAAGATCTTGTTTCTGTACTTGAAATGACATATTTTTCTACTCTAAAGTTATTTTCATGTTATTGTATCTACTCATCAGACACATAAAGGTGATATGCAAAAAATATAATATATAGCATAAAATATTAAAATGGGTAACTTGTAACAAATTCCAACACCAATATCAGAGATGAAGTAAAAAATTATGCTAGCTAAATTTTATATACCTTTATATTTATAAATCAATATTTATTATATTAATTAAAGATTAGTGTTTATTGGTAAAATCTCATTATTTTATAAATTCCTTAGAATCTTTTGACTGCCTATATATATATATACATACAAACACACATTCATACTAATACACTCATATTTATACATACATATCTATTTTCTTTAAAAAAATTTTTCCCATACAATGGTTCTCAACAGTGTAAAGATGTTTCCCTCATATTTGACCATATTCAGCAGATGTTTTTGGTTGTCCTATCTTGGTGGAGGTTGCAACTGAAGGTAGAGGCTAGAGGCCAGGGATACTGTTAAATTCTTAAAATGCTTAAGAGAGAACTCTGCAACAGAAATTATTGGGCTTAAATTTCAATAGTACTTAATTAAGAAAATCTGTTGTAGAGAAGAAAAAGAAAGGATAAAAATTACAGTAGGCAGAGTGTGTCAAATGGCACCTAAACATTTTTGGAAACAATATGTCCAATACTCAGTTTTAACAACAAGCAGCCACTTGGCTCTACACAACTTAGGTACTTTATTATAGATGTAATTAATGTATGACAGATGGTTTGACACTGAGCCAAACAGCAGGAGAACCATGGAGTCTCTAAACTTATAGGTAAATATGATCATGAGACTGTAAAACTCCAGAAATAGAAAGAAGTATTGGGACAGCATTATTAAGCTTTCCATTGTCTGTGGAATGGACAGTTAATTCATTTCTAAATATAAAGATCAGTGTGATCTCAGCAGACTTACATTGATATACCTGAAAAATGAGATGAATCAAACTAATGAACCAGGAATCATGAGAGGTACAATGACTGCCATTTTGTTTCATTAAAATTTTTAATTGCCAGCCATTACATTTCATATATTTTAAATACAAATCATAGAATATTGAAATATGATAGCAATAAATAAAATGTATATTTGAATAAGTTAGATTTGACAATACAGAGACATTTATGAAAATTACAAAAATGCCAATTAAATTTGGAAACTATGTAACTAATTGGCACTTACTGATGTAAATGTATCAAAGAATGCATGCCATTTGTTTACAGGGTTTAGATAACTTTCAGTGCTTCACAGTTATCATACTAATGTATGATCCAGAAAAATTAACTTATTTTTTTAAAAATAATCACTTTTTTATGAAAGTGAACTATCACAGAGTTTTGAATCTTACAACCTTCTGATTCTAAAAATGTTCTATTCCTACAGTGCCAAAAAAGAGTAATGAGATGGTAAAAGAGTAATACAGTATAATATATATCCCTACCAGTAATGCAATTAACTCAGAAAGGTAGTAAAAAAATCAATTAATTTTTATGGGTGTTTTAAGATTTCAAACTTAAGTGGTTATTATCAGAACTATGTGTAAATGTTATGGTAACACAATGTAAAAGAACAGATGGTCTCTTTTAAAGTATATAATCTGCATATAGACTGAATATAATTTTGATAATATTCACATAACAAAACCCTTTGTAACTGTCAGAAATCTAAATATAGTCTTACCAGAGACACGCAAATCACCTATGCCTCAAACAAGTAATTCAAAAATTATATTTCTTATCTATCTCTAATTGCTTCAGCCAACACATCACAGATACACAGTTTAATTATCACATCCATGATTCAAAATGGAATGTGGGTTAGATTATTTTCATTTTTTTCATCAAAAAATAATAATTATCTGTAGGCAATCATTAGTACAGGACCTAAGAGAATGATATATCCAATAGATGTGTTATCCATCCAAATACTACAGAAGGCATTTGATTTTTGTTAAGTACAGGGAAGAACCTGACTTTTATATTCTTTTTGTCAATATGGAATAAAACAAAATGAAAATATCTTAGTGTGTCTATATGGTAGCATTTTGATCACATTTCCTATGTATCTGAGAAGGTTCTTCACTCAGACATTACTTCAATCATTTTTAGATATTTGAATTGATAATTTTGACTAGCAGGAGACTGTGAAAGTCAAGTCAACAAGATCAGGTAGATTACTATTAATCTTCTGAGGCAATTTTCTCTTCAATCATGATTCTTTCTAAATTACAATGGCAGACTACTATATACTGATATTTGGCATTCTAACATGGCCCATTCTCTGGGTGCACGTGTATAAAAGAAGCATACATATTCAATCTTCATTTTTCCCACACAGTTTGTGATACCTCTGTATTGTATTTAACATCTATGTGATATGCATACTAATATTCAGTTAAGAAGCTAACAGTTGAATTTATGTTCTGCTGTGTTACCTGTATGATTTTGGGAAACATCTTTGAGCTATAGGTCAGTCTTGTCAAACTTTAATATACACCCACATCATCTGAGGACTTTGTGTAAGTGCAGATTCTTTTTCAGCAGGTCAAGAGCTGGGACTGAGATTGTGTATTTTTAGCACACTCTTGATTGATGATGACTATGTGGTCTTGAGGCTGACACTGGTTTTAGGTGAGGAAAAATTATGAAATGAATGTAAAGTACTTAGCACCGCGTATTATTTATTTTTGTTCTCTTATTCTATTTTCATCATTTTTTTTTACTTGTTCCCTCACTCTGTCTTTGTAACACTTGTGATCTCCCTCTGTCTTCTCATTTTGTTTTGAAAAATGCAGATGTCTTGTTCTTTTCAGAAATCAACCTTAGCCACAGAAAGAGGGTTTATATGATATTGAAAACTTTCAACAATGAGCAATTTGTTCCTAATTTTGAGTAATCTTCCCCACCAGTAATCTCATACTACTAAATTTATGTTCCTCAAGCCTACTGAAAACTTGCAGCATGAGGCATCATGCATGTATTCCTCTTAAAAACCTATTGATTAACTGAAGGCTCTCAAATTTCAATAATTTTCAGAATAACTTGAAAAGCTTGCTAAAAATGTATAATCTTGGCTCCAGTTCACAAAGATTCCAATTTAGAATTTCTAGAGTAAAGACAATAAACTAAATGGATGCTAATGCAAGTAAAAAACACCTTTAAAAATAATGCTCTGGTCTCTATGCTCACACACATATATGCATATGATATAACTCTGAGATGCATATATGCAGTCCTATTAAGTGATGACTTCATCTCAGTTGTGAAGTAAAATTATAGTTTTAGTCTACATATTTTATTTTACCAATTCCCTCAAACAGGTGCATGGGACTTTTGTTCTGAACTCTGAAAGCAGGACTTTCACAATTGTTATCGATTTCTCTCCAGACTCTAATACTCCTCCATTAGGCCAGGAACCATCAGTGTTTATGGTGCATGCTGTTCATAAAAAAGGTGATATTGGGAATTGAAGATAAAGCTAAATGTACATTCATGAGAGGCTTATGTGCTTCACAGGTAGTTAGATTTCAGTACAAAAAATAGGGAAGCATTCCTAGAAACATAAACATTCACCTTCAATTGGTGGAGCAGAAGGCACTCTATAGGCCTGATATGCAGGATTTAATATGTAAGTTATGTAATGTTTTGTATGTCTCCAGGAAAGGCTGGGGGGCTGGAGGTCAGGGAAGCTGATGCTGCAGGTTATGAAGCTGCCAGGAAAGGGCAGGCCAACAGTAAAAGATCTTCCTGTGGTGCAGTAATGGGTGATTCTCAGAATTTGCCAAGACTGCTGCAATTCTCATAACTATCTATGAAGCTCCAACAACTACCTGAGCTGCAGATAAGCAGATATTTTGGAAGCTCTCACGAGTAAAGCACACTGAATCTCATATCTGCCCACAGTCCTGGTAACTGCTGCTGCTGTTTACTGTGACCTCCTGCTCCTGCTCCTCACCTTCCTCTCAGGCTTCCTGGATTAAGCACACCCTGGCAGCTTCCTTAAATCCTTTCCATGCTGCATTTTAAAATGGTTTCTCAAATAAATTGCTTCTTTATTTGCCCAGTGTTAATGTTCAATTTTTTTTTCTCTGACCCTGACTGATGGCCCTATCTCTTCTCTGATGGTTTACGTTATACTTGAACATCAGAAGTACTCCATTAGTATTTATGGGACAATTAAATGTACCTAATTAATATTGAGAAGGTTTAAGTTATTAGATGCCAAAATATAATCATCTTAAGTAAACAATTTCACATGGCCTTTATATGTTAGAGGCATAGTTCTGAAACTTCAATAGTGTTTTCATTTTTACGTAATAAACCCTCAAGAACTCTATTTGCATGTTCCTGGTAAATGGTAAAGACATGTGAAATCTAATTTATGAACTGCCCATAGCTGAAATTTTTGAAAGCACTAAATATCTTTTATTTTCATGATTTTATAATATAATGCTTTTGATAAGCTAGAAAAGTATTTGAAAAATTATAGAAAATGTATGTATCAGTATATTTTTCATTTTTAATGTGTAGAATTGCCTCTAACATAATAAAAATTTGTTTATTTCCTTCTTCAAAAATTCAATAGTGATATACTTTCCATGTTCTTGGAGGTAAATATCCTGAGTTTAGATTCTTATGTTTGCTTTTTCTAAGTAGATAGAATCTATGAAAAGCAAGGAACAGACAACCAGGAAAAATAAATCACCTTTCCTTTTCCTAATAATGTAAGGAAAATCAAAGACATATAGCCAGAACTGCATCCATGTTCATTGTACAGGCAGCTATTTTTAAAGTTTTTTGAGTCATAATCTGGCACAAATTTGCACAAATCATGAAAAGGCTCTAATTACAATACTGGTTCAAAAAGACCTTACTAATATGGTATAAGAAAATATCCAAAATTAGCCTGTACTTAAATACATTGTAACAGTTTTGAAAGATAGCTCAATTTTATTAGTATCCTATGGCTGCAATAACCATTTACCAGCAGTTTGATGGTTAAAACAATAGAAATTATCTTAAGACCATTTTAGAGACTGTAAGTTTGAAATTAGAATTCCTGGGCTGACATCCAGGTGCTGAGTAGGTCACAGATCCGCCAGTGGCCCTGGTATATAATCTATTCCTTGACTCTTTCAGCTTCTGTTGGCTGCCAACATTCCTTAGATGCATCTCTCTAATCTGCCAGAACAGCATCGTGAGATCTGTATGCTTCTACTTCACAGCACTTTATCCTCTGTGTATGAAATCTCCTTTAGCCTTTCTTTTATAAGGGTACATGTGATTACATTCAGGGCCCACCCAGATAATCACAGTTAATTTTCCTGTCTCAGTCCTGTTTAAATCAGTCACATCTGCAAAGTCTTTTTTTCTTTTTCTTTTTTTTTAACCATTTACAGTAGCTTTCACAGGTTCCAGGAATTAGTATGTTCACATATTTGGGAGTCATTATATAGCTTATCATCCAATTGTTTTGTGTTTGAATTGCTGATGTCTAGCAGGAGACCTGAAAAATAGCTGCAGTTTAACAACTATTTTTACAAAAATGAATGAATGAATGGATGGATTTAATAATTATTATTGAGAGTTTCAGGCATTTATATAAAAGACTTTGATATTTTGCTTTATGATCGTTTATTGTTTTTTATTAAGGTATCATTGAAATACACTCTTATGAAGGTTTCACAAGAAAAAACATTGTGGTTACTACATTCACCCTTACCCCCTCCTCATACCCCATTGCAGTCACTGTCCATCAGTGTAGTAAGATGCCACAGAATCCTTATTTGGCCAACATAGAAAAGACTAGGATAAACAAATGCTGGTGAGAATGCAGAGAAAGGGGAACCCTCCTACACTGTTGGTGGGAATGTTAACTAGTTCAACCATTGTGGAAAGCAATATGGTGGTTTCCCAAAAAACTAAAAATAGAAATACCATTTGATCCTCTATGTTTTTAATATTTGCACAAAACTACTTAATGCATTCTGTTTTCTGGAAAGTCTATAGGTCAAAAATAAATCATATAATTCAATATAGAAATTAATTCTTCTTAAATAAGCAATGCAAATTTTAAAACATCCTGTTATTACAAATAAGCAACTGTGCTCAGCATTTTTTTCTTATAATATTTTGTTTTGGCTAAACATTTTGATGCTCTCTATTCTTGTTTGTATGTTTTGTTTTGGGCCAATTGTTTTTGTTGCCATTCATATGTGTGGAATTCAATTCAAAGAAATCAACTTACATGGATGTTCTAAAATATCTAGAGAGTTCTCCGGCTTAAGTATGTTGCATGTATGTTAAAGTTTTCCTTCTGTAAAAAGATGTGAGGTCTCTTCTACACAGCTTCGAATTCTTTGATAATTTAATAAAAACTATAAAATTTGGAATAGTTATCTTGTGTTGCAGTCAAATTTTAAAAAATAATCACTTTTACAAGATGTACTTGAAAACTCAATTTTCCCATTTATATGTTCTGATATAAATTTACATTTTAAAACACTGATGTCAATGTTTTTCCAAATGTATAAACAAATGCAAAATGATATGAAAAGTATCTGGTGTGGTGCCAAGTTCAAAGAATATTAGTTTCCTTTGTTAGCTAATTAAATGTATAAGAACCAAGTTTCTAAATTTGTCATTATTAATATGTTAGAATAAAATATCTCACTGAAATGTTTAAATGCTACTGAACTGCTTGAATATAATTCTCCTTATGAAATATTTGACAGAGAAATCTTAATTATAATACATTGTGCTCTTACTGTATGAAATATTTCCTTTCATTGCGGAGTATGTGTGGATGTGTATAGAGAAGGTTATTGCAGAAATAGTTTTTGTCTCCCTACCTACATCCCCTCAGTTCCTTGGACTGAGCTGAAGCCCAATACTGCCCCTGACTTTCTGTGTCATCCACTATTAATATCTAGAAAGACTCCTGACATTCATGATTATATTATTGTGGCCTTCCCTTCATGTCCTGAGGCAGGATTAGGAGATGGAAAAACAGGACTCACCTTGAACTACTTGTATTCTTATTTATATTTTTAAGTTTTTTTTATTGTGGTATAATTGAAATACAAAATTATATTGGCTTCAATTATACAACATAGTGATTCAACAGTTGCACACATTATTAAATCCTCAACCCCACTATGGCGGTTACTATCTGTCAACACAGGAAGATGTTACAGAACCATTAGATATATTATCTATGCTGCACTTCCACCACCACTCCCTGACCAATTTACATTATAACTGAGATTTTTGTGCTTCACATACCCACCTTCCTCCCCACTCACCCACTTCAACCCCTACCCCATGGTAAGCAGCAGTCGCTTCTCAGGGTCTGCTGCTTTGTACATTTTCTTTTTTTTTGTTTTTAGATTCCATATATAAGTGAAATCATATAGTATTTGTCAATGAGCCAGACAGAGAACTACTTGTGTTTTTAAATTATCTATTTACTAACAAATATTTACAAATATTAGAAAGTAAAAATAAATTAAACTGTTAGGTAATCTTCACAAAGACATGCACAATATTATTGCAAATAAGGTGTTTATATATTCAGAACTTTCACAATATATGCAAGACATGATATTGTACAAATAAAATATGAGTTCTATCATAGTACACATATTGGACAATGGTCACATGGCTCATTTAATACACCTGCTAGATCATCATTCATTGGGACAAATTTTAAAAAATAGTTCCTCATTGTCCCACCACATGTGGCATAAAAACAAGAAAACTGGCAGACTGGATGTCAAAACGCAGGAAAGACTCATATCCTTAGGCTATGGGATTTAAAGTTGCATTAATGAGGAACCACTGGCCTTTTACCCAGTGTAATCAGAGACTTACATGAAATAGTAGCAAAATATGTTGGAGCACTTGCTCTTGTCAGCTGGATGTCCATGGTTGGTTACTGAGGAACTGAAGGACAAATATTGACCAGTATTTTTTGTCTTAAGATCTGAAACTTAGCTGGATTCTAAGGAGTTTTGGAGGAGGCTAACACCTTTTCTGGAGGCCAACGTAACGTCTGTCTTAGATGAACTAAGGTATCACTATGCCAGAAATACAGTAGAAAAATAATAACACCAAAAAATAGAATGAGAAATAAGCATCAATGGATCCAAACTTGGATTCAATGTAAAGGAACATGGTTAGAATGAGTGGGAAGTTAGTTGAAAAAGGTACAGATTAAAGAAATAATTGGCATTAGGGAGTTATATTGAGGTAGACATAACAAAACCTCAATTTTTATAGAACAGATAATATATAATGACATACGAATATGTAAAACTTACTGGTAATGGTAAATATACAGTCAAAGTCAGATTCTCTAATGCTGAGACAGTTCTACTGGCAATTAAATCACAACTCTAGTTCAAGTTAAAAATGAATGTTTTAAAAATAACCATAGCTCAAATATTGTTTTCAGATACACAATATTAACAAATATAAATTGTTGCATCAATAACTTAAAATGGAAGTAAATGAGAAGTGAAGGTACAACGTTTCTGTATGCTACAAAAGTTAAGTCAATATGTTAAAAATGGAATGTCATAAATATATTTGACATAAGGCTCATTATAACCACAAAGCCAAAGCCTATAGTAGATCACCAAAGATTATGATAAAGTATTCAAAGTAGGTCATAGACCTAATGGTGAACAGACCTAAAATAAGCTGAGTAAAGCCAACATCAGTAGAACCACTTCACTGACACTGGCCAGATAGTGAACCGTTAGAATTGTGAGTTAAAAAAATTAGATATTGTACAAGGAATCTATGAAACACTGAGAGAAATGAAAGATCAAAATAAATTGGACTATATATATATAATACATATACTGAAATTATGTACAAGGAGATGTAAAGATGTGAATGCTCCACAGATTTGATCTATAATTTTAATGCATTCCCAAACACAACCCTATTATGATTTTGAATAGAAAATAAAAAGCTGATTATATCACATTTATGGTAACATAAATGGATAAGAATCACCAAGACATTCTTGGCAGCAAAGAAAAACAGAATTAGTGGACTCATTCAAGTACAGCTAGTTAACATTTATTTTAAAGTAATTAGGGCAAACACAGTAATTAAGTGTAGTTAAGAAAACAAAGACACAACAACTGTGGGTTCCTCAGAGAGAGGAGTAGCCCCCTCCCCAGGGTGTGGAGCACTCCATGCTCCAACCCTATATGCAGGCTGAGCTGGTGGATTTGAGCACCCAGTTTTGACAGAAGTCCTTAGTGCCTCTGCCTACATGGCTTTTGCATCTTTGGGATTTAGGAGTAGAGGGTATTATTCTAAGTCAGAGGGGTAAGCTGGTTTCACTGACAACTCACCCCTCTCTGGCAGAGGTTACAAAATGCTCATTAGACCCCAGGTAATCTTGCACTTTTGGGTTGACTGACAGCAGTCCTCAGGGCAGTTTGGCCTAATCAGGGTAATTTACCATACTTTCCCACTAGCTCACAAATGTATGGAGAGCTCCAGCAGGTTCTACAAGAGTTGGGCATGAAAAATATCATCTATAATATATTTGGGCCTCAGGGCCCAGATGAGGAGTTGTTTACCATAGGGATGAGAAGTCTGGTGCTCCATACAGCAACTGCCATCCCTCTTTGGATTCCTAGTGACAATTCTTTTTCCCCATGTAGGGAAACCCATAAGTGAGATTACTTGTACTATAGCAGATCTGGGAGAGGTTGAAATAATAAGAGCATGGAAAGAAATATGGACTGCAACTGAAAGAAGAGGTTCAAAGTACCTGTGAAAATCTCTAGGGCCCACATGTGGGTTGATTTGATAAAGGTAGGGCAGTGAAAGAAAAACTTGTTGGATAGCCCAATAGAATCTTACTAGAGCTGTGGCACCAATTAAACTCAGAGCAGCAGTTCCAGCTTCTGAGGTCCAAGACATGGAAGACTGAAGTGAAGCCCCATGTCTGACCTGTGTGCCTTCAGAAATTCCTGGGGGAGAGTATTTAGACTCCTCCTGGGCCTTCACCACCACAAGATGGTATTGGGCTTTGTGGTTTGACTGAGGGGGAAATCAAGTACCCCACCTTGAGGGATGTGGTAGGGACTGGAGGCCACATGTAGAATTAGCAATTCATTGGTCCCCAGTGAATGTGTAGTGTGTCCTGGCTTTGGTGGGCACAGCAGCTGGATGCTCCCTGATTTATTGTGACCCTGAGAAGTGGACCGGGGCTCCCACTGGGTGGGGCTGTCAGAGTGGAACAATCCTGAGTCCCCTTGAGAATAGGGGAATCTAATGTTGTGTATGATGTTTTGCTCACCTCTGATTCTCTTACAGATGACTATGGCATTATTGCAAGAGGATTTGAGTCTTGTGGTTACTGGAGCATGTTTATCCTGTACTTGGCATAAATTCTGAGTCCTTTGTTTGCCTTGGCATGTAAGGGCATCAGGTGGGGATGGGACAAAACATGTACAGTTACCTCCACCATTACAAAGTGGACAAGCTAGATGTCTGTATGACTGGGGCCTCTGACAGCAACTTTCAGGCCTTTTACCTAGGCATCCCCAGGGGAAGATGAAGCAGGCAACTGGGTCCATAGCAGAAGGCAATGTGGGCTGTAGTTCATTGGTGAGGCCTGCTTCTGACATTTGGAAAAGTCCCACTGAGTCCCACAGCAACCTGGACACTACATGACTTGAATATCTCAACACATGGACCAACAATGGCTGGCCCTTCCGGCACCTCAGGAACAAGGTCTAGAAGCTGGCCTCCTGTGTGTTCCTGGAGTAACCACAGAGTGGCTCCCAAAGGTCACGGTAGTGACAGGTTCCTGTGCTTTCAATAGCACTACATCTATCCCATTACTGCTCTCATGCATGCATCCTACCTGATGGACAGAATTTGCCAATGGTGGTCTCTCCTACCATCTTTGCAGATTGGGCCCACCCCCTGGCTACAGCTGCTGCTTCCTGAGTGTGCACAGAGCTCCCTACCAGTTCAGCAGCTGGTCTCCTGTGGACATGGTTACCTATGGACCTAATTTAAATAGGCCTTTGAACACACCTGGATCCTCACGTTTGAGGATTATTCTGATTTTATTGCTCTCTGTATGGTAATTTCTGTTGTTGTTGTATGTTATTAGTCTGGTTGCAGTACTCCAGCTTTCTTATACAGGAACCATTGTAGGAGATTGGGGACATGTAGATTGTGAGGCAAGGATTCTGGGGTAAATGGCAAAATTTCTAGAATCTCCTGCCTAGCCTTCATTCACTTACATAACAATAGGTATTTACCATTGCAGAGCCTCCTGTAGATCTGGAACAAGGGGTGAAGAGAGAACAGCCATTTTCTCGTCTCCTCCATTTCTGGTACCTAATTGGTCTGGTGCCCGTCAGTCACCATGAACCCGCCCTTAGAGTTCCTCTCAGAAGCGGAGGGCAGGGAAGAAGAGCACATGCTGGGGCTGGAGGAAACAGAGCTGCAGCCAGGGGAAACAGAGTGCAAGACATGGCCAGAGGAGACAGAGGGTGCCAAGCCTGGCCAGCGACTTCAAGCAAGCTGTGCTCAATAAAAATGGTTTATCCTAACCTACTCTTTCCCTTGACTTATTTTGGTTTCACTGGTTTCATAGGGGATTCACCCCAGGCCCAGAATACCCTTCCCCTTGGAGGCTACATTAGGACACTATAATATTGGCATAAAGAAAGACAAATGGAGCAATAGTCAAGAACTATACCTACACATAAATATGCACTTGATTTATAGCAATTTTTACATTCAGGAAGGATCATTTTTCAATAAATGGTGGTGTCAACTGGATATTGACATGGAAGAAAAGTATTCATGACCCCTACCAAACACTATACAAAAAATTTAATACCCAATCTAAACATGAAAATTTATCAGTAAAAATTATAGATGTAAACATGAAAAGTTAATCCATATGGCTAATACATGTAAGAAATCATTGTTATTATAGAATAAAAGACTAGATAGATTATTTATAATACATACAATTTGGAAAGGTCTCATTTCCAAAATATATAAATCTATAAGAAAATATTACAAATTAGAAAGATAGATGACTTAATTAAAAATGGAAAATGGAACTGAAGATAACTTCACAAAGAGATAGTTAGAAAGTCGATTAAAACACAAATAGGCATAGTACCTTACTGTTCATCAAGAACAACACAAAATAATATAAGCACTATATTCATCAGGATGACTAAAATGAGAAAGATTATCAGTAATCTGTGTTGGTGACATTTTGGAGCAATTGAAACTCTCATACATTGTGAGTGTTTAAGTTGGTATAGCCACTTAGAAAAACTGGAAAGATCTATAAAAACTGAAAAATATAATTTCTGATGACCCACCAATTCCACTGTATATTTACCCTACCTTTCTCCTATATCCAATCATATTTTTACAAAAAGCATGTATGCAAACATTCATAAATGTTTATTTGCAAGAGCAAAAACTTGGAAGCAAAATGAATTATAGCATATTTATTTAATGAAATATTATATGATAATGAAAATAAATGAATTTCTGTTACACAGAAAGGGATAAATCATATATACATAATGTGTAGTAGAAGCCAATACATAAAAGCATATAAACTCCAAGATTTTATTTAAAGTTCATAAAAACATGCAAAATACTTAAGATTGTTCATTAGCATGTATTGTAAGTCACAGGACAATTACTCATTTTATTTTACCAGGGATAGCTATGGAAGATATTGAATTGACTCCTGTTTAAAAATCCTTTTTCCCCCCAATATAATACATAAGAATATGTGAGAACTGAGTACAATCTGAATTATGGAAAAGTTAAATTGTACTTCAAGCTTCATCTGATAACTGGCATACCTCAAACATTAGAAGGAGCTTTGTTTTCTTCTATTGCCTTGAATTACACAATATAAGTGTTATTACAACCATAATATAAAATAAACAAAGGTGTGCTTGCCGGGTTGCAATTTCTTTCTTGTTTTTATAACCTCATTGCCCATGTATCAAATGTAAAGAGGAAGAAATAAGACTATTTATACCCAAATATTCTCAGTAGTTTGACCAACATTTTCTCCAAGTTCTTAAATGGCATTTTAGTACCATTCATGGATTTTTTTTCACTTCTACACTTTGTCCGTATTCACCTTGCTCTACCTTACCTTTAACAGCTGTTAATAAAATCCAAGGACATCCATCTTCTAAACATCATCAGCTTTGTAGAGTAGGATCACAACTAACATGACATTAATGCTGATGGATTGACTAAATTTCACTACCTCACTGATGCTGATGATGTCTTGCTGTATGATGTAAAGTTTGGTTCACAGATTACTGATGAGACTACTCAGGAAACTGTATGGATGCCTGTGACAAGTTCAACTATAAGAGTCATAAAGAGGAGGGACATCATTACTCTGAATACCTGGAACTTGATGACACACAGATGAAAATTATTTGTTCATGTATTTTTCTAAAGTTGGAGACCTATTTTATTTCAAACGTGGTTCTTTACCAAATTGTACTAATATATGTTTTTTCTGTTCTATACACACACACACACACACACACACACACGTATATATATATATATATATATATATATATATATATTCACTTCAGATATGATATTACTATTTTGAAGGTCACTCTATTTATAAGAAAGTTTCTAACTTGTACATTTACAAGTCATAGTTGAGCTAAGTTCTTTATCACTGCATTTTAATAAGAATTCCACTATTGCCTATTTCCCACCCACTTTGAAAAGAATAGACTTTTGTTACAATAAATACTCTTGATGCTGTGTAGAAAAGGATGGTACAATTTTATGGCAATGCAATTTATGTTAACAACATAGATGAGCCTCTAAGTACTCTCCCATTAACAATGTTGTTTTCTCTGTTCACCATTTTCTTAAAAGTCCACCTTTAAGGTTGGAAAATTTCATACTTGTCTCCAAACAAAATGTGTCTCTTTTTATAAAATTTCACTTATGTCAGTTGAGCTGTTATTCTCGGTAAGGAAATGGGGAGAAAAAGTCATTTCTATTTTCCCCTAGAGGCATTTTATTCATGAGCAAAAGCTAAATGGCAAAATCTTATTTCTTCTACAAGTTTGTTCATGAGGATAAATGTTACTCTACTCATAAGAAATAGCATATGATAGTGCAAGTGCTGCCTAACTTAGTCCAAGATAAAAATGTCCCATTGAAGTAGGTTTTCCTTAATGTAAATAATTCAAAAAGTCACTTATATAAAAAAAAAATAGCTACAATATTATAAAAACGATTTTACTTTGCCTATTATATTCACACATGTAACATGACAAAATAGATTTAGAAAATATTTTAATAGAGTTAGAAAGAGAGGTATACATACACATATAAATGCATGTATATGTATCTACATATTGTGTATAAATATGTGTGTGTGTGCATATATATATATATATAAAATCAATAAAGATAGAAAGAAGATGGACTGGATTATTTTTAAAGTGATAGAATCAATTTAACATGTAATGTAATTAGAAGAGGTGGTTGAGAGAGAAGGTGATCAGGATGGAATACATTTAATACAAAAATAGCCTTAACATTCCCCTCAGGTCGACTAAACTTTAGGAAAGCTTCTGCTTTACTATAGGCTCCTGACCTCCCTTTTTAGAGTTTTACTTTAGATGACTCGTCATTGCAAATTTTTCCTTTTCTTCTAAAAGATATATAAATCTATTATCAGGTGTAAGACCTGAGAAATGTCTTTTTTAAGAACCTGGGAGCCATCCTTTTGAAATATAATCATCAAGACAAGACAGAGCCCCTATCTCCCAGTCTCTGTGGGTAGTATAAACCTAACTTCTCTGGGCGCCACATGGTAAACACAGCTGGAGTAATCATAGAGAGAGGAGTATTTGTAAACTGAGAAATAACCCAGAGTTCTTACTGCATCCCATTGATCAGCTTTCCCCTACACAGTATGTACTCCAGTAGTTTTTTGCCAACTTGTGCCTCCACTCAAAATCCTTTTGACTTTTGTTATCAATGCAGTTGAGGTAAATCTCTCTCCTTATTGCAATAGTCTTAGGTAAATTCTTCCTTGCCTGTTAAACTTCGGTAAAAATTTTCTTTTGACATTAGCCGTACTGGGGATTCAGAGACAAACAGTATTTTTTTCTTCATTACAGTAGGGAGGGGAGGGTTATTTGATAGAGCAAATTTAATCTGATCATTTAGTTAGTGAGGGATTGTGGTAGATTAATTGCAGAATTTACCACAATGACTTTTCTTTATATCAATGTCCTTCTATGTGAATTTGCAGCTTCCCCTCTGAAGAAGAAAAGCCTAATTCCAAACTTCCTGAGTCCAGGCTTGCCTTTTGACTTGCTTTTACCAATGAAGTGTAGTAGTAATGCCTTACAAATCCTGAGCCTAGGCCTCAGGAGATAAATTCATGTCTCGAAATCAGGACACTACCTTGGGAATAGCCTGAACTAACCTGGTAAAAGATGTCACACAATTTGAAAGAAAGCCCATTTCCCAAACAAGTGAGGAAGATAAGCTGAAACTACCAGAACTTCCTACCTGATCTACAGCTGACCCTGGGTGCTCAAATGAACCCAGATGAGACGGATTATTTTAAAAATCAGCATCCAGGTATGTTGTGTTTTTTTAACTTGAAATAACCATATTTTTTACATTACATGTAAAAGGAAGTATGAAATAAGTGAAATAAGTGTGATCTGGCATATATATATATATATATATATATATATATATATATATATATATATATATAATTTTATCTGTAGTTATTGGCTCAATTAAGTATTTTTTTATTTGAATATGCTTATGAGTTTAAGTGGAAGTAGGAAGGGAGAGTTGGGTTACCTTTGTGAAATTATCACCTGGAAGTTTAATGTATTCTCGTAGGCAGTCTTTCAATATTCTTAAATAAGGGTATAGAGAAGAGAGAAGATTAAATGTGTGTGTGTGTGTGTGTGTGTGCACACATGCCCATGTGTTTGTGAAATAAGTTGTGGGTCAATTGTGTAGAAGACTTGGAATTATGCTTGCATAAGTGTGCCTTCCTTATATGTACCCAGCCTCCTTATTTTAGTATATGATGATTCTAAGTAAAGAAAATAAAATTAAATGGTTATTTTTCTAGAAATATTTATTTAGTAACTAATATGTGTCATGTACAATATTATTTATTGAGAATAGAGTGGAAAGGAGATATATATGGGCATTGATAGGTTTATGTGTGAGATTGATAATACACAAACATCTATAAGTATTTAATGGGTTTAATTGTGATAAATGTTATGAGAAGTCCAAACTGCTATAAAATCTCATAACCCTGCAGTTCAAGCAGTGAAAGAAATGAGAACTAGTGGCAGAATGTCTTAGGAAAAAATTAAATATACACACACACATGTATTTATACATATAGATTTATATTATAAATGTATGTATACATATATATTTATATTTATGCTTAACGTATGTGAACATCTGAAGTTATAAGAGTGCTAAGGGAGTGTCCCAGGAAGACAATAGCATGTTAAATGATTATGAGTGGGAAGGGCTCTTCAATGAACTTAAAAGGAAGATATTATAGTTATAAAAAGGAGACACATATCACAGAATTTGGCTGCAAAGGTAAACAAGTCACAGACCATACTGACTGCTTTTTTTTTTTATTTAAAGGATTAAAGGCTCTACATTTAAGCCAGCTGTTTTTCACATTAGGGAAGTTACATGAGCTTAAGTCTTGCCATTTACCTTTAGAGCTCATAGTTTCATAGGGAGATAAACATATTTATATTGTATTTATCAGTGTTTAATGATGAATATATTTATAAACATAAATATATACTATTTTATCTAAAGGGGACTAGGAGGCCATAAATTCATTCCAGAAAATTTATCTTTAATGTAGAGAAGATTAATAGTCTTATTATCTATATGGATCAGGATGCAGAATTAGATTATTATTTGCCTGAAAATAAAGAGTCAAATGTTACTCTTACAGGGGCAGCAGCTCTTCTGGGGTATTTCCTGTTAGCCTGGTAGAGACTGGTGATGAATTTTCAATTCCAGCAAGCTACCAAACGTATAACTACTCCATAAAATAATTCAATAAGGAATTTGGCAGTTATTTAGGCAAGTCTATTTATGAGTTTGCCAGTGCAACAGGGACAAAGCTAGGAATTCACCAGACATATTTTATTTTCTTCATGGGCATGGAGGTAAACTACATCTCCCAGCTTTACTAATAGACAAGGAGACTGAGTTCTAACTAAAGGAATGTGGATACTAGAGATGGTTCCAGGATGGAGTCTAAGACCACTTAGGAGATTCCCTGTTCTTGTTTTCTTGTTGGCTGAAAGCAGTAGAGAGACCTGAAGCTGTAGTGAATAGAAAGCAATTAAAAGAAAGAAGCCTAAATTTCTGAATCACCATATGGAATGTTGCCTATGATGTGATATGAAAGAGAAATAAGCAATTTATTGTGGCAAAGCCCTGAATAATTGTGTTTATTTGCTACCACCACATAGCCTAGTCTAACCTAACTTTTCTAGGTTAGGCAAACAAATAAAAAGATAAAAATGTTTTTTTGATGCCTAAGGAACCTATTTATCTTACATAGCTGATGATCATCTTTATCTGCATGCTTTTTCTCAGAATTCCCATGATAAATTTACATTCAGACACTGTTATAGATTCAGGATTTTGAGAGTATGGGAGGAATGAATACATTAACTAGAATTAAGTAGATTTGCAAAATAATGAGTTCTGAACTGTGATTTATATATAATCATGTTTTAGTTTAAATTGCATGTTGTTATTTTGCACTATAGTTGAAATTATGTACATTATCTGCAGTAAGTATAAATATGGGATTTAGGGTTTTGTCAATAATTTACAGCCTATGGAAGTGTCTTATTCAATTAACTTTTCCTTAAAAGTATTGTGAAATGTTCATTAGTTAATTAGGCTTTCTAGGTGACTACATAACATAATTTTTCCTTTGAATTTTTCTGTTTTAATTAACTTCCCATTTGGAAAGAATGATTTGATTTAATGTAAAATTTAAAATCATTCTACCTATAAATTAATGTTCAAATAGAGCAGGAAGATGGCATTCAAATGGAATAAAAAGGATGGTAAAAATATAATTGTATTAGAAATATTTTATGTATAATGTCAGCATATTAAAAAAGAATTTATTGCAATTTTAATTATAGCCAGAAATGATATTGTTTTTGCACCTGGCACGTAGAATGTATAACAGCTGTCCCTGTGGTGTCCTTGTACTGTGATTGGTGTCAATCTGTCTGCTTTTAAATAAAGCATTTGTTTTGAACTTAATAGCTATTTAAATTTAATAACTATATCTAATAGTTAATTACTGATTACTATTAAGAAAATGTTTTTATTATATATTGTACACAAATTTCAAAGAAATTTTTATGTGTGTGTGTGTGTGCATGTGTTTATGTGTGTGTGGCATCCTGGTACATGTATTTAAAGCATAATGAACTTGTTGGGAGGCTGAGAAGTAATAAAATTTTCTCAATTCATGCATTCTAGGTGTGGTATTGCATTCAGAAGATGCTGTATATATTCACTTAAGGGGGAGCCATGATTTAATTTGGCAGACTTTTGCTATGTAGAAAAATAAATTGTGATAATACTACAAAATTGACAAAAATGCAATAGCTAAATCTGACTTTGTTTCTATAATGGCCATAGATTGATAACAAAAACAAATACCTGATTTAAATATAAATAACTTATAATCAAAGTCAATTCAATATCAAAAGATTTACATACAAGTTATAAAATACATATTATGCAAGTTCGTAAGTATTTAGAGAAACTGTCAAAGGCAAAAAGTCACATTAGTCTCTCCTATTATTTATAAAAATACATTGGCCAGTACTTTTATTTAGCTTTGTTGGGTACAGATCTTGCCTTTTTCATCAAGCTAGCAAGCCCTAGTACTGTCAGCATGAGTTACTACATTTCTTTTAACACCAGCATACTTACCATTTTTAGAGAAATATAGAAATTCAGCTTGCAAAATTGGTTTAGCAAATCAGAATATTTAGCATATAGTAGTATCAAATGAGACACATTTAAAGAAAACTGAAAATATCAACATTTATCTGAAGTTAGCTTCAACAACTTAAGAAAGACCAGCCATTGTTATTAATACCAATGGCCCTTAAGGGATATATAATATAGCTTTATATTACACATAAAATTATATCCTCATCACAGGCACTAAGTTGACTTCTTTTCTTTTTTTTTATTTTGGTATAATTAATCTACAATTACATGAAGAACATTATGTTTACTAGGCTCCCCACTTCACCAAGTCCCCCCCACATACCCCTTCACAGTCACTGTCCATCAGCATAGTAAGATGCTGCAAAATCACTACTTGTCTTCTCTGTGTTGCACAGCCCTCCCCGTGCCCCCCCCACACTATACATGCTAATCGTAATGCCCCCTTTCTTTTTCCCTGCCCTTGTCCCTCCTTTCCCACCCATCCTCCCCAGTCCCTTTCCCTTTGGTAACTATTAGTCCATTCTTGGGGTCTGTGATTCTGCTGCCATTTTGTTCCTTCAGTTTTCCTTTGTCTTATATACACATACAAGTGAAATAATTTGGTACTTATCTTTCTCCGCCTGGCTTATTTCACTGAGCATAATATGCTCTAACTCCATCCATGTGATTTCTTTTCTTTTTAATTGATATTTCTTAAGTTGGGAAGATAACTAGGAAGGCACCCATGATGTTTTTCTTTGTTTTTTAAGGAATTCGATTTTTTTTAAGAGAGGGTAACAAAATTCCCAGAGTGTCAAATCCCATTTTGACTGCTTTTTTTCATTTTGCTCATCAGTTGAAAAAGCTACAATATACTGCAATAGTTTTTCTAATAAAGGGATGCAATATAGTGACTGACTTAAATTTTAAAAAGGTGGAACTGATGAGGAAATACTCAGAAAGTTCTCAAATCCCTCCCCCTCTCTGGGTTTGGTAGGTAGCGAAGGAAGCCAAGGAAACAAAGTTTCTGTTGATACTTCAGGAATGTAGAAGAATCAGAAGGTGCTTGGTTGCTTGAGATTGAAACAATGTAACAATAAATTCCTCGCCCCACCAGGACTCAATGGTGTGAAACAGCTAGTTAATCACAGTCATGGAAGCTCATTATTTTATAATATGGTATCTGAGTAATCTTTACAGAAATACATTAAAATATTACTAGCATCCTGAATATACCTAAGAGTGACCTAAGAGTTCCTACTGCAACAGTTTCTGGGGGCTGACTCCCCTCCCTAGCTTTGTAGTAAATATATAAAAGGCATGGCCCCGCTGTGCTCAGGGCTCAGACTTTTGGGGATCACTCTCCTCTGAGCCCATCAGTGTGAAATAAACCTCCACCCTCCAAGATCTCCGAGTGCTACTTGGTTCTTCAATCAGCCATCCAGTCCAGGATTTCCAGTTTTCTGTAACAGAACAGGCAACTAAACCTCTAGAAAGTTTCTAGTCCAGAATGTTAAAACTCCTGGTTTAGGATGTAATAGTTTGTCAAGTTTCCATGTAATCAGCATGCTAACTGCTGAATTAAATTGAAGACAGTATAAGGTAAATGGCAATTTATGATAATTCTTATTTTCTAAGGATAATTCTTAAGATACTCTTTTCATTTTAGAACACATATTTCTTGGTATGTAAAAGAATGAAAACTCTAAGATAATTTTAATGTGAATTATATTATTATTAACTGTAGATGACTCTGATTACACAAATGGTAGATCTTTTTTTTTGTAGCCCACTTATGAAACTTAGTCAGTACTTTTTGAATCTGTTTTTTCTCTTGTGTAGATTGGACAATTTCTTTTTTTATCTGTATTTAAGCACACTGTTTTGTTATTCTCTCCCCTCCATTCTGACATTGAGCTTATCCATTGAATTTACTTTTTATTCACCTATAGTATTATTCAGTTTTAAAATTTCCATTTAGTTCCTCATTATTATATGTTTTATTTGTCTACTGACAGTTTGATTTCTTTGCTGAGATTTTTAAATGTATTGCATTTATGTTTATGATTGCTAATGAAAACATATTTATGATAGGTGACTTACAGTCTTTGTCAAATAATTCTAAACTTTTCCATCTCCATGTTTTCATCTACTGATTTTCTTTTGTCATTCAGTTTGAGGTCTTCCTGGTTCTTGCTGAAACATTGAATATCAAAACCTGGACACATTGGGGATTATTTTATGAGTATTTGGATCTTATTTACACCTTATGCTTCAGCTAACTTCCTTTGACACTCTTTAGGCAGGAGGAATGTTGCCATCTTATTTCGGCCATGTACTGCAAAATGTCCAATACTGCTCTTGGCCTATTTTTTTCTATATATATTTCAGAAATAGTCTTTTAATTATTGTAATTTTCAAGATAAATTTTTATAATTTTAAAAATAAATATTCCATAGTAGGAACATGGCCACATCAATTCAAATTTACTAAAAGTAATCAAGTAGCTTGAAAAATCGTAATCAAAACATTTCAAGCTCTTATTTTCAAAGACTAGTTGACATGATCTAAAATAGAACGATATAAATTACATACAATTTACACAAACAAGGAAGTATTTAACTTTGTATCTTCACTAATTAACTTCCTAACAGTATGCCAGGCGAAATACAAAGCTTGATCAATTTATTCATATAATATAGCCAAAACCTGGCCTTTATGCTGAGCATTATTTGAGAGAAGACTATTAAAAATATATTCTTAAAATAACAAATTTCACTTAAGAAAATCCTGAACCTCAGCAAAAATTCCTTTATCTGTAATAAAGATGATATATACCAATCCAAGAGAGAAAAATCCAGTATTTGCTCATGTTGAATAACTGCATGACCACAGAGGGGAAAATCTTGCTTTGTTTTTTACTTTTAAAACATATCCTAGAAATTCATCCTTAAAACAGATCCTATTTTATGTATGACCAATAGCATCTTTTCTGGAAATTATGGTCTTTCTAAGATTGAGTAGTACATTTTGCTAGGCACTGAAGTAAAACACATGTGAAAGACAGTTCATTGCTATTGTTAAAATAAATTAACATGCCATACATAATGTAATAGTAAGAAAATGAACCATTAAGGAACACCATGAGATTTTTAGACATTGAGAATTTTTTTCCAAGATATTCCCATCTTAGATCTAAAATTCAATAATTCAAAATAAAGGTATTGAATGAATGGAACTTTTCTAGAGAAAGATTCATTAGAAGTAAAACTAATGAATAGTTTTAGGAAGCAAATAAGCAACATGACATTATTAATGAATTTTAAAATATTCATATTTAGATATTACCTCAGTTCTTTGTGGGCCATTTTTAAAAATCTTTTTTTGTTGTTGTTAACAATAGGCAAAATCAACAGCAAAAGCAAAAACAAAACCTTTGCTTATTTATAGTGACCATTTTCCTCACACTATGCTAAATTTAGAGTGGCATTATTTAATGTCTATGAAATTTTAACTGTCTTTAAATTATTTTAAATGACAAAAATATATAGATTATATATACACTGTAATTGTAATAATTTAACTGTTAGTTTCATGATTGAAAGAAAAAATTGCATGCACAATCTGGTAAGCAAAATTTAGTCTGGTAGCAAATTATGATTTGGCTTACCCGGATAGCAAAAACAAAATATTCAGTTATAATGGAAAAATAATGAATATAATAATACAATAACTCAAGATGTATAACACATTTGACAATTTTAGTACATGTACTAAGAAAGTATGTTCACACCGTCATTATTCTTTCATTGCAATCATTTACATCTATTTATATAAAGGCACAGAGACAGGGTCCAACATATATCCAAATTACTTATGTCTTAAGCATTGTTAAACTATGCACACAAACTATTAAAAAAATGTAGATTTCAATAAAATGCCCTCTCAATTTAGAAAAGTGTAAAAAAGAAAAAATAGCAAGTGATGAGGTTACTACACAAAAATACATGTTATTATATAATATACACTTGATACTTCAGAACTATTATTATAGGTATCATCTTCTGAAAAAAATGTTATGTGATAAACAGTGACTATAATAGTCTTTTTTCCTGTAGAACCCCAACTATTCTTGATATTAAAAGCAGAGGGAGAAAAATTACTCCTGTGTGTCTTTATTAGAAAAGGAAATTGTGTAGTGCAATGAATTATGTGTTCAAGCAGATTCTTACACTAAACAACCTTCATATGGTATTTCTTATTATATTTCTTAATTTGAACCAATGGCATAGTGCTGAAGTATGGTTCAATCCAAGCAGATCTATAAAGCATCAATACAATGCTGACCACAAAGCTTGTTGAGGGATTTGCTTAGGTCAGATAAATTATGGTTATCCAGAATAATTAATCAATTAAATATTTTCCATAAGATTCTATGAATATTGTTTTCTGAATTGAAATTTTAAGAACAGTCATGAAGAAATTTCTGTTACACATCTACCGTATGCCTAGAAATCATCCCTTATGTAGAATAGGTAGTGAATATTAAAGACAAGTACTACTTTCAAGCAGCTCATGTTAAAATGGAAGTATAAATGGAACAGTTAAATAAACAAAGCAGATGGGCCAAGAGCAGTAGAAGGAAACAATCAATGCTGGGTAGAGGACTAAAACAGCGAGATGTAATACATAGTGACCTGGTGGCTGGTTTTGATTTAGTGATTAAAGTGGGTGTCTCTCTGTATGAGACCTAGATGAACTAGAGATTTGAATGACAAGGCAACAAAGAAGGAACAATCCAGATAGCAGAATATCTGCTTGGCTAAATTAGCAATGAATTTGGAATATTCAGGAAACTGAGTTCAGAGTGAAAGACAAGTGGGAATCTGGTATAGGAAAATATAAGACATGAAAGAGAATCAAAGAAATTACAAAAGGATTAAAGAGAAGTGATACAGGAGTCACGCAAAGGAGATCATTACATATAAAAGAAGTAGTTGTCAAGCAAACCAAATTAATTCTATAGAAAAAGTTTGCATTTAAAAATTTTTTTTTAGTATGTTTCTTTAATGAATATTTGAATATACACACTGAAGGAGCACACTATGTGCTAATGGCAGAAAATAGACAGGAAGGACTCTCTAGGTAAAAGAGACAAGGGATATAGCAAACAAATAGAATAGCATGTGTAGACTTTGGATCTTAATGAAGGGAAAAATAAAGCTTTAAAAGGCATTTTTTAATAAGTAGAATAAATTTGAATATAAACTAGCTATAGAAAGGAACTACATTTTTATTATTAATTATATTAAATATGATAATATCATTGAGTTTTGTAGAAAATACATGACATCGTTAGATATATAATTTAGATTACATAGGTATTTAATGACATTATGTCTGAGGTTGTATTGAAAATTCATCTCTAAAAAAGAAGAAAGAAAACAGGTGATAAAGGACATACAGTAAATATCTTGAAAATATTTAATACTGGGCTTCAGTCTTGTAATCTCTCTAATTTGTTACAATTGATGAACCAACACTGACATATCCAAAGACCACAGTTTACATTTGGGTTCACTCTTGGTATTGTACATAAAACAGCTTGCACAAATGTATGACATATACTCACCATTACAGTATCAGAGTATTTTCACTGCTGTAAAAAATCCTGTGCTCTGACTATTCATTCCTCCCTCTCCCATATATATTTTTTTCAAAAGAAGAACTATAATCCAGTGACCCTTATGAACATAGACACAAAAACTTTGACAAAATTTTAGCAAATTTATTCAAGATAATTTGAAAATATAGAAACCCAAATCAAAGCTACCAGAGTTTTCTGCTTATCAGTAAATAGGTTAACTACAGAACATAGTATCATCATGCCCAAAGAAACACTCTGTTTTATATTTGACACCAAAAGAAAAGGCAACAAAAGCAAGAATAAATTAGTGGGACTACATCAAACTAAAAGCTTCTGTTCAGCAAAGGACACTATCAACAAAATGCAAAGGCAACCTATGGAGTGGCAGAAAATATTTGCAAACCACATATCCTATAAGATGTTAATATACAAAATACATAAGGAACTCATACAGCTCAATGACAGGAAAACAAATAGCTCAATTTAAAAAATGGGCAAAATTTCTGAATAGACATTTTTCTAAAGGAGACATACAAATGTCCAATAGGTACATGCAAAGGAGTACCCTCTTTTAAAGTGACAAGCACACACATAAAAATACCTGGAAATCAGTTGCAATGAGAAAATTCCAATTCATGAACACTTTTTTTATAATTTCATTTTGTGTGGCAGTATAGTTCTAAATGGTAGAAATGTAAAAGAATGTCAGTTGGAGAGTCAATCATATGTAAATTCAATATTTCAAAATTAATTAATGATTCTTATTGTAGAGATTGGTTCAAAGCAGGTATCAGATAGGATAAATGAAGTTTCAGATCATTGTAACAGATCTTCTAAGGAAGGTCACCTAAAGTAATCTTAATAGTATTAGCCATCTACCAGAAAACTACATTTCACCAAAAATAAATAAAAGAAATGAGTGATCAGAGGATAGAAACAAGTTCCAAAAACCAGAAAATTTGAACAAGCTGAAAAAGAACAAAGAATTGAAATGTTTGTGATTCAGAATTTGTATTTTGAAAGTTAATATTCTAATACTTTTACACTAATATGAATAGTATATTCAATCTTCACAAATAGGTTTTATTATATTCTACTTATAAATAAGAGTCAGTGCTATTTGACTGTTTGGCTGATTAGTTACCTGGCTAATTGCCAAGTGAAGTTGCTAAGAATCTGGTCTTCCTGATTTTAATCTCTGTTAGATATTATTGCTGTAATTCATTTTGTTTACTTTGTTTCCTACTAAATATTTTTGGTTTGATGTACATTCTGAAGCACTTTGAGATATATCTACTAGGTAATTTTATTAAAGAAATTCATATTTTTCCATCCTCCCCATTATTTTCTGCATATTTTCGTAATTAACATGCATTCTTAATGTTAACTAATAGAAGATACATTCATGTTTCTAAAGTTGCAAGACATATTTTTATAGAAATCTTTTATACTTTCACATTCATTCAACACTACTCTGGATGTTATTAATCCAGGTTTTGTAAAAATGGTTTGTTACAGCATATTGTTTTATTTCTCCATTTCAATTGCTTCTAGATTTGTAATTAATATTTCATTTGTAGACATTTCAGTGTTTGCTTTTGAATATATGCAGTTTAAAAGTTTTTCTTTGCAGGCAGAGAGGGAATATAAATAACAAATACTTAAAGGAAAGTTTCCCTTTAAGAAATCATTAAAAGAAAAATTGAGAATACGAAGTGTTTCCTGCTGAGAGAAATTCCAAGGAGTAGTTGTTTATTGAAGATATTTGATGGCTTAGCAACTTCTAATCATGTCCTTGGTCATGGTGTTATTATATTGCATTAAATGAGTTTCCTGATCCTCAACACTTCTGCATTCTAATATCTACTCATACATTCTCTACAGATGGATCAAAATAGATTTGGAATTATTCATATCTGCTTCCTATATTAATACAAATAATTGAGAACTAAATTTCAGATCATGGAATTAATTAACATTGCAAATCATATTTTATAACACTATGGAATTTTCAGAGGAAACTGAATATGTTGTCTTAGTCAATTTACCCCATAAATTGGGGATACAGATGTAGCTATATAGGAATTCAGAGACAGGAAATTATTTTTGTAATTTAATTTTAATGAAAATTAGAATCTGGGATAAAGCATATTGTAAAACCCATTTAAACAGGAAGCCACAAGAATATACAAACAAGAAATTGTAATCTTATTTTCTAATAGAAGTCTGACTCTGTGAATATCTTAAGATTTACCTAAAACTGAACCTAAAATATATGATTGAATTAGATCTGAATCTAAATTTAAGTAGTACTTTCATAAATTATTTGTTTCCCTTGCAAAGGCTGGAAACAGAGAGATAGAGATGGCTCTGACTTACGAGGTGTCAATAACCTAATTTTCAAATGATAATTTTTTTTCATTCACTGGATAACACCAAAAACAGGACTTTATTCACAGTGTCTTGAAAAAATAAATATTCTATTAATCTTGCAAAAATATTTGCATTATTTGTATTTAAAAAAATATAGATACATATGGTAACTTAACATTTCTATACTGGAAAATTTTTCTGAGATATTTCAATCTACTAGGATACAGACAAGACAGACACATTTTGTACAGGTATTGTTCATAATCTCATAATTACATAATTCAATGTAATGCCTAGGGTTTCAAAAATCCCATGTGAATTTTTTATTCTATTTTAGTATCAAATAACATGAAACTATGTTCATAAAAGGGACATTAAATTAATTAAAATAGGGCATACCTTGTTTTATTGTGCTTCACTTTATTGTACTTCACAGATAGTGCATTATTTTTTTACAAATTGGAGCTTCAAGATTTCAGTGGAGGAAGTACCTGAAGATGTGGTGGACATAGCAAAAGAATCAGAATTAGAAGTGGAGCCTGAAGATGTGACTTAATTGCTACAGTCTCATTATAAAGCTTTAAGTGAATGAGGAGTTTCTTCTTATGGATGAGCAAAGCGGTTTCTTGAGACGGTATCTATTCCTAGTCAAGATTCTGTGAAGATAATTGAAACGACAAGTAATTTAGAATATTACATAAACTTTGTTGATAAAGCAGTGGCAAGGTTTGAGGGGATTGACTGCAGTGATGAAAGAAGTTCTACCGTGAGTAAAATGCTATCAAAACAGTATCACATATTACAGAGAAGCTGTTCATAAAAGTGAGTCAATTGATGTGCAGACTTCATTGTTGCCTTTTAGGAAATTGCCAGAGCCACTCCACCTTTCAGCAACCACCACAAGATTAATTAGCAGTCATCAACATGGAGGCAAGACCCTCCACCAGCAAAAAAGATTATGAGTCACTGAAAGCTCAGGTGATAGTTTATATTTTTTAGCAATAAAATATTTAATTGAAGTATGTACATTGTGTTTTCATAAGATATCATAACATTACATGATTTATAGACTATAGTATAGCATAAACATAACTTTTATACACACTGGGAAACCAAAAATTCATTTGATTCCCTTTATTGAGATACTCACTTTTGCAGTGGTCTGGAACTGAACCTGAAGTATCTCCAGGTTATGTATGTAGTATCAAATCTGAAAATTCACTCATGTCTTCATCAGTATAGATAAAAGACAGTAGATGTGCATTTTGTTCATAAGTCCAACAAGCTATATAAAGACCATGTTTAAATAGTTAAGTGATATTAGGACCTATAACATTTTGAAGCAGAGAAAATTTACAAGGTCATTTAATTGTTTTTAATCTGTATGCCTAGTTATAGAGGTTTGCTACTTCATAATTTAAATGAATAATTTCATGAGATAAAAAGAGGTTTTTAGAAACAGTATTTTTTCAAGAGAATATGTAATTTTAAATATTTGTGCCAAAGTTTACTTGGTATACAGTTTATATTTTAATGTCATTTTAATATAATATAGAAAAATGAATAACAGGCTTGAAAGGGAATTAATATTTTAAAATTACCCCATGGTTATCTTAATTAAATTAACCTCATTATTTCTTTTTTATTTAAGGCCAACAGCAGAATTAAATGAAAGATACTAAGTAAATTAAATATCTTCCCCCATCAAAGAGTCATGTTTGCATCTATATTTATTTACATGTATGTGTAAGCATTGTATATATTCTGACATTTTACAGTTTCAAATGCAGAAATTATATCTGATCCAGTGGTCTAGATATATATTAATACAATGTATATTGCTATATATTATAATACATATTATATATTAGTATATATTATTATGCATGTTATATATTATATATAATATTTGTGGGAGTAATTGTGTTAGAATGTGTGTACATGTATATTTGTGTACATAGTTATGATTGTGTGTTCATATATGTTCATTCAAATATATATATTTATGATCCATATCTATCAATTTATATTTGTTCCTATATGTGCACACAGATAATATATGTATATATATTATTTCATTATATGAGGTACAGTAATATACAATCATATAATATGTCACAATCTTAAAATTGCCTGGAATATATATTTTAAATGACTTTTAATTGCACTCAAACATGAAAAGTATAGCAATTACAATTTCTCACCCAGAAGTAAAACAAACACCAAGTTGAAATATTCACACTACTTAGTTATTAAGGATACCATGAAGACAACAATAGTGATCCTTAGACATTGTATTTTTTTAATTAAAATACAGATTACAGCCTATCTATATAAATAATCATTTGAAGAAAATATAACTTAGTTTTTGTTTTCAGATGTTTGTTTCTTTCCTAAATGGCTTACTTTAAAAAATGAACAACATGTATCATTAACAAAGCAAGTAAAGGTGCAATATTGTAGTCCATATGCAGGAAAAACTCACAATAGCCAAGGAGATTTTCCATTTAAAGATTATAGGATTGCACTTAGAAACAGAGCAATTTAGTGTAATATATTCCATGAATATGTAATCTTCACCAGGTCAGCCCCCTTTTTTTTATTCTCTCTACAATGCCCAAATGAGCTCTTTGCTTTCTATTTTGCATCAAAGACAAATTACTTCCTTCCTGTATTCAGAAGTATCAAGAATATAGTGAAACTCAATGTCATTTAGCTAGGCATCAGATTACAAAGATGGGTCACTTCAACTAGCTTTAAAGAACTTTTAGAGCAGATAAATAGCACCTGTTTGGTTCCTACCTTGACTTGAAATAGCATGAGAAGTGATGAAATTACAAGAAAGTGTCAACCAGATAATTTTTATGAACATCTAGGGAAAAAAATTCTCATTTTTGTACACTGCCCATTTATATAGAACAAAAATCTACTAATCTTGTTAAGTGATAGAAATATTTATTTCATACATTAGCATGTTAAATGTATACATTGGAAGTAATTGAGATTTTACATTTAGGAATTTAGTGAAGTTTCTCTCTGTCACACCCTTGCAGGAATCTTATACAGCACATTTATTCTAAAAAAGTATGGAAGTCTCAAAAATTATCTGGGAGAATGAAGTTTGCATTCTCCATGATTTTCAATTGCTGCTACAATTTCTTTAATTTTTTTCTTAAATAAATAACTTTTGACTTAGATTCATTGTTATTATCTCTGGGGGGTGGGGTTATAAAGCAAGTAGAAAAGTCAATTTGTTTTTTAGTTTTTTTGGCCTTTAGTTTCTTAGACATTTATACATGAAAGTGTGGTCTTTCAACTGAAGATGCCACATCCTTGTGTTACACAGTTCAAACACATAGCCCTGCGTAATATTTTTACTATTACAAGTTATTAGTTATTTGCTACTTGTCACATTGTGCTACAATTCTTTAACTACTTTTTCTATTAACATACTTCAAAAGAAACTGTTTTCTTCTAATGGTCTTGGTGTGCTCCTGCACCTTGGTTATTCCTGCCCCTACACTAAAATGATGTTGTCAGTCGGACATTCTAAGATTTTGTGCAGCTTTCACCATGATTGCTCTGAGCAATCACAGATCTCTTTGATAACAGATAGATACAAATTTGCATTGATCGAGTGGTTTTTCCTCCTTAACTTTGAGCTAAAATGTATCTCCACTATTCAGAACATTTCATATATTTTATACAGTGCGCCATATATTTAAAGTAATGATTTTGTATATCATCTTAAGTCATCTCACTCATTTGAGTTCTTTTGCACAATAATATGTGAGGATGAAATTAATAGTTTGTTCTTTTCATCTCTCTCACCTTTCTTATCTACTGTAAACTCGTTTTTTGAACACCCTTTTCTTCTTTCCTTTGGAAGCATTTTTTTTTTCTGAAAATGTGCTTATTTTAAACATATGTTTACTTATTTGTGCCATGTATCATGACTTAAGGTTTCTTGCTGAATAGATTGATTTTCAGTAAATAAAATTGAGTTATTGTCTCATACTTATACCAAGATTAATAACATATACAATGTATTGAGTACCTTCTATGAATCAAGGTCGGTGATGTCTTTATTACACATATTGACTAATTAAATCTTTATAATAGAGAAAAAAGCAATGATGAAAACTTCAGAGTTGACAACCTGCAGAAAAAACTGTTTTTGAACCACATGGCCAAGTTTGTTTTATTTATTTAGCATTTACGTAGAACCTGTCATGTATGAGACATTATTTACTTTACAAATATCAACTCAATTATTCCATGTGACAATTACAGGAGGTGATAAGTATCATTGCTATACATTGTACATTTTTTACAGATAAGGAAGTGAAACATTGAGAAGTCAAATAAGTTGTCCAAGATCATATAATTGATAGGCGGTGGAGCATGGATCCTAATGTGCACTGGCTCATTGCTGAATACACACACTCACCTATCTATGACTCTGCAGCCTCTCTTGCCATAGCCTTGACAGAGCATTTGCTAACCACACTGGCACTGGCTGATACATTAAAAATAAATAATGGCACCAAAAGAGAACCAGGAAGCATATTTGGACAATTTTTATACAAATATCTGAAATATTGTGGGTGTCAAAGGCATATTTACCTTTTCTATTACAAACTGTGACTTCCAAAAAGAAAAGAACCTCTGTTTGATGGTGCAAATTAAATTACTTTGCCATCAGTTAAGAGATTAGAATGATAAAGTTTGAACAAGTGTTCAAGCACCTTGTATGGGAAGAAAAGAAACTGAATTTGTGTGAAGTTAGACAGCCCTCTCTTTTATCTTTAGACTACAGAGAATTTGATCAGATAAATTCATGGACTCAAGTATTGCATGAAAGCTAAGCTACAGCAGAGGGAGAGTTTACAGAAAATAAAGGGAAGTAGCTCCTGTGAACTCCCAGAGTGGCCAGTCAGTGTCATTCATGTGGAAGGCTCTCCTACTCAGAGCACACAAAGAGAGCCTGTGTTTACTTGAAAGTTTTTCCTATCAGACATTTATTTATACACTTCCTCTTATCTGAAATTCTCTCTTTCTATATAAAATGTTTTAGGTGTTGCTTTATATATTTCTAAAATTTTTTTTCTCCTACCTGTTCCTTACACTTCAAGGTCTATTTTGAATCCCACGTTAAGTCCTTCCATACTGTCAGAGTCTAATATATATAATTTTTCTTGTTTGAATTCCTATAGGAAATAATAAATTAATAATTTAACTTCATAAATACTGATGTATTTTCTTATATGATAAATTACTTTAACTCCAGGAGGGAAATCCCGAGGCAAAATATCTTTGACACAGAAATCAGTCAAAGGGAGAAATAAAATGGGATAAACCTATTTATTTCTTACAAGCAATTGTCCAATTCTGCTTGCCAATGTCTCTATTGACCAGGCTGCAGAAGAAGAGGCCCCCCGCAACCTCACTAGTCTAGATAAGCCCTCACCACCCTCGCCCTTGTAATTACCTATTGATATGAAGATGGACTACTTCTCTCCACCCCTTGGAAACACTTATTGAAATGGATATGCACTAAGGCCAGGCAAGAGATTCTGGAAATATTGCAATTTTATGCACAATTGCTCAGATTACTGGCTTAAATATTTCTTAAAACTACCTATGTCTGGGGGGGCGTGTAGGGGGACACGGAAAAGGCAGTATATACAGAAAAGACAAGTAATGATTCTATAGCATCTTACCATGTTGATGGACAGTGACTGTAATGGAGTATGTGGGGGGAACTTGATAATAGGGGGAGTCTAGTAACTATAATGTTGTTCAAGTAATTGTACATTAATGATACCAAAATAAAAATTAAATTAAAAAATTTGCAAAAACTACCTTTGTCCTTGGACAAATGTTAATGATGCCAGGGTTCTTGTTCATGAAGCTGAAGAATGAGCTTCACAAACTCTCAAGGTAGGAGAGCCAGGGAGAGGCTTTTATTTAGATATAAAGTGAGAGAATAGAGCTCCTGGCTCACACCAGGAGGGGACAAGAGAGCCTGTAGTGGTGCATTGTCTAGGGGGTTTTATAGGCAGTTGAGGATTTTTTGAGAACATGAAAAAACTTAGGAATTTAGGGGTTTGAACTTGCAGCACCTGCCCTGTCCTCAAGGTGACCTGGGTCATAGTCTGATTGCTAGGGCTGACAGCAGACTCACTGGTTATGCTGATACCCTTGCAGAACACTCATACATTCTAGGCCAAGTTGCTTCTGGCCTTTTGACCTTTAACTGAACTCACTGAGGATGTCTATATTCTTAGGTATCTTTCCCTAGAGAATTAGTGTGACTCTGACTTTGCATAATGCTTAACAGAGTTTCAATGGGGACTTCTTTGCCCATTGTTACATTGCTCTGACTGTAAATATTCTGCCCTACTTTCTCCCCTCAGCCCGCCCCCCCCAGGCTTCATCCTACTCTGACTACACCCACAGTCCCATTAAGTGTATTGCCCATAACGCGCTTTCAAGAAATACATGTATTTTTTATTAGATAGTATGACTAGAAATGTTACTCTAAAAGGAATAATAATATATATTTTTAAAGGCTTGGACAAGATAATTTATCATAACAGAACAATCTTTTGTCAATAATTTCCCAAAATGTAGGTACCTTTAAGGGAGGCAGAATAATTGCCCCTAAAGATGTCCATTTCATAATCCCCTTGTCAATATGTTATGTGTTTGATTCTGACTTCAATTCCAATGTGTGAGTTTTTCTCAACACCAAGCAATTCTCCAACAGCAGCTGGGTGTCATACAATCCAGCTCAATTCGGACACCATCTGTTTGGAGAAACCTTCAAATCCCATAAATTGAGGGCTCAATCATACAAAACAGCTCTCCCCTCCACTTCAGACCCTCATATTGTTAGGCAGGAAAATGGATATGAGCAGGGTGGAAAGAGAACAATGTCAGTAAAGACCCTAGACAAGATTCAGTTAACCAGTTAAAACTAGAAATCCAGAAAAGACTCAGAGTTAAAGTTAATCAGTTAAAGCCCAAATGGTCAAGAGCAACTTGACCTTGAATGTTTGAATATTTCCCAGATAAAGAGAAGTATCTGAGCACAGCCCATTCTTCACTGTGTCAGTTAGATCAATGTAAGATTTACTCTAACCTGCTAAAAGGCCCACCTATAAACAGCAATAAAGACAGGGAGATCCCACCTTAAAGCCAAAATTGTATTTTGAAAAAAAAAACAGCAGCAAGTCTAAGTAGAAAGATTCTTAACATACTTTTTAGCAAACAAATAACTCTGCCCACCTTGGAGGAAGAGCAGACAGTCTTGATGAATATGCTCCCAAACTAGGAAGATGCTATCCTGGGAGGGGACCAGAACAGCAAATTTCTTGTGTTAAGCTAATTTTGCAGAATTACTGATAAGAAACTTAATGTCTCATCAAAGATATTTGAGACCACTTAAGTCCACACCCTTAGCCCTTTGTTACATTCCTGAAAAATCTTAAAAGGGGGAACCCCCAACCTTTCAGGGCACTCTTTTTCTCTGAGGTCACTAAGTGTGTAACCTTTTACTCTCAAAGTCTTTCTCTCCAACCTTTCAGGGCCCTCCGCTCTCTGAGGTCATCTGCCCTTTCTAAGTGTGTAACTTTAACTTCTCTCAACCTTTCAGGGGGCTCCTCTCTGGGGGTGCCTGCACTTTCACTTTAAGTAACTTTAAATAAAACTTGTACTCTGCTTCACTACTGTGTCTCTGCCCTTCAATTCTTTATCGTGAGGCCAAGGAAAATACACAATGCCTCTCCCCCAACATATTAAAATACACAATGCCTCTCTGCCAACAATATCAGGTCCAGGTTGTATCTGTGCTTCTGATTATGGACTCTAGACTCAAAATTCCAATGACTCCTCTCTCTAGGTTTGATTAATTTGCTAGAGCAGCTCACAGAACTAAGAGAAACATTTTACTCACTATATTTTCAATTCATTATAAAAATGATATAAAATTTTAAACAACCATATGGAAGATATGCATAGTGCCAAGGAATGTGGAAAGAGGCATGGAGCTCTCAGAAGCCTGTCCTTTTGGTTTATTGCTTTTTTGGAGCCTTCCTTACAGAGGAATGATTGGTTAAATTACTGGCCATCTGTGATTGAACTCAATCTCCAGCCCCTCTCCTCTAGTGGAGGTCCTGAGGTAGAACTGAAAGTTCCAATCCTCTAATCAAACAGTTGGTTCCCCTGGCAACCAGCTCCCATCCTTTGGTTTACCTCAGGGAATTCCAAAAGTCAACTTATTAACATAAAAAAAGATACCTCCCCTACCCCATCACTTAGGAATTTCCAAGAGTTTTAGCAACTTTGATCAAGTACAGGGACAAAGACTGGATATACATTTCTAATTATAAATCACAATATCACAATGTCAAAAAACGACTTTGCATGATTAAATTAATGACCTAAAGATAGATTTACTCCTGGATGATCTGGGTGGGTCCAAATAATCACAAGTTTGTAAAACCTAAAGTAACATCTCCTAGCTGTACTCAGAAGGAAACACTGGTCAGAGAGATGCAACATTGTTGGATTTTAGTAAGAGGATATGGCCAAGGAATGTGGTGGCTGCTAGAATCTGAAAAAGGTCAGGAACAGATTTTTCCCCAGTGCCTTCAATAGAAGTCAGACAGGGACCATGGGTGTAGCCAGAGTAGGGTGAGGGCCTCGCGGGGTGGGGGGTGGGGGTGGTGAAGCAGGGCAAAATGTTTACAGTCAGAGCAATGTAACAATGGGCAAAGAAGTCCCTACCCAAACTCTGTGCTAAGCATTATGCAAAGTCAAGGTCACACTAATTCTCTAGGGTAAAGATATAGATATCTTCAGTGAGATAAGTTAAAGGTCAAAAGGCCAGAAGCAACTTGGCCTGGAATGTTTGTGTTCTGCAAGGGTATCAGCATAACCAGTGACTGCTGTCAGCCCCAGCAATCAGACTATGAGCCAGGCCACATTGAGAACAGGGCAGGTGAAGCAAGTACACACCCCGAAGTTTTTTTCATGTTCTCGAAAAATCCTCAACTGCCTATAAAATCCCCTAGACAACGCACCGCTATGGGCTCTCTTGTCCCCTCCTGGCATGAGCCAGGAGCTCTATTCTCTCACTTTATTTCTAAATAAAAGCTGTAACTTGCTCTCCTACCTTGAGTGTTTGTGAAGCTCATTGTTCAGCTTCGTGAACAAAAACCCTGGCATCAGAAGCACAGTCCAGCCTACAGTTTGGCTTTAACCCATTGAAAACTTAGACTTATGACCTTCTAAATGTAAAATAATGTTTGTTTTGATTTTAACAATTGAATTTATTATAATCTGTAGCACAGCAATAAAAATATGTTGCATTCACAATGATAATTAAAATTTTGTTACACCAAAATGTGTAATCATTATGTGATTTATCTTACATTATTAACCTTTATATCATACCATTACTCAAATCCCATCTATGATACTTACCTTATGCAAAGTCTTATGAAATTTTTATCATCTGCACTTAGAACAGGGTAAACTGGGAGATAGGTGTGAGATTTGAGAAACATTTCCTTCAGATTTTTTAAAGTTTTTTCTTTTTTTATTTTGTTATCATTAATCTACAATTACATGAGGGACATTATGTTTACTAGGCACTCCCCTTCACCAAGTCCCCACCACAAGCCCCATTACAGTCACTGTCCATCAGCATAGTAAGATGTTGTAGAATCACTACTTGTCTTCTCTGTGTTGCACAGCCCTCCCCTAGTTTCCAGCACCTCACGCACGCACTGTGTGTCTGCACTCTGGTGGGGATGGCTAGGGCGAGCTATTTAGCAGTCCTGGGCTTCTTCCTCCTCTCCACTCTAACTCCTCTCCTCCCGCCTGGAGCTGGGGTGAGGGGCGCTCAAGTCCTGCTGGGCCGCAGCTTGTATCTTACTCCCTTCACAATGCACTGGGTTCTCGCAGGTGTGGATGTAGTCTGGCTGTTGTCCTTTGTCTTCTGGTCTCTCTTTTAGGAAGAGTTGTATTTGTTGTATTTTCAAAATATAAATGGTTTTGGAAGGAGATTTCCGCTGCTCTATTCATGCCGCCATCTTGGCTCCTCTTTTTTTTCCTTCAGATTTTGCTAAAGGGACAGGAAGTTGCATGGCAATTAATTCCACACATTTTCCTGGGTTTGGTCATGAAATATATCTATCTATGACTATCTGTGTATCATCTATCTATCTATCTATCTATCTATCTATCTATCTATCTATCTATCTTTCTATCTATCATCGTCTATCATCTATCTATATCTATCTATCATCTATTATAGATCTATCATCTACCTATGTCTTTATCATCTATCCACACATATATTTATATTAACAGCAGTAATATCTTAATACCTGTACAATTTTGAAGATTTGACTCTATCCATGGTTTACTTAAAACAAGTTTTGCCTAAACTATAAACCTTTCTAGTTTTGATACTCTCATTTATTACCATTTACATGATTTAATACCTGTATAGGTAACCAAATCTTGATCTCTCTCATTTACCTTCTATCTTTTCTTTCTTCCTAGATCTCACTTGTCTAAGATTAGTCACTGCAATGTAATTTCTAACTTTCTCTGGTAGAATCGCAATCAAATATGACTAAACTATAAAGCATACAAAGCTGACTTTGTTCTTGTTAATAATCAGGCCATCTCAAGTATCTATTACAAATGTTGACTCTGACCAAGCAAACAATTGATGCCAGGGTTCTTGTTTGTGGAGTAGAAGAATGAAATTAGCAAACAGCCAAGGTAAGAGAGCCAGGGTAGAGACTTAGTGAGAGAAAAAGTGATAGAGGATTTATAGTCAGTTGAGGATTTTCAGGAACTGATAAAGAACAACTTAGGGTGTGGACTTGTACCACCTGCCCTGCCCCCAAGGTAGGCTGTGTTGTCTGCTTGCTAGGGCTGCTTACAGTGAAGTCAGAGGTTATGTTGAGATACCCTTCTTTATTTGCAGAGCACTCAAACATTCCAGGCCAAGTTGCTCCTGGCCTTTTGAGCTTTAACTGATCTCACTGAAGATGTCTATATTCCCAGTCTGGTATCTTTACCCTAGAGAATTAGTGTGACCTTGACTTTGTATAATGCTTAACACAGAGTTTCCATAGGGGCTTCTTTGGACATTGTTACATTGCTCTGATTGTAAATATCCTGCGTTGCTTTATTCGGAGGCCCTCACCCTAGTCTGACTACAATCACTGTCACTGTCTCAACATGACCAGCATTTTTTATCCCCATTGACTCTAGTTTATTTTTCTTTTTTTTTTGATTCATTTTTTTTTTAGAAGGCATATCTTATATTTATTAATCAAATGCTTGTTAACAACAATAAAATTCTGTATAGGGGACTCAATGCACAATCATTAATCAACCCAAGCCTAATTCTCAATGTCTACAACTTCTAAAGTATAATGAACAAGTTCTTACATGGAGAACAAATTCTTACATAGTGAGTAAGTTACATGGTGAACAGTGCAAGGGCAGTCATCACAGAAACTTTCAGTTTTGATCACGCATTATGAACCATAAACAGTCAGGTCAAATATGAATATTCGTTTGATTTTATACTTGATTTATATGTGGATCCCACATTTCTCCCTTTATTATTATTATTATTATTTTTAATAAAATGCTGAAGTGGTAGGTAGATGTAAGATGAAGGTAGAAAATTTAGTTCAGTGTTTAAGAGTGCAAATGTAGATGATCAGGTGTGTGCCTGTAGACTATGTGTTAATCCAAGCTAGACAAGGGCAATAAAACATCCACGGATGCAGAAGATTTCTCTCAAAACACGGGGGGGAGGTTATAAGCCTCACCTCTGATAATCCCCAATTTCTCACCTGATGGCACCCCTGCGACTGTGCCTGCCTTAGGCTGTTCCTCCCTTGAGGAATCTTACCCGTCTCTGGCTAACCAGTCATCTTCCGGGGCCATACAGGGAGATGTAAAGTTGGTAAGTAAGAGAGAAGCCATATTGTTTGAAAAGGTTAGCTTTTTACTTCTACACAGATTTAAGCCCTGTGGCTTCTATGCCCAGCATTTGTCTTGAGGTATCTTTAGCACTTGGAGGAATTATGGTACTCGGTAAATTCGATATGAGGCACAAATTCTATTTAAGGGTTGTAATTAGGAAGGAAGAAGAAAAGCTATAGAGGTAGCAGATGGAAGAAAACATGGGAAGATTGATTATTTCTTTCACATAGCTTCTTGTAGAGTAACTTAAGCATGTATAGGTTTTAAACTACTAATTAAATTGCACACACACATTAACATAATAGGAATACAGTTACATAACCAAAGCAGATCTATAATTACCAGCCATCTCCCATGAGGCCAAGAAAACCAGTTAGGCACCCTAAACATTTGTGAAAATTTGTCTATGATATGATGGATATTGGCCAACTGTACATGAACAGTCTGAGAGAAATCAGACAAATTAAAACAGCCCATTTGTGGGAACTGTTCACATCCCATATGTTCTTTTAACAGTAGATAGTCTGTAGTAAGATTTTGGAGTGCTACAACTTGCACTTCTCCTAATTCTTGGTTGAGTTCCAACAGTGTAGATCCAGTCAAATTTGTTGTTTTACTGTATGCACAGGCCAGCTTAGATATCTCCTTCTTCATTCCAAAGGCAAGTCCAGGAACCGGTGGGATGAATGCAGCTACAACTGCAGCATCGCCAGGATCGTTGTTGAGGTTTTCTGATGATCATCTTCTGGTATGACTCTTCCAGAGAGTGCTGATGTTGGAAGTTCTTCTTCATATCGTATCTTAGTTCATTTTCTGGGTAGCCAAATTAGGCTTTGATCCTCTATATAAATACAAACAGACCCTTTGCCCACACTTTGATCTGCCCTTTATACCATTGTGTAGAACTCATTGGAGGTCACCACACAGGGACTGTTTTGTTTTTGTTTTTTTTAAGAAAGAGGAATATTATCAGAAAAGTGTACCTCCATAGTCGATCATCTGACACCCTTTAAGTGATCAAAGTTAAGGCTATTTAAAGCATGCATTAATCGTTGATTTACAGTTAGTTTTATCCTATCATGGAGTAATCCCCCTTTTCTTTCTTTTCTCTTTTTTTTTTTTTGATATCTTTAATCTACACTTATATGAAGAATATTGTGTTTACTAGGCTCTCCCCTATACTAGGTCCCCGCTATAAACCCCTTTACAGTTACTGTCCATCAGCATAGCTAAATGTTGTAGAATCACTATTTTTCTTCTCTGTGTTGTACAGCCCTCCCCTTTCTCCCACCCCCCCATGCATGCTGATCTTAATACTCCCCTTTTTCCTCCTCCCTTTCTTCCTCCCTACCCACCCATTCTCCCCAGTCCCTTTCCCTTTGGTACCTGTTAGTCTATTCTTAGGTTCTGTGATTCCACTGCTGTTTTGTTCCTTCAGTTTTTCCTTTGTTCTTATACTCCACAGATGAGTGAAATCATTTGGTATTTCTCTTTCTCTGCTTGGCTTATTTCACTGAGCATAATACCCTCCAGCTCCATCCAACTTGCTGCAAATGGTAAGATTTGCCCTCTTCTTATGGCTGAGTAGTATTCCATTATGTATATGTACCACATCTTCTTTAGCCATTCATCTACCAATGGACATTTAGGTTGTTTCCAATTCTTGGCTATTGTAAATAGTGCTGCGGTAAACATAGGGGTGCATTGGTCTTTCTCAAACTTGATTGCTGCGTTCTTAGGGTAAATTCCTAGGAGTGCCAATCCTGGGTCAAATGTTAAGTCTGTTTTGAGCATTTTGATGAACCTCCATACTGCTTTCCACAATGGTTGAACTAGTTTACATTCCCACCAGCAGTGTAGGAAGGTACCCCTTTCTCCACAGCCTCGCCAACATTTGTTGTTGTTTGTCTTTTGGATGGCAGCCATCCTTACTAGTGTGAGGTGATACCTCATTGTAGTTTTAATTTGCATTTCTCTGATAATTAGTGATGTGGGGCATCTTTTCATGTGTCTGTTGGCCATCTGTATTTCTTTTTTGGAGAACTGTCTGTTCAGTTCCTCTGCCCATTTTTTAATTGGATTATTTCATTTTTGTTTGTTGAGGTGTGTGAGCTCTTTATATATTTTGGACGTCAAGCCTTTATTGCATCTGTCATTTACAAATATATTCTCCCATACTGTAGGGTTCCTTTTTGTTCTATTGATGGTGTCTTTTGCTGTACAGAAGCTTTTCAGCTTAATATAGTCCCACTTGTTCATTTTTGCTGTTGTTTTCCTTGCCCAGGGAGATATGTTCAAGAAGAGGTCGCTCATGTTTATGTCTAAGAGGTTTTTGCCCATGTTTTTTTCCACGAGTTTAATGGTTTCATGGCTTACATTCAGGTCTTTGATCCATTTTGAATTTACTTTTGTATATGGTGTTACACAATGGTCCAGTTTCATTCTCCTACATGTAGCTGTCCAGTTTTGCCAGCGCCATCTGTTGAAGAGACTGTCATTTCGCCATTGTATGTCCATGGCTCCTTTATCAAATATTAATTGCCCATATATGTTTGGGTTAATGCCTGGAGTCTCTAGTCTGTTCCACTGGTCTGTGGCTCTGTTCTTGTGCCAGTACCAAATTGTCTTGATTACTATGGCTTTATAGTAGAGCTTGAAATTGGGGTGTGAGATCCCCCCTACTTTATTCTTCTTCCTCAGGATTGCTTTGGCTATTCGGGGTCTTTGGTGTTTCCATATGAGTTTCTGAATTATTTGTTCCAGTTCATTGAAGAATGTTGCTGGTAGTTTCATAGGGATTGCATCAAATCTGTATACTGCTTAGGGCAGAATGGCCTTTTTGACGATATTAATTCTTCCTAGCCACGAGCATGGGATGAGTTTCCATTTGTTATTGTCCCCTTTAATTTCTCTTAAGAGTGACTTGTAGTTTACAGAGTATAGGTCATTCACTTCTTTGGTTAGATTTATTCCTAGGTATTTTATTCTCTTTGATGCAATTGTGAACGGAATTGATTTCCTGATTTCTCTTTCTATTGGTTCATTGTTAGTGTATAGGAAAGCCACAGATTTCTGTGTGTTAATTTTGTATCCTGCAACTTTGCTGTATTCTGACATCAGTTCTAGTAGTTTTGGGGTGGAGTCTTTAGGGTATTTTATGTACAATATCATGTCATCTGCAAATAGTGACAGTTTAACTTTTTCTTTACCAATCTGGATTCCTTGTATTTCTTTGTTTTGTCTGATTGCCATGGCTAAGACCTCCAGTACTATGTTAAATAGCAGTGGGGAGAGTGGTTATCCCTGTCTAGTTCCCGATTTGAGTGGAAAAGCTTTCAGCTTCTCGCTGTTCAGTGTGATGTTGGCTGTGGGTTTATGATATATGGCCTTTATTATGTTGAGGTACTTGCCCTCTATTTCCATTTTGCTGGGAGTTTTTATCATGAATGGATGCTGAATTTTGTCAAATGCTTTTTCAACATCTCTGGAGATGATCATGTGGTTTTTGTCTTTCTTTTTGTTGATGTGGTGGATGATGTTGATGGATTTTTGAATGTTGTATCATCCTTGCATCCCTGGGATGAATCCCTCTTGGTCATGGTGTATGATCCTTTTGATATACTTTTGTATTCGGTTTGCTAATATTTTATTAAGTATTTTTGCATCTACTTTCATCAGGAATATTGGTCTGATAGTTTTTTTTTTGGTGGGGTCTTTGCCTGATTTTGGTATTAGGGTGATGTTGGCTTCATAGCGTGAGTTTGGGAGTGTTCCCTCCTCTTCTACTTTTTGGAAAACTTTAAGGATAAAGGATATTATGTCTTCTCTGTGTGTCTGATAAAATTCCGAGGTAAATCCGTCCGGCCCGGGTGTTTTGTTTTTGGGTAGTTTGTTGATTACCATTTCAATTTCTTTGCTTGTGATTGGCTTGTTTAACTTTTGTGTTTCTTCCTTGGTCAGTCTTGGAAGGTTTCTTATTTCTAGCTTTATACCTTTGTGTTCTGAAAAGTTTTATTTTTCTAGGAAGTTGTCCATTTCTTCTTGGTTTACCAGCTTGTTGGCATATAGATTTTTCATAGTAGTCTTTAATAATTCTTTGTATTTCTGTGGAGTCTGTCGTGATTTTTCCATTCTCATTTTTGATTCTGTTGATTTGTGTTGATTCTCTTTTTCTCTTAATAAGTTTGGCTAGATGCTTATCTATTTTGTTTATTTTCTCAGAGAACCAGCTCTTGGTTTCATTGATTTTTGCTATTGTTTTATTCTTCTCAATTTTTTTTATTTCTTCTCTGATCTTTATTATGTCCCTCCTTCTGCTGAATTTAGGCCTCATTTGTTCTTCTTTTTCCAATTTCGATAATTGTGATGTTGGATTATTCATTTGGGATTGTTCTTGCTTCTTCAAGTGTGCCTGGATCGCTATATACTTTCCTCTTAAGACTGCTTTCGCTGAATCCCACAGAAGTTGGGGCTTTGTGTTATTGTTGTCATTTGTTTCTAAATATTCCTTGATCTCTATTTTAATTTGTTTGTTGATCCATTGATTATTTAGGAGCATGTTGTTAAGCCTCCATGTGTTTGTGAGCCTTTTTGTTTTCTTTGTAGAATTTATTTCTAGTTTTATACCTTTTTGGTCTGAAAAGTTGGTTGGAAGAATTTCAATACTTTGGAATTTGCTGAGGCTCTTTTTGTGGGCTAGTATGTGGTCTATTCTGGAGGACATTCCATATGCACTTGAGAAGAAGGTATATCCTGTTGCTTTTGGATGTAGAGTTCTATAGGTGTCCATTAGGTCCATCTGCTCTACTGTGTTGTTTACTGTTTCCATGTCCTTACTTGTTTTCTGCTCGGTGGATCTATCCTTTGGGGTGAGTGGTGTGTTGAAGTCTCCTAGAATGAATGCATTGCAGTCTATTTCCCCCTTTAGTTCTGTTAGTATTTGTTTCACATATGCAGGTGCTCCTGTGTTGGGTGCATATATATTTAGAATGGTTATATCCCCTTGTTGGAGTGAGCCCTTTATCATTATGTAGTGTCTTCTTTATCTCTTGTTACTTTCTTTGTTTTGAAGTCTATTTCGTCTGATAATAGTACTGCAACCCCTGCTTTCTTCTCGCTGTTGTTTGCCTGAAATATGTTTTTCCATCCCTTGACTTTTAGTCTGTACATGTCTTTGGTTTTGAGGTGAGTTTCTTATAAGCGGCATATAGATGGGTCTTGCTTTTTTATCCATTCTATTACTCTGTGTCTTTTGATTGGTGCAGTCAGTCCATTTACATTTAGGGTGACTATTGAAAGATATGTACTTATTGCCATTGCAGGCTTTAAAGTCGTGGTTTCCAGAGTTTCAAGGTTAGCCTCTTTAGTATCTTACTGCCTAACTTAGCTCGCTTATTGAGCTGTTATATACACTGTCTGGAGATTCTTTTCTTCTCTCCCGTCTTATTCTTTGTCCTCCATTCTTCATATGTTGGGTGTTTTGTTCTGTGCTCTTTCTAGGAGTGCTCCTATCTAGAGCAGTCCCTGTAAGATGCCCTGTAGAGGTGGTTTGTGGGATGCAAATTCCCTCAGCTTTTGTTTGTCTGGGAATTGTTTAATCCCACCATCATATTTAAATGATAGTCGTGCTGGATACAGTATCCTTGGTTCAAGGCCCTTCTGTTTCATTGAATTTAATATATCATGCCATTCTCTTCTGGCCTGTAGGGTTTCTGTCGAGAAGTCTGATGTTAGCCTGATGTGTTTTCCTTTATAGGGGACTTTTTCCTCTCTAGCTGCCTTTAAAATTCTTTCCTTGTCCTTGATCTTTGCCATTTTAATTATTATGTGTCTTGATGTTGTCCTCCTTGGATCCTTTCTGTTGGGGGTTCTGTGTATTTCTGTGGTCTGTTCTATTATTTCCTCCCCCATTTTGGGGAAGTTTTCAGCAATTATTTCTTCCAAGATACTTTCCATCCCTTTTCCTCTCTCTTCTTCTGGTACACCTATAATACACATATTGTTCCTTTTGGATTGTTCACACAGTTCTCTTAATATTGTTTCATTCCTGTAGATACTTTTACCTCTCTCTATGTCAGCTTCTATGCATTCCTGTTCTCTGGTTTCAAGTCCATCAATGGCCTCTTGCATCCTATCCATTCTGCTTATAAACCCTTCCAGAGTTTGTTTCATTTCTGTAATCTCCTTTCTGGCATCTGTGATCTCCCTCCGGACTTCATCCCATGTCTCTTGTGTATTTCTCTGCATCTCTGTCAGCATGTTTATGATTTTTATTTTGAATTCTTTGTCAGGAAAACTGGTTAGGTCTGTCTCCTTCTCTGTTGTCTCTGTGATCTTTGTCTGCCTGTAGTTTTGCCTTTTCATGGTGATAGGAATAGTTTGCAGAGCTGGGACAAGTGACGGCTGGAAGAACTTCCCTTCTTTTTGGTTTGTAGCCTTCCTCTCCTGGGAGAGTAGCGACCTCTAGTGGCTTGTGCTGGGTAGCTGCGTGCAGACAGGGCTTCTGCTTCCTGCCCGGCTGCTATGGAGTTTATCTCCGCTGTTGCTGTGGGCGTGGCCTGGCTCGGGCAGCTACTCCAAAGTGGTGGAGTCGTGTTGGAGGGGGAGCGGCCGCGAGGCTCTTTATCTCTGTAAGGGGCCTCCCTGCTCCCTGCAGCCCAGGGGATTAGGGTGCCCAGAGATCCCTGGATTCTCTACCTCTTGATTAAGTGTCCTGTCCTGCCCCTTTAAGATTTCTGAAAAGCACCTGCCAAAACAAAACGACCACAAAAAAAAAAATTAAAAATTAAAAAAAATATATAAATAGATAAATAAATGGCCGCTCATTTTTCTTTATTCTCCAGCACCAGCCTCAGGCATCTGCTCACTGGTCTTGCTGCCCTGTTTCAGTAGTATTGGGGTCTGTATCCCTTTAAGACTTCCAAAAAATGTTCGCCAAAACAAAACAGAAAAAAAAAAAATGGCCGCTTGCTTTTCTTATGTCCTCTGGTGCCAGGCCTCCAGTGCTGGCTTTCCGTTCTTGCTGCCTGTTTCCCTAGTATCCAGGGCCCCGCGCACGCACTGTGTCTGCACTCTGTTCTGGATAGCTGGGGCTGGGTGTTCAGCAGTCCTGGGCTCCGTCTCCCTCCCGCTCTGCCTACTCTTCTCCTGCCAGGAGCTGGGGGTAGGGGCACTCGGGTCCAACCAGGCCAGACCTTGTATCTTACCCCCTTCATGAGGTGCTGGGTTCTCGCAGGCGTGGATGTGGTCTGGATGTTGTCCTATGTCCTCTGGTCTTTATTCTAGAAAGAGTTGTCTTTGTTATATTTTCATAGATATATGTGGTTTTGGGAGGAGATTTCTGCTGCTCTACTCACGCCGCCATCTTGGCTCCTGATCCCTGACTCTAGTTTTAATCTCCTTTTATGCCTGTCTTATCTTTTGAAGGTCCTTCAGTACCCCCACCTCTTGTTTTATCACCTCATTTACATGGTTTTATTCTCATTTAAAACAACAATTGAAATAAAATATTTTTAAGCTTCTAAAAGAATATTTGTTATTATCTTCATCATTTCTATTTGTTTATTCAAGCAAAAACTTGACATTGTTTCTTTCTACTACTTTACACATCATACTAATATATTAATATTTAAGAATATTCTTGTCATAGGAGAGAAAAAAATTAAGTGCCATAAATGTACTTAAATTTAGTTCAAATATATTCTTTAAATTTTTAAATGATTGAATTATAATGTTTTCTATTTTATGCATAAAATAAGAACTCACATGTATTCAATCATTAAATTCATTCTTGAAAAATGTGTATTTAGATAATGTCTATTAAAGATTAGAAATCCAGACTCTAGATTCAAGTGATTAGCTTAAAATCCAGATACTGACCCCTGACTTGTTCTTTGATTTAGTATAAGTTTCTATATGTTCTCTCCAAATCCTGGTTCCTTATTGCATGGGAGTAAAATTATAATATTTCCAGAATCTCTCTCCTCACTCTAGTGCATCTCCATGTCAACAGGTGTTTCCAAGGGGTGGAGAGAAGTACCACATCTCCATATCAATGGGTAATTACATGGGCGACCAAGGGCTTATCTGGACCTGAGAGGCTGGGGAAGTCCTCATTTGCTCCTGCTGAAGCAGGAGAGAGACTTCTAATGACTGCTTGTGAGCAATAAATGGGTTTTAAACTTTATTTCTTTCTTTGACTTACTTCGGGTCCAAAGGCATTTAGGCCCTGGATTTCCCTCCTCAGCTTTACATCTGCCAGTAGTTGGCAGGATCTCTGAATTTGAAATCTGTCTGCATGGATGTGACTCTTGGGCAGGCTGCCCCTAGAGATGGTGGGGAAATGCCCAGAACACCCCTGTGGATAGTTGGGAGGCCCCAGTGGCTGCAGTGGCAGAGGGTGCATATTCACCTGTGAGCCCCTTATCTGTGGGGCTTCCGATTTGGGAGCCCCAAGTGGGGAATTTGTCTAGGGTAAAGCACCTCTTTGAGGGTAGGGGTCTTCCCCAGAACTGGGGAAGGGTGGAGACACTGGAAGCTGCAGATTTAGTCCTCCATTAGATAGAAGACTGCTTAGAGGCCCTAAGTGACCATGTAGCAGCTGGCATTAAAGGGTCTCTTTTCCTCAAGATAGTGGAAAATGTTATCGAGGAGCGAGAAAGAGGGTGATTAAGGAGAAAGGGAGGGTTATCAAGAGGGTTATTGAGAAGAGAGAGGTACTCTGGCAGAAGAGAGACACACTTTGGCATTGCTTGGAGGAGCTCGGTGATGACCTATGGGATACCCTTAAGGGAGAGAGACAGTTATTGAAAAAATGGATAGGGTTACTGGAAGATCCTTAGGAGCAGTGAGGGGGGAGGTGGCAGAAGCTGCATTGCAGGAGGTCATAGGGCATGGGGAGAAAAGAGTAGTACATTCAGACTCAGAGATGGTTGAGGATCTGGGGGGAAGATGAGCAGGTGGAGCCAAGGGCCAATCTGCTCCCAAGGCCACTGCCTGAGGAACCAGCTTCTCCTGTATTAAAGGCCCACACAGCTGTAATGTAAAAAAATTAAGACAAAACAACTGTGGGCTCCTCAGAAGGAGAAGCCGCCCCCTCCCCAGGTTGTGGAGGACTCCAAGCTCTGTCTCTATACCAAGGATGAGCTGGTGGACCCATGATGAGTGTTGGGTATAGGCAGAAGCCATTGGAATCTCTGCCTACATGGCTTTTATGTCTCTGGGATATGGGGGTGGAAAACTTTATTATGATGGGTCCTGAAATGAGTAGACTGGCTTCCCTGATGATTCACCCTTCCTCCTGCAGTGGTTACAAACTTCCCATCATACCTCAGGGAATCAGACACTTCTGGAATGGCTGACAACTGCCATCAGGGCAGTTTGGCAGGGTGATTTACCATATTTACCCACTAGCTGGAATATGTATGTAGAGCTCCAACAGGTATTATGGGAATTGGGCATGAAAAATATCATCTACAATATGAACCCCCAGGGCCCTGATGAGGAGTTGTTCACCATAGGAATGAGAAATCTGGTGCTGCATACAGCTCCCACATCTCTCTTTGGGCCTCGAGTGACTACTCTTGCCCCCTTATAGGGCAACCCATAAGTGAGGCTACTCATACTTTAGCAGATCTGGGGGAAATTGAAACAATAAGGGAAAGGAAGGAAGTAGGGCCTATAACTGAAAGGAGAGGTACAAAAGGCCCCGTGAAGGTCTCAAGGATCCAGATATGGATTGATTTGATAAAGGCTAGGGTAGTGAAAGAAAAACTTGATGGGCAGCACAAATAATATTAGAACTATGGCATCAATCAAAGCAAGAGCAACAGTTCAAGCCCCTAAGGCCAAGGACATGGAAAACAGAGTCAAAGCCTCATGCCCCACCTGACTCCCTTTAAGACCTACTGGGGGACAGTACTCTAGATTCGCCTGGGCCCTCACTCCCACAGAAGGATGATTGGGCATCATGCCTTGACTGAGGGACAATTCAAGGCACCTACCTTGGGGGATGTGGTTGGAACCAGAGGCCACATGTAGAATTAGCAATTCATTGGTCCCTGTGAATGTACAATGTGTCCTGGTGCTGGTGGACAAAGGAGCTGAGTGTTCTCTGACTTATGGCAATCCTGAGCATTTTTCTGGCACTGCTGCTGTGATAGATGGCTAAGGAGGTAAGGTGGTGATTAGAGTGGAAAAAGCCCAAATCCCATTGAGGATAAGGCACTCAACCCTAAAGTAGCATACTGTGTACATTTCTCCCATCCATGAATATATTTTGGGGGTAGATATCCTGCAGGGTCTGTGGTTACAGACCACTGCAGGTGAGTTCAGACTCAGGGTACTTGTGGTAAAGGCAGTTCTGAGGGGACATGCTAAGTACCCACCTGTAGCTCTGCCTGTACCTTGGTGGGTGACAAACACTAAGCAGTATAAATTGCCTGGGGGCACAAGGAAATTGGAGAAACTCTACAGGAGTTGGAGAAGGTGGACATCATAAAGCTCACTAATAGTCCTTTTAAGTTCCCAGTGTGGCCAGTGAAAAAGCTAGACAAATCCTGGTATATGACCATGAACTACAGGGTATTGAATAAAGTCACATCCCCTTTACATGCTTCTGTCCCCTCTATAGAAACCATTATGGACACACTCAGTCATGAATTAGAAACATATCATTATGTTGTAAACCTTGTTAATGCTTCTCTATTGACATAGCACAGGAAATTCATCACATGGGGAGGCCGGCAGTGGACATTCACTGTCCTTCCACAGGGATACCTCCTCCATTTGTCACAGACTTGAAGCCCAGGAATTGGCCACATGGAAGAAACTGCAAATGGTGCCATTGTATCACTACATTGATGATATTATGCTCACATCTGATTATCTTTCAGATTTAGAAGGGGCAGTTCAGAGACTGCTGCAACATCTACAGGAAAAAGGATGGGCTGTGAACAGCACCAAGGTTCAGGGACCTGGTTTATATGTAAAATTCTAGGGGGTTGTCTCATCGGTTAAAACTAAAGTTATTCCTAAAGCAGTCATAGACAAGATCCAGGTTTCTCATAGTCCTACCACTGTGGCAGTAGTACAAGAGTTTGGGGGACTTTTGGGCTACTGAAGAGTGTTTATCCTGCACTTGGCACAAATTCTGAGGCCCTTATACAGGTTGGTACAAAAGGGCATCAGGGGGGACAGGGATGAGACATGTGCAGCTGCTTTTACTACTGCCAAGCAGGCAATCAAGGCCATACAGGCCTTGAGTGCAATGGACTCATCAAAGCCCTGTGAGCTAGATGTTTATGTAACCAAAGATGGTTATGGATGGGGTCTTTGGCAACTGCTTGAATGGACACACCAATGTATTGGATTTTGGTCACAACTATGGAAAGGAGCAGAGGTCCAGTATACCTTGATAGAGAAGCAACTCCTTGCTGGCTATGAAGCCCATTGCCAGAACAGCTCCAACCATTATCCAACAGATAATAACCATCTGTTCCTTCACAGGATGTATGTGAGACTGGACCCAAAGGCCACGGAGTTGCATGGCACTGTCACCTACACTGGCCAAATGGAGCACATATTTATAGCAGCATAGCACCCTCTGTACTAGCCCCTTAAGTGGAGAACTCCAGTGCTTATTGGGGCCAGTGGAAAGCAGGAAGAACTTTTTTTTGAGCTATTGGTAGTCAAGAGTCCTTATCAAAAGGGAAAAGCCCTTGTACCTGAAGATGAATGGTATACAGACGCTCCAGTCATGGGCATCCCATGAAGTGAATGGCTGTGGCTTTCCATCCTAAGACTGAGACAATATGGATGGATGACTGAGAGGGGAAGAGAAGCCAATGGGCTGAGTTTCAGGCAGTATGGCTCATGATTACACAGGAGCCCTCCCATATAGTCGTCTGCACTGACAGCTGGGTCATCTATCGGGGCTGGACCCTGTGGCTGCTGACATGGTTCCATGCCAACTGGATGGTTGGTCATCAGCTCCTATGGGGGCAAGAGTTGTAGCAAGACCTATGGGCCTCTGGTCAGACTGACTGTTACTGTATATCATGTGACTGGCCATTTGCCTCTGGCATTCCCAAGGAATGATGAAGCAGGAACATTGGCCTATGTACACTGACTAGAAGGAAAGCTTGACTCTTATGTAGCCCAATGGTTACATCAGCATTTGTTGCACACAGGGAAAAAGACAATGTGGGCTGTAGACCATCAGTGGGGCTTGTCATTGACCTTTGAAGAAGTCAGCAGAGCCCGGAACGGTGCCTTGTGTGCTCTAAGAGGGACTTACACCGAGTCTGACAGTAACATAGGACAATAGTAAGGGGGCCAATACCCTTTGTCAGGTGGCAGATAGACTATATTAGGCCTCTGCCCATATCAGTATGATATTGGTATGCATGACTTGTGTAGATATGGCTACTGGACTATTGGTTGCTTTTCCTGCACTTTGTGCAGATCAGCAAACCATCAAGAGGGGCCTAGAGCATCTCTTTGCAGCCTATGGCCAGTCTTACGTGATTGAGAGTGATTAATACATTCACTTTGTTAGACATGCATTACAATAATGGACATAGCAATTAGGAATAAAGTAGAAGTTTAATGTACCATATAACCCTACTGCGCAGGCATGATAGAAAGGTACAATGGTTTGTTGAAATCTGGCCTGAAGTCGGACACCAATAGTCTACAGGGCTAGTCAGTTCACTTATGGACAGTGCTACAGCATTTGAATGAGAAGACTTGAAAAGAAGCCTTGAGCCTTGTGGATATGATCACATGCATTGCTGCCTTCCCTGTACACCTGTAGGTGCAAATCAAAGAGGAGTTATTGAAGCCAGGATATGGTCATCAGAGCAACATCCTGTTGTCAGCTCCAACTGCATTAAACCATGGAGACTGTTGAGTGGATGTGGCCCTGGACATTTCTACACAAGGACCAGTGATGGCTGGCCCTTCTGGCACCTTGGGGAAAAGGCCTGGAAGCTGGCCTCATGTGTATTCCTGAAGTAACAGCAGAGTAGCCCCCAAAGATCACTCTAGTGTACCCTAAACATATGGGAGTTCAGAGCATCTTACAGGGAAGTTTTATCTTTATAGCCAGTGCATGTACCTCCCGTAACCCTATACATTGACCCATCTGTAACTCCCACAGAGAGGGGGTGAAAGTCTGGTATACTAGACCAGGATGAGATCCCATTCCTGCCACTGTCCTATCACAGGACCACTCTCTTGCATATATCCTACCTGATGGGCAAGATTTGCCTATGTTGGTGTCATTAAATCATGCATCTTATCACCCTTAAGGTTATTTTCTTCTACATTACTGTGACCTTATGTGCCTCCTGGCTGCAGCTGCTGTGTGATTGCTCTGAACCCTCTACCTCTCTATCTACTGCCTGCTTATGGAATGGACGAGTATGGACTTAATCTGCATAGGACCTTGAACCTAACTGAATCCTCTGGTTTAAGGATTATCATGATTTTATTTCTGTTGCTATCGTATGCCATTAGCCTGGTTACAAGGCTCCAGTTTTCTCACCCAAGGACCATTGTGGAAGATGGGGAATGAGTAGATTGTAAGGTGAGATTTCTGGAGGGGTGGCCTGAATTTGCGATATTTCCATAATCTCTCACCTGGCTTTAGTGCATCTCTATATTAACAGGCATTTCCAAGGGGTGGAGAGAAGTAGTCCATCTCTATGTCAATAGTTAATTATGTGGGTGATGGAGGGCTTATCTGGACCTGAGAGGTTGGGGGAGTATTCACTCACTTCTGCTGCAGCAGGAGAGAGAGACTCAGAATGACTGCTTGGAAGAATAAATTGGTTTCAAACTTATTTCTCCCTTTGACTGAATTCCAGTCCAGTGGCATTTAGTCTCAGGATTTCCCCTCCCCAGATTTACATTGTGTTACTCGGAAAATTAAGTGAGTTAATACACATTAAGTCTTCAGAACAATACAAAGACATAATAAACAGAAACCATCATGCTATTTTGTAATAGAATACTAAAGTAATGTGAAATGGCAATCAAAACAATTATTGGATGTACATAGTGATAAATGATGAATATATAAATAGGGATTTAAAAATCATGTTTTCTGAACTAGAGTGGCACATGAAATAAATATGATGTGGCATAATACGTTAATCTGCCTCAGTATCCAGATAATATTACTGGGCTATTTATCATCAATAAAGAAAGACCACAAACTCCCTAGAAAGAGTGAAAATTCAAAACCTATCCAGATAAAAATTGCTTTTATATGGATGTCATCTCTAGGGATATGTTTGGAATTGAAATTCTTGTTTTTGATCACCTTGATGTTACTGTTCACTGGAATGAACATGAGAAATTGCTCATCAAACACATATAAAAAATTTTTAAGATTGGAATTTAAAACCCATCCTGGAGCTTGCCTTAATATTGAAGCAATTTCATCACCAGGGTCTAAATTTAAGTCCTCATGGATTTTAAATGAGAATTGTTTTCACACTGCTTACACAATAAAATAAGAGGACTAAATATATTTCTACACTGATATTGAAATTGTGAAATTCAGATTTTTCAAAAAAAAACAAAATTGGAAGTATGTACTTCCATAATTTCCAGATAAACTTTATTTTCATTTTGATATTCAAGTTCATAAGAATTAATAATGCAATTAATATAAGGTAAACATACATATGTTAGTTTTATGAAATCTTATATTTTAAACAATGTTGTATATCTGGTTTGTCATGCTTTCCATTCTCCAATCTAATTTTTATTTCAAATTACTCAATATTGAGGTGCTATATAAAATATCTGAGGGAGACACATTAAATCTAAGTAATGCTTTTCCTAGCTTTCATATGAGGACCATGTTTACTTAATCTTCTAATTAAATGTGCCTCCTCTTGCTTAGAGTCCATCAAGCTCCAGACAGTGATGCAAAAGGAGCCCTCCATGACAGTCCCTCATGACTTTTAGCATGAGCCACTAGATAAGCCGCTCTGAGAGCGAACCCACACTGTTGTTCCCCAGCTGTCACCTGTTGCCAGCAGGAAGTAGCTTGAGTGGTCTTCACCCTTCCCCCTAACAAAAGTTAGGGTTGCCTCCTCTGAGGGGGGATTGAGACAAGTGTTAGTCACACACAGGCAGACAGAACTTAAGACCCCAGACACAGTCAAACAGAACTCAAGTTCCTGGTAAGGCACAGGCAGGAGGAAACTAGAGGGCAAGGCTTCTCAGTAAACAAAAAGCTGGGAAAATTCAGCCTGAGAAAAGAGGGAGATTTTCTTTTCCTTTGATCCTAGTTTGGCCATAACAACAGGCCCTAGCAACAACTCCCAGCCACTTGTGTGGTTTACTCCATTTTTGCGCTTATAAGCCCCAGACACTGTAGTTCAAATGGTGTCCTTCCTTGGAACCCTCCTGATACACAGGAGCTTTTCTTTTTTCTTTCACTCTTTTATTAAACTTTGCTGGTTGCTCCATACTCTTGTCTGCTTGATTCATTCTTCAATGCCTCCAAGGCATGATCCTGAGAAAAACAGCATCTCAGCCAGTAACAAATCTGAGATGAGATTTCCCATTAATACTGTAGTATTTATATATAGATTATGTTTAAAATGAGAATAACAAAAGTGACAAAAAAGGTAGTCTAATCTTTCTACAGACATACTAGAGCAATATTTATTCATCTATTTCTTTCTTGAATTTTAAGAGACCTATTTGAAAATACATAATACATTTATGTAATACATTTATATGGAATGTATAACATAATATAATTACTAATATATTAAACTGATATTTTTTAATATCACTGTTCTTAACACTAAATTAGTAAGACTGAATAAAAAACTTAAGATTATAGTCTAGAACTAGCTATGAATATGTTTTGTTTAATTTTTATCTGTACAAGTTTTACAGTACAAAATTTGTGCTCATGTGTATCCTTCAGAAAAGAGCTTGACATTGATGCCCAAGGCCACTGAAGTGGACTCAAGGTTCAAAATCATTAATTTAACAAATATTTTTTTAAACACATGCCAGACAAACTTATTGTCATGTTTATTATAAATGAAGCTAATACTCAAGTGGATGAGAAGGGAAATAGGTAATATCAGTTTTCAATATATTTTGTAATGAATAGAAACAGAATAGAAAGGGACATAAAGACTTTATAGAAGTACTTTGCAGGAAGAGATAAGAACCACACACTGACCAAAAAAATAAACATGGAAAATTAAACCACTGGGGCTTTTTTGGTTAAAGCATAGCAAGAGGGAATGAAAGCTCAGAAAGGAAAGTGTGGATGAGTTTCCATCACATCAGAAGGGCTGCACTCAAATTACACAAGGAAGACACAAGAAGAAAATTTTAAACAAGTATATTACTTGATTTAATTTACATTTTAAGAAAATTTCTGGAATTAATCATCAAGCACAGTCTTTGAGGAGTTTGTGGAATGAGGGAGGCCAGTTTAGAAGCTATCAACGCATCCAAGGGAGAGAATGGCTAAATCACAAGAAACAAAATTTGTTTCCATTGAATTAGAATCCAACTGGCAGCCTATTTGACAAGATATAATCTTGGTAAAAGTAGAGCTTAGAATACAGACATAAATCCCCAAAATGTGGTCCAAAAGACATTTTTCTGATAAATTGAGAAATACCTATCTTTTATCTTGTTTCTAATTCTGATTTTCTGTCTTCTGAATGACCATAAAAATTGAATATGTGGGTTTTTGAGAGGTACTGTTTCAACATTCTAGAAGAGTTTTTAGAAAGAGTAGATTATTCAATAATGAATCTCAGGTCTAATTTATCAGAATTATCCCACCAAAGAAAAGCAAAAATGTCAACATGTTAGGGTTTGTTAAGTCATTTCATATTTGAAAATATTCAATTCTGACTCTGTAATCTGTTAATGATTTATTTAACCTTCTAATATAGACCAAATAATGTTCAGGACAGTATAGGTAGAATACTAGGACAGCACAATACTTAAATTCAAATATTGACCATGCCAAATATTGGCAGTTGGATTACACTGGGGAAGTCAGATGGGCATTTTAGCCTCTATTTCCTTACGTATATGCAGAATATTAAGAGTATTTTTTCTAGAGTCTTATTGTGAGGATTAAACTAGGTAACAATTACTTACAACAGAGTATAACACCTAAGAATGGCAATAAATATCAGTAATACTACTATACCTGTTTTTATATCACTTAGACTCCTCTTTTGGCAAGCAATTTAATGCATTAACAGGTTTTGGGAATTAGAATGTGGACATCTTTGGGGGGCCCTTGCAGTATCAATTAAACATATCAATATAGAGTATTTCCAAGATTCTGATTAATAACAATTCCTATATATAATAGTTATGTCATTTACAAAAATTTCTAATTCTACTTTTCCTTTTGATTTTTGAATAGCTGTGAGATATGTCCTTGTGAAATACAATAGATGGTATTAACTGTTATAATACAGTTAACATTAAGGGTTAGTGGAAAAAACCTAAACTTGCAGAGCTTTAACTCAAACCCAGGTCTTCCTGATACATGCTCATTATGCCACAATTAATGGGGTTTTTAATTTTTTTCTTATAATTTACTCTAAATCTAAATTGTATATTAATATTCCTTCTTATTGGAGGAAATTGTGAAATGCAATTAAACATGCAATTAATTTTTGAGCAAATATAGGTAAAATAAAAAGGAATAAAGATAGGGTTGCTTCCTAGAAAAAACGTGAAATTTGCTGTGATAAACTTAAATTGTTGTTTAAAATATCCCAATTAGGGCTTTACTTCTTTATCATTTTAGCACACTTAAAACCCAAGTATTTACCACATTTTTGTGAAATATCAATTATGTGCAATAACAGCTCACATTTCGGGCTCCAAACTGGCATATTCAGATCCCATTTAGGAGTCAATGATCTCATGAGTGGAAGTGGTTAGAAGAAGAAAAAGGGAAGAAAAGAAGTTTATTTCCATGCAATATTAATTTTAGATAAAATTTTGGCAAAGTATCACTTTTATGTTAAAATTAAATAGACATTTCATGAAATACAATGCAATATTTATATATTTTCATGACAAGGGGTGTCTTTTTGTAATCTCATATATGCTTGTAATGTAGCCAATTTATGTTGTAATTTTGAGAACTATGCCTGGGCATGTGTTTATTCTTCCCTGCCAATAGCATACGTCTGACAGGAAAAGCTAAACAACAAAAACAAAGCCCAAATAAACAAAAAACAGATAAAATGAAACATACTAAAATAAATTGTTTACAGGTATCAGGGATCGCTAAATGAAGAAGGTTCAAAGTGCTAAAACTCTGGAGAGAGAATGTTAGCAGAGTTAATTATTTGCAACCTCACAGTTCTTGCTAGCTTCTCCAATTCAAAGTGTTCATAAGTGGCTAAATTTTTAAGCTAAGCAGAGGCCTATTCCTGTAGAGGCAGAGAAAACAGAAGACATTTTTGAAGTCTGGCAGAGTTAAGATGTTTCTTTTTCAAAACACTTTTGAGTTCTGTGCAGCATGGAGTTCTAAAGCTGAGCTAAATGGCATGTGGTAGTCTTGTAGCACTGAAGAAACAAAGGTTAGAATTCAGGACACGACCCCAAGGGAATGGCCCCAAAGGAATACACTAGGATCCCAGCTGGATGACTGAGATCAACGCAAACTTCACTCATTATTGTCACTAATTAACTTAAAGTAATATGCTCCCAAATCTCTCTACTTAAAGGAAATAAGCATCTCTGGAGTAAGATTACTTCATTTAGGATCTATATATTAACAAAAAAGAGATTGACACACACAAAAATTATTCAACATGCCAACAGACAGGCCATATAGCCATAGTTAAGAGGAAGAAAAAAACCCTAAAAATATATTTACACATGATCCAATCTGTGAGTTAACACCAAAGTTTTTTTTTAATGCAGGTAATACATTAAAGAAAATAGGAAGGCATCATTTAAAAAATAAAAGTATGAAGAAAATTGAGTACAGGAAGGTAATAAATGCATTAAATGGAAATTCTAGGTTTTAAAAATAGATATTTGAAAATCAAAATTCAAAATAGAGGGTTAGCAGAAATTTAGAGGATAAAAACAGGATTATTGACACTGAAGATAGATAAATAGATAATATCCAGACTGAAGAACAGATATTAAAAGAAATACCAATTTAAAAACATGATATGTAGGAAATGGAAAAAGTCAAATCCAGAGGGAAAGTTCTTCTTAATGTATCAGGAAAAAGGACAACGCTTTGATTGGAAGACATTGCAAAGTATTTTCATTACTTTGGAACAGGCAAATTTTGATGCATCAGGGCCAGAAGAAAAGTAGATAACTTTAATGTACAATTTTATAACATTAATCTTAACATTGTTGTACTAAAATTATAAATTACATGAAATATCTATATAAATTATTATAGTTATTTCTATTAGCTATATAAATATGGCCTACTTTAATAAAATTCAAAGAGATCCTTGCATTTTATGTGTCAAATATCATAATGGTTTGGTTTTGACTCTATTAATAGGACTCTCAAAAATTCAGGTACATATTTGTAAGCAATGGATACAAATGTAAATTCATACTCCTTTACTGAATTTGTGAATCCAATAAGCGGTAAGTAGCATTACTTTTGATCATATGATTTTCCCAAAATAATGAGCAATTCTTGGTAAATGATTTTTTAAAGAATTTGCACATTAGATGATATGCTGGCAATGTTAGTGAATGTCAGTGAAAACTGTTCAAAATATGTTATGTTGGATCTTGGAACAGAGTTAAATTTTAGACTCTGATAATTTGTTCAAGGCACAGGACAATTACCCATTATACAGGACTGTCCCAAACCCAGAACTCCTACTCCATCAAGGAGAAACAACTGCCAGGGAAATACCACTTTCACCCCTTCAATCATTAGGAAAACAAAACATGAACTCACTAGTTTTCAAATGCTCCACAGGACATGGAAACTCCCTAAGTCTTCTACCCCCACACACATACTGAGAATCACTGTCTTTAGGGATATTTTAGGGAAATTTTCAAGAGGCTAGAGTATTAGAATTTCCAAACCACTATCTTTGATCCTTTCTCTTCAAACTCATGTTCAATCATTTAGAAAATTATTTTAAATGTACCTTGAAAATGTGACCTCACTCCAAACACTTTTTAATCATCAAATACCAAAACTGAGATCTCCCACCTAGGCTACCAAAATAATGACTGATTCTTTGCTTTGTCTTATTTCCTCATTGGATCCCGAAATCAGTTATCAATAAAACAAAAGAAAACTTTTTTTTCTAGTTACAGTATGTCACTTCTCTGTTCTCATCTTTTGCATGTCTTTCCTTCCACAGAATAAAATTGCAAATTCTTTATTTGTCCTGGAAGTTGCTCTGAGACCTAGCCTCTGTCTACTTCAGTTCAGCTTGTGTTCTACTATTCTTCAACTCACTAGCCACAGGAACATTGGCCTTCATATTCTCCATGAAAACATGAGGCTTAGGAGTCTTTGGATGCTCCCTCCTCACCCCAACTCCCAGAATTATGGAATGTGCTTCCCTAAATTATGCACTTGGCCAGATTCCTTGTTTAATTCAAGTCAGATCTCAAAACTCCCATCTAAACTTGCACTCAATACACTTAGCATGATTTTCCTTCACAGAAACTATTAATTACTGACATATTATATGCTTATTTACTCATTAGTTATATTCTGTTCTCTCATCTAGATGCAATCTTCAAGAATGGAAAATTGGTCTGACTTTAATCTGCTGCATCCCTGGTACCTAAAATATTCCTAAGAAATAATCTGTGCTCAATAAATGTTAAATCCATGAATAATTAATCTAATAGTCTCCTTTCTCTAATCTTTAATAGGAAAAATAGTTAAATTAAATGAATATTGAAAAGTATAGGGTATTTTCTTTCAAATCATTTCCAATCAATTAAAAAAAAGGTTCTTTCTTTTTTTCCACATGACTATACAATATATAATTTTATGAGATCATAAGTAATACATATTTTTGTTCTCAAGAAGAATTTATCCCACCTTGAAACCTTTTATCTGATTGTTATTGTTTTTATGCTTTCTAAACTAAATCTTCTAAGCTTCTTGTATTGGAATGTTTTTCTTAATGCCTTATTTGTATTCTTTTTTTAAATGAGCAAAAGGCATAATCTTCTGGCAGAGTACTTACATAACTCAGATGCCAGTGGGAAATTGAATATTTTTAATAAAATATTGAGGTATGTTATTTTACATTTTGTGTTATCTGCTCTCTAATATAAGTATGCTTGTCTGTATAGTAAGAAAAGAGAATACCCTGAAAATATCCTTAGGGTCATATACAGGTAATGCAAAGTCAATAAAATTGCTTCATTAATAATTTTGAGACTTCCCAAAGGTTCTGGCCCAGAAAGTCAAGTTTTCCATAAAATGAGAGAATATGTCAATGCAGAGAAATTGAATCTATGAATCAGAAGTTTGTAGTATTTTAAACATGACTTCGGTGTTTCACTTAGTGAAAATGTCACAGATCTATAAATATTTAATTTTACAACCATTGAGCTATCTTACCTGTAAACAATAAATTCTATTTTTCCACAGAGATATGCTTATAAAGAATAAAATTGTTCAAAAATATGGGAAATAATGTAGATTATACTGTCAGTGTATCCATCACCTTTGGGTAGAGAAGTACATAATTTGATACTCATTTACCAATTTGCCAGTGAGAATATTATTTTATTATTGCTATCACTGAATAAGGGAGAGATACATTTGTATCTGTATTTACATTGAAAAAAATGGATTTGAAACAAAAAAGCACTTACTAATTTTAAAATTTGTTATAGTATGTAGGTTTATTTTTTCATCATTTCTAGATAGCTTCCCTGAAGTTATCAACTTTCTTTATGGAAATTGAATAACTTCATTTGCATAAACACTACAATGAACAGCAGGAGAGTGCTCATTTCAAATTTTCATACTTTTCTTTAATGTTGGTTGACTGTTTAGAATTAACATGGCTGTGCTATATGCCCAAAATTGTTTGTTCATTTGTTTGTTTATATTTCTGTCATTGAGTAGCTGAAGTATCAGAAATTCATACATAACATTTACTGTAATCCCTCTTAAGTACGTGTCCAGACTTAACAATTAGATTATTTGTCAAGAAATAAAGACTTATAGTGGGTACTCATATGTTTGTTTATGGCATGTGTGTGTGTTTGCATCATTGCATGCTTTGAGTCATAGTTTTTAGTATATCATATGTCAAATAATGTTGAAATTATGTAGAAACAATACATTTTTAATGTAAAATAAAGAAAAATAATGCTATGATGATATACTCATCACATTCAACCTAATGGTAAAGCATGTATTATGTCTTTGGGTATGCATTAATTATTAATAATAATATATCCTTAACATAATACAATTATAGGCTTTTTTATGCTCAGAAAATAATTTAAAAAAATGAATTTATCTTTAAATTGAATAATTTGATAATTTAATAAATATTTATGTTGCCATAGTTTATAAATTAATTTAGACATTTAATGCCTATAAAACTTTAAAATATTATCAGTGGAAAAATCAGTAATTTTTTTAACTTCATATATATTAGCTGCATTTTTTTTTTTCACTTCTTGGAAATTGATTCAACTTCAGAAGGATAAAGGCATTAGACAAACTACAAATACTCAAATGAGTTTTGGAAAAGTAGATTCTAGTTGAATGTGCACCAAAAAAGGTTTGTCTGAATTAAATTATTTTAAAATTTGAGTTTAGTTGCATTTGAAAATGTTTAAAGTCTAAGTAATTAGATATTGATTGGTATGTATTTGAATGATTACATTGTGCAATCTACAATGAAGAAAAACTTTGACTGGATACTGTTCTTCCTAAGAATAGTATTTAATTAATAAGACAGAACACACACTTAAAACAGTTAATACATTAGAAGTTGTATAAAAAACACTTAATTAAAAAATAGGCATTTAAAAATGTTATCTCAACTTGATTCTTTCAGGGTTATTTTTTAACTTATTTGAAGTTTGAATTTCTGGAGAGCAAGACTATTTGATAACTGCTTCATAATGTTGCTCCTATAATAATCAACTCACAAGCAGTGCAGGTTTTCATCAGCAACCCTACTTCCCACTACACATTTCCTTCCAAGAAAAGAGAAACCTGCAACTCACATCTCAAATTGTTTCCACGAAAATGATAAACCTTAAATTTTGCTCCCCATTCAGGTTTATACCTTCATTTAGTTTCTAATAGTGAGAAGTCTATATCTTACTACCTAAAGTATACAGTGAACTGGTGAAATACCTCATCTTTCCACCTCACAAAGCAGTCCAAGAAACAGAAAAGTTTACATGAAAATGGAAAAAAAATCAGCACAGGCAGGAAAAACACAAATGTAGAGGGAGGAGGGGCCCATCCTGAGAAGATTCATATTGTTTCATATAACTGAGTCCTCATTGTCACTATTTACTATTGAATGTTTGCAGTTCTCTTGTAAGAAATTACTCTAAAAAAATCTTTTGAAGTCTTTACTGAATTTCAAAATATAGTTTTGTTCTATTTTATTTTGGTATCATTAATCTACAATTACATGAAGGACATTATGTTTACTAGGCTCCCCCCTTCACCAAGTCCCCCCCACATCCCCCTTCACAGTCACTGTCCGTCAACATAGTAAGATGCTGTAAAATCAGTACTTGTCTTCTCTGTGTTGCACAGCCCTCCCCGTGCCCCCCTACATTACACATGCTAATCGTAAAGACCCCTTTCTTTTGTTCCCGCCCTTATCCCTCCCTTCCCACCCATCCTCCCCAGTCCCTTTCCCTTTGGTAACTGTTAGTCCATTTTGGGGTTCTGTGCTTCTGCTGTTGTTTTGTTCCTTCAGTTTTCTTTTGTTCTTATACTCCACAGATGAGTGAAATCATTTGGTACTTGTCTTTCTCCGCCTGGCTTATTTCACTGAGCATAATACCCTCTAGCTCCATCCAGGTTGTTGCGAATGGTAGGATCTGTTTTTTTCTTATGGCTGAGTAATATTCCATTGTGTATATGTACCACATCTTCTTATCCATTCATCTACTGATGGACATTTAGGTTACTTCCATATTTTGGCTATTGTAAATAGTGCTGCAATAAACATAGGGGTGTATCTGTCTTTTTCAAACTGGAGTGTTGCATTCTTGGGGTAAATTCCTAGAAGTGGAATTCCTGGGTCAAATGGTATTTCTATTTTGAGCATTTTGAGGAAACTCTATACTGCTTTCCACAATGGTTGAACTAATTTACTTTCCCACTAGCAGTGTAGGAGGGTTCCCCTTTCTCCACAACCTCGCCAACATTTGTTGTTGTTTGTCTTTTGGATGGTGGCCATCCTAACTGGTGTGAGGTGATATCTCATTGTGGTTCTAATGTGAATTTCTCTGATGATTAGGGATGTGGAGCATCTTTTCATGTGCTTGTTGGCCATCTGAATTTCTTCTTTGGATAAGTGTCCAGATCCTCTGCCCATTTTTTATTGGCTTATTTGCTTTTTGTTTATTGAGCTCTTTATATATTTTGGATGTCAGCCCTTTATCAGATTTGTCATTTATGAATATATTCTCTCATACTGTAGGATACCTTTTTGTTCTATTGATGGTGCCGTGCCCTTTGCTGTACAGAAGCTTTTCAGCTTGACATAGTCCCATTTGTTCATTTTTGCATTTGTTTCCCTTGCCTGGGGAGATATGTTCAAGAAGAGGTCACTCATGTTTATGTCTAAGAGGTTTTTGTCTATGCTTTTTTTCTAAGAGTTTTATGGTTTCTTGACTTATATTCAAGTCTTTGATCCATTTCAAATTTACTTTTGTGTATGGGGTTAGACAGTGATGCAGTTTCATTCTCTTACATGTAGCTGTCCAGTTTTGCCACCACCATCTGTTGAAGAGACTGTCATTTCCCCATTGTAAGTCCATGGCCCCTTATCGAATATTAGTTGACCATATATGTTTGGGTTCATGTTCAGGAGTCTCTATTCTGTTCCATTGGTCTGTGGCTCTGTTCTTGTGCCAGTACCAAATTGTCTTGATTACTGTGGCTTTGTAGTAGAGCTTGAAGTTGGGAAGTGAGATCACACCCACTTTATTCTTCCTTCTCACGATTGCTTTAGCTATTCGGGGACTTTGGTGTTTCCATATGAATTTTTGAACTATTTGTTCCAGTTCGTTGAAGAATGTTGCTGGTAATTTGATAGGGATTGCATTGAATCTGTATATTGCTTAGGGCAGGATGGCCATTTTGACTATATTAATTTTTCCTAGCCAGTAGCATGTTACCTCTTTAATTTCTCTTAAGAGTGTCTTATAGTTTTCAGGGTATAGGTTTTTCACTTCCTTGGTTAGGTTTATTCCTAGGTATTTTATTCTTTTTGATGCTATTGTGAATGGAATTATCTTCCTGATTTCTCTTTCTATTAGTTTATTGTTAGTGTACAGGAAAGCCACAGATTTCATTGTGTTAATTTTGTATTCTGCAACTTTGCTGAATTCCAACACTAGCTCTAGTAATTTCAGAGTGGAGTCTTTAGGGTTTTTTATGTACAATATCATGTCATCTGCAAATAGTGACAGTTTGAACTCTTCTTTACCAATCTGGATTCCTTGTATTTCTTTGTTTTGTCTCATTGCCATGGCTAGGACCGCTAGAACTATGTTGAATAACAGTGGGGATAGTGGGCATCCCTGTCTTGTACCCGATCACAGAGGAAAAGCTTTCAGCTTCTCACTGTTAAGTATGATGTTGGCTGTGGGTTTATCATATATGGCCTTTATTATATTGAGGTACTTGCCCTCTATATCCATTTTGTTGAGAGTTTTTATCATGAATGGATGTTGAACTTTGTCAAATGGTTTTTCAGCATCTATGCAGATGATCATGTGGTTTTTGTCTTTCTTTCTTTTGATGTGGTGAATGATGTTGATGGATTTTCAAATGTTGTACTATCTTTGCATCCCTGGGATGAATCCCACTTGGTCATGGTGTACGATCCTTTTGATGTATTTTTGAATTCAGTTTGCTAATATTTTGTTGAGTATTTTGGCATCTAAGTTCATCAGGGATATTGGTTTGTAGTTTTCTTTTTTGGTGGGGTCTTTGCCGGGTTTTGGTATTATGGTGATGTTGGCTTCATAGAATGAGTTTGGGAGTGTTCCCTCCTCTTCTATGTTTTGGAAAACTTTAAGGAGAATGGGTATTATGTCTTCTCTGTATGTCTGATAAAATTCCGAGGTAAATCCATCTGGCCCAGGGGTTTTGTTCTTTCATAGTTTTTTGATTACCGCTTCAATTTCGTTACTGGTAATTGGTCTGTTTAGATTTTCTGTTTCTTTCTGTGTCAGTTTTGGAAGGTTGTAATTTTCTAAGAAGTTGTCCATTTCTCCTAGGTTTCCCAGCTTGTTAGCATATAGGTTTTCATAGTACTCTCTAATATTTTTTTGTATTTCTGTGGAGTCTGTCATGATTTTTCCTTTCTCCTTTCTGATTCTGTTTATGTGCATTGATTCTCTTTTCCTCTTAATAAGTGGTCTGAAAAGTTGCTTGGTAGGATTTCAATCTTTTGGAATTTACTGAGGCTCTTTTTGTGGCCTAGTATGTGGTCTATTCTGGAGAATGTTCCATGTGCACTTGAGAAGAATATGTATCCTGTTGCTTTTGGATGTAGAGTTCTGTAGATGTCTATTAGGTCCATCTGTTCTAGTGTGTTGTTCAGTGCCTCTGTGTCCTTACTTATTTTCTGTCTGGTGGATCTGTCCTTTGGAGTGAGTGGTGTGTTGAAGTCTCCCAGAATGAATGCATTTCAGTCTATTTCCTCCTTTAATTCTGTTAGTATTTGTTTCAAATATGTTGGTGCTTCTGTATTGGGTGCATATATATTTATAATGGTTATATCCTCTTGATGGACTGAGCCCTTTATCGTTATGTAATGTCCTTCTTTGTCTTTTGTTACTTTCTTTATTTTGAAGTCTGTTTTGTCTGATACCAGAATTGCAACACCTGCTTTCTTCTCTCTGTTGTTTGCATGAAATATCTTTTTCCATCCCTTGACTTTAATTCTGTGCATGTCTTTGGGTTTGAGGTGAGTCTCTTGTAAGCAGCATATGGATGGATCTTGCTTTTTTATCCATTCTATTACTCTGGGTCTTTTGATTGGTGCATTCAGTCCATTTACATTTAGGGTGATATTTGAAAGGTATGAATTTATTGTCATTGCAGGCTTTAAATTTGTGGTTACCAAAGGTTTAGGGTTATCTTCTTTACTATCTTACTGTCTAACTTAACTCGCTTGTTGAGCTATTATAAACACGGTCTGATGATTCTTTATTTCTCTCCCTTCTTATTCCTCCTCCTTCCTTCTTCATATGTTGGGTGTTTAGTTCTGTGCTCTTTGTAGGAGTGCTCCCATCTAGAGCAGTCCCTGTAGGATGCCCTGAAGAGGTGGTTTGTGGGAGGCAAATTCCCTCAACTTTTGCTTGTCTTGGAATTGTTTAATCCCTCCTTCATATTTAAATGATAATCGTGCTGGATACAGTAGTCTTGGTTCGAGGCCCTTCTGTTTCATTGCATTAAGTATATCATGCCATTCTCTTCTGGCCTGTAGGGTTTCTGTTGAGAAGTCTGATGATAGCCTGATGGATTTTCCTTTGTACGTGACCTTTTCTTTCTCTCTGGCTGCCTTTAATACTTTGTCCTTGTCTTTGATCTTTGCCATTTTAATTATTATGTGTCTTGTTGTTGCCCTCCTTGGATCCCTTGTCATGGGAGTTCTGTGTACCTCTTTGGTCTGAGAAGCCATTTCCTTCCCTAGTTTGGGGAAGTTTTCAGCAATTATTTCTTCAAAGACACTTTCTATCCCTTTTTCTCTCTCTTCTTCTTCTGGTACCCCTATAATGCAGATATTGTTCCATTTCGATTGGTCACACAGTTCTCTTAATATTCTTTCATTCCTGAAGATCCTTTTATCTCTCTCTATATCAGCTTCTCTGCATTCCTGTTCTCTGCTTTCTAGTCCGTTAATGGTCTCTTGCATCTCGTCCATTCTGCTTTGAAGTCCTTCCAGAGATTGTTTTATTTCTGTATTCTCCCTTCTTAGTTCTTGGATATTTCTCTGCAATTCCATCAGCATGGTTATGTCTTTTGTTTTGAATTCTTTTTCAGGAAGATTGGTTAAATATATCACCCCAGGTTCCTTCTCAGGGGAAGATGTAGAAGATGTCGAAGATGTCTGGGTTAGTCTTGTCTGGATCAAATTTTTTTGCCTTTTCATATTGATAGATGCAGTGGTATACTATTGACTTGTCTGTCAGCTGGGAGATCCAAGACTCTTTCCACTTGCTCCTGGCCTTTGTTTACTGGGACAACTGCAACCCCTAGTGGCTTATGTTGGGCAATTGCGTGTAGACTGGGTCTCTGTATCTTGCCTGGCTGTGATGGAGGAAGCTCCCTTGCTGTGGGCATGACCAGCCTCAGGCTGCTGCTCTGCTATGGCTGGGCCTCGGAGGTTTAATGGACGGGGGGCTGTTTGGCTGTTTACCTCCGTGAGAGGTCTCACAGCTGTTGCCCAGGGTGTTAGTGCCCCCAGAGTTCCCTGGTATTTCCAGCTGCTGAACTGTGATCCAGGATGCTTCAGTCCAGCTGTGGCATCCCTTTCCCTTTAAGACTTTCAAAAAGCACTCACTTTTCTTTGTCCCAGGGGCGCTGGCTGCAGGACCCGCTCACATGTCTTACTGTCCTGCTTCCCTAATTTCCAGCACCCCATGCATGCACTGTGTGTCTGTGCTCTGGTGTAGATGGCTAGGGCTGGGTGTTTAGCAGTCCTGGGCTCCCTCTCCCTCCCCGCCACGACTCCTCTCCTCCCGCTGGGAGCTGGGGTGAGGGGCCTCGTGTCCCGCCAGGCTGTGGCTTGTATCTTACCCCTTTCACCAGGTGCTGGGTTCTCGCAGGTGTGGATGTAGTCTGGCTGTTGTCCTGTGTCTTCTGGTCTCTCTTTTCTGGTTAGTTGTATTTGTTGTATTTTCAAAAATATATATGTTTTTGGGAGGAGATTCCCACTGTCCTACTCACACAGCCATCTTGGCTCCACCTCTTCAATAAATAGTTTTAAAAGTGTGAATGTATATACTTATACTATATGTTATTTGTATGTATGTACATTTGTGTTACATAATATATATGATGCAATTCAATCATAATTTCATTGTTTTATGATTTTTTTGTTTCTTAAATAGTTTTTTATATCTATATAAGATAATTTGCCTAGTAAATCATATTGAGGTGTTTGGGCTCAAATACATATATATTTCCCACATACGTGTAGGAAATATTCACAAATCATTGTTTACTTGATATTTTTATGCAATGTTTTTGATTAGTTTATATTCTGATACTGTCAAACAAACTTGTTAGCCAGGTGACATTGTTGAGAAAAAGGAATATTCTTAGCATTTGAAGAAATTATTTAATCCTTCTCAAAATTGTAAAATATTCTAGCTCAAAAATAAGCTTTAACTTACCTCTTAATTTTGAAAAATTGAGAAGTGGTTTTATTAAAGTATAATTATAAATAACAAAATATATAAAAAGAGTATAATGGAGTAACTTGAAGACCCTTAATTATTGTGGAATGAATGAGGTGCTATAAAACTTGAATTCCAGACTAATTTTTATTTATTTCTTCTTAAATTTCAGACATGATTTATAGTTTTAACTTATGAAACTAAAATAAAATTTACAATTCTGACATTGCTTTCTATTGGATATCATTCTCAATGGTATTTGTATATTGGTGTGCATGTGTGTGTAAATGTGAATTATATTTATATACTTTCTAATAAACATGTATCTTTATATGTAATCTCTATATTAGCTGTATGTATTAGAAATGAAATTATTTTAAATATACTTAGTACTATACATCAAGGTGGCTTTTGCAGATAGAAATTCTAACACAACATAATTTTTTACTTGCTAATTATTGACACATATTCTTGTTTATGCTCATGTATACACAGGCACACACATACAGAGCACAGATTTGATCAATTTTGGCAAATCTTTAACTGTCAGTCGAATACAATCAAATATACAACCTTTCCATCACTCTGGAAATGTTCTTTCAACAAAAGCTGCTTTCTTGTATGACTTTTAGTATTTGTCTTTGTGATTCTATAATGTCTGTCAATTTTTGTGCACTGAAGTGGTAGACTATTGCATTTATGTAGATAACCTATTTTTTTTTTTACTATCTACTAATATTTAGGTTGTTCTCCTCCATTGTTAATTTCGAGTAAAAGACTTGATCTAACTTCCTTGTAGAAGCTACAAATTCTAGGTATTTACTTTCCCAGTATCCCCTGCATTCACTGTATGAAGACTTTTGATCCAGACCAAGATAATCAATGGTTTTGGCACTAGACTTTGAATCAGAAGCTAGTGTGATAAAAAAAGAGAGTATAATGAAGAACCAGACTTGACAGCCACACTGAAAGCAGCAACATCCATTTTCTAATATAGCCACCATGTCATCAGTGCAGGCAATATAGGTGGGTGATAGGGGTGACTTTTATTTAGAATATTTTGTATTCTATGATTTTTAACTTAGCTCTGACTTTGCGGCCTTGCTTTGTTTCTAGAATATTCCAAATATGTTCTTCCATTGTTCTGGGTGATTCTCTAAGCTAACCAAAATGCATAATATATTTTTTTATTCAAATCAGCCAGTCATTTTTGTTGCTTGTTTCTTAAGACACTGAGTAGTATAAATAAATATTTCTCTGAGGGAAAAAAAATTTTCTCTGAAGAAAAAAACTATAAGTCAATACATGTTCCAAGAAATAGGGAGAAAATTTCTGGTCTTGTGAAAGCCAAACTACTCCAGAACAAAATGACTTGTTCTTATATGTAAGTATTTTAGAAACAAAGGCAAAAGCTAAGAATCTGGACAGGGAGAGAGGAATAGTAATTGATCATACAGCAAAACTGAAGAGAAAAATAGATTAATTTCCTTGAGAAAAAATAATATTAAGAACCAACATATTAGCTCCAGGATCAGTTAGAATCATATATGTAAGAAAAAAGCCAATTAAAGAGATGCAATACATTTTTTCAGTACAAAGTGGGGGAAAAAAGTGCTCCTGGTTAGTCACATATGGGCAGATGTGAAGCATCTGTCACTTACACCTGAGAAAGCTAATTAGCTAATTAAATTCTTAGGAGGAAGAAAACAAGCCTGAGGTACAAGACTAGCCCCATCTGAGTTGTATGCTATACTACTAGAATAAATGTGAATTTTAAGCTCTCTGATTAAGAGGAAAGAAAACAAGTGAGGATGTTATTTCAAGCTAGAAGAATTACAGAATATAAGTAAATGCAAGAAACAGGATACTGTATTAGCAACAAGGGGAAGAATGCGTGATTCCAATGTTTTCTATTAATTGTCCTTATCTTAAATAAACATATCTATTCGTGGCAATTTTACGTTGAAATATAACACATTTTCATTATTTTTAAATTTTATTTGTTTTGTATTAGACAAGTTTATTATATAAATATGTGAATTTATACCTTAATTACACCTGTCTATAAAAATAAAATTGCCCTTGATTTCACAACACTTATTAGAGTGCAGGACCAGCTGTTAATTTGGGCCACAAAGGTTAGCATCTATATGTTGCTATAATTAGGTTTTGACTGCTGGCTTCATAGAGACATACTTAGGTGAACCACATTTCCTGTTCATAATTCACATAACTGGGGCAAAATCAAAATGCTAAAGTTACTAAAGTTTCGAAGCCAAACTTTATTTGACATTAAAGTTCTTGACTTAGCACCTTATTCATATGATCTTGTTATATATTAAGTAAAAAATATATATTTTTGCATACACCATGTAGACAGCATTTAACCCTTTACAGAATGCACTGACCATTGAAGGTAGAACTACAGTTTGAATTACATAAATTTTTAAATATAGAACACTTGAAGGTGAATTTTATGTTACAATCTCGGTGGGCCACATGATAATAAGATATATAGTTAAAAATTATTTCTGACTGTGTCTATGAGGATGTTTCAGGAATAAATCAGCAATTTTGAATCAGTAGACTGAGTAAAGCAGATTGCCCTCCTTAGTGTGGGTGAGAATCATCCAATTCACTGAGGGCCTGAATAGAACAAAAAACTAGAGAAAGGGAGTTTTTGCCCTTTCAGCTTTACTGCTGAGCTAGGACTTCTGCCCTTGAACAGGATTCACACTGTCACGTCTCCTGGTTCTCAACATGACTTCAGACTTAGACTGGAACTATACCACTGGCTGCCCTGTGTCTTCAGCTTGCTTATAGCAAACTATGGGTATTCTCAATCCCCATAATTGTGTGAGTTAATTCTTCATAATCTCTTGATTATTTATGTGTATGTGTATGTAAGTATATGTGTGTATATATATATATATGTATATATGTAAACGTGTGTATCTATCACACTATCTATGTGTATTTGTATCCTATTGGTTCTGTTTTTCTGGAGAACCTGGCTACTACAGAACATTTGTAATTTTGTTAAAAACTGTAATCTAACATTTAACCATGATGTAAAGTAGTAGCTCTCAACAGGTAAAGTTTTAAAAAGGAACATGTTAATACTTCTGTTTTGATCACAATAGATTTGTTAGAACTGAAGTAAGCCACTTGCATCCAAAATGAAAATGAAGGATTCTATTTTCATATTAGGTTAAATTAAATCAGTACAATTTTTGAGAGAGTGAGAGATAACACTTGCAAATTTTTTAAAAACATGAGTAAAGACACATCTTAGAAATGTATGATCACATTATAAATATAACTTTTTTTACATTATAAATAGAAGTTTCGGAGTTTGTTTACTATCATATTTTAAACTTTTCACTTTAAATTCTTGAAAGGGAAAACATTTATTAAATATTTTGCTTATAATAAACTGCCCCTTCCTTCCAGTTTTGATAGTGAAATTTCCAAGAATTTTGACATAAAAGAAAGAGAATGCTACTAGAGGAGGAAAACTACTTTGTTAAAATAATATATTGTTGTCAAATATGTTGTAAAATGACCTATTATATCCTTTATAGTTCTTAGGCTTCATATAAACATCAGTGTATTTCATTTGCAAGGTCAGTAAAACTGGTATTAAAAGAGTTATTTTGTTTTTGGTAAACCCCCAAACATCACAGAACCATTACATTAGAAACACATTAAATAACTATAAGTCTCTGCAATTCATAATTGTCTACAAAATGCATATATATAAAGACCTGTCTTTTTTTATTTTAACATTATGTTGATTTTCTTTCTAATTAAACTATCATTGATATACAATTTTATGAAGGTTTCACATGAGCAACATTGTGGTTTCAATATTCAGCCATATTATTAAGACCCTCTGCCACCCCACTGCAGTCACTCCCAGCAAGTAAGATGCTGTACAGTCATTACTTATCTTCTCAATGCTGTATTACTTTCCCCATGACATACCTATACTGTGATTGCTAATTATATTGCCCCTTAATCTCCTTCTTCCTCCCTTCCTGCCCACCCTCCTCTGCCCCTTCCCTTTGGTAACTTCTAGTCCCTTGTTGGAGTCTGTGAGTCTGCTGCTGTTTTGTTCCTTCAGTTTTGGTTTACTGTTATACTCCACAAATGAGTGAAATCATTTGGTACTTGTCTTTCTCCATCTGGCTTATTCCACTGAGTATAATACCCTCTAGCTCCATCCATATTGTTGCAAATGACAGGATTTCTTTTCTTTTTATGGTTGAATAATGTTCCATTGTGTATATGTATCACATATTCTTTATTCACTCATCTATTGATGAACATGTAGGTTGCTTCCATATCTTGGCTATTGTAAATAGTGCTGTGATAAACATAGAGGCACATAGGGTTGCATACATCTTTTTGAATCAGGGATCTTGTTTCTTTGGGAAAATTCCCAAGAGTGGAATTACTCGGTCAAATGGTGTTTTAATTTTTAGTTTTTTGAGGGACTTCCATATTGCTTTCCATAATGGTTGAACTAATTTACATTCCCACCAACAGTGTAGGAGGGTTCCCCTTTCTCTGCATCCTCACCAGCATTTGTTGTTTCTTGTCTGTTGGATGATGGCCATCCTAACTGGTGTGAGGTAATATCTCATTATGGTTTTAATTTGCATTTCCCTGATTAGTGATGTGGAGCATCTTTTCATGTGCCTGTTGGCCATTAGAATTTCTTTTTTGGAGAAGTGTCTGTTCAGATCCTAAGCCCAATTTTTAATCAGGTTATTTGTTTTTTGGGTGTTGAGGCATGTATGATCTTTATATATTTTGAATGTAAACCCCTTATTGGATAAGTTATTTATGAACATATTCTTTCATACTATAGGTTGCCTTTTTGTTCTACTGATCATGTCCTTTGCTGTGAAGAAGGTTTTTAATTTGATGTAGTCCCATTTGTTCATGTCTTTCTTCTGTTTCCCATTCCTGAGGAAATGTGGTCAGGAAAAAGTTGCTCATATATATATTCAAGAGATTTTTGCCTCTTTTTTCTTGTATGAGCTTTATGGTTTCATGACTTTCATTCAGGTCTTTGATCCATTTCGAGTTTACTTTTGTGTGTGCAGTTAAGACTGTAATCCAGTTTCATTCTCTTACATGTAGCTGTCCAGTTTTGCCAACAGCAGTTATTGAAGAGGCTGTCATTTCCCCATTATATGTCCATGGCTCCATTATGTATATTAATTTGGCCATATATGTGTAGGTTTATATCTGGTCTCTCAGTTCTGTTCCATTTATCTATGGGTCTGTTGTTGTGCCAGTACCAAATTTTCTTGATTACCGTGGTTTTATAGTAGAGCTTGAAGTCAGGGAGTGTAATCTTCCAAGCTTTATTCTTCCTTCTTAGGATTGCTTTGGCTATTTGGGGGTCTTTTGTGGTTCCATATGAATTTTAGATCTATTTGTTCTAGTTTGTTGAAGAAGGCTGTTGATATTTGGATAGGGATTGCATTAAATCTGTAGATTGCTTTATGCAGGATGGCCATTTTGAAAATACCAATTCTTCCTATCCATGAGCATGGTATCAGTTTCCATTACTTGGTGTCATCTTTAATTTCTCTCATCTGTGTCTTATAGTCTTCAGAGTGTAGGTCTTTCACTTCCTTGGTTAGGTTTATTCCTACATATTTTATTCTTTCTGATATTATTGTAAATGGAATTGTTTTCTGATTTCTCTTTCTGCTAGTTCATTGTTAGTGTATATGAATGCAATAGATTTTTGTGTAATAATTCTGAACCCTGCAACTTTGCTGAATTGAGTTGTTAGTTCTGCTAGTTTTGGGGTGGATTTTTATAGAGTTTTTATGTACAATATCATGTCATCTGCAAACAGTGACAGTTTAACTTGTTCCTTGCCGGTCTGGATGCGTTTTATTTCTTTGTGTTGTCTGAATGCCATTGCTAGGACCTCCAGAACTGTGTTGAATAAAAGTGGGGAGAGTGGGCATTCTTGTCTTGTTCCCAGTCTTAGAGGAAAATCTTTCAGCTTCTGGCTGTTAAGTATGATGTTGGCTGTGGGTTTGTTATATATGATGTTTATTATGTTGAGGTACTTCCCCTATATACCCATTTTGTTGAGAGTTTTTATCATGAATGGGTGTTGAATTTTGTCAAATGCTTTTTCAGCATCTATTGAGATGATTATATTATTTTTGTCCTTTTTGTTGATGTGGTGTATGTAATTGATGGATTTTTTAAATATTGTCCCATCATTGCATCCCTGGAATAAATCCCACTTGGTCATGATGGATGATCTTCTTGATGTATTTTTTAATTTGGTCTGCTAAGATTATTTTTGAGGAGTTTTGCATCTATGTTTATCAGGGATATTAGTCTGTAATTTTCTGTTTTTGTTGTGTCATTGTCTAGTTTTGGTATTAGAGTGATGCAGGCCTCATAGAATGAGATTGGAAGAATTCCCTCCTCTTCTATTTTTTGGAAAACTGAAAGGTGGTTGGGTATTAGCTCTTCTTTAAATGTTTGATAAAATTCAGTGACAAAAGACACATGTTCCAAGGGTTTTGTTCTTAGATAATTTTTTGATTATCAATTCAATTTAATTGCTGGTAGTTGGTCTGTTCAGATTTCCTGTTCAAGATTAGTCTTGGAAGGTTGTATTTTTCTAGAAAGTTGTCCACTTCTACTGGTTATTGAACTTATTAGCATATAATTCTTCATAGTATTCTCTAATAATTCTTTGTATTTCTGTGGTGTCCAGTTATTTTTCCTTGTACATTTCTGATTAAGAAAAGATTTCTCAAACAACAAGCTCCTGCTTTTACTGACATTTTCTGTTTTTTTATTCTTCTCAATTTTATTTACTTGTGTTCTGATCTTTGTTATGTCCCTCTACTGACTTTGGGCCTCATTTGTTTTACTTTCTCTAGTTTCATTAACTGTGCATTAAACTGTTTATTTTGGATTGTTCTTGTTTTTTTGAGGTAAGTCTGTATTGCTATGTACTTTCCTCTTGGAACTGCATTCACTATATCCAGCAGGTTTTAGGCTGTTGAGTTGTTACTCTCATTTGTCTCCATATATTGCTTGATCTCAGTTTAATTTGGTCATTGATCCATTTATTACTTAGGAGTGTGCTGTTAAGCCTCCAGATGTTTGTGGGCCTTTTTTTTCTTTGCATAATTTATTTCTAGTTTCATACCTTTGTGGTCTGAGAAACTAGTTGGCATAATGTCAATCTTTTTGAATTTACTGAGGCTCTTTTGTGGTTTAGTATATGATATATTCTGGAAAATGTTCCATGTGTACTTGAGAAGAATCTTGATGCTTTGGAGTGGAGTATTTTGTAGACATATATTAGGTCCATCTGTTCTAATGCATTTTTCAGTGTCTCTGTCTCTTTGTATTTTCTGTCTGGTTGATCTATCTTTTGGTGTAAGTGGAGAGTTGATGTCTCCTAAGATGAATGTGTTGCATTCTATTTCTCCCTTTAATTCTTTTAGAATTTGTTTCATATATTTAGGTGCTTCTCTATTGGGTGCATATATTTATAATGGTTATATCCTCTTGTTGGACCAAGCCCTTTATCATTACATAATGTCCTTCTTTGTCTCTTGTTACTTTGTTTTGAAATCTATTTTGTCTGACATAGGTATTGGTACTCCTGTTTTTTTCTCCCTATTATTTACATGAAATATCTATTTTTTTTTCTCCCCTCCTTTTTCCTCCTCCACTCTTTATATATTAGGTGTCATATTCTGTACTACTTGTGTATCTCTTGACTAACTTTGTGAGTAGTTGATTTAATTTTGTATTTGCTTAGTATATGATTGGTCTACTTCCTTTACTGTAGTTTTATTTTCTATGGTGACAGCTATTTAGCCTTAGAAGAACTTCCATCTAGAGAACTCTCTTTAACATACTCTGTAGAGATAATTTGTGTGTGATGAATCCCTCAACTTTTGCTTATCTGGAAATTGCTAAATCTCTGCTTTAAATTTAAAAGATAATCTTGCCATATAGAGTATTCTTGGTTGGAGGACCTTCTGTTTCATTGCATTAAATATATTATGTCCCTCCCTTCTAGCCTGTAACGTTTCTGCTGAAAAGTCTGCCGATAGCCTGATGGGACTTCCTTTTTACGTGATCTTTTTCTCTCCCAGGATACTTTTGTTTTTTCCTGGATGCTTTTAATACTCTGTCCTTGTCCCTGATCTTTGCCATTTTAATTATTATGCATCTTAGTGTTGTCTCCCTAGGCTTCCTTGTGTTGGGAGTTTTCTGCACTTCCATGAACTGAGTGACTGTTTCCTTTCCCAGACTGGAGAAATTTTCAGCAATTACCTCCTCAAAGACACTTTCTATCCCTTTTTCTCTCTCTTCTTCTTCTGGTACCCCTATAATGTGAATATTGTTCTGTTTGGATTGGTCATACATCTCTCTTATTACTCTTTTATTCCTAGATATCCTTTTATCTCTCTGTGCCTCAGCTTCTTTGATTTCCTTTTCTCTAATTTCCATTTCATTTACCATCTCCTCTACCTCATTCAATCTGCTTTTAAATCCCTCCATTCTATTATTCATTTCAGATACTGTATTTTTCAAAATTTCTGTCTCTTTGTTGAAATCCTCCCTGAGATCTTGAATATTTCTTGGTAGCTCCTTGGGCATGTTTATGATTTTTATTTTGAAATATTTATCAAGAAGTTTTGTGATTTCAGTTTCACTGACCCCTCTTTCTGGTGTTTCTTCCTGCAATCTTGTTTGGACCAAATTCTTTTGCCATTTCATTTTTTACTGTTTCCTATGTACTAATAACTTTTTGTAAATGGCACCCTCTAGTGCCCAGAAGCTCTACCCTCTAGAGTTGCTGAACACCTGCAGAAATGGCTTGCATCACACACAGCCAAGCAGAACTAGGGCTTGCTTGGAGGAAAGAGCTCTTTCCTTCCTTTCCAGCTGTAATACCTGCATCCATTGCCAGGTCCAGGAGACTGAAAGCATGGGGAGGAGACTTTGTGTTATGTCCCTGTAGCTGACATAAATGGGGCCACCCTCCAGTTGGCCTTGCACAATGGCAGGTGCAGGAGGTAAGTGTGACCGGTGCCTGCCTGGACAAAGTGGAAGGCTGTGTATTGCAGTGGGGGGCCTCAGTGCTGCTTTGCCAGCCAGGGAATGGAGCATCTGAAGCTCTTAAAAGTTCCCAACCTGTTAGGGTGAGCTTTCCAGGATGATTTTGTCCACCTAGACTTTCTCCTGAGTAGCAAGCTCTATGTAATCTTTGCCCTTACTGTCCCTCTTGCTACTGCAAAGTTTTTCAAATTGCCTTCCTTTTGTTTGTCCCAAGGGGTCCTGTGGTGTGTACCTGTTCTCTACAAGTAGCTGGAATCTCAGTCTCTCTGAGTATTCTTTCCATCTTTGCTTTCCAACCCCACTAATCTCCAGAGCACCTTGGATGTGGTTTCCTGCTCCCAGAGCAGATCTCCAGGTTCTGGGTGTTCCACAACCCTGGGCTTCTACTCCCTCCTTGCTCTGTTTCTCTTCCTCCCACTTATGGGGTAAGGGGAAAACTTGGGTCCTGCCAGATCATGGCTTTTCTACTTCACCCTTTACTGTTAGGTCCTCTCTTTTCCCCAGATGTAGGTGATCTGTTCTGCAGTCTTTGTGTTGCTTTTTCAGGGTTAGTTGTATTTGCTATATTTTCATGTTTTATGTGATTTTGGGAGTTTTCTGCCTCACTTCTCACACTGCCATCTTTTTTCTCCAAGAGCTGTCTTTTAAAGTGGGACAGAGTTATTATTTATGTCTCCTTAGCAGGCATTAATCAATCAAACAATAATGTGAATATTCTGTAAGCTTAAAATATGTTAAAACAAAGCATATTGAAAAAGTTTAATAGAAAAGAGAATTTTGAGAAGTTTATGTTTAACAACATAAAGATAAAAATATGATACATTTATTTGTGATTACTGTAGCTACTATAACTATCTACATAAAATCTATCCTTTAAAATATAAATACTACAAACTATATTAACATGGTAATCAAAATTGCAATATGATTTACAAGATGGTATAATTTACATAGTTATATAAATAATTTTATCCTGGTAAATGTCAGAGAGACATTACTTTTCAGTGAAGATGTCTAATGAAAGCTTGTTGTCAATAACATAGTTAGTACTTACCTTTATTTAGAGTTTGTATAAGCAATGAAATGGATGTCATTAGAGTAGGACTGAAAATTTAAAGAGTGAGGGTTTTCATTTTTTCCAATGAGTTCATGGTAGAAATGGAAATGAGAAATTATGGTATTTTTTTTTTATGTATTCAAAACATTGCTGAGCTGGCTCATTGTTGCACACAAATCTACATAATATTATTCAAATATACATAATATCATTATCACTGATTGCTATAGGTCCATGAAATAGCTTATTTTTCAGTTGATTTTTAAAAATTGTAACCTTTTGCAAATATCCACAAATATGATCATATTAACTCATTCTTTTTTAAAATCTTTATTCTAACATGAAATATGGATTCAGCTGTGTTTTCAAGTTAAAGTGACCTTGGCAAGCCATTAACTTTCTAGGGTTCAATTTTCCTATTTCCAAGATGTGATAACAATACCTGCCTCTATTTACTCTGAAGAGAGTGAAAATAAGAGAGATAAGGTAGATTCTCCCAGGGCTTAAAATAGATGTTGATAGTAAATGAAATACTTTATTTAAAGTGAGTTAACTTTTCCCAGCTACTAAGTAAACTTCATCTGGGTTACTATATAGAAATCATTATAGAAATTCAAACAGAAATAAAAAATAAGTATAATAAAATTAAATTAATATTAAATTAATTTGTAAATACTAAAGACCAGATTCTATACTATAAACATAAACCCAGGAAGAGAAAGGCAAGAAGTTGAGAATTATTACTAATGAAATTATTTTTAAGTAATATTACCTGTAGAGTGGTTTATAGTTTATAAAATCACATATTTACTTAATTTTATTATCCTAATAATTATTTATAGTGCCCTATAATAGAATCGTTGAACATACATGATGTGCCACCAGATGCTCCTCCAAGCATTCCTCATTTTTCCAAAAATTTCTTCAACATTTTTTTCAACAGTGTTATTGATTTTAATTGTTTACTTTGGAATAATTCCAAATTCACAGGACAGTTGTAATAGTAGAAAAAGTTCAAGCATGTATAACCTTTACTAAAGTTCTGCATTTGTTAACATTTTACCACATTTGTCTTTCCTTTTCTGTATCATTTGAGAGTAGGCTACACACATGATGTTCCATTAATCTCCAACACTTACTTGCAAAAAAATAGATAATTCCTTCATAATGATAGGATAATTATCAAAATCAGAAAATTAGTATCAATTCACTATTACCATTTAATCAACTGACCCCTTTCAAATCAATTGTCTCAGTAATGTTTATTATGCCAAGAATCTTGTGTTACAGTTGGTCATCTTGTCCCTTTAATTTCCTTCAGTCTGGAATAGTCTTTCCTTGTTTTCATGGCTTTGATATGTTTGAAGAATATAGGTCGCTTACTTTGTAGGATTTCTCTCAACTTAGATTTGACTAGATCTGCTATGCATAAGTTGTGCATAAGCAAATAGTTATTGGTGGGGCAGGAATAGATTAAAAGTGATGCTGTATTCTTTTTATTGGCATATATCAGCAATCACATGATGTCAATCTCTTCCATTACTGGTAAATACTACCTTTGATCACTTGGTTAAGATGGTATGTGCCTGGTTTCTCTACTGTAAAGTTAGTTAACAACAAGTGTATTAAATTACTAATTAATAAGCATTAGTAAATATCTTATGAGATGGTGCTGTGATTTCTATTATAAAGTAGAGCTATCCCTTCTTCCTCATTTATTTTTAAATTTACTTATTTATATCAGACTAGAATCATGTGTTCTTATTTTCTTCGTGATTTACAATCTGAAGTATATGTGTATATATATCTATACTTTTTTCTTTCTTGAAATTATCCCAGTTTTGGCTATTAAGATCTCCTTAAAGCTCTTAAGCATACTCCTGACATTCTGCAAATACTTTCTTACTTTCTGGTAAGATTTCTTCTGAGCATCTTTGGTATTCTTTGTGCCTTCTGGAGTTAGCCACTTATCTAAGGACCTTTAATTTTTGTTTATTTGTTTTATTTTCTTTTTTAAGGTATTTAGAAATCAAATACATACATATATATCTATTCCTGTATTTATCTTTACGTATCTATCATCAATCTATCATTGACCTATCTTAATTTTATAAACCATAAGTTCACCCCACTCCCTACAAATTCAATTTAACACCACAGGACTTATTCTAGTATTAATTTCCCCCATATTTGTAGTGAGAAATCTGGCTCTGTCATCAACAAAATATTTACTTATTTATTTAATCACCCTGTATTTCACTAATCTTCTGACACATTAGCAGCAGTTCAGTCCTGGGCATGCTTCATAACCACCACACTGGTACACCTTCCAAAACCAGACAAGCCAAGGATATGATATTCTCAAGGTGACCCTCAGCCGATGAATGAACATGATGGTGGTTACTGAGAACACTCTCTTCTCAGGAAGGCCCCCAGCTAATGTAATGGCTAAGCAGGAAAGTGGTATGATAGCCTACTCATTTCCATACTTGGCATGCCTCTACTGGGCAATTTTTGGCTTCCTATGTGGGCTTCCTAATATGGATAACTCTGTCTAATCCTCCTCCCTTACTCTTCTTTTCACAGGTGTTACTCCTCATAACATTTGGTATACCTAAATCCATGCTCGTCTCTCCTTTCCAGAGAAACCCAATAATGACTGTGGACTGGGTAAACACACCACTACTTTATAGAATGTAATTAATTAAATTTTATTGTGGAAAACCTTATAAGAATTAGCAGAGAGTGAATGTCCCCCTAATACCTAATTATTTCAAAGAAAAGTTTGCATGTAGACAAGGCATAACCTTGTCAATGCATGCTATGGGAAGAGCTTTATAGTAAGATTCCCTTGAAGCCCCACAAATCTCCACAGGGAGAGAGAATATGGAATAAAGTCACTAACAAGAAATGGGATGTATACAAGATCCTTCAGAAAAAACTGTATCAGCTTACATCAAAGATGTAGTACCAGTAACATATTATACACATCTCCAATAAACTATAAAACTGGGTAAAACATATAAACAATTGCTTTAAGGCAGTAGAAAAGACAACATAAGATTTAATTCGCCAAGAGGAGAAGAATAGAGCAGGCAAATCCTATGATCATGCCAAATCTGTGACTGGAAAAATTTCCCAGTAGCAACACAGAGAACAGGGTTCCAAACACTGCAAATGGTCCTACTGAACTTAGGAAGCACAGATCAGAGTTTGGGAAAGCAGACTGGTTGTCATCAGCTGGAGCAACCCCAAGTGGGGAGCTGTGTAGAAAGGTTGCCAGTGCTGTTCATATGGAAATCCCCAGAGATCAATGACAGAGACCTAGGGTTTGCACGCACAGAATGAGATGTATTTTTGAGACAGCCAAATGGTTCTGAGGTGCAGCTGCTCTAGAGCTGAGAATAGAGCACATATGTAAATTTGTCACAAGTTTATATTTCTCAAAAGTCAAGGATGTATGCATTTAAAATATGAGTTTTAATGTGTTTAAATTATTTCTTGATAAAATCACATCATTAGTGCTGATTTAAATAAAAATGGGACATGCAAGGGTAAAAGGAATTATGTGACTTTTTTTTGAAATTAACATGTAAGCATAACGACCAATTGAAAATCAAATATATTAATCCTTAGTTCGAAACTAAAATGGGTATCTCCCCTAATTTCTTGTCCTATCCATCTATTGATATATACATAATATTATATTATTAATATATGATATAACATTAGAATATTATACATATATATATATATATATATATATATCTTGATAGGTATCTCAGACACACACATGCACACACACATGATTTTCATTATCTCTGGTAGTTATGCTCCATAAGGTCACCAGCAACATTGTAACAGCAAATATTGAACATTGCTCTGGTCTAATGAAATATGGGGTTAGGTCTTTATGAGTCTCTAGTCTCAACATTTTCATCAACTGATCAATATATAAACTTGTTTTACATGTGTTTTCACTAAAGCCATATTGCTGATTCATTAATACTGAACAGACAGTCAATAGCACCATACTCATGCCTGAAAGAAGTTTCACCCACTTGTATTTTCTTTAGAAAGCACATCGTAGCCTTGAGCTTAAGAACACTAGAGCACTCTAGCACCACACTTGGGGAGCATTTTAAAACTATGAAATCACCAACAAAAGGCACAAATATCTGAAAATTATGGCAATAAATAGACCATGGAAGGAATAGATCAGTAGTATGAGAGTTGAAAGAAAAAAGTAGAGCCACCTTGTTCAACTTCAGTTGGGAATGTGCAGGCCACTCAAATATTTTTTCCTGTTTGCACATGTCAACAAATGACCACAAAAGTGCGGTAAAATATTGATCTTCAGGTTACAAATAATTTTGGTGAGTAGGCAAATTTATAAATATGGAGTCCATAAATAAGGATAATTGTACATATTTGCATGTGTTGATATATCCTTTTTTTTTTTTTTACTGAATAATTGTAATTTCCTTGTCAACTTCTCTTTATAGGAGAAAATGTCTTACATTCTGACAGGACCTCTGTCTCTTCCTAAGAGCCTGTTTGCTACCTTCCTTTCAGTTTTTAACAGAAGAATATGCATTTGAGTGGTTCATATGTCAGCTTTACCGAGGTTCTAAAGACATATCAACTCTTCTTTCTACTCAACCAAGGTTTGGGAATATCACAATATCAAATATATTCTTATGTCTCCTTCCATAAAGCTCCCGAACTACTCTAAACACTAGAATTTATAATTTACAAGACAACCTGAATTTGCTGTCTTGACTTCTATCACTTAATTAAAGAAAAAAACAGAGTTTCACATTCTATATTTATAAAGTCATCAATTAGGATTATTGTGTTGGTTCATTTTATGTACCAACCGGCTATTTCCTGGTACCCAGATATTTGTTCAAACACTGGAATTCTTTCAAATGAGATTAATTTTTATCAGTAAACTTGGAGTAAAACAGATTGCCCTTCATAATGTGGGTGGGCCTCAGCCAATCAGTTGAAGGTCTAAATAGAAAAAGATGGAAATTCCCTAAGGAAGAGAGAATTCTGCCTCCAGATTGCCTTTGGTCTTGAGGTTCAAAATCAACTCTTCCCATGTGTCCAACTTTCCAACCTGCCCTGCAGATTTCAGAACTCCAAGCCTCCACAATCATGTGAGCAAATTCCTTAAAATAAATTTCTGTCTATATACATACATTTATCCTATTAGTTCTTCTCTGGAGACCCTGATTAATAAAGTAATTAAATTATTACTTTATTTAACAGGCATTAAAATAAGTTTATACAAATAGAATCATGTAATCATAGATAATGTTTACATAGGCTTTTACAAAAACACCTGTACAAACACACACCTATCACTCTGGATTGAACAAATAAAAGAAAGTTCCTGTATACCCTATTTTTAGTCATTCATTTCAAATGCCACTCTTTATCCGTATTACTACTGTTTGAAAAGTGTTACATGGGAACTATTATAACTTACAAAATAAGAAACTCAATCATTTACTTTTCATATTTGTTTGTTACTCCTACATCTTTTATTTATTTTATGGTTATAATTTTTACCTACCTATAAAATCTGAAGTTAACATATTGGTTACCTTTTAGTTACATTTTTTCCCCAATTAGATATTTATCAATGGAACTTTGAAATGTGAATTTGAACATTGTAACTAATTCACCAAAAATGTATTTTTTAAAAAATTACAGAGATTTCCATAAAAATAATTTATTCAATCATTAAATAGTTTCTCCAAAATCTGTTTTGATGGTAAACATTTACCAAACCACATTCCATTGAAACCCAGAGTGAACCGATGTCATATAGTTGTATGTAGTCATGTTTTTAATATTCCATTCCAATTATTCAAGAGCAAGTTTTGCTTTACTTTAAGCAATTTTGGATCAGATGAATGTGAAGATCTATAATACTGAACATTACATAACTTGCAGGGTTCTTATGAACATTATTAAATATAAAGCATATAAATTGCCTATTTGGCTTCCTTGCATACAATAGGCATTATAATGTGTTAGTTCTATTTCTGGCATAGGCTAATTTGAACTAAGACTATCAGTAAGAAAAAACCTAAAATCACAGAAGAGTGTTACAAATGTATGCTTGATGGTATTAGAAAACTACCAAACAATGAAAACGTGCAGGAGCAAAGCAAAGGAATCTCGGGAATCCAAGAAATGTCAGCCCAATATTTGGCACTACAACATCCTTGAAGAGTTATTTGAATGAAAAAGTGTGGCTGAAAACCTAATAATTTGAACAAAGATCTTATTAATAAGAGGCTATAAAGCTATATAGGGCTTTCAGCAAGTTTACTAAGCAGGGAAGGAAACTGAAGTTTGTTGTCTTCCAAAGAGAAGGGAGTATAAAATCTGAAAGCTTAGAATGGGAAATATGGGGAAAACATCACTGTAGAATAAAGTATGATAGAATAAGCAATACTTTGCAAAGGTTTAATTGCAGATTCAAAACTAGTTCAAAGCCTGTATTTACTTGTAAGGAGGAGGACTGAGGTGATAAATGCAGGGGAATAAGAAAGTATCTAATTTTATGGTAATGTCTTACTTGGTGAGTTTATTCAGTTCATTAAATTCTTTAAGCTGTACACTTATTGGTATATGCCCTTCTTTATATGTATGTTATACATCAATATTATTAAGCCTCAAGTAATTTTTGATATTATTGTTATTATTTCAAAGTATGTAATTTGAAATCATCAGCATCTTATTCAGATTTTATGTCTAGATAAAGCCAGTTAAGGAAATATGAATGGTGTAAAACTACTTCCCTTTTGTTGTCCGTAAATTATTAGCCATATTTTTAGGTAACACTTTAGTATCACTTTAGCAGGAACTATTTTTACTTTATTCTCACTTGAATGCTCTTATTCTGGAGAGTAGAGAAACAGAAATCATCTAAGACATAATGAAATCTCAGAGGATCTTCAAAGAGAAAGCCACTCCAAAATCCTCATACCCCTTCCCCCAGATCCTACTCCTCCTCTCATTTCCCCCGACATCAACCTCATGTGGCAAGAAAATTCATCTGGTTAATTTGTCTGTGAAATACTTGTATTGCTATTAAGAAATTAAATTTTAGGGAAAATAATGTAATTAATTCCAGACTTAATGAGTCAATTAAAATATATCCATTGTAAATCTTGGAAAGGCAACATTCATAATAATTTTGTATTCTAATTTGCTTTGCAATATTTTGAAACTGAAATTGTTCCATGTATTTTTATATAATAATGTAACAAATGTTGACAAAATGCAGACGAAGCAGAAAACATTTTGGAGAGGGTGGAGCCAAGATGGCGGCATGAATAGAGCAGCAGAAATCTACTCCCAAAACCACATATATCTATGAAAATATAACAAAGACAACTCTTCCTAGAATAAAGACCAGGGGACACAGGACAACATCCAGACCACATCCACACCTGCGAGAACCCAGCACCTCATAAAGGGGGTAAGATACAAGCCCAGGGTTGGCGGGACCCGAGTGCCCCTCCCCCCAGCTCACTGCGGGAGAAGAGTAGGCAGAGCAGGAGAGAGAGAGGGAGCCCAGGACTGCTGAACACCCAGGCCCAGCCATCCAGAAAAGAGCGCAGACATAGTGCATGCGCGGGGCCCTGGATAATAGGGAAACAGGGCAGCAAGAATGGTGAGAGGGTACCGGAGGCCTGGCGCTGGAGGACATAAGAAAAGAGAGAGGCCATTTTTTTTTTTTTGCTGTTTTGTTTTGGCGAGCGCTTTTTGGAAGTCTTAAAGGGATAGGGATCCCAATACTAGGGAAACAGGGCAGCAAGACCGGTGAGCAGATGCCTGAGGCTGGCGCCAGTGAATAAAGAAAAACGAGGAGCCATTTTAAATTTATTTATATATTTTTTGAATTAAAAAAATTTTTTTGTGTGTGGTTGTTGTTTTCTTTTGGCGGGTGCTTTTTGAAAGTCTTAAAGGGGCATGCGGGACACTTAATCCAGAGGTAGGGAATCCAGGGATCTCTGGGCACCGTAATCCCCTGGGCTGCAGGGAGCATGGAAGACCCTTACGGAGATAAATAGCCTCACGGCCGCTACCCCTCCAACATGACTCCACCACTTTGGAGCATCTGTCCGAGCCAGGCCACGCCCACAGCAACAGCGGAGATAAACTCCATAGCAGCCGGGCAGGAAGCAGAAGCCCTGTCTGCGTGCAGCTGCCCAGCACAAGCCACTAGAGGTCGCTGTTCTCCCAGGAGAGGAGGGCCACAAACCAACAAGAAGGGAAGTTCTTCCAGCCATCAATCGTCCCAGCTCTGCAAACTATTTCTATAAACATGAAAAGGCAAAGCTACAGGCAGACAAAGATCACAGAGACAACACCAGAGAAGGAGACAGACCTAACAAGTCTTCCTGAAAAAGAATTCAAAATAAGAATCATAAACATGCTGACAGAGATGCAGAGAAATATGCAAGAGATATGGGATGAAGTCCGGAGGGAGATCACAGATGCCAGAAAGGAGATTACAGAAATGAAACAAACTCTGGAAGGGTTTATAAGCAGAATGGATAGGATGCAAGAGGCCATTGATGGAATTGAAACCAGAGAACAGGAACGCATAGAAACTGACATAGAGAGTGATAAAAGAATCCACAGGAATGAAACAGTATTAAGAGAACTGTGTGACCAATCTAAAAGGAACAATATCCATATTATAGGGGTACCAGAAGAAGAAGAGAGAGGAAATTGGATGGAAAGTATCTTGGAAGAAATAATTGCTGAAAACTTCCCCAAACTGGGGGAGGAAATAATCGAACAGACCACGGAAATACACAGGACCCCCAACAGAAAGGATCCAAGGAGGACAACACCAAGACACATAATAATTAAAATGGCAAAGATCAAGGACAAGGAAAGAGTTTTAAAGGCAGATAGAGAGAAAAGGTCACCTATAAAGGAAAACCCATCAGGCTAACATCAGACTTCTCAACAGAAACCCTACAGGCCAGAAGAGAATGGCATGACATATTAAATGCAATGAAACAGAAGGGTCTTGAAACAAGGATACTGTATCCAGCACGACTATCATTCAAATATGATGGTGGTATTAAACAATTCCCAGACAAACAAAAGCTGAGGGAATTTGCTTCCCACAAATCCAACTAGGAGACTTCAAAATACCACTCAACCAAAAGGATAGATCAACCGGGCAGAAAATAAGTAAGGACACAGAAGCACTGAACAACACAGTAGAGCAGAAGGACCTAATAGACAACTATAGAACACTACATCCAAAAACAATAGGATATACATTCTTCTCAAGTGCACATGGAACATTCTCCAGAATAGACCACATACTAGCCCACAAAAAGAGCCTCAGCAAAATCCAAAATATTGAAATTCTTCCAACCAACTTTACAGACCACAAAGGTATAAAATTAGAAATAAATACTACAACGAAAACAAAAAGGCTCACAAACACATGGAGGCTTAACAACATGCTCCTAAATAATCAATGGATCAACGAACAAATTAAAATAGAGATCAAGAAATATATAGAAACAAATGAAAACAATAACACAAAGCCCCAACTTCTGTGGGACGCAGTGAAAGCAGTCTTAAGAGGAAAGTATATAGCGATCCAGGCACACTTGAAAGAATAAAAATTCCAAATGAATACTCTAACATCACAATTACTGAAATTGGAAAAAGAAGAACAAATGAGGCCTAAAGACAGCAGAAGGAGGGAAATTATAATAAAGATCAGAGAAGAAATAAATAAAATTGAGAAGAATAAAACAATAGTAAAAATCAATGAAACCAAGAGCTGGTTCTTTGAGAAAATAAACAAAGTAGATAAGTATCTAGCCAAACTTATTAAGAGAAAAAGAGAATCAACACAAATCAACAGAATCAAAAACGAGAACGGAAAAATCACGACAGACTCCACAGAAATACAAAGAATTACTAAAGACTACTACGAAAATCTATATGCCAACAAGCTGGAAAACCTAGAAGAAATGGACAACTTCCTAACAAAATAGAACCTTCCAAGACTGACCAAGGAAGAAACACAAAAGTTAAACAAACCAATTACAAGCAAAGAAATTGAAACGGTAATCAAAAAACTACCCAAAAGCAAAACACCCGGGCCGGACGGATTTACCTCGGAAATTTATCAGACACACAGAGAAGACATAATTCCCATTCTCCTTAAAGTATTCCAAAAAATGGAAGAGGAGGGAATACTCCCAAACTCATTCTATGAAGCCAATAGCACCCTAAAAAAAAACAAGGCAAAGACCCAGCCAAAAAAGAAAATTACAAACCAATGTTCCTGATGAATGTAGATGCAAAAATACTTAATAAAATATTAGCAAACTGAAAACAAAAGTATATCAAAGGAATCATACACCATGACCAAGTGGGATTCATCCCAGGGATGCAAGGATGGTACGACATTCAAATATCCATCAACATCATCCACCACATCAACAAAAAGAAAGAAAAAAACCACATGATCATCTCCATAGATGCTGAAAAAGCATTTGACAAAATTCAACATCCATTCATGATAAAAGCTTTCAGCAAAATGAGAATAGAGGGCAAGTACCTCAACATAATAAAGGCCATATATCATAAACCCACAGCCAACATTATACTGAACAGCGAGAAGCTGAAAGCTTTTCCTCTGAGATTGGGAACTGGACAGGGATGCCCTCTCTCCCCACTGCTATTTAACATAGTACTGGAGGTCCTAGCCACAGCAATCAGGCAAAACAAAGAAATACAAGGAATTCAGATTGGTAAAGAAGAAGTTAAACTGTCACTATTTGCAGATGACATGATATTGCACATAAAAAACCCTAAAGACTCCACCCCAATACTACTAGAACTGATATCGGAATACAGCAAAGTTGCAGGATACAAAATTAACACACAGAAATCTGTAGCTTTCCTATACACTAACAATGAACCAATAGAAAGAGAAATCAGGAAAACAACTCCATTCACAATTGCATCAAAAGAATAAAATACCTAGGAATAAATCTAACCAAAGAAGTGATTGACCTATACTCTGAAAACTACAAGTCACTCTTAAGAGAAATTAAAGGGGACACTAACAAATGGAAACTCATCCCATGCTCATGACTAGGAAGAATTAATATCGTCAAAATGGCCATCCTGCTGAAAGCAATATACAGATTTGATGCAATCCCTATCAAACTACCAGCAACATTCTTCAATGAACTGGAACAAATAATTCAAAAATTCATATGGAAACACCAAAGACCCCGAATAGCCAAAGCAATCCTGAGAAAGAAGAATAAAGTAGGGGGGATCTCACTCCCCAACTTCAAGCTCTGCTATAAAGCCATAGTAACCAAGACAATTTGGTACTGGCACAAGAACAGAGACACAGACCAGTGGAACAGACTAGAGACTCCAGGCATTAAGCCAAACATATATGGACAATTAATATTTGATAAAGGAGCCATGGACATACAATGGCGAAATGACAGTCTCTTCAACAGATGGTGCTGGCAAAACTGGACAGCTACATGTAGGAGAATGAAACTGGACCATCGTCTAACCCCATATACAAAAGTAAATTCAAAATGGATCAAAGACCTGAATGTAAGCCATGAAACCATTAAACTCGTGAAAAAAACCTAGGCAAAAACCTCTTAGACATAAACATGAGCGACCTCTTCTTGAACATATCTCCCCGGGCAAGGAAAACAACAGCAAAAATGAACAAGTGGGACTATATTAAGCTGAAAAGCTTCTGTACAGCAAAAGACACCATCAATAGAACAAAAAGGAACCCTACAGTATGGGAGAATATATTTGAAAATGACACATCCGATAAAGGCTTGACATCCAGAATATACAAAGAGCTCACACACCTCAACAAACAAAAAACAAATAACCCAATTAAAAAATGGTCAGAGAAACTGAACAGTGCTCCAAAAAAGAAATAAAGATGGCCAACAGACACATGAAAAGATGCTCCACATCGCTAATTATCAGAGAAATGCAAGTTTAAACTACAATGAGGTATAACCTCACACCAGTAAGGATGGCTGCCATCCAAAAGACAAACAACAACAAATGTTGGCGAGGCTGTGGAGAAAGGGAAACCCTCCTACACTGCTGGTGGGAATGTAAACTAGTTCAACCATCGTGGAAAGCAGTATGGAGGTTCATCAAAATGCTCAAAACAGACTTAACATTTGACCCAGGAATTCCACTCCTAGGAATTTATCCTAAGGATGCAGCAATCAAGTTTGAGAAAGACCAATGCAACCCTATGTTTACTGCAGCACTATTTACAATAGCCAAGAATTGGAAGCAACCTAAATGTCCATCGGTAGATGAATGGATAAAGAAGATGTGGTACATATACACAATGGAATACTACTCAGCCATAAGAAGAGGGCAAATCCTACCATTTTCAGCAACATGGATGGAGCTGGAGGGTTTTATGCTCAGTGAAATAAGCCAAGTGGAGAAAGAGAAATACCAAATGATTTCACTCATCTGTGGAGTATAAGAACAAAGGAAAAACTGAAGGAACAAAACAGTAGCTGAATCACAGAACCCAAGAATGGACTAACAGGTATCAAAGGGAAAGGGACTGGGGAGGATGGATGGGTAGGGAGGTATAAGGGAGGGGAGGAAGAAGGGGGGTATTAAGATCAGCATGCATAGGGGGTTGGGAGAAAGGGGAGGGCTGTACAACACAGGGAAGACAAGTAGTCATTCTACAACATTTAGCTATGCTGATGAACAGTGACTGTAAAGGGGTTTATAGGGGGGACCTATTATAGGGGAGAGCCTAGTAAACATAATATTCTTCATGTAAGTGTACATTAAAGATAACAAAAAAAAAGAAAGAAAAGAGGGATTATTCCATAATAGGATAAAACTAACTGTAAATCAACGATTAATGCATGCTTTAAATATCCTTAACTTTGATCACTTAAAGGGTGTCAGATGATCGACTATGGTGGTACACTTTTCTGATAATATTCCTTTCTCTTAAGAAAAAAAAAAGCAGTTCCTATGTGGTGACCTCCAATGAGTTCTACACAATGGTATAAAGGGCAGATCAAAGTGTGCGCCAAGGGTCTGTTTGTATTTATACAGAGAATCAAAGCCTAATTTGGCTACCCAGAAAATGAACTAAGATACAATGTGAAGAAGAACTTCCAACATCAGCACTCTCTGGAAGACTCATACCAGAAGATGATCATCAAAAAACCTCAACAAAGATCCAGACGATGCTGCAGTTGTAGCTGCATTTACCCCACCAGTTCCTGGACTTGCCTTTGGAATGAAGAAGGAGATATCTAAGCTGGCCTGTGCATACAGTAAAACAACAAATTTGACTGGATCCATACTGTCAGAACTCAACCAAGAATTAGGAGAAGTGCAAGTTGCAGCACTCCAAAATCTTGTGACTATAGACTATCTACTGTTAAAAGAACATATGGGATGTGAACAATTCCCAGGAATGGGCTGTTGTAATTTGTCTGATTTCTCTCAGACTGTTCAAGTACAGTTGGACAATATCCATCATATCATAGACAAATTTTCACTAATACCTAGGATGCCTAACTGGTTTTCTTGGCCTCACTTTAGATGGCTGGTAATTATAGATCTGCTTTGCTTATGTAACTGTATTCCTGTTATGTTAATGTGTGTGCAATTTAATTGGTAGTTTAAAATCTATACATGCTTAAATTACTCTACTAGAATATATGTCAAAGAAATAATCAATCTTCCATGTTTTCTTCCGTCTGCTACCTCTATAGCTTTTTTTCTCCCTTCCTAATTACAACCCTTAAATAGAATTTGTGCCTCATATCGAATTTACCAAGTATCATAATTCTTCCAAGTGCTAAAGATATCTCAAGTCAAATGCTGGGCATAGAAGCCACAGGGCATAAATCTGCATAGAAGTAAAAAGCTAACCTCTTCAAACAATAAGGCTTCTCTCCCACTTACCAACTTTACATCTTCCTGTATGGCCCCGGAAGATGACTGGTTAGCCAGAGACGAGGAAGATTCCTCAAGGGAGGAACAACCTAAGACAGGCACAGTCACAGGGGGGCCATCAGGTGAGAAATTGGGGATCAACAGAGGTGAGGCTTAGAACCTCTCCCCCGCTGTTTTGAGAGAAATCTTCTGCATCCGTGGATGTTTTGTTGCCCTTGTCTAGCTTGGATTAACACATAGTCTACAGGCACACACCTGATTATCTACATTTGCTCTCTTACAACACTAAACTAAGTTTTCTACCTTTATCTTACATCTACCTACCACTTCAGCATTTTATTAAAAATAATAATAATAATAATAATAAAGGGCGAAATGTGGGATCCACATATAAATCAAGTATTAAAATCAAACGAATATTCATATTTGACCTGATTGTTTATGGTTCATAATGCGTGATCGAAACCAAAACTTTCTGTGATGACTGCCCTTGCACTGTTCACCATGTAAGAACTTATTCACTACGTAAGAATTTGTTCACCATGTAAGAACTTGTTCATTATACTTTAGAAGTTGGAGACTGTTGAGAATTAGGCTTGGGTTTGATTAATGATTATGCATTGAGTCCCCTATACAGAACTTTATTGTTGTTAACAACTATTTGATCAATAAATATAAGATATGCCCTCTAAAAAAAAATATCTTCAGGCAATAAAGAAAGATAAAAAATAAATTTAAAAAAAAATGGAAAAAAAAAAACATTTTGGATTTTTTTGTTCTTTGTATTCAGGGAAGTTGGAATGTTTTAATGACAAATTAGTTCTCTAGATGCAGTCGGTTTGGACAACCAAAGAATCTTTTTTGATTCATGCAGTCATGTATTAACCACTTGAGATTTGGATAAAAGGGATTTAAGATTCCTCATTTCTCCTTGAAAGATAATTGCTTTAATAACTTACTCTCCGGTTTGTCTTCAGAAAATCATCTTTCTAAATTAGTTGGCTGTTGAAGGTCCTCAGGTGTACACATGTCAAATTTAATATTAACTGAAGTGTATTTTCTATCAGAGTAAGAGTAAGAAATTCCATCTATGATTACATTCAATAACTGACTACTGAAATATATTTAATCTCAGTACATGAATTAGTCATGCAGTGAACAAAATTTAAAGGATGGGCAACTTAAAGAATCCCTCTTTTTACCATCTGAAGGGTGTATAAACCTCCAGTAAATAGCTGGCTCACATTAAGTTCATTGAAAATTATTCCTTTTCAATGAAATATATGTAACAGGTATATTAACATATTGAAATAACAGGATTTTGTACTAACATTGTCATGTAAATTATATTATTCATTTAGTTATTTTCCACAGAAATATGAACTAGACCAGTATTATCAATTTTACTTCATAAAATATGTGATTGGAACATGCTGCAAAATGATTTATTGTAGTGATGATTTCTCCTCAACCCCAAATGATGACTGGTACCTCAATATAGTCAGAATTTAATAGTTAAATGTATTGGTTATGTAGATATGATAGCTCCTGGATGTTTTTACAGAAACTCACTTAGTATCTACATTGAACTTACCATATTTTCAGTCTCATACTTATGGATCTTGAGTCTCATAGCTTAAGTCTCTGGAAAAGGCAGGTTGACCTGCACCAATCCTTTCAATCATGTGTTCTTGCCTTTTTTTGTCTCTGACTTTGTAAATATAAATTTCACATCCTTATAATTTTTATTTTAATACTGGCTATCAATATATTCTGTTTTCATAATGTTCAACACTTGACCACAATATTTGGTATAGCAAATTTGAAAATACGTTAATATTGAAAATGCACCATTTTCAAATAAGTGGATAATAGTTACATGTTCAAATGTGAAGTACACATCTAGTCTTAATATGCTGCTATAATTTTTATAGTCTTTTGAATTTATAGGGCATAAAAGGCACCTATTATAGCTGGCAAACTGTTTAATCTAGGCAGATGATTTATGGAAATAGGCAATCTACATGCCTTATATACAATCATATATTCTAGAATGTGTTCTACAAAAAAATACAAGTATATATGCAATGATTAACATGACAGAATATCATATTATTGACAGCAAAATGGATGGCTTAAATTAGAAATATTGGAAAACATATTCTAAGTAGATGGAGATCTTTCAAAGAAAGAATAGAAGATAGTGTAAGAAAACAGAATAAGCTAACATTTTTAAATATAAACAAAAAGTAAATAAATATGATACAATTTAGATCATAAAATAATTTGAAACATGTCAATAAGAAGAATTTACACTTGATAACATACGTAACTGTAAGATGTTTAATATAGGGATACTAAAATGAAATTCAGTGGTAAGTAGAATAACTAGGGTGATACCTGCCCTACTTTAATCTTGTCCCTACTGTTTAGGACACATGCAATTTCTGCATACTACTTTTTATTTCTTCTAGAGATCATATAAAAGTATCTATATAGTATATAAATAGTATCCAACCAGAGAATTATTAGTGACACATCATAGGGGGCGATGCTACCTCTCTCCTTGGTTAAATATCTGTGGGAGTCAAGCCACCTACCAGAATCCATTCTTTCCAGATCACTCAGATGTTCAGTGTTTCTGTGTTTTCCCCAGGGCCTTAGAGGCTTAAGGGCAAGAAAGCTGTCAATGATAACTTTTACTTGGATTTAATTACCTTCTCCTGACTTCTTTTGGATGGATTAAAACTTCTATTTCTATCAAATCTGCTTTGTAGCTCTTAAGTAACACTCTAACAATTCCTTAATAACACTTTAGCCCTATTGTCTCACATAGAACAATTCAGCATTCCTTATCCAGTTTTAGAACATTAAACATAATTAGACACATATTACTGGCTTGGGTGGGATGAGCTGTTCTTATGACTGACCTTGAAATCACTTGTTTATTTTATCCATTGGTGACTAAATTGAATTTCTCTATTACCAAGTTTGCTCCTAATAGAGGATAATTACAAGAATAATATGATTTACCACTATGTATCTTTCAAGGGGTCATACTTTGCAGAAGTGGGAGCATGAACAAAGAACCAGTAAAATAATGTTTATATTAATTAAAGTAGGCAATATATGGAAACGAATAAGAACACACTAGATAGTGAGATGTATAGTAAATTAAAACCCTTGATACATAACAAATAATGAATAAATATTATTTATTATTTTAAATCCAAGCAGGTATTGGTGAGGCTTAAAGAGCCTCATAGATATTTTACTTTTTTTATCATCTGACTTTAGTGATTACCAGCAAATATTATTGAAAAAACTGCAGTAATTGTATACTAGTTTCCAAGCAAAGTAAACCAATGTTGAGTAAATAAAAGTCTAAACAAAGGTGTATATCATCCAAAAGGAAGTTATTGCAGCAGAATACTGATAATGGATAAAGATCAAAGGGCTTTAAAAATTCTCTGAGGTGTCTGGTGTGTATATCCAGGAAAAGGTTTGTGCTCATTACAAATCAAAGGAAAACTACAAAGGAGAATTTCTAGGAATGAGTGGTGAAAAATAATGAAACTGGATTCACCTGTGCTGAATTATAATTTATGGCAATCAGCCAAAATTAAATGTGTGATCAAAGGTATGTACTTACACTTGAATGAGAAGTTAGAACTGTTCCCCTGTGAATCAAAAGTTGATGAAATATTTAATGAGAGATGGTAAGACAGAAGGAACAGGAAAGAAAACAGATTTCTTAAGACTTAAAATAGAATTTTTAGCTCTACAACATGCAACATCTAAAGGTAAATGGCCATTTGACCATGACCCTCCTTTTCTTTATTCAAAAGTGACAATTTTCATGAAGTAAGACGTTTCTAAAGTGAGGACCAGGGTGGCTCAGTTGGAGCATCTCTATCTTTAAGGGGCAGAAGAGGGAATGAGGAGATGTAGGGGAGCTACAATAATATTTCAATTTCATCTGTATTTCTGTAATTTGGTAGAAAATGGCTTAGAAAACATGTTAAGATATTTTAAATCTAGAAAAGAGCATGAAGTGGGCATATGTGGGCACAGGGCCCACAGTTAGACTGCCACAGAACGTAGAGAAGTAATTTAAAAAATAAGTAGTTTTAGAATCTTGTCCATTTCCTATTTATCTGATGGCAGAATAGACAGTGTTTCAAGAAGGAAGGCAATATTCACTGTGTCAAATAATGTGGAAACTTTAATAATAAAGAAAAATAAGTTGACTGTTTCACTAGCAGATCCTTTATAACCTTTACGAAGTGTTAATTCAGAATGGCCTATAGACGACTTTCCCCTCTGCCTTAAATACTGTGCTCTTAGGAACATATTTTTAACTCCTGAAACTCAGTTTACTTTTCCAAAAATGGAGATATTAATTATTTAAGTCTGTTGTGAAGATTAAAAATAGAAGCATTCAATACGCCCATGTCATAGTTGGGTGTACCTCTTTTCAATGTCTTGGATTTCTGTTGCTGCTGTGGTTATCACTATTTTAAGACCTAGGTATTGCTAACTACTCTAAATGTAACCAGCTAGTCAGCTAGTCATTGACAGCTGAAACCTTTTGCTAGTATGGTTGCAATTTTAAATAGAGAAGGCCACATTTAAGCAAAGGTCTGATGACACCCTCATTTGTAGGGGACATCATCTCAGGTAGAGTGAACAGCAAATGCAGAAGCTCTAACTCTGAATCAGAATCATAGTTATTTTTGAGGATCACTAATGAGACTCAACTGAGCTGTCTTTGACCATTGTAAGTAGTTTCTCTTTCAGTCAGAGTGATATGGGGAAATACTGGAGGATATTAAGAAGGATTGAGATAATGTCTTAATTTGCTGTGTGAAGAGTCGGCTACAAGAGGACAACATCAGGAAGCCCAGTGCTGGAGTCCAGCTCCAGCAGGGGGGTGTGAAGCCTGAAAGGATGAGACGGAGTCGGTGCACGGAGAGACAGGACACAGAGTCAGGTGGAGGTGGTCTCTCGACAAAGTGCTGATGACAGCTTTATTTATACCATTTTGCACAAGGATATGATTATTTTTTATTGTTCTGTTGATTAATTTGTATAGGCATTTGATTAATAGGTATAGACAAGCTTTTCTCTTTCTTCTTTCTAATCTATTCATGGTTGGTCAAGTGTTAGGTGGTAGTTTTCTGTTCCTTGACTGAAACTTTTCCTAGCAACATGTACTCTTTTATGTTTTATGTTTCTATGCAACGCAGTCTCTAAGTAGTGCATGTGACTGCAGGAGCGTGCAGTATGTAGCAGTGACTATGGAGTCTATCAGCTCAGGGTGAAATACAGGTCACCTACTACTACAGTTAGCTAGGTAGTTATCATCATCTATATTTCTAATGCAATGGGTACATTTTATCTCCTCGTAATATTTATTCTATTGTAGGTAGATGCAAGATAAAGATAGAAAGAATAATTTAGAACTGTAAGAAGGCATGTGTAGATGATCAAGTTGTGCCTATAGACTAGGTATTAATCCAAGCCAGACAAGGGCAACAAAACATCCATGGATGTAGACAATTTCTCTCAAAACTGGGAGGGTGAGGTTCTAAACCTCACCTCTGTTGGCCCCTATTTTCTCATCTGATGGCTCCCCTGTGACTGTGCCTGTCTTAGGTTGTTCCTCCCTTGAGGAATCTTACCCGTCTCTGGCTAACCAGCCATCTTCCGGGGCCATACAGGGAAATGTAAAGTAAGTGAGAGAGAAGTAATGTTCTTTGAAAATGTTAGCTTTTCACTTCTTAGCAGATTTATGCCCTGTGGCTTCCAGGCCCAGCACTTGTCTTGAGGTATCTTTACTTCTTGGAAAATTATGGTATTTGGTAATTTCACATATAAGGCACGAGTTTTAGTAAATGGCTGTAATTAGGAAGGAAGAAGAAAAGTTGTAGAAGTAGCAAATAGAAGAAAACATGAGAAGATTGATTAAGTGTCAGACAGAGTTATTCTATTCAATATTCTCTCATAACTATTTCTATAAAACTCTCCATCACTAATTTCACTAGCATTACAAAAAAGGGGGGCATTCCCACTTAGGTGGAGATGGGCTAGTCAGTGTTTGACTAGCTACGTGCGGGTTTTGGTATTCTATGCCAAGATCGCCATCTGGCCTTTGCGTGTTCTATTCTTCAGGACCACTGTCCTGAAAAGCTTCTGGGAAGTTTATGTTCTCCTCCTTTTTGTGCTGCTTAGCAAAGGTTAGCTGAGCCCTTGGCAACAATGCAAGCAAAAGCAAAGCCAATGGTATAATGGAGAATAACAAAATCAAGGTGGTTAATAGGGGGAGCCAGCTGCGAATGCCCCTGCTTTGTGGGGGTCTTCCTCCAGTCTGAGCCTTGCTACACAGCTTGAGTAGCATGGCTCCCAGCAGCCTAGTTACTGGGACATGGTCTAAATCTTGATGAAATAAAATGTCAATGGCTTGAAGCATGGTGGTGGCAATGGTGTGAGTAAAAGTAGTCAGGTTTTTAAATATGTCTTGAAGATAAAATTGCAGGATTTGCTGATGGATTGAATGTTGAAATATTGTCTAAGTTTGTGAAGGCTGACATCCTCACTAGCCTCAGTGGAGAGGCAAGTTCTCTGCTCCCCAAGCCCTGATCTCTAGCACAAGGCTGAAGATGTCTTGAGAAGGGTGTTTTTTCTAATAACATATCTGCCAAGTCCCATATCTGCCAAGTCCTCAGACAGCTAGGTCATCTCAGGTTTGAAGTGGTACTTTCTTGTGTAAATCCACTGGCCTCATGTGAACTGGGTACAGGATGTAATAAAAAGGAAAACAAGCATGCCATTCTCCAAAGTGTTTGCTCAAGCATTTATGAGAATTGTGGAAACATATAGTCTCAGGCTATGAAACATTTAAATGGAAGACAAATTCTTGAAATCAATGAGGGTATTATTACCTGCCTAAACTTTTGAGAACTAATCACATATCCTTATTTACCAGTTTTTCCAACTTAATATCTACAATTTAAAGCATTTGTAGACTTTTTAGAGATGTAGCAGCAGGTTATTTCTTCACTTCTGCAGTTTTCCCATGTAGATTACCATAAAGATCTATTTCCACTTCTATGATTAATATAGAAAGAAAAGATCTTCATAAGTACCAATGCTGTTGCAGACCATCAAGTTCTTAAACTTTATTGTATTAGAGATAATAGGAGAGTTTTTGTTTTGTTTTGTTTGTGGTAGTAATTTATCTTTTGGGAAACTATTTGTCCTAAAAACAGTCACTTCTTGAATGAAAGTTTTAAAGTCTCAAAAAGAAACATGAAAAGAGAGTTTGAAATGATACTGTTCTTTCCAAATCATTTCTTTATTTTCTCTAAATTGAATGTATAGATTTTCTCCTCTCACAGACTTTGATTAAGTGGATTGGCATTGATATGCATGGAAGCATTTGGTTTAATAATAATTTTTAAAAATTGAAGTGAAATTGTTATGGCAGCAGGGAATTACTAAGTACACACAGCTTACTGACTCCTGCTTCACTGTCTTCCTGATGCTTAAAAATTAGTAAAGTAAAAAAAAAAACAAAACCTACCATAAACCACAACTTTCTAAATTCTAGTACTACTTTCAAAATAAGCAAACAATACCAACCCACAACATAAGGTAGATTATCTAAGTTCATTTATATTCATGTATATCAAGACCACTGATAATCCAAATACTAACTCTGAAAAGAATTATGTTCTGAAAATAATGGAACTGGAATTTGACTGGTTTACAAATTCTGATGAATCATAGAGCTAAATCCAGCCCTCCATAACCTTTAGTGAGTCCCCAGTGAGATGTCCCATGGTTCTCCTTTGCTTTCTCCATTGCTTCAACAAATCAATATACCCAAAACTTTATTTAACTGCATGTGTGTTACTGGTGGTATCTAGTCAGTGGGCTTTAATAAGTATAGGTCCTCTGGAAATTCGTCTCCTGAGGTCCTCACTGCCATATAGCAGGCTGCTTGAATTGGTAAGAATGCCAGTATGAGACTCCTTTAGTCTTCACCTGCTTGACACAACAAACTGGAAACTACCCAAATGTTCATCAAGAGCGGAATGGATAAATACACTGTGATACATTCATAAAATGGCATATTATACAATAATATAATATATGATACATATACAATAATGACAATAGAAAACTACAATGCATAGCAACCAATTAATCTCACAAACATAATCATTACAGAAAGACATCACACACAAAACAATACATACTGTATTATTGTATTTATGTAATGTTTCCAAACAAGCAAACATCATTGATACTACTATAAGTCAAAATGTTTATTACTGTTGGTGGGGGAGTGACTGGAAAGGTACTTTGGAGAGCTTCTGAATTCTTATCAAGTTCTATTTACCAAACTGGGTTCTGATTATAAAGGTGTGAAAGTCAAAAACAATATATTCAATGAATTGTGTACTTTTGTGAATGTGTGTGATATCTCAATAAAAGGTTTGAAAAATAAACAATTACAAAGCAAAACCCTAAAATATTAAGTAATATCAAGATTTGCTCTACAAAAGAGTCTGTAGTCTCTTAAAGAAAAATAGAGCAAATTTTCATTTCATTATTGTCAGATGCTATTCAAATTTAAGGAGCCAGCCATACTAATTTATTAAAATTTTACTTCATGAAATAAGAGAAATGTTAGATTTAGCAAATTAATTTGTCTGAAAACATTGCACAGATATAAATTATACTTCACAAATTAAAAAGTATGATACATGTCTATACTAATATATACCCATTATATTTGCACATTGTTATTTTCTGATTACATGTGAATGCACTGGCTGAATTTAAAAATCATTTACCTTAGCTGAAGAGACATTTCTTTTTTTCCCTCTTAAGCCATTCTTTATCATTAAAAGCTCAAATAGGAATGAATATCTTGTCAAAGTCCTTTTACATACCCATATATCAAATATATGATTACCATTTAAGTGGAGTTTAGATTCTGAAAAATGTGTTTTTAGTCTATAAAAAACAGACTTAACCTATGTTATCTTAAAACCCTACAAACTTTAAAGCATTCTCAGACTAGCAGAACTGTAAGAAGTAGTTATTATAAACTGAATATGCTTATTCTATCAAATATTTCATTTAAAATTATCCTAATTATTTTGAATGTTATATTTTTAAATCATCAATATGATCAAGAGACCATTTCCCCAAAATAGGTGTTTAGAGGTATACTACATTAAACATAAACCAAATTTGCACCAGATTAAACCCAGCTCTGACAACCAAAAGAGGTGTCAACATCTGGTTAATACATGGCTATTAAAATGAGCATTTTTTTATTTTTTTGGTAATTGGCCATATTTATTATCACTTGCAACAGGGTTGATCATTTAACTAAACAATATGAAATGACAACTGGCTGTTAAGGAATCTTGAATAATTGGCAAATATGACATTGTTAATACTCAGAGAGAAACAACAAAACACACTTTTTAAAAGAAGTAATAATAAATCAACCTAATTAGATGAGGCAGTATTAGCAAATGTGACAATAAAATTTCCCATCTTACTCATTTACCAGCAGAAACAGGTTTAAAATTTTAGTTATTTTGGATCCAGCTTTAAACATTAATATCAAAATAGTACAAAAGAACATATAATCTCATTTTTTTGTGATAACTTAGGAAATGTAACTAATTACCCTGTTACTTTAAGAGTAAACATTTTTAAGAAAGTCAAATACAGTTAAGGGGTAGAGAAATCTTTCCAATTACATAAAGTTAAATTGTTACTTTGTTCTATGTACTTTTACAAATTCAAAAATATTTGCAATATTCTCATGATTTAGAAATGACAGGAGACATAACATGCATTGGTAATGTTAACTTTTTTTTTTTTTTTTTTTTTTTTTTTTTTATTGAAGGGTAGTTGACAACAGCATTGCATTACATTAGTTTCAGGTGTACAACACAGCGACTCAACATTTATATACATGATATTTCTAGGTACCAGGTATCACCATACCAAGTTGTTACAATATTTTGACTATATTCCTTATGCTATACATTACATCCCGGTTACTTATTTATTTTATAATTGGAAGTGTGTTTATATATATATATATATATATATATATATATATATATATATATAGTGAGGGCATCTCTCATATTTATTGATCAAATAGTTGTTAACCACAACAAATCTCTGTATAGGGGGGTCAATACTCAATGCACAATCATTAATCCACCCCAAGCCCAATTTTCGTCAGTCTCCAATCTTCTGATGCATAACGAACAAATTCTTACATGGAGTACAAATTCTTACATAGTGAATAAGTTACATGGTGAACAGTGCAAGGGCAGTCATCACAGAAGCTTTCGGTTTTGTTAATGCATTATGAACTATACACAGTCAGTTCAAATATGAATATTCATTTGATTTTTAAACCTGATTTATATGTGGATACCACATTTCTCTATTATTATTATTTTTAATAAAATGCTGAAGTGGTAGGTAGATACGAGATAAAGGTAGAAAACAGAGTTTAGTGTTGTAAGAGAGCAAATGTAGATGATCAGGTGTGTGCCTGTAGACTATGTGTTAATCCGCGCTAGACGAGGGCAATAAACATCCATGTATGCAGAAGATTTATCTCAGAACATGAGGGGGGAGGTTCTAAGCCTCACCTCTGCTGCTCCCCATTTTCTCACCAGATGGCCCCCTGCGACTGTGCCTGTCTTAGGTTGTTCCTCCCTTGAGGAATCTTACCCGTCTCTGGCTAACCAGTCATCTTCCGGGGCCATACAGGGAAATGTTAAGTTGGTAAGTGAGAGAGAAGCCTTATCGTTTGAAAAGGTTAGCTTTTTACTTCTTTGCATATTTATGCCCTGTGGCTTCTATGCCGAGCATTTGTCTTGAGGTGTCTTTACCACTTGGAAGAATTATGATACTCGGTAAATTCGACATGTGTCACGAGTTCTATTTAAAGGTTGTGATTAGGTAGGAAGAAGAAAAGCTACAGAAGTAGCAGGCAGAAGAAAACCTGGGAAGATTGATTATTTCTTTGACATATCTTCTTGTAGAGTAACTTCAGCATGGATAGGTTTTAAACGACTAATTAAATTGTGCACACACATTAACATAATAGGAATATAGTTACCTAACCAAAGCATACCTGTAATTACCAGCCATCTCCAGTGAAACCAAGAAAACCAGTTAGGCACCTTAGGCATTTGTGAAAACTTATCTATGATATGGTGGATATTGTCCGACTGAACTTAAACAGTCTGAGAGAATTCAGATAAACTAGAACACCCCATTCCTGGGGACTGTTCATATCCCATATGTTCTTTTAACGATAAATAGTCTGTGGTTGTAAGATTTTGGAGTGCTACAATTTGCACTTCTCCTAATTCTTGGTTGAGTTCCAACAGTATAGATCCAGTCCAATTTTTGTTTTACTGCATGCACAGGCCAGCTTAGATATCTCCTTCATCTTTCCCATGGCAAGTCCAGGAACTGGTGGGATGAGTGCATCTACACCTGTGACAGTGCGTGGATCTTTGTTGAAGTTTTTTTTTTTTTTTTTTTCCTGATCATCTTCTGTCATGAGTCTTCCCGAGAGTGCTGATGTTGGAAGTTCTTTTTCATATCGTATCTTAGTTCATTTTCGGGGTAGCCAAATTAGGCTTTGATCCTCTGTATAAACACAAACAGACCCTTTGCCTACACTTTTATATGTCCTTTATATCATTGTGTAGAACTCATTAGAGGTCACCACATAGGAACTGCATTTTTTTTTTTAATCATTAATCTACACTTACATGACGAATACTTTGTTTACTAGGCTCTCTCCTATACCAGGTCCCCCCTATATACTCCTTTACAGTCACTGTCCATCAGCGTAGCAACCTGTTGTAGAATCACTACTTGTCTTCTCTGTGTTGTACAGCCCTCCCCTTTCTCCCACCCCGCTATGGATGCTAATCTTAATACCCCCCTACTTCTCCCCCCCTTATCCCTCCCTACCCACCCATCCTCCCCAGTCCCTTTCCCTTTGGTACCTGTTAGTCCATTCTTGAGTTCTGTGATTCTGCTGCTGTTTTGTTCCTTCAGTTTTTCCTTTGTTCTTATATTCCACAGATGAGTGAAATCATTTGGTATTTCTCTTTCTCTGCTTGGCTTGTTTCACTGAGCAAAATACCCTCCAGTTCCATCCATGTTGCTGCAAATGGTTGGATTTGCCCTTTTCTTATGGCTGAGTAGTATTCCATTGTGTATATGTACCACATCTTCCTTATCCATTCATCTATCGATGGACATTTAGGTTGCTTCCAAATCTTGGCTATTGTAAATAGTGCTGCGATAAACATAGGGGTACATTGGTCTTTCTCATACTTGATTGCTGCATTCTTAGGGTAAATTCCTAGGAGTGCAATTCCTGGGTCAAATGGTATGTCTGTTTTGAGCATTTTGATGTACCTCCATACTGCTTTCCACAATGGTTGAACAAGTTTACATTCCCACCAGCAGTGTAGGAGGGTTCCCCTTTCTCCACAGCCTCGCCAACATTTGTTGTTGTTTGTCTTTTGGATGGCAGCCATCCTTACTGGTGTGAGGTGATACCTCATTGTAGTTTTAATTTGCATTTCTCTGATAATTAGCGATGTGGAGCATCTTTTCTTGTGTCTGTTGGCCATCTGTATTTCTTTTTTGGAGAACCGTCTGTTCAGTTCCTTTGCCCATTTTTTAATTGGGTTATTTGTTTTTTGTTTGTTGAGGCGTGTGAGCTCTTTATATATTCTGGACGTCAAGCCTTTATCGGATGTGTCATTTTCAAATATATTCTCCCATACTGTAGGGTTCCTTTTTGTTCTATTGATGGTGTCTTTTGCTGTACAGAAGCTTTTCAGCTTAATATAGTCCCACTTGTTCATTTTTGCTGTTGTTTTCCTTGCCCGGGGAGATATGTTCAAGAAGAGGTCACTCATGTTTATGTCTAAGAGGTTTGTGCCTATGTTTTCTTCCAAGAGTTTAATGGTTTCATGACTTACATTCAGGTCTTTGATCCATTTTGAGTTTACTTTTGTATATGGGGTTAGACGATGGTCCAGTTTCATTCTCCTACATGTAGCTGTCCAGTTTTGCCAGCACCATCTGTTGAAGAGACTGTCATTTCGCCATTGTATGTCCATGGCTCCTTTATCAAATATTAATTGACCATATATATCTGAGTTAATGTCTGGATTGTCTAGTCTGTTCCATTGGTCTGTGGCTCTGTTCTTGTGCCAGTACCAAATTGTCTTGATTACTATGGCTTTATAATAGAGCTTGAAGTTGGGGAGTGAGATCCCCCCTACTTTATTCTTCTTTCTCAGGATTGCTTTGGCTATTCGGGGTCTTTGGTGGTTCCATATGAATTTTTGAATTATTTGTTCCAGTTCATTGAAGAATGTTGCTGGTAGTTTCATAGGGATTGCATCAAATCTGTATATTGCTTTGGGCAGGATGGCCATTTTGACGATATTAATTCTTCCTAGCCATGAGCATGGGATGCGTTTCCATCTGTTAGTGTCCCCTTTAATTTCTTTTAAGAGTGACTTGTAGTTTTCAGAATATAAGTCTTTCACTTCTTTGGTTAGGTTTATTCCTAGGTATTTTATTTTTTTTGATGCAATTGTGAATGGAGTTGTTTTCCTGATTTCTCTTTCTGTTGGTTCATTGTTGGTATATAGGAAAGCCACAGATTTCTGTGTGTTGATTTTGTATCCTGCAACTTTGCTGTATTCCGATATCAGTTCTAGTAGTTCTGGGGTGGAGTCTTTAGGGTTTTTTATGTACAGTATCATGTCTTCTGCAAATAGTGACAGTTTGACTTCTTCTTTGCCAATCTGGATTCCTTGTATTTTTTTGTTTTGTCTGTACAATGTTAAATAACAGTGGGGAGAGTGGGCATCCCTGTCTAGTTCCCGATCTCAGCGGAAATGCTTTCAGCTTCTCGCTATTCAATATAATGTTGGCTGTGGGTTTTTCATAGATGGCCTTTATTATGTTGAGGTACTTGCCCTCTATTCCCATTTTGCTGAGAGTTTTTATCATGAATGGATGTTGAACTTTGTCAAATGCTTTTTCAGCATCTATGGAGATGATCATGTGGTTTTTGTCTTTCTTTTTGTTGATGTGGTGGATGATATTGATGGACTTTAGAATGTTGTGCCATCCTTGCATCCCTGGGATGAATCCCACTTGGTCATGGTGTACGATGGTTTTGATGTATTTTTGAATTCGGTTTGCTAAAATTTTGTTGAGTATTTTTGCGTCAACGTTCATCAGGGATATTGGTCTGTAGTTTTCTTTTTTGGTGGTGTCTTTGCCTGGTTTTGGTATTAGGGTGATGTTAGCTTCATAGAATGAGTTTGGGAGTATCCCCTCCTCTTCTATTTCTTGGAAAACTTTAAGGAGAATGGGTATTATATCTTCCCTGTATGTCTGATAAAATTCCGAGGTAAATCCATCTGGACTGGGGGTTTTGTTCTTTGGTAGTTTTTTGATTACCGCTTCAATTTCGTTGCTGGTAATTGGTCTGTTTAGATTTTCTGTTTCTTTTTGGGTCAGTCTTGGAAGGTTGTATTTTTCTAGGAAGTTGTCCATTTCTCCTAGGTTTCCCAGCTTGTTAGCATATAGGTTTTCATAGTAGTCTCTAATAATTCTTTGTATTTCTGCGGGATCTGTTGTGATTTTTCCTTTCTCATTTCTGATACTGTTGATTTGTGTTGACTCTCTTTTCCTCTTAATAAGTCTGGCTAGAGGCTTATCTATTTTGTTTATTTTCTCGAAGAACCAGCTCTTGGTTTCCTTGATTTTTGCTATTGTTTTATTCTTCTCAATTTTATTTATTTCTTCTCTGATCTTTATTATGTCCGTCCTTCTGCTGACCTTAGGCCTCATTTGTTCTTCTTTTTCCAATTTTGATAGTTGTGACATTAGACCGTTCATTTGGGATTGCTCTTCAATTTTTAAATATGCTTGGAGTGCTATATACTTTCCTCTTAAGACTGCTTTTGCTGCGTCCCACAGAAGTTGGGGCTTAGTGTTGTTGTTGTCATTTGTTTCCATATATTGCTGGATCTCCATTTTGATTTGGTCATTGATCCATTGATTATTTAGGAGCGTGTTGTTTAGCCTCCATGTGTTTGTGAGCCTTTTTGCTTTCTTTGAACAGTTTATTTCTAGTTTAATGCCTTTGTGGTCTGAAAAGTTGGTTGGTAGGATTTCAATCTTTTGGAATTTACTGAGGCTCTTTTTGTGTCCTAGTATGTGGTCTATTCTGGAGAATGTTCCATGTGCACTTGAGAAGAACGTGTATCCTGTTGCTTTTGGATGTAGAGTTCTGTAGATGTCTATTAGGTCCATCTGTTCTAGTGTGTTGTTCAGTGCCTCTGTGTCCTTACTTATTTTCTGTCTTTTGGATCTGTCCTTTGGAGTGAGTGGTGTGTTGAAGTCTCCTAGAATGAATGCATTGCATTCTATTTCCTCCTTTAGTTCTGTTAATATTTGTTTCAGGTATGTTGGTGCTCCTGTATTGGGTGCATATATATTTATAATGGTTATATCCTCTTGATGGACTGAGCACTTTATCATTATGTAATGTCCTTCTTTGTCTTTTGTTACTCTCTTTATTTTGAAGTCTGTTTTGTCTGATACCAGAATTGCAACACCTGCTTTCTTCTCTCTGTTGTTTGCTTGAAATATCTTTTTCCATCCCTTGACTTTAAGTCTGTGCGCGTCTTTGGGTTTGAGGTGAGTCTCTTGTAAGCAGCATATGGATGGATCTTGCTTTTTTATCCATTCTATTACTCTGTGTCTTTTGATTGGTACATTCAGTCCATTTACATTTAGGGTGATTATTGAAAGGTATGAATTTATTGCCATTGCAGGCTTTAAGTTTGTGGTTACCAATGGTTTAGGGTTAGCTTCTTTACTGTCTTACTGTCTAACTTAACTCGCTTGTTGAGCTATTATAAACACAGTCTGATGATTCTTTATTTCTCTCCCTTCTTATTCCTCCTCCTCCCTTCTTCATATGTTAGGTGTTTTGTTGTGTGCTCTTTTTAGGAGTGCTCCCATCTAGAGCAGTCCCTGTAGGATGCCCTGTAGAGGTGGTTTGTGGGAGGCAAATTCCCTCAACTTTTGCTTGTCTGGGAATTGTTTAATCCCTCCTTCATATTTAAATGATATTCGTGCTGGATACAGTAGTCTTGGTTCGAGGCCCTTCTGTTTCATTGCATTAAGTATATCATGCCATTCTCTTCTGGCCTGTAGGGTTTCTGTTGAGAAGTCTGATGATAGCCTGATGGGTTTTCCTTTGTAGGTAACCTTTTTTTTCTCTCTGGCTGCTTGTAATACTTTGTCCTTGTCTTTGATCTTTGCCATTTTAATTATTATGTGTCTTGGTGTTGCCCTCCTTGGATCCCTTGTCATGGGAGTTCTGTGTACCTCTGTGGTCTGAGAGGCCATTTCTTCCCCTAGTTTGGGGAAATTTTCAGCAATTATTTCTTCAAAGACATTTTCTATCCCCTTTTCTCTCTCTACTTCTTCTGGAATGCCTATGATTCTTATATTATTCCTTTTATATTGATCACTCAGCTCTCTTAAAATTCTTTCATTCCTGGAGATCCTTTTATCTCTCTCTGCATCAGCTTCTCTGCGTTCCTGTTCTCTGTTTTCTAGTCCATTAATGGTCTCTTGCATCTCGTCCATTCTGTTTTGAAGTCCTTCCAGAGCTTGTTTTATTTCTGAGTTCTCCTTCCTTAGTTCTTGCATATTTCTCTGCAAGTCCATCAGCATGGTTATGAGTTTTGTTTTGAATTCTTTTTCAGGTAGACTGGCTAAATCTATCTCCCCAGATTCCTTCTCAGGGGAAGATGTAGCAGATGCTGAAGCTGTCTGGGTTAGTCTTGTCTGGATCATATTTTTTTGCCTTTTCATGTTGACAGGTGCTATTGACTGTCAGCTGGGAGGGCCAAAATTTTCACTTGCTACTGGCCTTTCTTTACTGGGACAACTGCGACCCCTAGTGGCTTGTGTTGGGTAATTGCGTGTAGAGTGGGTCTTTGTGTCTTTTCTGGCCGGAAGGGAGAAATTTCCCTTTCTGTGGGAGGAATTTGTCTCAGGCTGCTTCTCTGCTTTCGCAGCGCCCGGTGGGGTAATGGATGGGGGGGCTGCTTGACTGTTTGCCTCCGTGAGGGGTCTCAGAGCTGTTGCCCAGGGGGTTAGTGCACCCGGTTTTCCCTGTAATTTCCAGCTGCTGTACTGTGACCTGGGTTGTTACCGTCAAGCTTTTAAGTCCCTGTCCCTTTAAGACTTTCAAAAAGCCCCCGCTTTTCTTTGTCACAGGGGCATCAGCTTCAGCACCCGCTCAGAGTTCTTACTCCCTGTTCCCCCAGTATCCAGGGCCCCCTGGGCATGTACTGTGTCTGCGCTCTGGCCCGGATGGCTGGGGCTGGGTGTTCGGCAGTCCTGGGCTCCGTCTCCCTCCCGCTCTGCCTATTGTTCTCCCGCCAGGTGCTGGGGGGAGGGGCGCTCGGGTCCCGCAGGGCCGGGGCTTGTATCTTACCCCTTTCACCAGTCGCTGGGTTCTCGCTGGTGTAGCTGCAGTCTGGCCACTGTCCTGCGTCTTCTGGTCTCTCTTTTAGGGCTAGTTGTGTTTGTTGTATTTTCAAAAGTATATATGTTTTTGGGAGGAGATTCCCACTGTCCTACTCACGCCGCCATGTTCGTATCTTTCGGTAATGTTAACTTTTATAAGCAGATAACAGTTCATCTGTCACATAGTTATGATAAAATATATTAAAAGCATATGCCACATGGTATCTGATAACATATATCAAAATATATACTAAATAAGGTTTAGTCACAAAAATGGTTAATCTCTGACAGTTATCAAGGGAAATGTTCCATTCCACCATAGTAATACATGCCTTCTAGCCTATAATCTTGGTAAAAATAAAACAAAAAAACTATATTTTGCCTTTAATTATTGTTTAATTAGCATTCATTTATACCAGTTTGGTAAATCACTCAATAATCTGCATTTTAAGATTTCACTTATTAAATGAATTGCTTTGTCTCCAGCAAAATATACAAATACTTAATAGTAGATATTTTAATACAGGAATATGTTTCTTAGAAACGCTTCATGGAAATGATTGTTTAAGAGCCCAGATTCCAGTGCTCCCTCATATACTGGTTTTCTCTTTGTTTCTTGGGGAGAGTGTAGCCAATTACCTGAGGCTTCAGGATAAGGAGGACATAACCTGATGACATTTGTTCTTTATAATTGATGTTGATCAGTTACTGTGCCCAAGTGTGCTTATCTGACAATTGCTGTATTTCCTTCATTCATCTCTAAATGCTACCTCATAAATAACTCATCAACATTTATTAAGCACCTACTATATGTCATAGTCAGATCATGGGGGAAACAGTTCAGTAGTTGCCAACCACAGCTTTTTAAAAATAATTTTTTAGACCACCAGAACACTATAAACAATTGTTGTAAGCTTAATTTTACCCCTTCTGGTCAACACAGCAGTGCATTAGTATATGATCACATTTCTCCATACAAATTTTAGTAAAAGAGCATTACTTTATTTTTTGACAACTAGATATGTTGTGTGTGTGGTATATATATAAAATGTAAAACCTCACTACGTGATATATCTTCCTGTGTTCTATATGCTTTAGAGAAACCTCATATGCAAATCTAGCAGTTTCAATTCAAACAGTTAACACTGCAGGTTTGGTCTCATTATTTTCTACATTATTCAACAGAGACCCTGAGATACTAAATAAATTACCAAAGATAATATGCAGATGTTTGAATCAATACATCCACAATTTTAAGCATGAAGTTTCTGTAAAACAAATGGCTGATAGATTGAGTTCCTGTATCCTATATCAGTCACATTTATATATTAGTTTATTAAATGTTTATTATAAAGCTGGGTGGACAAGGCAAGCTATAGGTAATGATGTTAAAAATTAAATTATTAAATTATTTTTTGTCTATATTCCCTGTCTTTATGCACTAATTCCATTGCACCATGCTAGTTTTTGATTTAAAAAAATAGTAAATTAAAGTGCAATAGTAACCTAAACTATCCATTTAAAATTATTCAGATAATCTTCCAGAAACCTATACCTATGTAATAAGGTCTGAAAATAAAATTTTATGTTATACTTGAATGTACAGTTAATGGTAGACTCTACATTGTGTTACTCACAGTGTATAGTCTTGTATTACCAGTTTCTTGTATTACCTCTTAGAGTAAAGGCAGTGAGCTTTTGGCCTTTAAAAGCTTCTCATGATGTGGAATCCCTCTACCACTCACCCACTTCCTTAATAATCTCTTGACAACTCACTGTGACCCAACTACATTGGCCTCCAAGATGTTTCCCAAACCTATCAAGCAAACTTTTGCTTCATAACCCTTGAACTTGTCATTCTCTCTACAGACATTTGTATGCTATTTCTCTCACTTCTTTTAGGCCTTTGCTTAAATACTGTTTAATCAGAGAGGACTTTATTGACAACACTCAACTTTTAAACTTTTGAATATTTATATTGTTTCCAAAGACCAAAAATGTATGTAGTCATGCATATGTGTGTATACATACATCTATATTTATATATATATAAGCGCATGTATACACACACATGCACATAAATGCATGTATTTGTGTGTATGAATATTTCTGTAGGGTAGTTATTAGAGAGGAAATACTGGATTAAAGAAAATTTGATAAATATTTCAATAAGTCCTTAAAGTTTATACCAGAAGTTTATAAGGATGGCTGCTTACTTATAATCAAAGCAAATTGCTCATTGCACCCATCTTTTTGATGCAAGTATTTCAAGTATGATAGATCAGGATGACATTTAGTTCGTTTAAGTTGTAATTCACATTTTGCAAATAAAGATGATGCTCTTTTAAACTCTTACCTGGCTATTTTTTCCATGAAGTGCCTACTAATAAAAATTATCCACTCTATTTATTGAATTAAAATTAATATATAATGTTATATTAATTTCAGGCATACAACATAATAATTTATTATTTTCATATTCTACAAAGTGATCACCACAAAGTCTAGTTACCATCCATCACCATGCAATTTATGCCCTGAATGTTTTCATCTACCCTCAACACTTTTCCCCTCTGATTTTTTGAGGGACCCTCATACTGTTCTCCAAAGTGGCAGACCCAATTTATATTCCCAGCAGTGTGCAAGAGTTTCCTTTTCTCTACAACCTATGCAGAACTTAGTATTTCTTTTCTCTTTTTTTAACAATAGACATTCTAACATATGTGAGATGATATCTCATCATAGTGTTGATTTCCATTTCCCTGGTAATTGGTAATGTTAAGCATTGTTTCATGTGCTTCTTGTCTATCAGTATACCTTCTTTGGAAAAATGTCTAGTCAGGTCCTCTGCACATTTTAATTGGATTGGTTGCTCTTTCAGTATTGAGTTGTATGAGTGTTTTAATATTTTAGATATAGCTCCTTTTCAGAGGTATCACTTGCAAATTCTTCTTATTCAGAAGATTGCATTTTTATTTTGTTGATGGTTTCCTTCACTGGGCAAAAGCTTTTTAGTACGATGTCCCACTCATTTATTTTTGTTTTTATTGCCATTACCTGTGGCATCAGATCCAAGAAAAAATAAAATCATCAAAACAATGTCAAAGAGCTCATTGACTATGCTTTTACTAGGAGTTTTATGATTTCTGGTCTTACAATCAAGTGTTTAATCTATCCTGTTATTTTTTGTATACAGTGTAAGATAATGGTTTAGCTCATTCTAAACATCCAGTTTTCCAAACACCATTTATTCAAGGGACTGTCCTGTCTCGATTGTATATGCTTGCTTCCTGTGCCATAATTAATTGACTACATATGTGTGGGTTTCTATTCTGTTTCATTGAGTTGTGCCTATTTTTGTGCTAATACCATACTGTTTTGATTACTATAGCTTTGTAGTACCATTGGAAATAGGAAGTATGATACCTCCAGCTTTGTTTTTTTCAAGATTCTTTTGACTATTTGGGGTCTTTTGGGGTTGCATACAAATGTTAGGAGGATTTATTGTAGTTCTGCAAAAAATGCTACTGGTATTTTGATAGGAATTGAACTGAATCTGAAGGTTGAATTGGACAGTATGGACTCCCTCCAAACTTTAGCAATTCTGGAGAAGAGCATGGGGGCAGGGTATGCCTTTTGCTTTAGTAAGGTTGGGTCTGCATGTGTCTGCTTGTGATAGCAATGTAGAGGGAAGAGTGTAAAAAATGGCACTCTTCAATGCCTCCATCTCTGAGGAAAATCCCAACTATCCCCTTCCTACCAGCATATGCTTTAGTATTAGCAGCTGAATCACCTTCATATATAATTCTCAAACTGCTGCCTTTGTGCTGATTCTTTGGGTAAGTCCATGCAAAAACCATGGACATACATCCAAAAAGGAGTATGTAAGATCCCTCCACCCTAACACACACACCACTGTTCCCTAGGCATAAGGACCATTGGTTTCCAAAGCCAAATGTGTTGTGGTCTCATCACTTTGGTATAGACTCCAGGATTGGGGTGCCCAATGTGGGGCACAAACTCCTTTTTCCTCAGGGATAGGCTCTGAGCCCAAGAGATCCCTCCCTGCAGAGAAACCCTACTCATGGGCTGGAAATATTTGTGAGATGTCATCTTGACCTCTCTAAACATCTCAATGTAGTCCTTTTATCCCTTGTTGTAGAAGAAGCTGTTATGCTAATTTTTAGTTCTTTTTCAGTGGAAAATATTCCATATATATAGTTGTAGATTTGGTGTGTCTCTGGAAGGAGGTGATTTAGGGTCTCCCCACTTGCTATTTTGGACTGGATTCTCATATATGTTTTACTTACTTTACCCATTATCCTATTTCCTTGAACATTTTGCTTATTTGTATGCCAGTAGCCAAAATTATTAGCATAATCTTTGACCTTTACTTTCCATTGTCCAAAACTTTCTCTTTTCCTGTACTTTTATTTATGAGTTTTATAACATACTTTACCAGGTCTAAAAAGGAAAAAATAAAGTTTTTTGTAAAGTTACATTAAACTGATTGATATGAGAATTGATGTATTTAAAGTATTGACCTTTTCTCTCTATAGACACTTCATATCTCTTTTATTTATACCTTTTTTATTTGATTAAATCAAAATAATTTAAAAGATTTTCTGGTAAAGTTTTTGTTTCTTAAGTGATTGTAGTGACTAATTTGACAATTTTTATTGTTATTATAACTAAGATTATTTTCTTTTGTTAAATTTTGGACCACTTATTTTTGATGTAGAGAAAAGCTATTGTTAATTATATATAAATTTCATTACAACTAATCTTACATGCATTTGTTACTGTACATATTTTTTAATTTTTAGTATAGATTTCCCAAAAACTAAATCACAACATATAGGATAATTATGAATTTGTATCAAAAGATAATTTCTATTATTTTAATTCTTTTCCTTGACTGCTTGAATTTGAAGTAATTCCAATAAAATGATAAATGAGAGTAGTGATTTTGAGTTTACTTGTTTTAATTTTATTTAATCCTAATTTAACCTTCTGCTATTTTAACATCTAGACTTTAGTTTTAAGTTTATCTATAGACAGTAGAAGGATGGGAGCTAGAGAATTAGAGAGCATGCGAAAATGAGGGAAGGAGCAAAGGAAAAGGATGGAAAAGATGAATAAAGGGAAGCAGGGATAGATGAAAGAGACTTCGAGTTTTTTTTTAATCATTAACTGATGTTGAATTTCTCAAATAACCTTCAAATCTTTAATGAGCACTACACATAGAAAGATTTAATTTTGTTGCTATGGTATTAGATTTTCTAATAATTATTTTCTTTGTTTTTATATATTCTATTATTATTTATTTGTCAAATCCCATGACTTCTGCCTGGGGTGGAAAACAGAAGAAATATTAGTGATGTTTAAAAATATCTAGCAGCTTTGCTGACCTAAAATAGTACAACATGATTAGGGGAAGGGAAGAAGATGGTGTGATTCAAATAGGTATTTAATGATAAATCATAGGAGATGGATAAGGTGAATACAAATGATGTTAACTACAGAGTGAGACGTAATCATGCCACTTCGATGCTGTCACCTCTGCCAAGAGATAAAATTCTTGGCGTCTCTCTTGTTATCTCTCACATGTGATATGTTTCTAGTGGCTGGTATTAGGAGAAATCTCCAAACTGGTTTTCTCTTGAGAAAGAAATTTGGATTTCTGTTGGTCTTTAAGCTCTATCTAAGGATGCTTTGTTCAGAAAGCAAGTGACACATGCCTTCTGATTAATTTTCAGATGTCCTGAACTAGGTAATATACACCATATCAATAGATCAAAAGAAGATGTAGAGCCAATCTTCTACACTTTCTGTGGCTGTCAGTCAGGATGATGCACTGCTATGACATCTGTCTCGGTGAGATGGGGAACACTTTGCTGGTGCATTCCTGGGGTATGACAGCTTAACATGCTCCGTTTAGTAAGTCCAGTGTGTATGGAGATGAAATCACTGAAGGTTAATGGAAATAGAACATCGAGAGAGGTACATTTTGCTGGGCTTGGCAATGGGAAATGAGAGACTATTCTGACAAAATGCGTATAGGGATCTTTATGTCACACTCCAATAGAACTTTATTCAGTATTGAGTATACTTAATTGCAGTTTCAATGCACAGGGTCGTTTTGGTACAGATCATTTTCCTAAGAGAACTTTCCTAAAGCCAACAACATATATGGTGGTTTGATTTAACACTGGGCTTGCCATTACAACGTTCTGCAGATATCTTTCAGGTTGAGTCAGGCGGATAAAAATATTTCTTGAGATTCATAAACCTGATAAAAAAAAAGACTTTCTAATCAAGATTGGATAATTCATAGGAACTCTCTTCCAGAAAACTGCAGATCGAAGTCCGTATGCAGAAACCACAAAGCTTTAATTACATGGAATAATGAAATAAAGACCCAAGAAACTTGATACCCAGCAACAGTGCTGGAGGCTGGCTTGTAGCCATAACCAGTAAATAGAATTGAATTTCTAATCGGTATGGAATTTGATGTCTTTAAAGTTCAGTGGCTTAGTTTGCTGGAGAATCAAGTCAAAGAAATGAAGGAAATAAGTTGTGGTCTTTATTGTAGTTGTTTATGGTCCAATTACCATATATAATTTATTTTCTATAATTTATCTTTTCTGAGGTTCAACTGATGAAATTAAGCAGATAAAGCTATTACACTGTGTCACATCTAGTGATATCTTTAAAAATCTGTACTATGAGATCTATGAAACGATTATGCCAACATACTATATAGAATCCAAAATTGGCTTCTAGTAATAATATCAGTCAGTGCAAATATAAGGTACAAAAAAAAGAGGTCTTTTTGTGGGAGAAGGAATGGAGAATGATGTGGTAATTTTAAGTGAAATATATGTCAAACATTACTTTTACCTGTCTGTTATAGATATGTTGTATAACAAAGAGTTTGAAAGTTCACTGATAAAATTAAATGAAACTGAGAAGTATGAAAACAGTGATCTTCAATATGAGAAAATATTTTGGTAAGCTGAGTTGAGGCCCCTAATTATTGTGATAGCATGGGAACTGATTGGCTAGGAACTGAAATGAATTTAACCTTAGAAAAATTACACACATATTAAATGTTCCAGTCAATATAAAAAAAAACCTTCAAATGCCTGTGGCTAATGGATGTACATGACTACCTAAACTGATACAATAAAAACAGAGCTATAAAGAGATACAGTCACAATTAACATGCTTTATATGAATTCCTACTGTTCACTGGGTGGTTCAAATCCTGTTTTCTTCTTTTTTTTGATATTAGCAGACTTCTTTATATAAGAAGATATTGCAGCAAATAATGAGAAAATACTCAAGGAAAATGTATGACCAGGAGATCTTGACCAAGGTAAGAGGGTACACTAGGAAGATAAAGGAGAATGAGGATCCGAATAGCTGACCAGAGATCCATTTCTTTTCCTGATTACTGGGGGTAAGCACACAGGTGACTAATCTAATTTCCTATATGCTATAAATAGACTAAAAAATATAAGGATTTCCCTTATAAAACCACCTTGATAACTGTGGATTTATGCATGTTTGGCTCTCTGGAGAATGTCATATAAGCATATAACACTCCAGGGTGAACAAAGTTTACCCAGTACATTTGTTCAAAAGTAGTTCATAATTTAACAATTTCTTGATAAATGAGACAATCACCCCTGTATCACATTATAGATTTCATCTACTAGGTCAGAAAATGTGTGTTCAATATGAGAAAGAGGGTCTTGTGTCTTGGGAGTCCCTCAGAATGTCCTAGACCTCTTCCTTCTTCCCATGGGCTTCTTAAATGCTTGTATTACTGAAATATTAGTAAATTTTGAATCTCCTTACTCATGTAAATCTTCTTTCACAATATTAACTCAGAACTTGAAGACAAATGGTGAATTTGGAGAACATATCTGTAATTAATGGATGATAAAAAGAGCTAATGACCTAGAAATATAAAGATCTTTTCAAAGGTAAATAATTAAAAAAGAACAAACACCAAGGGAAAAAAGGGAAAATATATGAACAGTCAATACATATACTATAACCATAAAACATAGGAAATTTAAATTAAAACACAGATATTATTTTTGACATAAAACTGGCAAAAAAAAAAACTTGAAAAACACTCTATTTGTTAAACTATAGAGAAATATCCAGACTCATACATTGCTCAAGTGGTGCAAAATGCTATAACCACTCTGAAAGGGATTGAGGAACATTCATCAAATATACAAATGCATTTATTTGACCCAGAAATTCCACTCCTAGTAATTTATCATGAATAAATTTATAATTGTGACCAATATACAAATTTTTATATAAGAAATTCATTGCTGCCGAACACATTAGGACAAACTTAGCTAAAAGCCAGCCCACTTTTTCCTCTCACAGAGTCTCTGTGTCAGGAATCCAGTGATGGTTTACTGTGTTCTCAGCTTGATAGTTTATCACAAGACTTCCATTATGGGTGGTACAGGACTGGGATCACAATGGAAGACTAGACTAGGGAAGAATCACTCCCCTTTCAATCTCTCATGATAGTTGGCAGGATTCAATTCCTTGCAGCTGCTAAGATTGAGAGAACCAGTTCCCTACCAGTTATTGGCTGGAGGCCCTGAATTCGTTGTCATGTGGGCCTCTCCATTATGTACCCTTCCTTCCTCAAAGAGTGGAAGCTGAGAAGGCAGGAAACAGTCATGTAGCAAGACAGAAGTTCAAATGTCACATAATATAGCGATGGCAGGAGCATCCTATTACCTTTTTCACACTCTGTTGGTTAAAAACAAGGTGTTTCTTGTTTTAGTTCTAACATGTAAAGAGCTTGGAAGTAAACACAATTTTTTACCAAAAAAAAAGCTGAATAAACTGAAAATCAATAACCTTTTTTGTATACAGCAGAAAATTGAGTTTGAGACAGATGAGAATGCGGTGAATATAGAGATGGGAGCAAAAATTTCACCGAAAATACATTTCTATATAGTTTTAAACTTTTAACTAAGTAAATGTTTGTATAATAAAAATAATTATAAAGCAGGAAGTAAACATGTCCTAAAATTAAATAAAAACAAAAAGTAAAACCCAAATTAATACTAAGTTGTTGAATATTCCTCTCAAAGAAATAGTGTCACTAACTTTGGAAAACGGTACACTGACACTCACTATATATCTTAGTGGGATATATTCTCAGGTCAGAAAAGATCAAGGGAATCTTGAAATTCACCTAGTAGATTTTTTTTCTATCCATCAACACTTGCCAGAATCTCCTCTTCTTGTTACCCCACCTGGGTTCTAATACTGCTCTAGGCTATGTTCCTCATCTCCCTAATCCTGCCTGCGTGCAGGCTGGTATCTCAGGTCAGAGCTCCTTTGCGTGGCATTGCCCTCTTTACCCCAATGCAGCTGCACAACCCTTGTAGGTTTACCTTCTTGTACACACATATGGTCACTTTTCTCCTGTGATGCATGAGCCTTTTCATTTTTCCCTTAAACTCACCTCAACTAGTAATGATGAGAACTTAAGGAATTTTCCTTAGTATCTATAACCAGAGTTGTAACCAGGCCCAAACAAGTAGGTACCTGAGAGGTGCAATTATCATTAAAAATTATGAAAAGCCCAAATGTTATGATACAACTATACATTCCTGATGCATAAGGAAGGAACAGAAAGCAAACCTTCCTCTGTCATCTGTCATTTTGATATGTAACATTTTTCAGTTCCCTCCTTTAAAGTCTTTGATAGCTCTTTAGTGAGGAACAAAGATTATGCAGAATGAATACCATGTGAATTTGTATCCCCCTCTACTATATATATGATTTAATTCAACAACACTAAGCATAAAACCATTATAAAGCAGCATTTACTGAATCAGATCTCTTCAAATTACACATAAGCATACTTATTAAGTAATGTCTTATGTTCACTACAATGAAGTTAAGACAAAATTTTCTAAAAAATTTAAGATTCACTTGGGTTCTTCATAAGTTTAGTTAAGAATTATATAAAAGGAATAAAACACATCTCAATGGTTTTTGAGATTAACATTAATTATTTGAGTGTAGAATTAGAAGATGAAGTGTGATACTTATATTTATATATACACTCTTAATTTGTTATAAATGCTTAAGAATACCAAACAAAGGAACGGGTTGCAAACAAACACTAATTTGAATTATCCTTCTTTATATAGTCACTGTAGCTGATAATTTATTGAGATCTATATGCCAGGCACTGACAAAGAAGCATAATTGCATTGCTCAATTTGATTTTTATTATCGTTACAGTAGAGATTACTGTTTCATTTTATATATGAGAAAGCAGAGACTTAGAAATTACTTGCCCAAGGTTTTACAACTTGTAAAAAAAATCCCAGGAGAAGACAGTCATATGAGCCTAGAAATTCAATCACCGACTCATTCTTAATATCATCTTAAGTCCCATATATATTAATTATTTCAGAATCAATTTATTGTTTATTTATGTTTATTGAAATTATTTCCAAGTTTCAATAAACTATTTCTAATTTTTACCAAAATCAATCATTATTCTAATTGATATAGCCGTTTTTACCCATTAGTATCTTTTATGAAAAAATAAAACTATACATTACTCACATACATAATTTTAGAAGTTTCAATAGACACTGATATTTTTCTACAAAAAATTAAGGTTAAATTGATTTTGTAAATATTTGGCATCATAATTTGCTTTACAAAAGTCACTGCAACAATTTAACCAGAATAACATATCATACATGCATGGTAGCTGGAAAAGAAAGTATACAATAACTTTCAAACAGGAGCAAACATAATATCAGAAGTGAATAACATTCAGTAGTTTTTATTATTTTTGAACAACGACCTGGAATGGAGCTTAATGACAACTGTCTTATATATGAGTTGGTATGGGACCCAGGATATATAAACCAGTTTATACAGACTGTAAGAATTTTACTTTATGATTCTGTATTCAGTGCTTTTTCCCTGTATTATTCTAGTTGACTTCATTACTGAGTTTTATACCTTGATATTGATTTTTAGATAGAATGAGGAAAATTACTCATCTTACATTTAAATACTTCTTAAATGAATACAACATGTGAATAGGTGTTTAATATTAATTTTTAAATTCAAGAGCCTTATGAGTAAACATTATTTATATGCTTACAAAATAAATACTTACAGAAGAACTAGAAAGACAATCAGAAACAGCATATGGAAGATGACATTGGTTTATTGAGGAGAAATAGGTGGTTACACTGTCTCTTAGTTGATGATAAATGATAGATGGAAATAGAAAGATAGATAATAGATAATAGATATAGATAGATGATTGAGAGATAGATGATAGATAATATACAGATGATAGATAGATACATAGATAGATAAATAGATAGATAGATACATAGATAGATACACTCAGTCCATGAGATGTTTAAGCATGCCAGCCATGTTTTCCATTATAAGGGTATAACCATTTTCTCCTACTTGATTTAGCATCAGACATCAGATAAATGAGCTAAGATAGAAATAGATTTCTTAAATGATAGACCAGCCACTCTTTTGGAGGCTGCCCTATTTTTGAACAGTGAAGGTCACCCTGCTCTTAATTAATTATGAGTCAATACAAACCAAAGAACTACTCTGCCTACAAAGCATAACATACAAAAATATACAGCCAAAATTATTAATAAAATATTGCAAGCAAAATGGGAGCATGCAAAAATATCTTAAAAGGGGAGGCATCAGGCTTAAGCAGAGGTCATAAAATAATTTCCTTCTTTACAAAGCATACAGGTGCAAAGAGAACACTGAACTCTGCCCTTCTCTCAGTCTCCATTTTTCTCCAAGGTCTTAACTTAAGAAATAGAAATAGTGAGTTAGAGAGAGGTCCGTATCTTACTGAATAAATATTAATTGACTCAACAGGAAAAACTGAATTAATTTTCCCCTGTACAACAATTTCTCTAGATGAAAAGCTATGTTTCAAAAGTTTCTAGATAATGAGATTTGTTGTATTCATTTTAAATTTGTCAGTTGGAGATTAACTGCACATAAGATTTTATGTAGCACTAAATGTAAATTATCCTGTATTTCCAATTTTCCCAACAATTAGATGTAATTTAGGGAAAACTCTTCTAATTTAGGAAAACTTTATTTTAAAAAAGTTACATTGTTTGTTTTGCCCCCAAAATCTTAATATAATAGCTCAAATAATATAAATCAGGGTGAGACAATTTTATGATGCAGAATTCCAGCTGTAGATTATCATCTAATTAACATCTTTTTTCTCCCTTGCAAGTAAATCCAGTATAATTTTTAAACAAAATTACTGTTGTGAAAGGCTACATGATTTACAGTTATGAATAGAGTGTCAAAACGGAATCAGCTATAGTCCAGCTATGAAAGAAATTTCATTCTTAGCATTTATGATTGCAATAATTAACTTTACCCAGTTGATAATAAAAGGTTAGTCAGTCCCAAATTTTCCATTAGTCAAAAAAATTAAGACCACAATACTTTGAAAGTATTCTCTCCTTTTTATTACCAACATTAAGGGTGATTTTAATTGAAAAATCATTTCCACATCAGCCCTTCCACATTTTTAAAACTTCTCAACTCAGACTATTACTCAAACATGGGCTTTTTACATAACAAATTTGCTGCATTTGAATTTAAGAAAGCACTCTATTGATTTTATTTTTTTTAAACATTTATCTCTATACCATTATGTAAGAAGTCAGCATAAGACTTACGTGGACACATTATTTTATAAAACAAACACAAGAAAAGTTTCAAAGTTGATTTACAAAACACATTTTCATACTGTACAATTTTACAAAATGTATTGACCTGAATTCAAAATTACATATTTAGATAATATATGTGACAATTTTATTAGAGTTGTTTGTCATTTGTAATATTGTAGAGTAATACAATCGAGTTTACTGTATTTCAACGATGATTCTCAACCACACACACAAAAAAACAAAGAACACACTTGAGAATGAAGTAGCAAAATATTCTTTTTGTATGTGTCAGTGTCAGGCTTTCTAGGAAAAAAAAACACACAAATCATCCACCAGAAGTTAGTTTTATGATTATTTCTATAATGTTGTTTCAGCATATTTATTTGTTAATATATATCCTGTGATTATTCTTTTAATTTCATTTATACCAAGTCTGATTTCAGTTTCATATGGCCCCCCTAAAATATGCATAAAATACTTACCTGTAAACATTTTCTCCAGGTATTTTCATCTAAAATTCCCTATTGTCTACACTTTCTAAGGATATTGATAGAGATTACAGTCACAAAACCTAATGAGGCAATTTGATATTTTTTATATATAAATTCATCACATGAACTTTCACTGCCAAAAAGCATACTTAACTACTTTCACAGCTGGTAAGATACTTTAAATATTTGTTAGGAATACAAAAAATTATATTGAAACATTGTTTCATTCCTCATACCTGATAGTCTATTTTTTTCATTCTAAAATAGGAAAAATATAGAATATCTGCCTTGCTGATTATCTCAGATTAATATTCTTCCCAGGGAATGGAGAATCCATCTTTTCCTATTTACTATTCTCCTTGTATACCATAGCTTGGCAGCTAAGAAAATCCTGAACCCTGGAAGTTAAAAGTATATAATTTTGAGCCTATTTTTCTTGAACCCAAGAACTCCATAAGCTATTCGACATTCTTGAGAGGAACTGGGTCTGCGACATGGGAGAAGTAAACAACAGCAGCAGAGATTGTAAATCTGAAGTCACAAGTATTTGTATCAAAGGTCAAGAAGCATTATTGCAATATCAGGCCCATATTAATAGGAAATAGAAATGGTGGTTGAAATTAGAAGATAAATCAACTAAATGTATTAATTTAAAAAAAAAAAAGCCAAAGTCTGTCCAAATTCAATGAGTATTAGAGAGCAGATCATTGTGACAAGACAGGCTTTATGTTATTGACCCAATTAAGTGGAGTCATTCTTCCTGATAAAGTCTAAAAAACAGTAAGATCAAGGTAGATAAAGAAATGAATATAGAGCAGTCCGTTTAAATACTGAGCAGTCCGTTTTCTAACAAGTTCTCTAGCTGCTGGCATTTCAAATAAACATTTAGGTTAATCCTAACCTCTTGGTTTTCTGTGTGTATGTTCATACACACATTTTCATAATAGTGTTGCTTATATTAAACATTTTTTTTTTCAGAGGACAGGAATCATGAATATTTCGTTTACTTTATTCAGCCTCCTTGAGAGTGCTATGAGGAGATAAGCAATTATTAAATGTTGTTGCTATTATTTTGTTTAATAGTGATGATGAAAAGGAAATATAAATAAACACCAGACACTTGCTAGAGGAAAACACCTTTCCTGTACATTGAAATATTCTGCTTAGATGCAATATTCTTCTACTAATTAAAATAAGCATTCTCCTTTATAGTGGTCTTTCATGAAAGCCTTTTTGGAAGGGTGTTTTAAAACTTAAATTATTGAATAAGACTAAAATTCACTCTAATAAATATCAAAACAAAATTAGAATACTTCTCTGCAAATGCAGATATAGTTTTACTGTTTTGAAAGATACTACATTTTACATCTTTAATGAAAACAATCAAGAATAAATTTTGACATGATAAATCAAAATGATTAATAGAAACCTATTCAATTACAAAATAAAAAGGGAGATAGAAATCTTCAACAAGGGTAATCCATCTTTTAGCTTCTTTTGACAAATAATTTTATTTCTGCCTTAATCATTGATTATGTAATTTTGCAGAACTCTTCTCATTTGAATTATTGCTTTTCCTGCAGTTTCATTAGCCTACTATTCTTGTTATGTTATTTCATGTAAAGAAATAAGGAGAAATGGTTAGTCATGAGCTATACATTTTTTAAACATAGAGAACAAATAAATCTATATAAATTAAAATTATTTGAGGTTGTTTAATCATACATATATGACACAGTTTATCTGTCATGGGATCTACAATATCAACCATATTTCAGATATTATCTTCTCTACTTCTTATAGTAGTTTTTGGAAGCACATAACAGAAGTTTTCTTTTTTTAATTTCATAAATAAAAACACTTTGAGCACATTAACTTCAATTTTGTATATACTTTTGGAAGTTTCAGGTGTTTGCATGGAAAGAACCTTTTGTTAACACATAAATATACTTTCTGGCTTTGAAATGTTTCCTATAAGCAAAACTACTGCTTTTATTTTACAATCTATTAGCATGAGAAAATTATGCAAATGTTCCTGTGACTAATATGTAATACTCAGCATACAGAAAGCAGAAAATTCATTCTATATATGGAAAAGCTTTTTTTTTCCCCTCCAATATCCACATAATAGGTTTTCAAAATAAAAATGCTTGATCTTGTTTTCCTGTCATTCAGAACAGTAATGTCCATATTCTTTGTTTCTTTAATAAAAGTGCTAACATTGACATTTTAGGAAACAAACACATTTTGTTATCATGCCTTTAAGAATTCTTTACAAATATCCAAACTTTTCAGAAACCTGTCGCTGTGTCTTATGCCAATGGTCTATTTCAGTGCCATCAAATTGTAATATAATTTAATGCTATAAAGAATGTGATACCAATGAGATCATTCCCATTTTTTCATAATAGAGAAACTGAATCTTAAAATGCAAATTACCAATTATAATGTATTTTCACTGTTTTATGATTTGTCTTGTTCTTAATATTATAGTGAGAATATTACAATTATAATTTTTTACATAACACTGTTGCCAACATTTGACTCTTAGTTCGAATAGAGTGTAAACTGATATAAGAAACATTTAAGTAAAGCTATTTATATTTTGTGCAGTCAAGTTGGTGGAAGAATGTGTTTGGAGAAATAAGTGAAATAATTGGCTTTATGGGCCACCTCTTACATGCTAGGTATTCTGCTAATACTGGAAGATGTTACTGACTTTGTCTTCTTTAGTCTTTTTCTCAAAAATATTATAAGTTTTAATATTATTTTCTATTTCAAATGAGAATACTGTGATAAAATATAGTATTTTTCAAAAGAAGAAATTTAATGAGATTCAGCACAGGAAAAGAGAAAACTGATTAAATCACTCTACAAACTCTTTCAATGTGCATAATTAAAAAAAAAAACCACCTCATTCCTCTTAACAAAAACTTGTCAAACTTCATTAGCTTTACCTCCATAATATCTCTTTTAATACTCATTTCACTGTAATTACAGTTATTTTATATTTTAGAACCTTATTTCTTACAATGAGGAAAATAACTTGGAATGCTGATATTGCATTGAGTCTATTTCCCTATCACTAATTTCTTCCAATGAATGTATTACATTTCACTATTGCCTAGAAACTACTGATCTAATAATGTGATTTCTTTTTTCCTAAACTTTAATGAGTTTCATTATATACAGATTAAAGTGAAAACTCACTTATCTTCATTCAGAACCTGCACAATCTTTGTCCAACTTTACTTCAAAACTTAGTCTCAATGAGTCCCTTCAGACATCCTACAGTATTGTCATATTATGCTACTTAAATTTTCACTACTCATACTTGACTCACTATTTTCTCACATATTTGCCTTATCTCCTGTTGGTTTTTTCTGTGAATGGATATGAGAAAAGAGCTGTACTCGTGCACTAACTCTGTGTTTTCAATTGCTATTCATTTTCAAAAGCACAAATAGATATTACTTCTACATAATTTCACATGATTATCTAAATTGGAAATATAATGCAAAGGTTTTCACCTTTGTGCTTGATGATACAACAAGCACAAAATATTAAAATAAAAAAAATTAGATGAAAATGAGCCGAAATTCCTTAGAAACAAAGGAAAGATATAGCTCAAAAATAGGAAATATTGCATCAGTAAATACAAAGGACATATACAAAAATAAAAAATATATATGTCATCAGGTGGGAAAAAATGGCTTGAGATGATCAGCAAAAAATATAAAGTATCAAAGATTAAGAAACAAGAAAGATGAAAATAGACATAAAATATCAAAACATTTAATAGGAGGTTAGTTGTTTTTTTTAATTGTCCAAGGAGTGGAAGAGAAAACATGTTTTGTTTAGTTTTGTTTTTTACTAAAGGAAGAATTGAAACTACAACTTGAAATACCTTACTTTATTTTGGCAAAAACTTTTGACAGTTAGTGATCTATACTAAACATATCCCTATTAAGTATTTAGAAAACAAAAAGTCTTTGCTATCAAGGAATGGAATTTGAATATCCTGTGCCGTTTGGGTGTGGTCCGGTTAGGGAAGAGGGAGGGTGACAGTTTCTAGACAGAGGTATTTCATTGGCAGCATCCAGTCACTGCAGATAACTGCTCTAAAGAGACTGCATAATTATTTAAATATAATGAGAGCATGTAGATATTCCTAAACATGAAATATATACAATTTCTACTTGGGGAAACAAAAATAAATTGGAGAATAGAACCAACAGAATCAAATAAATGTGGCAGCCATGTTTCATGATGGCTGTTTTATAATATCAGTAGTAGAGATATTGAACTTATTTGTTCAAACTAAACAAATACTATACATATATATATATATATATATAAACATATTAATATATATATTAACAAATGGTGACTATTATAAACTTCTCAATGCTTAAGTAACCAAATATTAGGAGATAAATGTGGTAGCTGGGAGGAGATATATGTACCTTAATTTCCTCAATTAGTTTGAATGGTTATAGAAAATTAAATATGCAAATAAATAAAATCTCATTTCAGACTTTTCAAAAATCATGAAGAGAAATATCAGAATATTTAAAATTAATAATAATGTAAATAACCTAGATTGTGAGGGGGCCAGTTAATAATAACTAATGGGAAATTGTGTGTTCTTTTTCTCATTTTTCATTTTTTCATACTAGGGTTTTTGTTAGTACTGTTTGAAGTTGATTAATCAAGAAACAGACACCTAAATATACTACAAAAATATATTATGTGAGCCAATAGAAAAATTTAAAGGTTAGATATGCCCCAGGGATGAAGAGTAAATGCATGCACACAAATATAAACACATAAATAACAAAAAAAAATCCTACAATTGCCCAATTTAAGTAAGGAGAAAAATGTGAACAGCCAGTATTAAAAATCAAAAGCAATAAATTAGAAACAGATATATTCATGGGGAACAATCAGAACAAAGGCAATTAAAATAATACACTGAAAATTTTTAGATTGCTTAAAGACTAAAAACTGTTTGGTATATATAAAAATGCCATCTTGAGTCAGTGACTTAGAAAGTTCAAAACCAAAACCAAACAAGCAACAACGCAAAATAGGCCTATGATTGCTCTCTGCTTATCTAAAATGATTAGTGTAAAAGTAAACATAATTTCTCATTAAGTTCATTAACAGCTATTGGCCAATTAAAACAATAAATAATATTTACAGACACTCAGTACCAAATACAAATGGCTAAGCTCCACTTTATACATAATTAAATATCCTCAATATCCATACAAAATAAATATTATTATGGATATTATTTCACAGATGTGTAAAATGAGACTAAGACATATTGAGTAATTGGAAGAGCAGAACTTAAATATTGATCGTCTCATGAGGTTCATAGCTATTATTTTATACAGCTTAACAGTTATAATTTTCAGCTTAATTTAAAAAATTTTGATATACTAATTTCAAATTAAAACTGACAGGTGATGTTTTAACTGGTTCCAATATCTGTGTTTTTAACTATGTATATTTATAATATGCCTTATTCAATGATAATTTTTTTATTTGAAGTATTTACTTTCTAACAGTTCTAGACCTAAGTTGAACATCGTACTTTCTTGTCTTGATACCGTATAGCACTTTATAGTGTTTGGCTGTACAGACTAAATTTTAAGTTTCTCAAGGACTTTTCACTGCATACTTTCTCTTCTTCATTCTGCATAATGTCAGGAACTCTGGGTGTTTAATAAGGATTAATTGGTGTCAGTAGCAAAAATGACTTCTATTATATCTGTAAATATTGATATCATTAAGAGTGTGATGATTAAATGGGTCAGTTTATTTATAATTTCTAAAAATGACCAGGTTACTTATGTCAAACAGCCTTTTCAAGTTAAAGTAGAAAATTAGCATGTAATACAGTAACTACTATATTATATCATAATCTTAATAAATTGAAGTTACAGTTATCCAGAGCAATGCTTAGTGAACAATATTTGGTAAGCATTCACAGATACCCATTAGGCAAATTTATTTATGCAAAGTATAATCAATCATATGTTAGACAGTCAATATGGTATAAAGAAGAATAGACTTAGAAAACCAACTTGGCTGTGAACTTCAGCACCATTATCTATAACTGGAAGATCTTGATATTTAGGCTTCAGACACCTTATTTATTTATCAATAGTGTAAATAGTCAAACTAAGTCTCGAAGTTTATCTTTATGTCTAAATAAATTAAACAAAAGTTTACTAAATAAATAAAAATATACAGCTTTATTAAAATGTAAGAGGAGGCTTTATTAGGATTTTAGAGAAAAACAATAGGGTATATGATAATAGATACGAGAATGAGGAAAGAGAGTGAGTGAGTGCTTTGGACCAGCAGGTAAGGGGAAAAAATTCTCTAAGTAAATGACAAATACTCTAAGCATTAAAGAGTAAATACAATCCCTCAGGCACATGAAAAATTGCATGCAGAGCTTTCCAAGCCACATAAATTGCTAACACAATGGACAAAAGGAGGAACAGGGTAAAGAGGAGAGTATTAGATGAGATTAAGGACATAGGGCAGGAGCGGACTTTTCAGAGAAGGTAGGGCAAATAAGTTTGAGATGGAGTGAATGATAAACTAGGAGGAAGACTGAGAAATTATGCTTAAAGGTAACATAGACAAGACAGAAACATCTGTTTGAAGACATTTCTATGGCTATCAATAGAGACATTGACAAGAAGACTTCATGGAGAGTACCTCAAATAGATGGCACATTTCAGTGATTTAAATTGTGGATGTGGTACATTTCTTTCTGAACTTACTGTAGAATAGAAAACTGGAAGTCTTTCCAATACACAATAAGTGCAATTAAAATATAATAAACTTCTCTTAAATGCACAGTTGATGGCAAACATCATTCTAAGAGAGCAAAGCACAACCCAGAATTATTAAGTGGAAGCTGATGTTTGAGTTGTTTAGGAATGGGCTTGGAGGTTAGATGTGGCTTTCTTAGTAGCCAGGAGGCTTGGAAGTTTGCAGCCATTTGGATAAAACAGAAGAAGATCATCAAGGCAGGAGGTTGGAACTGTTATGGGTTGAGTTTGTTCTCCTGGGTCCTTGTCCCCACCACAATAAAGAATTGAAAGGCAGAGACACAGTAATGAAGCAGACTGATAGATTTATTGGCATACACTCCAAGGGAGGAGCGGGCCAGAGTCAAGGTAGACAAAGGCATGGAACTTTTAGGGGAGGGTCAAATTATCACCACCTAGCTGGGAGGCACTTCCGTTGATTTACAGGGTGAGGTCATCTGATGAACAGCTCTACTTCTATACCCACTCCTCTTGGTGTGTATGTCTTTTCCCAGAATGAGCACAGAAAAGCCCATGATTGGTGGGGGGGAGAAAAATCAATTTTATTCTAATGAGATTTTAACGAGTGTGGTTTGGGTGGTTCTTAGTTTTGTTTGTGCCTGCTAAGGACCTGGTTAGGACCAGTTTGGCCTAGTGGTTCGTCTGAATAATTGTGGTGGATACTGGGGCAGAGGGGTTGCTCCTTATTGTCTGGTACTTAGCCAAAGAACAATTAGTGTAGAGGTATGTAGTAGCCAGAGTGTAGAACCCAGTTTTGGAAGTGGTTAAGACTGTGGACTTACTGTGCTGTCCAAGATAGGGAGTGGGATTGCTTCTAGCCAGGGCCTCAAAACTGAGTCAAAACAGCATTTAAAAAAAGCAAAAGCAAAAAATAAAAACTATCTACAAGCACACTGTATAAATAGGAATCAAATGGCACTGCAATTATGAAGTTCCAGAACTCCAGACAAAAAAAGAAAACTTGACATATACCCAGAGCAGAAACAAGAAGAAATTGCAAGAAGAATTATATTTATATGACTTGATACTTTGCAATAACAGTAATAGTAGCTGGAAGAAGGATTGTATTTCCAAAGTACTAAGATAAAATAACTTATTCTGCAATTCAGTGCCCAGCTAACCTATATTAAAAGGCAAAAATACATATATGAGCTTATAAAAACTGAGTACTTATTATATATCATTTTATTTTAAAACTTTAAATAAATTATTTTGTCTTCATAACCAACGAAGCAGATTGTATCAAGTACCTGATTATCTAGATTAAAAAAGGAAGCATATAGAGATCAAATAATTTTTGAAAGATCACAGCTAATAAACCAATTTGCAGATCAAAAACTTCAAATTATTACACTAAACAGATTCAGCAATATATTGACTGAAATTCCACCATTTTTATCATCACTAAAGATAGTATTAAAGATGCAATTCAGAAAAGAGAAAGTTCTTCCTAAAAGGAAGAAAGAAAGAATGAATGACTAGGCAGCAAAGAATGTGTGCTGAAGTTTGCTCCAATAGTCTCACAAGAAACAATTATTATTTTCAGGACTTCTGAAAGGCAGTTAGTTGTTAAAGCATTAGTAACTTGACATTGGCTGTGGTGGGAGTATTTACACAAAAGATATCAGCAAATCTTATAAATCAGAGGTTTCTTTCCATTCACACTTCAAGCCAAGATGCCACTATGAGGGAAGAAATTAACTCATGTAAATGAATGCAGAGTGTTAAAAAAAATCCAAATAATGAATACTCACAGGGTATAAAAATAAGATGAAATTCAAATTCAAAACATAAAAAGACTAAATACTGTCAGAGCTAGTGCAATAAAATTTCCTTTAATTAGTTGGGGGAATAGAGAGATAATGATGAATGAAAAATAATTTTAAAAAGAAAATGAAAAGGAGTATAGTGACACAATTGAGAGAAAGAAAAAATGATAGCTTATCTTCAGAGACAAATCAAAGACAGACAAACCTCTGGCGAAAGAAAACAAGAAAAATAAATAAATAAAAGGCACAAAATAAACAGTATGAGAAATAAAAATAAGCTTCTTATAAGCTGAGAAGACAAAATAAATGCAAAACAACATGGAAAACAGTGGAAATTCATGATTTTAAAAAATGTTTCATGTTAAAGCTGAAAGAATAAGTAGAAAACTATGAAAGAAATATAACCGTTAATTAATTTTTACAACTCACCAAAACAAAAAACTGACTAAAGTATTTTACTAGGCAGATTTGTAAGTATTCAAGAAATTCCTATTTAAAAAGTACATCTGGGGAATAAAAAAAAGAGAAAATTTTCTCCATTATTTTTTTCTGATACTGTATAACTTTGAGATCAAAATTAGACAAGGCAAGTCTGAAATAGGAAAATTAAGCTAATCTAACAAATGATTATCTGTTTCTACATCTTACATATATTGCAAAGCAAATCCAGAAAGATATTCCACCTATTTCTGAGAGACTTTTAGCAAATTTAGAATAGAGGAAAATTCCCTAATCTGAAGAATCTTTCTCTATTGTCTCAAAACAACAAAGGATTAGTACATTAACACATGTTAAAAATTCCTGTCAGAGTCAAAAATTGATAGAAGAGGAAATCTAAATGGCCAATACATATAAGAATGAGGTAAATACAAATTCCAATCATGATGAAATATAACTGGTACCTATATAGTTGGAAAAAAAAAAAGAAAAATCTGGCAAATCAATCCCATTCCAAGAGATATAGTCATATTTTCACAAGAAAAGTTTTCATGTATGCTCACTGAAGCCTTTTATTTAATAGTGAACAAGAAAAGAATCAGTTAAAAGAAGGTTGGGTTTATAGTTCTGTAAATAAAATGGAGCACTATACAAAATGAAAACAAATGAAAGAGAGCTGTATGTATTGAGAAAGTCAGTATATCATCAGAAAATTAATTTTACTTCATATAAGTTAAATATAATAAATGATAAAAATCAATTTCTGGTATATTGTTACACAAAATAATCAATGATTAATTCATCAAATATTTAACATTGTCATTCTGAAATGCTTAATAATTGCACACCTTCAATACAAATAAGTTGCTCAAAAGAGCAAAGCAACAAATTTAATGATTTACTTTTCAAATAGAAACATAGCTCTAGTTTTTCCTTAGTTTCTGTAAGAGGAAAATGTGTTTGTATTCATTTCTAAGTTCAGGTCGCTGAAGTGCATCAATGTTCCTGTCTTCAAAATGTTCTGTTTAACAAAGGAAGCAAATGAACCATCAAGCCACATGACACAGGGGCTCCTAGAATGTCAGGAGGGCCCTTAAATACATATTACTGAGTGAAAGAAATCAATTTGAAAAGGGTACATACTGTATTATTTAATCTATATGACACTCAGGAAAAGGCAAAACCGTAGAAACTGTAAAACATCAGTGGTTCCCAGGGGTTCTGGAGCAGGGAGAGGAGGGTGATTGGGTGGACAAGGACTTTTTAGGGCAATGAAACAATTCTGTATGATACTGTAATGATGGATGAGTGACATGTATTTCTCAAATCCATAGTATATATAACACAAGGAGTGGACCCTAACGTAAATGCTGAACTTTGATTAATAATGTGTCGATATTGGCTCATCAATTGTAATAAATGTTTCATACTAATATAAGAGGTCAACAAGGGAAACCGTGTGTGAGGGATGGGAAAGGATATGGCAAGTTTGCACCTTTGCTCAAATTTTCTGTAAACCTAAAACTACTCTGATTAACAGTCTATTAATTTAAAAAAATAACACAAATATTCTAAAGGGTAGATGAACAGACTATTTTTATGTAATACCAGTAAGTGGGAATTGCCATTAAAGAAATGAAAGTATATTGGGTAGGGCAAATAATACTGACTTTTATCATGTCAGTAGTAAATGCAAGTAAATAATTTGTGCTGTCATGAATATTGGGGGTAGTCTTTTAACAATTTCCAGATGAAATGTGTTTGAAGATGTTTCAAAATAAAATCTTCAGTTCCATTTGATGTCTCTGAGCTTCATATAAAGGATAAACCTTTGCACATTATTTATGCACACCTAAAGTTCTATCAAGTCAACTAAAAAAACTGAGGAACATACTCAAGGATATTTATAGATATGTGCAGATGGTGTTCACATTCATTTTGAGATCATTTCACTCAGTGTGTTCACTTTTTATCTCACACTGCTGAGAGTCTTTTAGCTAGTTTATTTCTCCTAAGTAACTATTTCTATCTTTTCACTAACAGCTCTTCTTTTATCAACTCTCCATCCTAAACTATTTTCTGCTTATATGTAGATAGTATATGTATGCATTCATGTATGTGTATATGTGTGTGTGTGCATGTGTATATATTTCTGCTTGAATGAACTCTTAAGCCTTTTCTTCATTCATTCTGAAAATCTAGATTTTCATACCTCTTAAAAAATAAATCATTGGTAAGAATTTTCCAAGGTTCTACCCTTATTCTTACACATGCTCCCTGTAGTGTCATAAACCATATTTTTTATGAGCCCCTTTCTATTTCTTTCTACCCAGTTCTTTTCAGATCACTTTCTGAAAATCACTTGCTTTCTATAATCACCCACTTATTATCACGTTAACTGATTGCATTATATATATATTTTCTCTTTATTTCCTTCTCACTAATCATTTAAAAGCCTATTCAGTCTTTCATTGTAGGCTGTATTTTAATTAGAATAGAAGCGTAATCATTTTCCATTTTTCTGCCCTTCAATGGCAGAAGTTGATCTAAGTTAACAAGCAATATGAAACTTGTAAGGTAAATTTTAGCCGAAATAAGCAGGCCACGAGAGGCAACAAAGGGCTAGAGAGTTTATTTGAGCGCAATTCTTGGGGGATGTTCCCCAGTCTGGCTAGTTACAGGCTGGGGAAGTCACGCATAACCAGATAGGCAGAGAGCTTTTATAAGCACAGGGACGGGAGGGGGAAGTGGGCCTCACCAGGAGTATGTGGGGAATTTTTTATTGGCTCAGGGTCGAGTGATTGACAGCCAGAGGTCTCCTCCTTCAGGATGGAGGAGGTCTGCATCCGGGGTTTGTCAGCACTTCACGGAACTGGAATCCCGGAAGAGCTGTCCATTCCTTCCTTATATGGCACAGAGCTTTTTAGTGCTGTCTTTGTTCCATTTGCACTGTCCTCGCTTTCCTCCCTCCAGTGCCTCCAGCCTTACAAAACTAGTAAACATTTTATTCCTTATAAAATGATTTACTTTGACTCTTCTTTAAAAAAACTCTCCTAAACCTCTGCACACTGCCTAAATAATTGATTCTGATATATACAAAATTCTTATATTTGGATGCAATGGGGCAGCAGTATAGTGGTAAAGAATGACAGCAATGAAACCAGACCATTTAAGTTAATGTCTGGCTCTGCCACTGGGGGGAAGGGTGTTCCAGCAAAGGGCAAATATGCTATGAAGCTAGTGAAACCAAAATAAGTCAAGGGAAAGGGTAGACTGGGAGAAACCATTTTTACTGCTCACAGCTTCCTTGAATTCTAGCTAGGCCTGGCCCTGTCTGTCTCCTTTGGCTGCCTCCATTGGTTGGTCCTTGGTGACTGGCAGATGCCAGACCAATTCATACCAGAAATGGAGGGGAGGAGAGAATGGCTATTATTTCTACACCACTTATGCCAGATAGACAGGAGGATGAGGCTCTGCAGTGGTAAACACTTAGTGATATACAAATGAATAAGGCTAGGCAGAAGATTCTGGAAATTCTACAATTTACCTAAAAGCCACTTTCCAGGATTTCCATAAGCAAACTAGTTGCATTCTTGTGCTTCAATTTCTTGCAAAATAGACTAATAATAGCCTTTGCCTTTTAAGGTAGAGAAGAGAAATACAATTTGGATATACATAATTAAAGCATTTCGTGTTTATTTGGCACTGAATATTGCTCAATACCTGTGGTATATTTGTAAGTTGTAATTATTAATGAATGTACATTTTATGCAACACACACTATTGCTCCCTATAATATATAACATTTTCCTGTTCTTGCACTGTCCAGGAGCTTAAAGGATTTTGCACCCCTCTTGAAGCATTTGAAGAGCACTTCAATGGATACCCTGTGGGAATTGAACTACTCAAGAAGAATGTTGACTTCTGGGCAAGTGATTTAATCTGAATCACATAATATGAACTGGTAATGAGAATGAAATTCAAAATTGTAGGGCATCTGCAAAGTACTGAACACTGTAAAGTTTATCTAATTTCATCTTCATGAGCAATATTTAAATTATGTATTATTAGCTTTTTATTTACCAAACAGAATATGAGTCTTTTGGTGGTGGAGTAAAATTGGGGTTTTTGGATCCCTGTGTCTTAATGCCATTTGCTGTTAATGACACTATTGTAAAATAGTCACGCAAAATCCTAATATTTTAAATCCCTGTGACATCGTCATGCTATAAATAAGTGCTTATTTTATTTTATTTGCTTGCCATTAAAGACTTTTCACTAAGAAACAAGGTATTAACATTTCTCCTCTCCTGGTCTAATTTAGAACTGCATCATCAACCTCTACTAAATAACAGGTTAATTGTCATTTACCATGTTAGCATTCCTAGGCATTCTGTAGTACACCAATGTATCCAAACTATGTGGATAATAATGTTTTCACAAATGTTATTATGAGTATTATAATATCTTTTCAAGGAATAGGTTTCTGGTATTGAAGTCGTGCAAGTTTCGTATACTCATGGGGCTTACGTTTTAGTAGGAGAAGATGAATATAACTAAATTTGAAAAATGGAGTAAATTACTTTGTCCTACATTCATTTATTCAAAAACATTTATTTAAATTACTACTCTTTGCCAAGTGCTCCTGGCTTTAAATAAAATGATATATATATATGATTGGGGAAATAAACTTATGCTGTTTTAGAAATTTGACTGTTCCGGGGTATTTGTCACACTAATTCAGAAATCTGATATTGACAATTTCTGGCTTATAATACAACATTTGTGCTTTACTATTCCACTCTCTATATATGTAATATATTTTCTCTATAAAATAATACTTTAAATATGAAATGAACTTTTGAATTTGTTAAGAAAGTAAGTTCTCCTGTATTTGGGTGAGCAAATGTGTTTTAACATCCACAAATGGTGGTACCTAAAGATCAGAGTCCCGATAGAACAAATTCCATATCTTTAATTATGTCCAATATCCTAAGGAGTCTGACCAGTCATTAGCGAAACTTCTATTTTAAATGAGAAATAAGGTTACTGTTACAATTTTACCCACATTTTAGTCCAGTCTTTATGCTTATCTTATTCTCTCTGAGCTTCTCAAAAGGTACAGAACTTTTCTTGACTTCTTGGGGTCACTATGCAAGGTTCTGATGGGATCGAGTCACAGTAAAACATAGCTTTGAAATGAGACCAAAAAGAGAGTGTTTATTTTCTGGATATATATCTTCTGCTAGGCCAGATGTAAGATATGGTGCTAAACTTGTAGGGAAAAGAATGTGTGAAGCATATATCTGATACCTAAAGTATAAACAAACTCTGCAGTTGAATCACATCCCCATATTGCACATAGTATATCCCAAAGGAATAATACCAAGAATAATTGCTAAATGGTATCAGAAAAGAGAGAGATCACTTCAGAGAGACTGGTCAAAGAAAGCTTCATGGAAGATCACATTTCAGCTGAGATTTATTCAGAATTCAAACAAAAATACAAAATATAATCTACCAAGTTTGAAATGTCCTACAATGATCACTAAATTATATGAGAAGGACCTCAAAGAATCATTGCAGTTTGATCCTCTATTATCCAGATTTGAAACAAAAGTAGCTTAAATTCAAGGATCATCATGTTCTGGAAACACTGTGATGAGAAATCAAAGGCAACATAGCATCTCAAGGAATGATAGTAAGCTACCTGATGCTTCTTATTTCACACTATCTGTGCCCTATATAGAAAAGGCATTGATATGTGGGATTAGGAAATATGTTAGTCTATCAACTGAGTACAGTTCATTTGGACTTTAAAGTAAACATAGTATACTGTCATTCTTAAAACAAGGTAGAATAATTAAGGTAGAGTAGTTGGTTAGACTGGCCCAAACTTAAGATTGAGAGGAAGGGAAAAGATCACATCTACTCAAGTAAAAATAGAAAATTCTTTTTTTCCCTTGAATACTCTCCTTAGATTGTTTATGTTGAGCCTTAGAAAAATGATTGAATACTTAGGCAGTATTTTGAACTACTGTCAGGAAAAGTATCTCCTCATGACATTAAAAAGTAATTCAGAGGTAGGGGTAAAAGACATAATATGTTCCTATGTCTTCTCGTGAACCAAACCTATAATGGCCACAGTTGAAAAATACTCACTCAGAAATGATTTTTTTGTCAACAGTAGTCATTTAAATTCAACAATGAAAATCGATATGAAGACATTAATACAAGTAATCTGTTTTTAAAATCCAATTAAAAACATCTTTATATTTGCTTATAATTTATGTATCTTACACTGTTCCAAATTAGAAGAGAAATATTTTGTTATAGAAGTAATTTTACATTTTTCATAAGAATCATAAATTATTTGAATGTAACCAGTGGTAGAAATATTTGTGATTTATCAGTATTGCATACTAATAAACTCACATTCAAACTGACATTGGTTATTGACAATCAGAGACAATATTTAGAGTTTAGCTTGCCAGGTACTTGATAGCAAGAAAAGTGGAGGCTCACAGTAAGTTTTTTCATCAGAATAACTTTCTGGAACTCACTTTAGAATGCATTGATTGCTACTATCAGATTGTTTTACTAACAGGATTTCAGAATCTATCACATAGAAGATCTACATTTTGTATCTGAACCATTTTTCTTATGCTGTAAATCACATTTATACCAATACCATCTATATGGCTATTCAGGAAGGGATAATTCAGTTGCTAACAAGCCCAAATATCATCATACAAATGCCATGCTAGTGGAATATACTTCAAAATAAGTGGATCCCAAAGTAATGATCTTTCTTTTTTTCTTACTCTTCTTCTTTATTTCATCTAAATTATAGCTGAGTATTATATCCAATTTCATGTTATACCCACTTTCATTTTTCATGTTATAGCCAATTAACTTATAATAAGAAATACATTTCAAAATTAATTTGAAAATATAATTTTGGCTTGTCCATGAGATTGCTTTATTCTAAGCCATCTCAGTTCCTTGAGTAAAATAAATTAAGTAGAATTAATATTAACTTGATATTTGATAGATCAGTTATTCCTTAAAATGAAAATGTTGAACAGAATGAGAAACAACTAATAGAAATAATACTGAAAGAACACAAAGGAGAAATGTACTTTCTTAGAGGGAATAATTCATTATACTACTCTAGATCTTTTCTATTTTTTTCCTCAGCTTTTTGTTTAACAAATGAGTTAAAGAAATAAACGTCCTCTGATTTTTTAAAAAATACGTTTTATAAGCTTAAACCACATTAGATAGTTGTAACTCTGGTATTAACTATGCCCTTATAAAGCCTAGATTGTCTTTTGTAACATACATCTGACAGAGGTGCTAAGGATTAGGATATCTGGTTAATTTCCCTCTTGTATGATTTTACCTATAGTGAATTTAATCCTAAATTGCTTGTTAAATTAAGTCCATCATTTAATAAAAACATCCCTTATATTATGTATCTTGGTAAACAGTGCATAAAGTGTTCCATCAGCACTTATACTGGAAATCACCATTTATTTCCTCTGCCAGTGAGTCATAGAGGGGCTGAGAATGTGGTTTTCAGTCTTTTTATTTCTGTGCAGTTTTGTTGTTTATGGAGGAGTTGACATCCATATCCATCTATTCTACAATTCATTTAGCATTAATAACATATTGTTCATGAAGAGTACTGTTTCATATTTCTTCAAAGAATGACTGAACAAGAATGGAAAATTTTAGCTTGACAAAGCAGACTGACAAGGCTATATAAATACTGTTACATTTATGTGAATTAAAAATATTCCTTCTTAAAAAGGAAAATATAAGTTAGCATATTTATTTACTTATCAGTAACAACCACAGCCACTAGCCTGTTATATATATATCATACACATCTAATTACTGAATGTACCATAATAGAAAATTGTAATTTTTATCAGATTAAACAGGAACTCAAATTCAATAGAAAATAATTCGTTATGAATTCATTCCACATTATATATTCATGAAAATTATATTTTATGACTGCTTGTTCTATTTCTCATTTTTTCATAGAACTGATCACTATATTTTGCATTATAAAAGAAATTATAGAGATTAAATAGTTTTAAGCAATGTTAATTTGAAAAGCTACATTTTCTTCTTGCAACTGATATTGGTGGAGATAAATAGATTCTGAAAACTATGAAATGTATCCAGGAAATCATTACATAAAATACACTGCAATGCTGTAGTGAGAATTATTTTAGATTTTAGGGGAAAATAAACACAAAGATTCCAATCTGACACATTTATCCTCCACCAATAGCATATCACTTATTATGTTCAATTCCATCTTTAAAAATTTTATGTCATTGCTGAAATTAACATTTTTTTTTAAACTACAAGTCATTTAGGACATTGATATCCTTTTATTTGTGAGCCTGCCTTCAAAGATGATTTTGATTCATGTGATAATAGAAAAAATAATGATGAAATATAGTCTTTTTTGTCTTAAATGGACTGATGGTTGGTGAAGAGGAATGAGGATGGCCACACATTCTTTATCACTATTCTTAAAGAGAGAGGGTTTATATCTCTCCCTCATGAGAGGGTTTACTTCTTCTTACATTGATGGTGGGTGGGTCTTTGACTGTTCTAGCCAATAGTATGCAAGAAAAGCAGCATTTTCCTTGAGTGCCATGTACGGGCCTACCCCGTATTAGAATTTGACTACCTGCTTTTCTTTCTTGGAATGCTTGCAATGACATGCTGTCTTTCAAAACCACATCACCAAATTGTGAGAGGTGCAAGCCACCTGCATAAGTGATTCAACTGAGATCAGCAGCTAAGCCTAGAACTCCAGCATCCACCACCAGCCTTGTGAAAATCATTTCTGAATTGAGTTTCCAAGCTCTAGGAGTGCTATTCTGACTGACACCGTGTCTACTCAAACTTGCCCAAATAATGAAACTGTAAAAAAATTAATTTTTTTATTTTCAACAAATTTTGTTTGCATTTTAATGGATTCTTTAGTATTTATATTAATTTTCCAGGTATTTTTTGAAATTCATTATTTATGGTTGACACAGAACTAAAAATTATCTGTTAGAAACAGGTGTGAATCTCAGCTATAGGATCTTCTCTTTTCTTCCAATCCACCCAGCCATATATCAATTTCCCCCCAATATATGTATTCAATGACACAAATACTGTTTTTTTAATTTTCTTTTTTAATGTCTTTTTGTTTTCTTCTTCTTCTTCTTTTGATAATTTTATTTTTTCCTGACTTCTGGGGAGAAATAATAAACCACCTTAATATTTAATTTCAGACTTTATAATATAAAAATAGTATTATGAAACCATGTGCTAAATTTTAACAGCAGTTAAGTTTTGTACTGTCAAAATTTTCATAGCAGCAAATGAATAGTTATTATGATCAATGGTTCATTACATAGTAATTTCTAATTAGGTTTCTATAATACTTTTATCTTTTAATGGAGAATGAATATTATTACTTTGTGATTCATATCATAGTAAAAATTGTCATAGATTTAAATGAAAGAATCAGCCATACTCTGCTGAGACTTAAACACATTGGATGAAAAGAAATGCTTTATAAATACCTAATTTAAATGAAAGACCAATATAGGATTTAATTTTTTTTTCATATTTTTCCCTGTCAATGTATCAGCTGAGAAAGCAGGTTTTTATTTAGCGTGTTTTTGGATCTGCTAGTGTTCTTGATTTTTAAATTTGTTCCTTCTTTGTAAATCAAAGCAATAGAATAATATATTGAACAAATTAGAATAGGCTTGACTTTCATTTGAGAGAAAAATATTATAAAATTTTGTTTTTAGGAAAATACAGCTGGACATTTATAATATCTATGTAAATGACCCATATCAAGAATCACCTAACTTATATTAAAAATACTTTTAAAGTTAAGATATTTGTGATGTAAATAGACAAAAAAATCCTTAGCAGAAGCACCATTGTTCAGTATGCCACCTACGTGACAATGCAAAGCAGGTCCAGGGAGAGATACGGGATGAAATGTCACAACCTCAGAGCCAAGCAAAGGAGTAGAATGTGCTTTCATTCTAAGCATTGACCAATAAACAAGAGGAAAGGGTATTTCGGTTGAGTCTAATCAAGAGAAATATTTCTTTCAAAAGAATCATAACCATAAGGAATTCACTAGCTAGAGAGATCAGGGTAGGATTTTGATGTGAAAAAAGGGATTCTGATGGGTAACAATACACATAAAAATAATATAATAAAAAATTACAAATTTGGATGCTTAAGGCAATGTTTCTTAGTTAGCAAATAGAATAAGTGACTTAGTAATAAGCATTCGGTTACATATTTTAAACCTTTGCTTAAAATAAGAGTTGATCCTGAAGCTAAGGTCTGTGCTTTTAAGTAGGAATCATATTATCTCAGTTTCAGGGTAAAGAAATGTGTGCAGAATCAGATTCAAGTAGTAATCATCAGATACATATGGCATATAACCCATCAATTAGGTATAATGTATATTTTTGTTTACTACCAAGCAAAAATAATCAGTTTATTAAACAGTCTGATGTTGTGCGCTACACACATGAATTGAGCACTCTATTTCCTAATCACTAATTCAAAATATCTTCTATCAAATATCTTTTTTCTGCCTTTTGTATCATCTTGCGCACAAGATTCCATGATTTCAAGCCACTGTCATGCATTTTTAAAAAAGTGTTAAAACTTAAATCTTATTGACCTAGGTCTGGTCACCATGTTCCTATTAAGTGTTTGACAGGCCAATCATTACTTTCATACACATTTCCCTATTTCCTTGAGACAGGCCAGCTTCACTTAAAGGGTCATTTACAGAAATCTCAAGCTGTAAGCAAAATTCCTGCTGATGATTAACAAGCCTGCGTGCAGGGCTGCCGTGCTAGAGACTAAAAGAAGCCCTTTTTTTTTTTTTTTTTTTGTCTTAAAGGTTAAAGCAGCAAAAGAGACAAATACACTATGGAAGGGAGACATGGCAAACTTTTTCTCTTACAATTACGTTTGAAGGACATGTGAAACACCTGAGTACCACACCTCCAAGACCAGGACCCATGCCTGCATAAGGCTGAGGAACAGTCACAACCCAGCAAATCCATACATGTCACCACCACCACTGCACTAATAATACCAATTGAGTAAAAACAGGAATACATCTGCAATGGCTGCAGGAGATGGATTGTCGGTGGGGAGCTGTGCAAAACAGAAGACTCAGGCCAAGAGAAGAGACAAAAATAAAGTATCAGTATGTCTTTTCTTAACCTCTTCTATGTGGCCTAGATTGTCCAGGATTTCATAAGGCAACACTCTACCACACAACAATATCAGCACTTTCTGTCAAGCTAACATCTTCCTTTTATTCACTATTTTTATATATAATATATTGAAGATATTTTTTAATATGGAAATGATTTTCAGCAAACTAATTACATTGGAACAAGTTTTAATATAAAATCTGTTCATCTATTCTATCTTTGTAAACTATATTCAATTAAAGAATGTTTCATTCCACTTTGTTTTCTAGGACAGTAAAAGTATATACATCTACCAGATGTCCTAAGATTTGAGTTTATTTTATATTATGGATGCTATTTATGCATTTCTTCTTGCTTATTTTCAAATTTTATTTTGACATTGAGAAAAGCTACCCTTTGGAAAACTGAATAAATGGATAAAAAAGCACAAGAAACACCAAAAATTCTTTGCCCCTCCCAATTGCTTTAAGATAATAAAAGATTTTGAAGGATTTATGTGTATCTACATCTAATTTCTCCAGTCTTCAAAATAGCTTACATTCAAAATTTCAACTAGTGATGAGAAATATAATGAGAGAGTAATAAATATATTTAATATAGTCAAGAAATGTACTCCTTTACTGAGGTTTGCAATTTTGTGTTTGTGTGTGTATAACTTAGTCATCCTTTAAAAATGGCTCAATATAGCACACATATCAATTGATACACAGAAACTTGTCAGTGTAACAGAACAATTCAAAATCATTTTACACAATATATTAATAACTAAAATGATTCAGTACCAGTGGTAAGTACAATTTTTAACAATATTTATTTGCAATTTATTAAAGGCATTTTTTAAGCTCATAATATTTCACATGGTTTTAACAGGATTTATTATATTTTACAGTATGAGGACTCAAACACCCCATATATACGTTTTTTTCCTTGACTTTCCATATTCTTTATTGGTGGAAGTCAGATTCAATTTGAAGTTATGGCAGAGATGTGGCCTAAATAAAGGGGCTCTCTAGAGAAGTCTAAGTCTTTGGTGGTTGTTCTTCCACATTTGATTAATTATGGAACTACTCCTTAAGGAACAAAAAGGGGAATGAGGTACATGCAATGTAGTTCACTTCCCACCTTTGATTATAAAATGAGTTTATTCTAAGGGCAAAAGACACTGGGGAGTTATAGTTGACAAATATAACTGTCTCCTTGTAGTGGAGGTAACTGAATTGCATATTGCTGTGCAAATGCTCGTTTTCTTCCTACATGATTCAAAATTAGCTTTCAATTCAAAATGGTCAGGCAATGATAAGTTTTTTTAACATGATATTATACTTTCATAAATCAAATAATAATAAAACTTTTCTCAATTAATGATAATTTAAAAAATTTAACTAAAAAACCATTTAGTTTGTAAACAAAGTTTTATTAACAAAATTCTTTGGAACTTTGGTTAAACCTAGTTTAGCTTAGAAATTAAAAGATGTAATGATTTTTTATTTTTATGACATTGTATTTGATTTTTGGTAAAGGTCCAGATCCTCATTGCCCAGTAGAAGTTTCTGCCATTATGATGAATAATTAACATTTAAAATGTGGCTGCAACTATTAAAATGCTGAACTTTAATTTTATTTTTTTTAAATTAATTTGTATTTAAATGTAAGTAGAAACATGTGGCTGGTAGATACTGTACTAGATAATGTCTATCCAGAGTATAAGTTGCATAACAGGAGTTCTGTTGAATCTGGGGTGTGTTGTTACACATTTTATTGTTTCAGTTATATAACTTAGTTCTGTGTATCTTGATAAATCTTATATAAATTAATATACATATATTGAAGATTAACAAACAAATTGACAATAGGTATTCCATGTAATTATGGAAAGACAATACAATAATCAGAAATATATTAATCATTCTATTCATCTTTAGTCTACACTACACAGAATAAAGACATAAAGAAGGGAAAATGAGTATTGTATTTATAATCCTTCAGAATTATAGATATGCTTAGACATATAAATAATTTAATAGTATTATATATTTTTTCTATGTAAGTTATCCTATATTGCCCTCAAGTGTTTAGTCTATTAAAATGTGCATCCTGATTTTGGCACTTCTTAACCTGGGAATAAAATGTTTAATTTAAATACGTCTGATTTTTTAATGTTTTAGTTTTCATAGAAATACTAAGCAGCATTTTAAGAGAGGACATATTTTTAAAGAAGATACATTAATTAAATAAAAACTGAACAATTGATTCATCTATATAGAATCTACAATATTTCAAACCATTTCCATTCAGCTAAATAAATAAGAAAGAGCTGCAGCACAGACCATGTCTGTGAGCTGAAATACACTGAACTGTAGAGACTATGTTATAAAAATATGCCATCAACATTCAAAGAGGAACTTTTATAAACGATGCTATAATGTTCTTTCTTATACCTTCCATACATAGGCCTTAGTTTATTAAAGCTGGAAACCAAAAATAGAGAACAATCACCAACTTTGTCCATCAGCAACTTTCTTTTTTTACTGAAATGTCATGTGAGCAAATATCCATTACAATGAACATTACTTGTTTTCTCATTACTACCTGAACTGGAATTGTGTTCATGAATTACAGTTTTTAAAATTTCAAAACCTGGAAGCTGCTAAAAGATAAAAAAGGCTGATGGCCTTTGGTGACTATTCATTCTGTTTAGGGTGGGCGGTAATGATGTCTCTGCGACTATACTCTAGTCTCTTTCCTCTTGACAAAACTTTATAATCACTGTCTATTGTATTCATTCTGTATCCCAGTCCTCTCTGGTCCTGCTTTTCTTTATATACATTTGAGGTGATGAAAGTGTTAACTAAAAAACAAAAATAAAATGATCTGGTTGATATATTTAATTTTGTTGGATGAGTTTAGACAAGACTTTGTGTGGGCAATGCAGTTGTGCAGATGCGGCCCAGGTACATTTCAATCCTGCCTTTCTGAGGTTCATCCCTGGTTCTCTGATGACCCTTGAATTTTCAACATTTCTCCCCTCTATCTTTGCAGGAAATAGTTTTGAATTCTGCTAAAATGTGTATTACGTGTGGGTTTCACTGTTCATTTCTTAGACACTAACTATATTTTCATATTTGATGAATATCTTAGTTTTGCATTTGATTTTCTAAGTAGAATCCTTCTAGTCATCCTATATTGTTTTTTATCTATTGAGGTGGAAGAACAAAATTTGTGGTTTTCCTCATTTTTAGTATGTGTGTCTAATAAAAATCACTCCATGTCAAAAATTTTTCTCTACGTTTATCTGATTTTTTTCTGGTAAGAGTCCCATCCCCAGTCTATTTCTACTGTAAATTCATTTAGGTGGTAACAATAATAAAGCTGTTTCTTAATTTTCCACAGAAAATATAACATCTGAGTCACACTACTCTGGGAAATTTATGGCCTTTTATAATAGCATTTATCATTTATATAATCTACCAATATTTTTTGCATATTAAAATAATAAAACATTCTTGATGGCTTTAAATAGTCACATGATCAGAAACAGTAGAGACAGGCTGAGTTTCTATGCAAGTGGTAGAACAAGGGATATTTGCGAAACAGTTCTCCTTAATGAAACCCAAACAATGTGGTATAAGACCATTCTATCAGTGAAGCAAGATCAATCCCAAGATGAGATGTATGTGGAATTCCACTCTGAGAGCTTCCTAAAAATATAAGAGAATGCTAATTCTTAGATTCAGATTATAGTCATGCTGCATACATGTTATTGACTGGATATTTGTATCTCCCTAAAATTGATATACTGAAATACAAATCCACAATTTGGTGGTATCTGGAGGTGAGGCATTTGGGAGGTAATGGTGATGGAATTCTCATGAATAGGATTAGTCCTCGTATCAGAAGAGATTCAAGAGAGATGATCACTCTATTAGGTGAGCATACAGAAAAGGACATGGTTGTATGCCAACCAGGAGTGAGCTCTCACCAGGAACAGAATCTACTGGCACCTAAACCTTGGACTTCCCAGCCTCCAGAAATGAGAAATAAATTCCTGTTTAAGACATTTAGTCTATATTTTGTTATAGCAGCCTGAGCTAAGACAATAAGCTTTCAGAATTTTATTCTTTCTTCAATCAGAAAAATAATAATTTATGAACAGAAGTCTTGGCAGTAAGCTGCTGTATGTTTCCTATATTCATCAAATAGTAGACATTTTACATTTAAAAGGCATGTACTTTTTAAACCCAAAGTTTACATAATTGCTTTTATAACTATTTACTGTATATTGGAATGTAAGTGAAATATATAATATGAAAGTTATGGGTCAGGATTCAGCATTTCCCAAACTTCTGAAAAATGATAAAATTAGCAGTTTTTTTCAAATTTTTATCTTTCATTTGTCCTTGTCTTCTAAATTTGATAAATCTTATTTTTTATTTGTGGCAGTATTTTATTTAAAGGGACAAAGATATAAATCAGGCAAACAATATACATAATTTTACTCTCTACCTTGCTTACATCACTGCTTTATTCCAATTTCCATAAAATGTCCTATATAAAAGCAATTGAAAATGCATATTTTATAGTAAACATTTACTTTATTGTAAAAATGAAAACATTATCAAAATAAAATATAAATAGATAATAACCTTTCCTTGTGCATTTCTCCATCTTTTCTAGTTGATCAGGTAGATGGATGGCACTTTAAATAATGTGTTACATTTAGAGAATACATTAAATAGAAAAGAACATCATGGAAAATAGGAAAGCCTTTCCATTAAGGGTTTCAGATATGAAACGTTCTATTCAGACGCAAACTAAACCTAAGATAAGAGATTTTTTTTTAACTGAAAGAGCTACAGAGTAATTAAAGGTAATTGGCATGTTATTATTCTTAAAAGGTTCCCTTTTCTGTTCTAAGAATACCAGAGAACAATTGAATAGATAAAAAGCGAACTATAAATTGCCAAATAGATCTTTTGTATGATAATACATCTCTCTAGACAAAGGATATTTCAAACTCATGGAAAAGAGGGGTGGTATGTTTGTCTGACTGGCCTCACGTTCTGTCTGACCACTGCAAAGTTGCACCAGAATTTTAAACTCACAGTGTCTGTTAGAAGCCATCTTAACAGGTTAAGACAGACTCAAAAGTGAAAGTGATAAACTTGAGAGAGACCAGCTGGTTAGCAGAATTTAACATTAGGCAAGTAGAAAATTACTTGATAAATGAAATTAAAAGCTGAACAAATACTTTTATTTAAGAATACCTACGGCAGATTGATGCTGTTAACATTATTGATTCAATCTGGGAAGCGCTCCCTCTTGCCCTTTCTCTATCCAAATCCTGCATATTTTTTCCAGAATTGGATCAATACAAATTCTCATTATGAAGCCATTTATTTACTACTCCATTCCTCAATGAACTCTCGCACAGACTCCCATGCCCCTCCCACCAATACAGTGGCTCTCTCTTCCTCTCTCATCTTCAGTTCTCAGCCCAAGTCAGACTACCTCAGAGGTTTAATACTTAATCTAATCTTAATCCAATTAAAGTATAACCCCTTACCTATTTATTCTAATACATGTTCTCCTGATTCATAAGTGCACCATATTATTAAGGATATTTTTATGTGTTCCTTTAGTATTTCTCGTATTTTGAGGACAAACATTTTGTGTTCTTCCATGTTTTTGTGTGAACTTTTCTTAATGCTTTATTTCTGGAAGTCTGCAAATACATTTTATTTTGGGGCATTACTTGTTACATAAAAGGGAATATATTGAAGGAATTGAGTTAAAAAATAATTTATCTTCATGCTGTAGATATTATGGGGATTTAGTAAACTGAAATAACTGTTCATAGAGTTACCTTACTTACACCACTTTTTACCACTCAGATATGATGTTTTTAAGCTCTGCTTTATAATAATAGGTACTTTCAAGTCCTTTTTCTACAGCTTTATTGAGTTATAATTGATACACCAAAAAACTGCACATATTTAATGTATATAATTTGATGATTTGTACATATGAAAACACTCATGATACTATCACCTCAATTAAGGTAATACATCCATCACCTCCAAAAGTCTCTTTGTGTCCTTTTGCTGTGTGTGTGTGTGTATGCATATGTGTCTGTGTTGGTAAGAATACTTAACATGAAATCTACCCTCCTAATAAACATTTTAATGCACACCATACTGTTAACTATGGGCTCTACATTATACAGCATGTATCTAAAATTTTATTCATCCTGTATAACTGTTACTTATAATCATGGAACAACATAAACCCAAAACATATTTCTCAAAACAGCTCACATGCAAGACAAAATTAAATGTATGAATGAATGAAAACTGATTCATATGTGGATATTTTAAAATTAATATAAAATTGATGAGGACCAAGATAATATATTTATTATCAACCAAGACACAGGACATAACCTTAAGGATACATTTCTTTTTAGATTCTAGAATTGTGTTGAAGCTCAGTGTGGGAAATAAAGTCTGCTTAATCTAGTATTCCATATATTGTTGAACCCAAAGACTGGATTTCAGATGTAGAGGTTCAGAATATGTGACTCTAAAATATGCCACTTTGGGATACTGCTAATTTTGAATTAAAGGTCATTGGGAAATAGTTAGTGCAAGGGCGCTCTGACCTTCCTTTGTCCCCCTGAAAGAAGATAAATCTTCCATGTGAATGTAACCTCCCTGTACCAGGAAAGTAGAGTAACCTTTATCACCAGAGGCAGGGAATTTAGGGCCGAGAAGTCTGTGTGAACAAAACTTATTTCTTCACCACTTTATACTCTAAGACCAAACCACTTTGTCTCTTCAATTCTTCACAAATGTGTTGTTACTTTGTCTAAAAGGTATGACACCTTCCTGCTTTGGTCACTTTTTTGAGTCTCATATCTTTATGGGGCCCTTGTATATATGAAGTTAAATATGATTTCTCCTGTTAATCTGCCTTATGTACATTTAATTATTAGAATAGACAAAGAACCTTGAAATGAAGAAAGCAAAATTTTTTTGCCCCTACAGTTTGGTACCCAGTATGGGGCTTTCCAGCCAGATATTATCTGCTTAGGAACAGCTGCAACTGAGACATCTCAGGGCCTCTGTTAAAAGCCCACTGAAGGTAAAAATTCTTACCACATCAGTCTCCCAGCTCTCAGCCCTCCCAGACTGGTGGAAACTGGAGTGTTGAGAGTACTTTCCTTTTTTTAAATTTTTACTAGCAGAAGAAAATGTTTGTGTGGTTATAGTGACTCTGGGGGAGATTTTATCAGTAGTTATTTGTTTTCTATGGATCCCTTTCCTTCCAGAAATCATTGTTTCCTTCTGTCTTCATCTTTTCTGTGTCATTGATCATATGGAGTAAAACCATAGGGTAGAGTACAGGCATAGATCCTGTAGTTCCCATAAGCCTACTGATCAATCCAGACTCCGAGACTGGTAAACTCATGGCTCACCAGACCTGTGTCTGAGGGGAGAAACTTTGCTGTGGGTTGCTTATAGAAAAACCAGGTGAGGTTTCCCTTGGGCTTTTTCTATATCCTGAGAGTGTGGCTTTGTGCCCACTGAGAATACTTTCTCCGGCCTCCAGTGCTGGCCAGCTAAATAGGCAGAGATCCAAGACTTAAAAGTGACAAGCAGAACTCTCTTTATCTGACCATGTCAGCTCTCAGAGGAGTTGTCTTAAGAGGTCCCAGTTCATAAGGGGAATTTGTGATCTCAACCTACATTGTCTCATTAGTACTGGAAAAGTCCCTTTGTTGTCACAGGTGGTAAGAATGGTGTTGAGGAAAATGGTGTCTTCAGTTTCCCATGAGAACGTGAGATGCCTCCAATCAGATATCTCCTAATCTGTGACACTGAGCTGGCTCAATATCATTAGATAAGACAAAATGTATGCAAACAGCAAATAAGATCCTATTTACACCACTAAAGAGACAATCATTAAAGGAAAAAAAACTGGAATACCAATACTGGAAAATACTTGGGCAAACTTAGAGTTGCATATATTACTTGTGAGAGTTTAAGATGTTGAACCATTTTGGAACAGAATTTATTTTTTTCTTAATTAAATATCCACCTACCTAATAGCATAGATATTTCACTCTTAGAAATTGATCACCAGAAAAATGTATATATTTACTTGGAGACTTGCTTGAGAATGTTCATAAGAGCTTTTTTTGTAAAAGTCAATCCAGAAAGCAATCCAAATATCCATTAATAGAAGAATGAATAAACAATTCTGACTTATATAAACAACTGAGATATAATAAGGAAAAAGAAACTAATGATACAGGCAACCACACAGATAAACCTCAAAGACTTTATGCTGAACAAAAGAATCTAGACACACACAAACACACATATGTACACACATACAGATGCATATGGCATCCTACAAGAATTGGAATCATAAAATGATAGAAATCGTATGAGATTTGCCTTTGAAGTGGAAGAGGAGAGTAACTTGAATAAGTACAAGGATATTTTCTGGATTGGAGTGGTAGTGAAATAAAGATATTAATTTATCAAAATTAATGAAATTATATGTTTAAGATATGTGTACTATTATGTATAAAACATAGCACAATAAAATGGAGATTGGAAAAATTACTATATATTACTATCTGAGAGGAAAAATGGTATCCATTGGTAGAAAAAAAAAATCAGCTTTCATTTCTTATAAGAGGTGCAGTTTATCTACTATTCTGTGTAAGCATATTTAGGTTAAAAGCAGCCATTCAACAATTATGACCCAATAGTTTTTTCCATTTTCATATAAATCAGAAACATTAATTTTCATTTAAATGGAAACCATATTGTTTCATAATTATGTTTATAATAAATATAATATTTTATAAAATAGTTTAACTTTCCTAAATAATCACAGCACAGTGATATTTCATTTTTTCTATGGGATAAGTAGGAAAAAACTCAAACTAAAGGAAGTATTGTGGAGGAAATGAATAAGTAATACTTATATAAGTTGAATTATTCTTGTTTCAGTATTTTATATTCTAGATGTAATTCTGATCATATTCTGCTTTTCTAATACCAATTGCTTCCTTTTTTGTTAGTGAGGTTTATTGCCTATTATGTGTATTGCATTTATTAATTCAGTTTTGAGCAGAATGTGACTTTATTTTGCTCAGTTTTCAGAAATGATTTCCAAAACCAAACTCTGTGGTTTCCATTGATATAGATCTCCCATTTGTCACATCTAGCTTTTTTTCCTCTCTAATGAAACTGTAAAAATAAATGATTTGTGAAGTTGATTGAAAAATATTTATGCTATATTAGACAACTTAATGAAAATGCGTTAAGATTATGAGTTTCTGCAGTTTCATAGTGCCTAGAATCTATACATGGAGACAACCAGGAAAAAAATCTTATAGTATATGCCATGTAACTTTGCATAAAATCAATAAAACACACTGTTTTCACAGGATAATGTAATCTGGCCATATTAATTTTTATTAAACAAATAGTCTCAAATGAAACATCATTTCCCCAAACCAATATTTGTTTTTAAATCAGATTCAGTGAAGTTCAATGAACATTTACTAAATATTCTAATACCAGATATTGTGATTGGTCCTGGAAATGCTAAGATAAAAAATTCACTCTTCCCAACCTTGAACTCACAATGTAGTAAAGGAGAAAGAAGCTTAAACATGTACTTTCAGTGCAATATGATAAATAAGATGATAACAGTACTCTTTCTTAGTTTTTTTGGATATCAATTATATATTTACAAGCAATTCTTTAGAGATTGATTGATTTTCTCCACAGATATCAACAAGAATCTCCTTGCCTTCTTTGGTAAAAATAAATTAATTGTAGCTTTGTATAGACACATCCCAATGAGTTACAAGTTAGAATTTATGACTCTCTCTCTTGAATATATGATATATAGATGTATATATACATATATTTTATAATATATATGTAATATTATTTTATTTTGAAGAACACAATAATTTTTTATTTTAAGTGTACCTTTTAAATGTCAGCATGTCCTAATTCAAAGTCTATGGTTGTTACACAAGCTAGTGTAAGAGGCTTGTGAGACCACCTCTAAGAAAGAAATTCAGGCTGGTTCCTCAATTCAAAGCTATTACCAATATTGGGCTAAACATTATAAGTCTATTTCCCTATTTAGGAAATTTGAGACAGAAATAAATTCTTTGCTCACATTATTTTTGTACCATATATTTTCTTGTATAATAGGACATACTTTAATTACAAAGTACTGCCAAATTTCTTGAGTAATTGCACAAGTGTCTGCAATATTTTTTAGCTCTAGTAGCCATTACCTACTTGTCATAGTTGAGACCTTCTTGCTGACACAATGGGATTTGGTAAGTGGCCTTATATGATTAAGTACAGGTAAAGCATACATTATTAAAAATGATATTGAATTAAATGTGACAGTTTTGATTCTTACAGAATTTCAGCAAGAGCCCTAAAAGCCTAAAATAATAGATGTTATATTATTAAAGTAGGATATACCAAGACATTATGATAATGGTAGTGTGACCCCTTTGCTCATCACTCATTTCCAGAAGTTATATTTTCAAAGGGATTTTTGGAGAGGATTCTTATAGTTAATTATGTGGATGTTCTGTCTTCACTGAGTTGAGTGCCAGCCGAATAGGGTTGTAATGAAGCACTCAGTGGATGTGACATGCCTCTGGGGGAATTGAAGTACTGGTATCTGACTCATGTCTATAAAACCCTAAAAGTGAGAGCTTGTCTGCGATAACCTAGGAAAGCAGACTGGACTGGAGAATTGCATGTACACACAAGATTTGGCTTGGTCAGATGAGGACATCAGAGATGGTAGCTGGACTTGGTTTGCCTTGAAAGAGTCTGATCTGAAAGAAGTATTTGGAATGACCAGGGAATCCCAACAGAAAGAATCCTACAGGTCTTGACTGCCTGAACATAGGAGATAAGAATAAACTGTAAGTGGCCAACTCAAAGAGGTATTGCTTGGAACACAGAACTACAGTAGAGGTGTCCCCAGGGTGTTTTCTTAACAATTGAAAAAATATTTACGCTTAACAAAAGAAAGCTAAGATGTAGACATCCCACCATACAAAGGACAGTATTTCCAAATGAAAACTATGTAAATTAAGCAAGACATTTTTATGTTGCTTCCTCCATTATTCCTACCCTGTAAGAGCCAGAGGAGCACAGAGATTGGTGAAAATTAAAGAGCAAACTGGGAAATAGTGAAAGTTCTATCCTGATGTCCCTCTGCTGTTTTCCCAGCCTGAGACAGGACTGAGTTATGTCCTGTTGATATACTTGAGTTGTAGATGTAGAAAAAGGCTTGCATCTCTGGAATAAATTCCACTTCATAATGTTGAATGATCTTTTCAATGTACTGTTGAATTTGGTTTGCTAGCATTGTTTTTTTTTTGCATAATATATAGCTTATGGTTTTTAGTGTTATTTGTTTTGAAATGAATCAATCAGTTTAAAATACATAAAAAGTAATATGTTGCAAATACTAACTCTCCCCACCAAAAATAAAATAACTCCTTGAAGTATCTGACTCATAAATCCAATTTGCCAACCATTATTTAGTGGCATGTATTTATTACCACTTTCAGAATGATTCTGCTTTGTTTTCTGAGAATTTTTTTTTTTACTTTCATACTAATTTATCACATTTTTACATAGTAGTTATTTAAATTATCTGGCTACAGTAGCAATTATATCTGACATACATTTATTTGGGAACAAGACAACCAACTTTTGGCATACAAATAAGCCAAAAGTGGGAGAAGAAATATGTGACCATATGAGATAGGGCTAACCCAGAACATGTGCCTTGCCAGGGGTCAGGTAATCCAGGGAGCTGTTGAGTAGGGACTTAGAAAATGCTCTATAGAAACTCCTACTTGGATGTAGACATGGAACAAATAAACAGTAATTAAAAAGAATGACAATTGAATATTTTAGCAGATGTCAAGAAAAAAGGAGATTGAAGTGGAAAGATGAGAGACTGACAGCATGAGGTATGCTTTGGCAATTTAACTGCATCAAGTGTCCAAAGGTGCCAATTGTACCATGGTGTGCCTACCTATTATTAGTTTATTTGATTATAATATTCTTTTAAAGATGTGGAAAAGCCTGACTTAGTTTAGAACAGTAATTATCTCTCTTGATAAATATTGGCATTAGAGAATATATACAAATAAAAACAAACAACTAAAACTATTTTTTTAAAGGAGCCACATATATTTATCAAGTCAAATATTAGAAATGAACATCCATTTGTTAAAGTACTTGAGATATTCCTTGATGTTTCAATCCTTCAGTCACCAGCAATCTTCACTTTAATGTAGAAGGTTAACTGATTAAAAATAACACAAAGATATTAATAACAAAAGCAATATTTTGTGGCAAGGCTTTCAAGAAAAGAAGTGAAAGGACAAATAATTAAACAGCTTTTGATTATCATCCTTAGATGTTATTTTCAATTAACGTTTCTTCAGGCCTAAAAATAGCCCAACAATTAAGTGTTATTGTATTTCCATTCACCTGAAATTAATCTTTGCCATTATGTCAAATCATACTTAATTTAGAGTTGCTAAGATAAAAAAATAAAAGAACAAGAAGTACGTAAAGAGAAAAAATGTTTTCTCTCAAAAGGAAAATGATTATCGGAGTAATTAGCAATAATTTGTTGAATAGTGCTTGTGTATTTGGTCATATTTTCTTAGTCCTACAAATTTTACTCTCACAGACTTCATTTGCAATCAATTTAGCTGTAAGATTGGTCTAACTGTCAGTAATAATTGTGGACACGCAGGCAGTGCCCTTTACTTTATGGGAGTTATAGCTGAGATTGCCTTCAGACATGCATACATCTACTTGGATTAACTTAATAACTCTATCACACATAACACATAAACACTTGTTATTTTTCAACATTATTACTTATTTCACTATCTTATAGCAACTACTTATTTTTAGAATCAGTAGGTATAATAAAATACAGAGCAGGGGAATTCATTATCTCATATAGATATCATGTCACTTGACAATGATGCACAGAGAAATAAGTTATTCATCCTGAAATCAAAGTAATACAGGACAGATAAATCCTATTATTTTGGGAGTGCAAATGATCATATAATTTTGGATCATCTAGGTAAATTAAATTTGGCAAAACATTTACCATATATAACAAATGAAAAGCTTAAAGGAAAATGTTTTGTCTCACAAAGAACCATGCCTTGCTTTAGAAACTATGCATTCTACTATTTCACATGATAATCTATTCTTAAACCAGTGAGAAAAAAAAGAAATCTTGAAAAAAGGGCAAAGAACTAATTTTGAAATTAAAATATTTTTATATAGCTGTAATTAGAAAAAGAAATGGAAATCAGTATGTGATTTCAGATGACTGCATAATTTTATAAATTATTAGGAAGAAAATCCCTAGCTTCTTGTTTCTTGCTGTTAAGAGGTTTAGATTCAGAAGTAGCACCTGTACAAAGAGATACTGACATTGTTAAGGTAAATGTCTTTTACAATTGAACTAGAAAGCATATAGTCACACACTATGAAAAAAATATGAATTTAAAAAGTTCTATGTTTGAACTAGGTTTATGTTTATAAGGAAGTTGACAGCTATAGATTAAAAGAAATCTAGAATTTTTAAATTTTTTTAACATTGCAAATATTAATTTCATAATATTGAATTTCTTGTAATGAAAACAAAGGCAATTTGAGACATATTACACTTTAAGAAAGAAGTATCTATGAATAATGTTTATTAAAAAGTCAATGTTAACCTAAATAATATGGCATTCAATTAATATATATTACTGAGAGCATAATATTGATTACATATGTAATTGAAATTATTTCCTAATATAACACTTATACACAAAAAAACAAGATATTTTAATGAAGTCAGAGTGAGTCTAAATAGGACTTTGAGCAAGTTAGTGGTCAACTGATACACCTATTCAGGGCAGCTGTTGGTGGAAGAAAAAGTGTACAACTAGTATTGATGTGATCAGTTTATCTTATACTTAACAAACATAAAAACCGGCAGTAGTTTCTGAAGGGAGCATGTGAGATTTCTATTTTTTCCCTTTTCCATTTATTTTCAGACAATTTGGTAGTTTTGTGATTGTTTCCTCTATTTCATGTTTAATCTACTAAATTATAAACAGACCTTAAATCTATAAAATCCCATTGACTTTGGGATGGGAAATTCATAGAGAACATACTCTTCCACTAGTCTAATAGAGGCAGAGCAGAAGAGAGCCAACCCACTGAGCAATTTTACACTGAACTAACTTAGGGGTCAGAGAAGGTGAATGGAAAGCAACTTTTGTGGTTGGCAGATTTTGGATTAAATCTACCACAGCTATAAAGCGTGCTTCATTGGACATATTACATAGCCTTAGTTTCAGCTAATGCTTCTTCTTTTAACCCTTCATTCAACTTAATATAATCCTCCTTTCTTCCTGCCTATCACCTGTTTCCATTAATGAGCAACTACTCTGTTCAGGCATTTCTCTCATTTGTGGAAGATAAAATAATACACAATTTTAATAAAATACTTATCTTCATGAAGGTGCATTTACTCAGCAACTAATTAAATGTTACTGCAACTTTATGAAGAATGAGAAGAAATGGATTGGGGGAGTCAAAAATTATGATGAGATATTTATTATACATCTACTTTCTAATATTCAATAGGCATGTTTTTATGAGAATGTGGATACCATAAGAGGAGGCATGCATTTGAAAGTCATTATTTAACCTACACTATTAAAGATTAATTAATGACTGAAATTTACCCAAGTTGAATGTATATGGGGAAGAGAAGATATCTGAAAATTTATTTCTGGGAAAATTCAGTAAATAGAGATAGTTCATAAAAAGTATAAAGATCCCAAAAATGAGATTCAGAAGGAGTGGGCATTGACATAAAAGAAAATGAGAATTGTGTAGAGTCTGGGAAGCCCAATGAAGAAATAATTATATAGAGAAGATGATATATTCTGCTAAATATTATAGAAAGACTGTAAAAATGAAAAGTGAAAACTGACTAGCAAATTTAGGAAAATAAAGTGTAGGTAATCTTATCAGTATTAGTTTTAGTGAAGTGGCAGAGTTTAAACACTGACTAGAGTGGGTTAAGGTGAATTAAAAGAGGAAGCAGAGACAGGGAATATAGCAAACCCTTCAGAAAGAAGGCTAGAGAAAACTGGGTCAATGTTGGAGGGCTTCACAGTGGCATGGGGTCAATGGAGAGCAAAAAATATAATTCAGAATAAAAAGAAAATAATTTGTGGATAAAGTCCTTGAATGGAGGAAGAGACAATATTATCCAATATACAAGTGGAAAGGTAGGCCTTGGATTAGAGCAAGGAGAGCTAATCTCTCATAACTAGAAGAAATGAAATGTGAATGTGCCTGGGAGGGCAGTACAGATGCAAAGTGGTGGATATATGGATAGATATATGAGGGAGGTTCTCTTCTAAATGCCTTTATTTTGACAATAAATCATAAGAAATGTCTATAAGTGGAGAGTTAGAAGGAAGGTGAACAGTATTAGAATTTGAACTGAAAGCCAATTGCAGGGGTGGTTTTCATGTCCTCAGACTATGGGGAAGGAAATTCTGAGAGAGAAATGGAAATGGATAATTTAGCTGTCTTAGCATTCACTCAGTATTATTTGATAAGCTTTGTTCTGTCCGATATTTTTTATGTAGTCTCTGTCATTGTGGGTAAAATTACAATATTTCCATATCTCTCATCTGGCCTTAGTGCACGTCCATATCAATAGGTGTTTCCAAGGGATGGAGAGAAGTAGTCTATATCTGTATCAATACCTGATTACAAAGGGATTGGAGAGCAAGCACACACCTGGAAAGGAGAGGTTTAGTGTGCTACTTTTGCAGCCAGGTCATGAGAAACATGGGTGAGCAGAAGTAGGCAACTGCTTATAAGCAATAAACAGATTTCTCCCACTTTTTTTATCCCTTTGACTGATTTTGGCTTCAAAGGTTATTTACCCTAAGTTGGGAACACATTCTTCAACCCAGAGTTACAGTCATCATCACAATTAACTCACACTGGTTTGTACAGATTAAAAGTTGGTCCTTCTAGCATAGAAGAGATATGTCAGTGGCTAATTTTGTCCAATTTGAAGTCATCAGAAAGATTCATTTATAATCTAAATGTACATTTTATGTGTGGTAAAGCAGTAATCCATACTAATTCAGACTAATTGACAAAGAAACAAGTCAATGTAAGTGATAAGACTATATTGGGGATTCTGTTTAAACAAAACCTGCTTTTTTTTGTTTTTGTTTGTTTGTGTTTATTTTTCTAGTGTCTTTTGAAACCAGAACCAGCCCAGAAATGATATTTAATAACAGTGATTTGTTTATTTGAATACTGCCAGGGACTTCATACAGACTCCTTATAATCTACTCATACATTTTTAAAAAGAAGTCAGTATTATTATTACTTATAAGAATGAAATCTGGAATTCAAATTAAGTAATTTAACCAAACTTATGCAGCTGGCAAGTTACAAAGACATAGTCAAATATAATTCTGTCTGAAACCAAAACGTGTTTTATTTACTACCTGTATTAGGCTAATGATATGAATTGCTGATTAAAATAAAAAATGGTTTTGAATAGATATTAATGGGTTAAAATATGATGTGAATGTATTGATTTTTACTTATAGCTATCATACAAGTGATGCAACATCATTATTGCTTGAATTCTTGAAAACAGTTTATTCTCTGAAAATATTTATTACTTCTCCTCCAACATGTTTATGCTTTTAATTCAGCGTTAATATGATACATTTTAACCTGAAGAACTTAAATACCTATGAGTGAAATCCCAATTGATAAATCTATCATTAATTTAGCAATATATTGAGTCCTTGTTTTGTCCTACAAACCAAACCCTAATAAATTATTATGGAAAACTGTTGTTCTGCATCAAATTTTTTTTCCATTTCCTCAGTGAGGTAGACATTACAAGTTATATTTAAACCCAACACTGTGAACATAAGTGTCAGAGGCAAAGAGAAACTATTGTATTTGCTTTGATCATCTACACATTGTAATAAAGGATATTGGATGCAATTCAAATCTAACTTCATTTGAAGATAACCCCAGGCATTCAGTGTCTGTATTTCTTGTAATTTTGGACTTCCTATTGGAAATTCATTCAGTTTTGCCTCAAAGCACCCACTAACCTCAGACCATAAAGCATCAAAGCCATTACGTGATGATTATCTTCCGTAGACAGATACCCCAGGTATGTGCAATTGCATAGTGCCAATGAATCACAAAAAGAAAATAATTACCTCTCTGAGATGGTGTGACATCTAAAAATAATTACTTAAAATAAGAATAAACTTTCACTGTTTAGCAAATAGAGTTGAAGGCAGTCAACATGGATTATATTTCATATAGCCTCCTAATGTATGTTTTTTATAACAGGACTTCTTTTCCTCTATTTGGCTGTAAATATTAGTGATTAGTGGATGAGTTATACTTGTTTTTGTATCCCTCTCAGAATTTACTATGGTGCTTTTTACATTAACAATCACTCACTAAATATCATTGAGTTGAATTACACTTAGTAGTACTTCAAAAGTATTTTTGGATGTATAAATGAAAGTAATACAGCTAGATAAATTACTACTGACACACTTCTTGATAATTATGTTATGAAGCATCTTTAGTCAAGTTAAGAATTAAAATATAGGAGTAAACAATAGTGTTGTACATTCAAATTCGGAATTTGATAGCCTAGAGATTACTTTTTAGTAATATTGAAGGATTGATCTTTATGAAACTTTGAGGTCTAACACATTTGTTGAAACGTGTATTAAGTATCTAGTCAAGATATTAAAATATTTGACAGTTGGAAAATGTGTGAGAGATTAGTTCAATACAACCTGAAAGAATAGAAATAGCCAATGTCTTAGCCTAACACATGGAATCAAATAGCAAATGTAAGCAGTGAATTATTTTTATCAAAAAATTTTGTTTGTCACTGGGAAGGTATAGTCAGTGTCTGCTGTTTTTTAATTACTGTTAAGCATGTGACTTAATGAACTAAACACATTTATTTCTGCAGTAGATGGCAGTATGTTTTTTCCAGGTAAAATTGTGATTTAGGTAAATTTTATCTTGAGTGTTTCCTTGTTTCTTTGTTAAAATTTTCTGTGTTACCCAAATAAAGTCTTATTTCCACATATCACTCCTTATGTGATCTTTTTGGTGAGGCCAATTTAAATGGTGCTTCTATATCAGACTGCAAAGGTAGTTAATAACTGAGTTTAGGAAGGAGAATTCCTATACAAATCATGTATCTGTTTTTTTATTATGTGTCAAAGTAGAATTTGTACAAAATAAAATTGGTTAAAGACCAAGGCTGTCATTACTTGAAAGATTAAAACAGACAAATTCCAAGTGTACTGATGTACAAAAGTGACATTTCTTTACAAATTATCCATGAGTCTGAAAGGAAAGATACAGAACCCTTGAGACATCTTGGGTCATCGTGACCAACTCTTTTGTACACAGCTGAGAGTATTCTCCACCACCTGAGAGTACTCTCCATCATTCAACCTCAGTCCCAATCCAGATTTAAGTCAGATCTCTGGGGTCATGGCCAATGCATCTGTCTTTTTTTAAGAACCTGTTCTGATTCCCATGCACAACTGAGTTAGAGAACATTGTCTAAAGAAAACACAGCACTTACAGGGGCCATGGTCAAAGGAAGGCTGATGGCGCCACGCCATTAAAATTTAGAACAATAAAACAGGTTTTACAGTACTTGCTATCATATGCTTGTATTCTTTTGAAAAATATCTTTCAAGTTCTATTATCCACAGTTTTCCTCTCAATAAAATCATAATAAGAATATGTATTTCAGGAGGTATTTGAATTTTTGATATAATCAAATGTGGCAATGCATGCAAAAGAAATGCAAAAATAACCATAAAACATTGTATAGATGTATGATGTTGGTAATATATTTTTAGTTGATAGTTGCTGTATACAAAAATCTAGATCAACTACTTTAATAGCAGGAAGGAGCATTCCACTTATATATGAAGTTTCAGTGATGCAATGCATTTAGAAATGTTTGTCTTCCTATTAAGGGATATATCCAGAAATATTCTTCAGACTGACAGTTTCTCTTTAAGGATCCCTGGTTAATGGCACCTCTTCCAGATTATTCTGGCATTATACAATATTTGTGATTGCTAAGCAAATTAATAAAATAACTATGTAAATCTAATAACTGAATAGACTTATTTTCTAAACAATTGCCTGGTGTCACTACTATTGCTATCTTATCAAACTTTAATGCCACCTACTAAATCCTATACAGAGTCAAATAATAAGTTTACATAAACTCATATTTAATATAACACTCATAAACTTAAGAAACTATAAAGCAGGAAAAAATAGCATTTCAGAATAAAAAAGACTTTGAAGTTTCCCTCTATTACTTGATAAAATTTAGGGGACAGTCTCAAGAAAACATTATTATTTTTTCCTTCTTCTGCATCAGCTCATCTATGAACCAATTTATTTCTGAAATAGGCCCCAGGGACAGACTGGTTGGTGACTGTAATGGGGGATATCTGACTGGCCACTCAAGGAAATTGCTATGGACTTTTAATCTTATTTTGATTAAGTTCCGTGTAGATTGTGTCTGCCAGGCTAGCACTAAGATTACTGTTTCTGAGCTCCTTTGGCTGCTTTTGGATGGAGATGCTCAAGGTTTTTTTTTTTTCTACTTTTTCAAGGTTAGGTTGAAATAGTATTACCTATTTCTTATAAATAATATCTGTTTAGATTTTATATTATGCTGGAAACTATAATGTTAATAAAAACATCATATATAACAGATCACGTTTATGAAAGTTACTTTTTTTGGAAAATACATTTAGGTTAACAGAAAGAAAGCAAAATTAATTTAGGGTAAAAACAATATCTTCATGTATTTGAGTTGCAATAATGATCATTTGATAAAGAAATCAGGTATGGTTTAAAAAACTAATCAAAGAGTGTTTAGTGTAGAGAAGAATGGATATAGATAAACAATAGTAGGCTTTATTTTTGGTTTGTTTCAGAAAAGATTGAACCAAAATAAGGAAAACTTGATGTGTTCTACTTCAGAGCCATCTCAATAGAAACAGTGAGATGCTGCCTTACATCTTGTAGCAGCTGAATGCTAATAACCTAACATCAATCCATTCCTCTGTACTTCTTCTATATAGAATCCTGATATTATGCAAGAATTTACCCCTCCCCCATATCAGGGGAATTTCATCCCACCCCAAAGGGCAGAGATGAGTCCCGTGTGGTTAACTAACCACGGCAAGCCTTTTCCTTGTATTAACTCAAAGATTTCATAGGAAACCCAGACTTACATCATGTAGTTCATGGCATTGCTTCCAGATTAGTATTGATTCATATGTGGGCAGCTGACTTAATGTGGCCCAAACAGACTCAAGAAATGGAGTTTTCTCCATTATTGGGACATGAATTCCTGTCCCCTTTATATAATCTATGTATGAATAACAAAGCATTATCACACTAATTGTTCTTATTAGTACTCACAGAAAAAAGCCTTAATATGAAACATTTCCTTCTTCAGGACATGATATAAGAATTTGCTTGCTGTTAAAACAAGTTAAGAGTAGGGAATTCTGTTGCCTGTCTTGAAGTCATTTTGACATTTCTGTTCTTATGTATTAACACACAGGTGTATCTGTGACTTAGTTCTAAATTTCTCAACGTTGTAGTAGCACACTGGTGTGACAGATGTTACAGGAGAGGTAGCATCAGATCCCAAGAGCTAGTAGGCCATCAGGTGGGTCCTGGGCAGCCAGAATCTTCAGGTCACTTATTTCCAGCCATGAACAGTGCTTTCTATGACTGTTATTAACTTATTTGAAAGCAGTACCATTGAAAATGACAATGAAGTGATAGTCTAGAGGGTCTCATTTATAATTCAGAGCAATTCAATGGGTTGTGGTTGAGTGGACATGAGTATTCTAGTCATCTCTTCAAATATAATAATTTCATATGTGGCTTGCACTAGAAAACTTAATCTTTTCCTAGGATACACATTCATTCAGAATGGGTGAGGTCTAAAAATAGTTTACAGCTCTACAAGAAGAGGTGGTATATAATGTGAGTTCTTCTTATAAACTTTCAATAGGCAATATTTTGCTTGAACTTTTTTAATGTATCCACTACCTTCATAGAGTTAATGCAATTTTTTGTAATATATTTAAAATGTAATAATATATTTAAAAAGCATCCCACTAATTAAAATAACAACAATTACAATATGTTTTCCTATGGTTTATTCTCTAATAATTAGTTTTGAACCATTGATGAATTATATTTTTGCTCCCTAGAAGCTCATTCCAAGTTACTTTTAAAATCAATTATTCCTAAAGAGATGTATTAATATGAGATTAACTGGTTATTAGTTACTGAAATTTTTATTAAAACTATATGCAAAGCCTTATGAGGGTATACAAGAAAGTTCTATAATCATGCAGTGGGTAGTTATGGAACTCAAAGTAAAAGATTATTTTCCTGAAGAGGTATATTTTTTAATCGCTTTTAAAATATTTCCCAAACCAATTGGTATATAACTTTTAATAGCTTGAATAGCATAAAATATATCAGTATAAGCATACTACTAATTTATGTGCATCAGGAACATTGAAATTTCAAAAAATAAAATAAGCTCTAGAGCCCCAGAGATGGGTTTGGAAATAAATTTCTACATTAGGAAGTAGAAGTAGGCATTCATAGTACATTTCTGCTCCCTGACTTTATTCCTAGTCTCAGGGTTACTTTATAGTCCCATTGCATAGTAGTTATAAGGAGTCAGTTATAATCTTTATTCCTTTTCTAATTTTAAAAGGTAATTTCTGTTTTAATATATTTTAAATTTTTAGTTTAAATAACTATATCAGAAGTGGCACTCCTTCTGTATTCACACACATATATTATGTTTTCCTGTATATTTTTAAATCCAACTCTTTACAAAAAAGTAGTTGTTTCAGAAATCAAATTTGTAAGAATGCTTCTGAATGTGAACACATCCCAATGTCCAGATTCACATGATGAGCCCTAAAAATTCAGCACAGTCATGTATTATTCCTTCAGTCAATGCTTTGATGCAAACATGAACAAAACTTTACCTTTTGTCTCTGATAAGTTGGCTGGAACAGTCTGGAATTCAAAGAATTCTCTGGGGATCTAGATACCAAAGGAGAACAAAGGAAAAATAAACATAGAAAATATTTACTTATATGTGTGTGTGTGTATTTTGCATGTGACATAAAGTCTTTGTGCTCCACCTTGTACTATTTTAAAGTTATATTATCTGGGTTTCTAGCCTATATCTTGATCTTTATTTATGCAAACTACCAAATACACATGGTGAACGCTTTGTTTTTTCTCATACACACAGCTAATAATATTTTGAAAAACACTGAGATAGAAATGCTCTCCCTACCATCCACATATAAATTCTCTAAATGGTGATGGATGGTCAGTGGACCACAGTTTCAGTAAAGGTCAGTAGGTGTGGGTAAAATTGCAATATTTCCAGAATCTCTCATCTGGCCTTAGTTCATCTCCATGTCAATAGGTCTTTCCAAGGAGTGGAGAGAAGTAGTCCATCTCCATATCAGTAGATGATTACAAAGGGGGTGGAGAATGAGCACACACCAGGACTGGAGAGGTTTGATGGGGGTCCTTTTGCAGCAGGGTCATGAGAGACATAGGTGAGCAGAAGAAGACTCCTTGTAAGCAATAAACAGATTTCTTCCACTTTATTTCTACCTTTGACTGATTTCAGCTTCAGAGGTTATTTGTCCCAGGCTGGGAAGGAACATAGTCTCCCCTGGAGTTAAGGTAGGTATTACTCAAATGTTGAAAGTTAATGGAATATGGAGCACTGCAAAATTTCTGGTGTTTCAGAAATAATAAAGGTATGTGTTTGTCACCAAAATGACCAAAAAGTTTTCTATAAACATAGTAAACATCAGTTGGTTTGTGGAGAAAAGGAGTCTTAACTATCAACTATCACCTGTTGCAGTCCAGGAGGCAATGAGGAACAAAGAAGCTACTCACATCCCTCTCTTTGTCTCTAGCAACATTTGCATTTTCTTTCTTTTTTCTTTCTTTCACTAATATCCATAGAATGTATCTGAGGTATTAAGGCCAGAATTTACAGAATAAGGAAATAGGAACATGGAAGATGTTGGAAAGGAATCTATATTACCCAGAGTTCCTAGAATTGAAGCTGCATACAGAACCTGATGTGACTGGGTATTTATTTTCTCCTTTGGGAAATGTTTGACTGTGGTTTTGTAAGAAATAGTTCAATTTGGCAGTAACTGCAATTTTTTTTTTCTAAAAGAGAATATTTATTCTTTTAGGACAAGTGGGCATTTGTCAAGCTTCCCAACACTTAGTTTGTTTTATTGAGCTATAGTTGACATATAACCAGTTTAAGTATTCAGCCAGAGAAACAAGGACATCCTTCATTTGCCACAACATGGATGTACCTTGAAGGCCTTGTGCCAAAACTTTATTTTATGTAGGAATCACAATATAGGATAGGGCCTTTCTATTTCAAGTCTGTTTCTGAGTTGATTTTCCTCTTCTCACCATCTGGAGACTAAATCAAGAACCAGACTTAATTATGGCTGGTTAGCCCCTCACATCTGAGACTTTTAACCATGAGAGGTAAGAAATAGGTGCAATGTCTAAAATTATTCATGACAACCAGATAGATTTTTCAATTCCAATGTTGAAATAGCAAGTGACGAGGTGAGGCAAGTCCAGCAACATTACTGGCAATGCCTGTGAGTTCCATGCTGGCAGTGGCCAGGGGCAAAGGGCCTTGACTGTTAGGCCAAAGGCCATATCACAAACAGACTTCCTTTGTTTTCCTGATATTAGCTCCAAATTTCTCTTATTCTTGAGCCTAGTTTTCCAGATCTTGTTATTCAATTCTAAAAGCTGTTGTATGCTTATCCAATACAGTTTTTTTTTGCTTGCTTTAAACTACAAATATTGTCTATGCTTTTCAACCAACACCACATAAAATAATGGTCAAATACATTGCTAAAACACTGGATTAGATGCATTTAACTTGTTTTTTTTGTTACAAGAATTCTTTGAGCCTTGTGTATGTTAGTACACATTGTGCATCTCTGGATGAAGCAGTATGCAATGCACTGTAAAAGACATCATCTATCTGTTGCACTCTTTAAGTTTAAAATATATACTTATCAGTATATAAGGTTCTGATTATGAAAGCCAAGAACAAAATTAAGCCCTCATATAAAACAAGGAAATTTGAACACCTTCACTATCCTATTCCCTATCACACACACACTTTTTTTTTTAAATTTTTTATTAAGGTATTATTGATACACACTCTTACAAAGGTTTCACATGAGAAAAACAATGTGGTTACTACATTTACCCATATTATCAAGTACCCACCCATACCCCAATGCAGTCACTGTCCATCAGTCACACACACTTCTTTACAGAAATTTTATTTTTAATTTATCATTTAATATTTTTAAATTTCCCTGCCAAGATATTCTCATAGTGAGAATAGTTTGCAGCCATATTTATACCTATTATTTTGCATTTGCATTATTTTTGGAAGTAAAAATGTGCTGTCTGTAACTTTATAAAGTTATTTACCAAGTTTCTTGTTTTTGTTTCTATTTTGTTTTTGTATTGAGTCATCTCAGGTATTTCCATGTTACCTTTAAGCCCATGTACAAATTGGGTTTGAAGGATAAGTATTCTAAACCTTTGATTATCTGAGTAACTTTATGTTGTTTTCACATCCATACTAATGGTGAGGCCGAGAATAAAATTGTAAGCACTTCCATAAAGGTAAAAAATGTTTTCTCAAATATTTCTAAGTAATTTTTACAATTTCTTCTGACATTTTCTGTTTTACCAATAAAAGTCTGGGTTAGACTCATTTAGATTAGAATAAATCTAATAGTTTTATCATGCTTAAATTGACATTTTTTACATCTTATTTTTGTAGGAATTTTCTCTTTGAAAATTTAGATTTTGCAAAGTATCTATGGGTGCAACAACTCTTTAAAAACTTTGGGGAGCAATTTGTGAGCTTTAATCAATATTCTTGTTTATTTTTTAAAATTCTGTATATTTTTCTAATATTACGTTTTATTAATTTACCTGTTCCAATTGTCCTTATTGCTTACTCAAGCATACCAAAAATTCTTGAATTACATTTAGGCTTTAGACTGCTATAATCTTATGTTTTAATATTACAATCATCAGGTCTTTTTCATAACAGTGTTGGGGCACCTTACACATTTGTAATATCGTTATTATTTCAATATTTTCAATATTCTGAGATTGGCTATCCCAAATGAATGTCAATTTAATTTGTTTTGACTTCTTTAAATTCTGTATTATCTCACCCATGTGTAGTAGTTTAATCCCAGTTTTTTTAACTTTGAAGTTATCCTTCCATCTCTGTCCATTCTTCATATGGCATAGCTTTTTTTAATTCCTGTTTTATACAAACCACTTCATTTTGCAAGCTACTGAAATGAATTTCTAATTGTCTTCTGATAAAATCTGCAATTGTCAATAGATCACTTTCAGAGTCATAATTAGCAATAATTACTTTAGGATGTTTTTCCTTTACTTTTTGCATTGTTTCTGTATTTCATCAGACAGATAATTTATCTTCAGTGATAAAATTCTTTGGTATATGAAATCTACTTTATGTTCTTCATCTTTTTCCTATTAAAGATCTTTATTTGAAAGCAATGGAAACCAACTCTATCTTAAGCAAAAAGAGACTCACTGGAAACCTACTGGTAGGCTTACATAATTGAATAACAAGATGAAAACCAAGTCATGAGAAGAGTAGGAGTCAGGGGAGAACGGGACCTTCAGCAGCAAAACTAGTGAGCTTTTCATAGGTACTGGACTCACATGCTGCAGCTGTCCTTCCCTTCTGGCCTTGCAAGTCTCTGCTAAAGGTGAAAATTTCTGGGAACCAAATTCAATTTTCCTTGGATAATGCCCACATCTTTGTAATCAGAGGGAGGAATTTGTGATTGGAAACCTACTCGAAAAGAAAGGGAAGAGAGGTGCTAGTGTCAAAAGAAGGGGTGGTCAAAAGTGATATTAAGCAAAAAAATCTCATCCCGTGTATTTCCCTTTTTCAAGTATGACACCCCCGCTTCAGTTTCTGCCAGTTTCTAATTGGTCTTTAGTGCCCTCAGAGTTGTTTATTACATTTTATCTGAAGTTTATGATCGTCATCCATGGGAAGATATAATCCTATATAGTATGTTACCATTATTAGAAGCAGAAACCCTGTGTGCTTTTTGATTTTGTAAGGTACACTCAGAAATACTTATGTACAGACTTTTATATATGTGCATTAGATCAAGTTCATTTATTATGTAGTTCAAATCTTCAAACTTCTACTAACATTTTTTCTTCTAGTTACATAAATTACTGAGAAACTATGTTAAAATGTTCCACTCTGATAATGATTTCATTGTAATAATGAAAATTTAAGTTATATATTTTGAAGATATATTATTATATCCTTTATAAAATGTCATTATCTCTAATAATTATTTTGCCTCAAAGACTTTTTATTCTTATGAATGAGGTTATACCAGCTCTCTTTTGGCAAGCATTCCCATGCTACACCTTTTTCCCATTGTTTTATCTATGAGTTTCTGTTTTCCTGAAGTTCAAGTCTATTCTAGGTAGAAAACAGTGAGGTATTGTTCCATTACCTTCAAGTCTGTTGCCTTTAGATGATTCATGGAAGCTTTTAATCTATTTGTGTGGAGAAAATTACATGTATGTGTGTGTATTTTAAAACTTCTGATGTTATGATTAACTATTTACCCAGATTGGTAGAATTAGTTCCTTCTTTCATCCATTCTCTTCTATTTCTATTATTTCTGTTGTCTGGTTTGGAAATTACATTTCTTTTTCTATCTTTTAAGGGTTGCTCTAGAAACTAAATGCATTTTTAGTTTTAATTCTAATGTTAGTCAATACCTACAGCTTCCTCTAGAATTTTATGAGACTTTTCACTACTTTTATAACTGCACCAACGTTTATAAAATTGTTCATCTTAATTTTCTTTATGTATCATTTAAAGAACTCAGAGGTAAATTTTAGCCTAAATGCTGAAAAGTTATTATCCTTCAATTTCAATTATATCCTTTAGCATTTAATTTAGTGTTAAGTTCTACTGATGCCAAATCACTAGTCTTGGTTTATCTTAAATAGCTAGCACACTTTCTTATTGAACTGTATTTTTCATGAATATAGAATTCTGTATCTTTTATCACATTGCTGTTATTCTATTATACTGCGATCTCATGGTTTCCTATTGTGAAAACAGCTGTCTAATTGCTGTTTCTGTAATCTGTCTTTTGTTTTCAGGCTGCTGGCCTTTTGTTTTCTGTAGTTCACTTTTATCTTAATGGGAATTTGCTGACCTGCTTAAATCTATTTATACTTGTCTTTCATCACTACTTAAAACATATAATCTATCATTTCTGTAGTTATTGACTTTGTCCTTTTGAAAAGCTCTCACTTCTACTGGAAACATTTAGACATATATTAGACCTTTTAACCCTTTTCTCTGTTTCTTCTACTTCAATATGCTTTCATTTTATTTCTCCTTATTGCACTTGGGCCATTTTGTAGTAGTTCTGTTATTTTTAGTAGGTGTTTCTTTGTTTCAATTTATGGAATTCACTCTTATATTTTCCTACATACATTCTCAAGCTTATACTTTGCTCCTTTAAATATTGTAGGCATAACTATTTAACTTCTGTCTGATGGTTCTATGATTTAAAGTTATATTCTGTTTATCTTGTCTGTTGACTTGTTTCCAGATATTCCATTATTCTGTTATCTCTGACAATATGCTGATCCTCTCTCTCTCTCTCTTCCCTCACTCTCTCATTCTTGCTTGCATGCACACACACACACACACACACACACACACACACACACACACACAGACATTATATTGCATATACTTGTTCCAGGCACACTTCCAAAAGATTTATGAGATTGATTAACTTAATTTTCAACAGGGACCCTACAGGTTAGTTGGTTAGTTACTTTTACATTCACTTTACAGTTGAGGAAACAGAATCACAGACAACTGTAGAGGTAATTTCCTCCAGAAGTTTTGCATTTGCAGGTATTACACATCCCGGGCCACCTTAAATTAAGCTCAAAATTTGGAAGTCCCTAGACAACCTAACTCAAATCCCAATCTACAGGTATGCTCCAAGGCTGGGTCATTCATGTTTTACCCTTTCTTGGACTCTATTAGCTTTTAATATTCTGGTTTGGTGTAAGTATGTGTCTGGTCAGACTCTCCATTTTATTTCAGCCATAGGCTTTAATTTCTGTCTCTTTTATCTGAGGATTCCATCACAACAAAAGTTCACATGGTCTGGAACATGCCCCAGTTCTGTGTTTGTTATCCTGCTTGAGATATCATCTTTTCTGTCACTATGTTTTCCAAGACTTTGTTCTTCTTTTCACTTTCATTGGATTCATTTAGTAATCCATTTTTTATTTGTTTACATACATTCTTGACTTAAAATAGTCAAAACCACTAGTTTATTCCCTATTACACACAAATACCTTATAATGTCTAAATACCTATTTCTTGTTCCATTTCACAGGCATTTTCATACTTTCTTGTATTTATTCACTGTATTATTTTTGTTTGCTTCTGTATAGAAAATGTTTTCTTTAAGCTTATCCACTTGTTCATGTATATTAATATTTTGCATCCATTGATCATGCATTCTATTCTTATATTCATCATTGCTTTCAAAGTGCTCAGGCATTTTAAAACTATGATTTTAAAAATTAATCCAGCATTTCCTTTTCATTACAATGGATATATGGGTCTTATATAGCTACTCCATCTTTCCCAGAAGTAAAAGTAAACCATGATTATTTTATTATTTCCATTCTCTCTATTCTCTTTTTCTGGAATCCCTGTTAGATGTTCTTTGGATCTTTTTATTCTACCCTCCATGTCTTTTGTCTTCTCATATATTCTATCTTGCTAATATTCTGCATTCTGAGTTATCCCTAGTATTCATTCTCTAGTTTGTTGATTGTCCCTTCAGGTAGGACTGAGCTGCTCTTTGAACTGGCCAACAAAGCCTAAAATGTTTATTCTCCAGCCTTTTACAGAAGAAGTTTTCCAGCTCCTACACCAGAATGATTTTGTATTTCCTCTGAAATAACCTTCAGTGTGTATCAATGTGCCGAAAAGTTTGTATATGCTAATTTTTCATTTGCTGATTCAAGACCATACAATTCATCAGTTGAAGCCAAAGAATAATGATGTATTTCCATTCCTAAGGTTACAAATTCTCAGAGAAAAATACACATATTTTTTTTTCCCTAACAATAGCTCTAGTACTGATAAACAAACTTCCTCTTCACTGCCTTGTGTTGGCTAATGAGTTTCTTTCTTGCCTACCATTTCATTATAGACATAGCTATTATTCTCCTCCTCATTGGTGAGTGCTAAAGCCAGAATTTGTAAGTCTCTGTGCCCACCTTTCCTGCAAAGTCAGAGCAATTGGTCATACTGGTAATAAGTCTCTTTTGTGTTCTTGGCAGAGGTCACTTTCCTTGTTTTCCTATAACTTTAGGTATATGTATATATGGAAATTTCTAATATTTTTAATATTAGCATTTGTTATTGAGATTTTTCAGGTAAATTGCCTTGACATATAGACTAAATCTAATTCTAAAACTCAAGCTGTACTTTTTCATATATATAAAACCTAAACTTCTCAATAAACATGAGAAAGCCATTTGAAAGAAGAATGCTTGGTAAATATAGTCACACACCGTGGTAAATATCACTGATGCAAGTAACAACTGTGAAGTCAGCCTGAGTTTCATTACATATGTGAGATAAACACCAATGAAGCTTATTTTTAATAAACTAGAGTACAAATAATACATTGTACAAATTATGTGATGCAAGAATAGTTACTCTTCTAATTAGTAAAGTGCAACAAACATATTAGGAAAAATATGTTTATATATATATATATGTATGTATAAATAAGATATATATATATATATATATATATATATATATAAGTCCAGTGTATGATGACTTAACCAGATTGGTTTTTGAAATAATAATTTCCCAATACAGTCTCTCAGTATGTTTCATTTACACAAGAGAAAACTTTTTAATTCTAAGAGTCTTCATTTACGCTGGTAATTTCATAAGAACAAATGATTAATTACTTTGAACAATCAGTTTTACAGAGAATCATAATTCTTTATTTAAAACACACAAAGTAAGCAAAGGACAAGCTTATGCATAAAACATAAAGAAAAATTCAGTCTTTTAGTAAAACTGAAATCAGTGTTGAAATATTTCTTTAGACAAAGTTGGTTAAAATCTTCCTAACTTATAATTATATTTTTAAGTTCAATTGACTCCACATAGCAGTGGAATTTTAAGAAAACATACTATTTTAAGAAATAAATAGTGTATTTAAAGTGTTGACATTTAGAAAATGCAGGTTTTGTGAAATTTGAAGTGTGTTCTAGAATCAAAATATTAAAATAAATGAATGGCAGGTTACATTTAATGGAATAAAAACAGAAGAATATTGTAAATACCTGAAGACTCAAGGCAGGGCTCTATTATAAATATTCCCCTTTCAATCAAGATTAATAACCAAATTTAAAATCACTAAAACAAATAATGTGTGTTTATCTTAGGGATCCAATCCATGCTTCTGAATCCTGGTTGCATAGTAGAATCACATGGCTAGTTTTAAAATAGTCTAGTCCCATCAAAACAAAACTTCAGTTTTGAAGAAGAGCTATGTGTAGTTTGAAATGTCTCACATTATCTTAATATGGAGGACTTCAAAGTGGATTGAGGGGGTTTTTGGGGTAAGAGAAATGTTCCATATACTGATTGTGGTGGTATACAGTAACACAACTACATACATTTTTCAAAACTCACTGGATAAAGTTATTATACCTCAAAAACTGACATTAAAAATCAGTATTACTCCACATTAACAGAAAATATAATATATGGATGAGATTAAGTACCAATGAGTCTTGCTAGGCTATATGCAGCACACACCAACTGCAAATACTTAAACTGCCTGAAATATCAAGAGCAAATATGTCTGAGAGTGACACAAAAGTGAGAGTTCGGACATGACAGAATTTATTTTTCTTTTTTCTCATTGCTTTGAAATTAATTTTAAAAATGAAGTTTATAGAAAGTTGTATGAGAAAACATCAAATTAACTTTATATAAATTATTTAGCTGTATCAATTTACACCTTTAAGTTTGAGTGCTGGGAGAAAGTAAAACTTCTGGTAGCTCTAAAAACTATCTTTATAATGCTCAAAGAAAGGTCAACAGCAATTGTGTTTTTGTGTTTGATTTTTATTCACAGGATAAAATGTTATTTTTACTTAACTTTGGGAAAAATAATTTTAAAGGAGCTGATTGCTTCAACAAAATACATAAAGTTTGAATAAAATATAACAAAGTTGTAATTTTAGTTATTTGCCACTGCACAAATATTGTTTGGCTTCATTTGTAAAGGGTCATCAGACAGCCTCAATTCTTCACCAATAACTTTAACCATGACTGAAAATATTTGGCTTTTTTATTTTACTTATTCTATTATTTATCTTCTTATTGAAAATATCTTCCTTTACTTTTTGCTTCCAATTTTTAACAATTTCATCTAGAAGGAGACCAATAATAATCTTGATTATTAAGAGAGGATGTCATTGTCCTCCTATTTAGGAAATAAAGACAGTAATATAGTTTCAAAATGTCAAAGTGAGTTTCTAATAATTCTACTGTGAATAGCATTAAGGACAAACAAAATAAACTGTGGCAGTTCATGAAAATAATAAAGGATGACATCAATAGACGAGAAAATTTATGAATTTTGGAGTAGATGAAGAATATTGTATCCAATTGCCAGAGAAACTAATCATTTCCTGTTAGTTACTCAATTTAGTTCACAAAGCCTATTGCTTGCTAATGGGCAAGTGGACATGCTTCTCTAAGAGCAGCCCAGAAATTTTATCATTATCAGAGAAGAAATTACTATCAGCAAGAATAATTTTTGTTACTACAAAAGGCAAAGGGTAAATAACATTAGATCAGAAATTTCAAAATTATTCTATTTAGCAGGCAATGGCCAGTTGGTAGAAATTTAGGTTTAATATGGTAGAAATTACTTGGTAAGTAAATTGAGGAATATGGCACTAAAATAGAGGAAGTAGCAAGTTAAAAGAAAACTTGTCAGAAAATAACTGAACAGACAATAAATCCCTTATAAAAATTCAACTTTTTTCTAGGCTTTTAAAATACAATTCTTTAATAATTATAACTATATACACTAATTTTAACTATTTTATTAGTCTGATAGGGCTGTAATAACAAAAAAAATACTGCAGACTGGGTGACTTGAACAATAGAAATTTCTTTCCTCACAGTTTTGGAAGATCGAAGTCCAAGGTCACAGTGCCAGCAGGGTAAAGATCTGGTGAGACCTCTCTTCCTGGCTTGCAGGTAAGCCTTCTTCTGCTGTACACTTGCATGGCCTTTCCTCTGGGCTTCTGAGGGCAGAGCTCTCTGCTGTCTCTTCCTATTCACAAGGAGACACAGGTCCTATCAGATCAGGGCACTACTCTTAAGACCTCATTAACCTTAATTACTTCCCTAAAGGCCCTATCTCGAAATACGGTCACACTGAGGATTAGGGCTTCAACATATGAATTTTGAAGGGACACAATTCAGTCCATAAAACCATAAATACTGGTTTTACAACTGTACCACTGTGTAAAGGCAATGGAAGAGATGAAAACACCTGGAAATTAAAAATAGAGCAAAAAAATGGAACGCAACTGAAAGTAATAAACATAATCTTGAATAGCATTGTAAAGACACGAACAGCTTTTAAATACAATTTTAGGATCTTTTCCAGAGCTCAAAATGAAAGGAAGTAGACGCTAAGTTTCAAATCCATTTATTACTTACAAACTGCAGTCCAAGGCCTTCTTTCTTTCCTGCTCCAGAAAAAGCAAACCAGCCCTCCCCCTCACCTCTCAGGTACAGATAAGCCTTCTGTTGCCCAGGTAATTACCCATTGATATGGAGATGAATTTCTCTACACCCCTGAGGATATGCGAATGAACTAAAGTCAGGGGAGTTATTCCGGAAATATTACAATTTTACCCACATAGGTCTAGGGAAAAGAAGGTGATGTAATTTTGGGTGAATTATTGCCAGTTTAACAAGCTCAGAATTTTCACACTCCTAAACGAATTTTTGTTTACCCTTTAGGAGTGCCCTTTTGCTTTATCTCTTTAATAGCTGACCATACTCAGAATACTCAGTCACTAACTGAACAGGAATCCATGTACTGTAGAAATCTATAGCTGTTGATTCTAGATAATATAGTCATTTCTCTATGAGAATGGATATAAAAGAATTCATCAATATGTAAAGAAAGCAAACAATATAATAGAAAATCAAATTAAACAGTGGACATATCTAAAAGACAATACAGGTTAACTAAGAAACAGACAAAATATTTTATAAGAGTGGGAACATCTTTAACAGTCAAAAGGATACTGCTCCATAAAAAATGACTGTATAGTTATGATAAATGGAACTCAGGATTAACTATGACTTTAGAAATTAAGTCTATGACATCTGAAATTATTTTAAAAATCACTGGAATATAACTAGTAGAATATAAATACAGCATGCTTGAATACTAAACTAACTGGAAATAACTAAGTAAATATGCCAGAAAAAATAGAGTCTTGAGGAACAAAGTGTGGGAATAACACTTATATTCTTAAGTATTAATTATTAAATTATATATACCTTATGCTATATATAGGATAAATATATATAAACTTTTAACTTCAAGTTTCCCTTTCTATGACTAATGCACATCAAAATGAATTACTTAAGAATTAATTTTTTAAAAAAAAGAATATATATATATATACATAATAAGAAAAAAACCCTGCATTTTATATTCTTGATATAGGAAATTTTTTAAAATTGACACAAAATAAAGAAGCCATACTATATTAATATAAAAATAAATAAAATATAAATAAAAATGTTTAGATCAAACTACAGAAATATCATTAACAAGGGAAATAATTTTTTCAATATTTATTAATTTGAAATAATTATATGTGAAGTAATTTTAAGTTTTAAATACAGCCAATGTTAAAAAAAAAATCTTGTGATTTCTCATACATGATCTGAAAGGTAGAGCACTTGTCTCTTAGATCATGTAACTTTGAGGATATTCACTAAGTAAGTGAAAAAACAAGATTTCCAGTTGGCCAAAAGGTGGGAAAAAATACATGAAGAGGAGCAGGAAATGACTGTTAATTTTGTTTAAATCTTTAAACTTAGCCCTATAGAACTCTTACATTTCCTGATTCCTGGCCTCTTAAATCTCTTTCCTTAGGAAATTAGTTCTGTATTTTTTAATATATAATAATGTGTGTTTAAGTTGACTTAGCTGAGATTCTATCCTTATCACTATATTAGCATTTTATAACTTAAGAGGCTTGTTCTTATTAAAATATTTAATCATGGCAAAAGAGCTCAAGTGTCTTAACAAATATACATATATATTTTATTTATATGATATATAAATACATATAATGTATTTATAATATAAATATACTATATATTAATGTTAGCCCTGGCCAATTAATTCAACAGTTCAGTGAATTAATCAAGAATATGTTTTTTTCCATCTCTCTAGGCAGGTATACTTTGTATTGACTTTTTGCAACTTAGATCTCTTCATGGGCAGGAGATAATTTCAGAAATATCGCAAATCGTAGGGAGAACAAAGGAGGGTTTTCTTCCCTTCTTTTTTCTGTCTACCTTTTTTTATTTTTTGTAAAAATACAGCTCTTTTCAATAGCTCTTGGCAGATGCAGCCTTACATTTCCTTGACCAAAATAGTCATAGGGAAAAATCAATCAAAAACTAGTAAGTTTAAATGTCATGTTTCACTTCTACTTAACATGCTTTAGACCCAGAAATAATAATAGGGTTCCCTTCCTGAATTTGAGATATGTGGAAATAATTGGGATTCTGTTGATAATGAGGAGTTTAATGGGTATAATGCTTGCATTAAATGCATTAAATAAAAATAATCTGAAAACTCTAAAATCTGTAATGTGTCAGAGGTTCCAGAGACCACTTCAGGCTCTACGATTCACTACAAAGACTTACAGGACTCAGAAACTGTTACCCTCACAATTACAGTTTATTATCGTAAAAAGATACAGCTCAAAATCAGCAAAGGGAAAAGGCACATTGAGTGAAGTCCAGAGAAATTAGGCACAACATTCAAGTGTCCGCTCCCAAGAGCACATTTAATTCTCCCAGCAATGATATGTAACAACACATGGGCAAAGTGTTGCCAAGAAGCACATTTCACCAGAACCTCATCCGAGGTGTTTATGGGGCCAGTCACATAGACATGCAGTTCCCACATGACTGACTTCTGCAACATGACACACTGTAGCATACACCCCACCCACAGAATGAAAAACATGTTTTCTATAAATCACATCATCATTAGACCTTATCTGGTCAAGCTGGTAGACTATGGTTCCATACCTCAGGCATACAAACACTCTCGTCAGACAGAAGTTTCTGAAGACTCATAGGTAGTCTCCCAGGCTAAGGGCCAGAGCTGCAGACAGGTCTTTCCTTGGCATGTACAGGAATTGAGCAGTTTGATCCAATTTAGTTAAACCTTTCCTGCTTGTCCAAAATGCTATTTAAGAATGTAAATAAAACACAGTAAGGTATTTTAGCAAACTTTTTTGGAAATGTATAAATAGTAGATAGCTCAATTTTCACAAAGTGAACAATCATGCATACATTATGAACAAATTACCTTCAAGTTACCTTTCCTGTCCAGTTAACTGTTATCCTGATTGTTAACACTGTAGATTACTTTGCCTACTTTTGAACTTTTAATATTGAGTAATGAAATATACACTCTTTTGAGATTGGTATTTTTATTCAATAGCATGTGAGATTCACTTAAGTTTTCATGTGTTTATCATTCATTCTCATTGCTGGATAATATTCCCTTATCCATATATTCCATATGTACATCTGTAACTCTGGGGGGAAAATTCCAGGAAAAAATAACTTTGAAACTGAAATCAGTCAAAAGAAGAAATAAAGTAGGAGAAACCCATTTATTTCTTACAAGCAGTGGTCTCATGTCTCTCTTGACCTGGTAGCAGAAGAACAGAGAGTTCACCCAACCTCGCCAGTCCAGATAAGCCCTTGCACACCCTTGTAATTACCTATTGATATGGAGTTGCACTAAGACCAAGTGAGAGATTCTGGAAATATTGCAGTTTTACTCATAACATCCCTTATATGTATTTACTACAATGTATTTACCCATTTTACTCCTGATGGATTATTGGGAAATTTTCTATTTGGTACCATTATAAATAATACTTTAATAAACAATTTTGTACATTAGGTGAAAAGTTTATACATTTCTGTCAGGTTATAATAACAGAATTAACTGAAGCATTGGGTATTCAGTTCCTGTGGTCTGAATGCTTATGATCCCCAAAACCTAGAAGTAGGGTATTGCTCTAAGACATACCTAAAATATGGGAACAGTTTTATAATTGGGTAATAGGAAAAGGGTGGAAAAGATTGGAGGTGCATGCTAGAAAGAGCCTGGCTACCAATGGACAGTTAAGGGTGATCCCCTTTTTTTAAGTGTATTTTTTTATTAAAGTATAGTTGACATAAATATTATACTTATTTCAAGTATACAACAAAGTGATTCAACAGTTAAACATATTATTTTATCCTCACCACCACTGGTACAGTTACTGTCAACAGAGAAAGATGTTACAGGAGCATTGACTATATTCTCTGAGCTGCCTTTCCACCCCCATGACAAGATTTTATTATGATTGAGATTTATATGCCTCCTTATCCCCCTCAACAGCCCAACTTCTCCCCCTTGGTAAACACCAGTCACTTTTCAGTGTCTGATCTATTGCTATTTTGTTTGTTTTGTTTTCTTTTAGATTCCAAATGTAAGTGAAATAATATGGTATTTGTATGTCTCCACCAGGCTAATTTCACTTAGCATAATAAGGAGTGATTCTCTTAAGGGCTCAGAGGAAAAGGAAAGCTGTAGAGAATCCCTCAGTCATCTTGAGTAATATTTCAGGGATCATGAACAGAATGTTGGTAGAAATATGGACAGTAGAGGTCATTCTGATGAGGTCTCAGACAGAAATGGACATATTGGAAACTGAAGAAAAGATTATCCTTGTTATAAACTGGCAAGATCTTGGCTGGGTTCCAGTGCCATGCCTTATGGCTGCACCAGGTGTGGAATCTGCAGGCCCTGATGCGGCTAGCACTGAGTCTGAAAAGCACAGAAGTTATGGCTGACTTCACATAGATCTCAAGAGATGGAAGGTGTGAGTAAAATTGCAATATTTCCAGAATCTCTTACCTGGCCATAGCACCTCCATATCAATAGGTGTTTCCAAAGAGTGGAAAGAAGTAGTCCATCTGAATATCAATAGGTAATTACAAGGGGAAGCAAAGACACACCTGGATCAGAGAGGTTGGGTGAGGTCCCTTTTTGCAGCCAGGTCATGAGAGACACAGGCGAGTGGAAGTGGATGACTGCTTGAAAACAATAAATGGGTTTCTTTCACTTTATTTCTCCCTTTGACTGGTTTAGGTTTCAAAGGTAATTTTCCCTGGGCTGGGAACATATTTCCTCCAAGAGTTACACTTGGTTGTAGTTGGCAGGACCTCTGAACATGAAATCTGTCTTCATGGGTACAAAGCTTGGGCAGGCTGCCACTATAGATGGTGGGGAGATAACCCCACTGTGGATGGTGTGGAGGCCTCAGTCTGCTTTGGTGGGGGGTGACAACTCACCCTTGCCTCTAGCAGTGGTAGAGGGTGGTGCTTCACCTGATAATACCCCATCCATGGGGCTTCCACTTGGGGAGCCCCCAGTGGGAAATTGGCCTAGGGTGAACCACCTCCTAGAGGGGTGGAGCTTTCCCCAGAATTGGGGAAGGGTGGAGACACTAGAAGCTGTGGAATTAGCCCTCCGTGAGATAGCCAGAGGATCTGCATTTCAGGAGACTGTGGGGGAGGGGGAGGAAAGAGTGGTGCCTTCAGCCTCAGGGATGGTAAAGGAAACGTTGGGAGAGGGTGGTGGAGTGGAGTTGAGACCACTGCCTGAGGCACCAGCACCTCCCATATTAAAGGCCCACCAGGCTATAACTAAGAAAATAAAACCACAACAACCAAGGGCTCCTCGAGGGGGAGGAGCTGCCCCCTCCCCAGGTTGTGGAGCACTCCATACTCCACTCATATACCCACAATGAGCTCTGGGACATGGCCATCCAGTTTTGGCAGAAGCCATTGGAATTTCTGCCAACATGGCTTTTGCGTCTTTGGGACATAGTGGTAGAAAACATTGTTATGTTGGGTTCTGAAATGGGTAGCCTGTTTTCCCTGGTGACTGACCTTCCCTCCAGCTGTGGTTGCAAAGTGTCTGTCACACCTGAAGGAATCAGATGCTTCTGGATTGGCTGACAGCAGCCATCACAGCAGTTTGGCCTAATCAGAGTAACCACTCTTACTCACTAGCTGGAAAACATATGCAGAGCTCCAGCATGTGTTACAGGAGTTGGACATGAAGAAAAGAATAAAAAATATGGAACCCTAGGGCCACAAAGAGGAGTTTTTAACCATAGGAATGAGAACTCTGGTACACCATACAGCTCTTTCATGTCTCCTTTGAGTCCCTAGTGACTCTACTTGCCCCACACATAAGGGAACCTGTAAGTGAGGCTACTCATACTTTAGTAGATCTGAGGGAAATTGAAACAATATGAGCACAGAAAAAAGGGCAGACTATGGCTGACAGGAGAGGTGCCAAGGGACCTGTGAAGGTCTCCAGTACTCAGACGTGGGTTGATTTGATAAAAGCTGGGGTAGTGGAAGAGATACATGATGGGCAGCCCAATAGGATCTTGTTAGAATTGTGACAACAATTAAAGCCAGAACAGCATTTCCACCCACTGAGGTCCAGGACAGGTAATCTGGAGACAAAGCCCCTTAGGACCTGTGTCCCTGCAAGACTTCCTGATGGGCAGTACTCAGGCTCTGCCTAGGCCCTCTCCACACAGTTGGATGATTGATTGTCGTAGTTTGACTGAGGTGGGGTCAAGGACCCAACCTTGGGGAACATGTTGGGGACTGGAAGCCATGTGTAGAATTAGCAATTCACGTGCACATTTCTCCCATCTGTGAATATATTTTGGGGGTAAATATCCTGCAGGGCCTTTGGTTACAGACCACTGCGGGGGAAATCAGACTGAGGGTACTTGTGGTAAAGGCATTTCTGAGGGAACATGCTAAACACCCACCAGTATCTCTGCCTGTACCTTGGTGGGTGACAAATACTGAGCAGTATAAATTTCCTGGGGGATACAAAGAAATTGGAGAAACTGTACAGGAGTTGGAGAAGGTGGGCATCATAAAGGCCCCTCACAGTCCTTTTAATTCCCTGGTGTGGCCAGTGAAAAACCCAGATAGCTTCTGGCATTTGAAAGTGGATTACAGGGAACTGAATAAAGGCACACACCCTTTGCATGCTGCTTTCTCCCTCTATAGTAGCCCTTATGGACACCGTCAGTCATCAGTCATGAACTAGGGATGTATCATTATGTTTTGGACCTACCACTACCACTGTGACAGTATTACAAGAGTTTTGTGGTCTTTTGGGCTACTGGAGAGTATTTATCTTGCACTTCGCACAAATTCTGAGGCCCTTATACAAGGTTCAAAAGGGAATCAGGTGGGACTGGGATGAAACGTGCAGCTACTTTTACTGCTGCTAAGTGAGCTACTGATTTCTTCTATATTGACATAGAACAGGAAAGTCAGAAACAGCTTAAGTTGGAAGGCCAGAAATGGACATTCACTGTCTTTCCACAGGATATCTCCACAGTCCCACCATTTGTCAAGGACCTGTAGCCCAGGACTTGGCCACATGGAAGAAACTGTAAATGGTGCAACTGTATCACTACATTGATGATATTATGTTTACATCATACTCTCTTGCAGATTTAGAAGGGGTAGCTCCTAGGCTGCTGCAACATCTACAGGAAAAAGGATGATCTGTGAGCAGCACCAAGGTTCAGGAACTAGTTTCTCAGTAAAGTTCTCAGGGGCTGTCTGATCAGGTAAAACTCTAGTTATCCCAGAAGCAGTCATAGACAAAGTCCAGGTGTTCTCTAACCCTACCACTGTGGCAGTATTCCAAGAGTTTTGGGATCTTTTGGGCTACTGGAGAGTGTTTATCCTGCACTTCGCACAAATTCTGAAGCCTTTATACAAGGTTCAAAACGGAATCAAGTGGGACTGGGATGAAACATGTGCAGCTACTGGTACTGCTGCTAAGCGATCAGCCAAGGCTGTACAGGCTTTGGCTGTAATTGCTCATCAAGACCATGTGAGCCAGATGTTCACATAACTGGAGATAGTTATGAGTAGGGCCTTTGGCAACAGCTTGAATAGATGCACCAACCTACTGGAATCTGGTCACAGCTATGGGAAGGAGCAGAGGTCTAGAACACCTTGATAGAGAAGAAATGGGCTGCCATGTACCACACCTTGCTGGCTACAGAGCCCATCACCAGAAAAGCTCTGACCAAGGTAATAACAAACTAACCCATCGCAGGGTGGGGTCTTTTGGACTACTGGAGATTATTTATTTTGCACTTGGCACAAATTCTGAAGCCCTTATACAGTGTGAGAGTGGAACCAAAAGCCATGAAGTGGCGTGGCACAGATGCCTACACTGGCCAAATGGGCACATATTTATAGCTTCATGGAGCCCTCTCCACTGGCCCCTTAAGTGGAGAATTCCAACACTTATTAAGGCCAGTGATGTAATACCAATGGAAATCAGGAAACTTGATTTTGAGCCATTGGTAGCCAAGAGTCCTTATCAGGAAGGAAAAGCCTATATTCATGATGATGCTTGGCATACAGATGGCTCCAGTCATGGGAAGCCCCCAAAGTGGAGGACTGTGGATTTCCATCTTAAGACTGAAACAATATGGATGAAGGATGGCAAGGGGAAGAGCAGTCAATGGCTGGGTTATGGGAAGTATGGCTTGTGATCATCCAGGAACCTTCCCCAATAGTTGCACTGACAGCTGAGCCATCTATCAGGGACAGACACTGTGGCTACCAACATGGTACCATGTCAATTGGATGTTTGGTCACTGGTCCTCTTGGATGCAAGAGTTGTGGTAAGAACTATGGGCCTCTGGTCAGACTAAGACTGTTACTGTATATCATGTGACAGGCCATTTGCCTTTGGCATCCCCAGGGAATGATGAAGCAGACACACTGGCCCAGATGCACTGGCTAGAAGGAAAGTCTGCCTCTGATGTAGCCAATGGTTACATCAGCATTTGTTGCATTTGTGGCAAAAGACAATGTGGGCTGTAGCCCATCAGTGGGTCTTGCCACTGACCTGTGAAGAAGAAGAACCCAGAATGAGTGCCTTGTGTGCTCTAAGATGAACTTACAACAAGTCCTGTAGCAACATGGGACAATAGCAACAACCCTTGTTGTGGCAGATAGACTGTATTGGGCTTCTGCCCATATTAGGATATCTGCTTGCCATGACTTGTGTGGACACAGTTACTGGACTGTTAGTTGCTTTTCCTGTACATCGTGCAGATCAGCAAATGATCAAAAGAGGCCTAGACCATCTTTTTGCTGCCTATAGTCAGCCACAGGTGATTGAGAGCAATCAAGGTACCCACATTATTGGACATGTGTGACAAGAATGGTTGCAGAAATTAGGAATAAAGTGCAAGTTTCATGTACCATATAACCCTACTGGGGCAGGCATGATAGAGAGGTACAGTGGTTTGTTGAAATCTGGCCTGAAGTCAGACACCAGTAGTCTATGGGGCTGATCACTTTGCTTATGAACAGTGCTATGATGTTTGAATGAGAAGTCCTGAAAAGGAGCCTAGAGCCCTGTGGATATGCTAACACACATTGCTTCCTCTTCTATACAACTGTATGTACAAACCAAAGTGGAGTTATTGAAACCAGAATATGGCCAGCAGAGCAACATCCTGCTGCCAGCCCCTATTGCCTAAACCCTTGAGACTCTGTTGAGTGGATGTGGTCCTGGACATTTTGACATATGGACCAGTGGTAGGTGGCCCTGTGGCACCTTGAGGAAAAGGCCTGGAAGCTGGCCTTGTTTGTATTCCTGGTGTAACAGCAGAATTGCCCTCAAAGATCCCAGTAATGTACCCAAAACATCCGGGAGGTAAGAGCGTCTTATGGGGAAGTTTTGTTTTATCTTTATGGCCAGTGAATGTACCTCCCATAGCCCTATATATTGACCCATCGGTAACTCCCACAGGGAGGGGCATGAAAGTCTGATATACTAGACCAGGAGGAGATTCCATTCCTGCCACTGTCCTATCACAGGACCACTCTCTTGCATGCATCCTCCCTGATGGATAGGATTTGCCTATGCTGGTGTCATTAAAAAATGTATTTTATTGCCCTTAAAGTTATTTTCTTTTACAGTGCCTTGGCCTGGACATATGCACTAGCTGCAGCTTGTGTGAAGAGCTCACTAAACTCCCTATTTGTTCAGCTGCTGACCTCCTATGGAATGGGTGAATCTATATAGGACTTTGTTCTTAGTTGAATCCTCTGGCTTTGCAGATTATCATGATTTTATTGCTGTTATTATTGTATGTTATTAGTCTGGTCACAGTGCTTCAGTTTTCTCACAAAGGGGCTATTGCAGAAGATGGGGAGCCAGTAGATTATAAGGTGAGATTTCTGGAGGGGTGGGCTGCAGATAAAATTGCAATATTTCCAGAATCTTTCACCTGGCCTTAGTGCATCTCCGTATCAATAGGTGTTTCCTAGGGGTGGAGTGAAGTAGTCCATCTCCATGTCAATAAGTGACTAGGGGGAGCCAGGGCATATCTGGACTGGATAGGTTGGATCAGGTCTCTTTTTGCACCTGGGTTGTGAGAGACAGGGTCAAGTGGAAGTGGAGGACTGCTTGTAAGCAATAAATAGGTTTCTCCTACTTTATTTCTCCCTTTGACTGATTTAAGTTTCAAAGGTAATTTGCCCCAGGCTAGGAACATATTTTCTCCCCAGAGTCACAGAATGTTGGGCCAGTGACCCAGCCAGGGAGCCATCAAAGTGAGTGGGGCTGCTATGGAGACCCCCGTTAAAGCAGAGCTATGGGCCACTCCAAGTATCCAGATTTATAGATAGAGCTGTTAGATAGAAGATAGAAGGACTCACATGAGCAGTGGGGGATGGGGACAATAAGGTTCTAGGACAAAAATTAGCCAGGCTGCCCAGGTATGGGGGGTCCCACTTGAAGACAACACAGGCTTTGCAGGGAGATAAGTTCTTGCCTATGGGACCAGGCCAAACTGGACCCAGCCAGGTCCCAACACAGGTACAATCAAACAAAACTAAGAACTACCCAAACCAAACCTCCTAATAATCTCCTTAAAATACAATTGCAGTTTTATTTCTCCTTATTCCACCCCATGGGCTCTTCTATGTGCATTCTGGGAAAATACATGTGCAACAAGAGAAATGGTTGTATAACTAGAGCTGTCAATCAAATGACCTCACCCCGTCAATCAAAAGGGGTGCCTATCAACTAAGTGCTGATAAATCGAACCTCCCCTAAGTGTTTGGGGCCTTTGTCTACCTTGACTCTGACCTGCTTCTCCCTTGGAGTGTATTCAAACAAAATTTTCCCTCTGCCTCACTGCTGTATCTCTGCTTTTCAATTATTTGTTGCAATGTGGACAAAGACTGAGGAGAACAAACTCAACCCATAACAGAGCCACCTGCAAAAAATTTCTGTTCAGGAGAGCTTTAATGTGGGTTGCACCCAGAAGAGCAGCTCGAGGCCAACCTCACTCAGTTGGTCTTAGTATTAGGCTTGTTCAGGACCTATTACCTTTTCTCCTTTCCCGTTTGGAGTGGAAGTATTTATCCTATGACTGTGCCACAGTATTGTATTGTTAGGAATGATAGATAGAAAGATAGACATGAGCAGCTGGAGAAGGAAAAGATAAGGTTCAAAGAAAAAACTGCCCATGTAAGGGGTCCCATGTGAAGACAACAAAGGCTTTGCAGGGAGATGACTTCCTTGCCTATCAGGCTCAAGACAAACTGGTCCCAACAAGATTCCAATGTGGGCACAATTAAACAGAGAACTAAGAATTGCCCATCTCATTCTATCACTGGAAAGGACATGTGACCTAAGAGGGTTGGGTATATAGATGGCCCTGTCAATCAAATTATCCCACCTTGTTAACCAAAGGATCACCTCCTAGCCAGAATGTAATATAAAGATCTCCACCTAATGGATCCAGGCTTTTGTCTACCTTGACTCTGGCCCACTCCGTCCTTGGAGTGCAGTCAAATAAAGTTTCCACTCTGCTGTGCTATTGTGTCTCTACCTTTCAGTTCTTTGTTATAGTGGGGACAAGAACAGAAGAGAACAAACTCAGCCCTGTAACAGTATTTTGGAAGTACCTCACATTTTTTATTTCTCAGATTCATAGCTATAGAACAATTTGCCTAACAATGAGTCATCTCATCCATATCTGATTTGGATAATTTTTAGATGAGACTTTATATTTAGACTTTTGAGTTAATACTTTGGGATAAAATGAAAATATTTTCCATGTGATAAGAACACAAATTTTTTGGGGGGAACAGAGGCAGAATGCAATGATCTGAATATTTTGCTCCCACCCCCATATTCAAATCATGATATGAAAAGGAGGTCATTGTGGAGGTACTCAGGTCATGAAAGGTAGAGCCCTCAGTAATGGGATAAATGTTCTTATGGAAAAGACCCCACATAACTCTCCTTCTACCACTTAGGAAAAAGAAAGAAGGCCCTGTCTATGAACCAGGGAGAAGCAGCTACCATGCAGAACCTGCCAACACTGTGATCTCAGACTTCCCCTCGAGAGCTGTGAGAAATGAAATTATTTTTATGAACTACACACTCTATTTTGTTATAGCAGCCTGAACAGGCTAAGACAGCATATGCTTAGTTTCAATAAATAGGATCAAATACTTTCCAAAGTAGTTTCAACATTTTATAATCAACATTGTATAGCAAGCATTATTTGGGGCTCCATTGTAAGGTCACTCTGGATTAGTCTCCATTTCTTTTAATGAACTGTGAGTAAAATGTATTTGTTTATGTACAGTCATGGATTTTTTAGCAAATTTTATTGAAGCTTTGTATCTGGGCTAAATGAACAAGGGTTCCTTGCCCCCAGCAGCATTCCCCTCTTCCATGTAGGATGATGACATCTCACTTTTTTTTGCATCACCATGGGGATCCAAACTGGGGCAAAGGGGAGCAGGGCAAATAACAACTGTTCTATTCCCCATACCCTTCAAGCACTATGGAAGTGGGTCATATCTCAGAACAATCCCTGACTCTGCACCTGTGTCAGGACACCAGGTGAATCAATGGGGGTAAGCATTCTTTAGTACTGCAGTCATTGTATTCCTTGTGCCTTCAGAACTTAAATATTCACAAAGAGAAGCCCTCTTATTGATTTGTGAAATGTCAGTATTATTTACCTTGAAACTGCAATAACTATTAGGAAAAAGAAAACTTCATTTGGGACCATCATAATATAATAACATTTAGCTTTTGATTTGGAATCAAAAACAGTGAGATTTGCTCATGAGATTTCATGGAGTAAGAAAACTGAATGTGAATATAAGTTGAAATATTTGCATGTCTAAAATTGTCTGTTACTTATAGCCAAATTAAACAATAACTTTTAAAAAAGAATAAAAAGATCAATCTATTCAGAAAATGAATAATTTAGGCTAAAATTGGTCATTTAAGTAATTTAAATTGATACAGACTAATACAAACCACTTTGTTTTCTCAAAATTGAAAAGTGAAGTCAAATATCAGTTCTTTCCCTTGGCCTCTTTGCTTGTCAATATGTTAGCAGGGGTGTTGTGCATTTTCCTCAGTTCTTGTTTCTGCTGCCACGAAGAATTGAAGGGCAGAGACACAGGGAAGCAGAGTAAAAGTTTTATTTAAAGTTACTTAAAGAGAGAAAAAGTACAGGCAACCTCAAGGAAGAGAGGCACGCTGAAAGGTTTAAATTCTATTTAAAGAGAGTAAGTGCATACTTAAAGAATAAGTGCAGGCGACCTCAGGGACAGGAGCACCCTGAAAGGTTGGGGGCTGCCCCTTTTAAGGATTTTTCAGGAATGTGACAAAGGGCTAGGGGTTTGTACTTGTTAAGTGGCCTCAATACTCTGATATTGTAAAAATGTATCAATAATTCTTAACATTAAAATGTAATAATTTAATTCATAAATCAGTAATAGAAACCTCTTTACCAATACATGAAAAAAAAGCAAACCATTCTGAATTTAATATATTTTCAGAAAAGCTTTCTGTGTTCAGGAGATTGTATGACTTCTTAAGATTGTGAGACATTTTTTGTTTTGATAATTTATTTGTTCATTCAATGACCAATGATCGGTTTCCTATTTTCAAATCCTTGCAAATGTTCATTTATTTGTTCATAGTGTACTTTTCGTAGACTTGCTGAAAGTAGGCTACTTGGTCACTAATTTTAAAAGCAATATTTACATGTTTCACAACTAATATCTGTTTATCCAGATGTAAAAGGTTTTGTCTGTAACTTTTTTACAAAAAGAAATAGTAGGTGAATTTATTGAGATGCTTGTAAATTTCTTTCTTTTTTTAAAATCTGTTTCTCTTTATATTTTCTTTTATCTGGTATTTATATTTATCTTTTATTAATATCAAAATAACATTATAGTCTATAAAATCTAATTCGATTATATTATAATTTTGCATACATTGTGACATGATTTTTTTAAGCATTTGGTTAAGATTTTTACATTTCTATTCATTGGTGAGATTGTACAATAATTTCCTTTCTTATATATTGTCATTTTCTGAGGTAGGTATTAAGTTTATTCTAGCCTCTTATACTTTCACTGTATGAGTTTCAAAGGATTTTAATTATCTTTTCCCTGAATTTTCTTTTCAACCACCTGTACCTTCCCTTTACAGAGATTTATAACCTACTTCTTCAATGGCTCTAATGGTTCTAAGAACATTTAACTTCCACTCCCTACCCAAAGTGGACCAGATTTGTTAATTTTTATGGGAATTTGTTTATTTCATCAGATTTTTTAGAACATGTTTGGGGAAAAGATATTGATAACACACTTACTCTTTTCTATCACTGCTTCGTTTGTGATTATGTACCTCTCAATAATTATGCATGTCTTCTTCTTCTCTCTCCTTTTCTCTCTGTCTCTCCTTCCCTTTTCTCACTCTTTCTACCCTTTTTATTCTTCTTTACCTTCTTTACCTTTCTCCTTTGCTATTCTTCCCTCATTCCCTCCTTTTTTCTTCTTTTGTCCTTGACCAAGGGACCAGGCTGAGATAAACAAATTGTACCAATATATACCTACATAGTATGTGTGTATGTGTCAAGTATATCTAGTTGGTATATCAACTTTATACAGTGACTTCTGCTCTGAAACACCTTGCTTTTAACTTAGGTTTTGTAGCATTCAAGTTCTAGCAGATGCTTCCTTTGCAAAGGCTCTTCAGTGTTGATTTGACTGTCTAGATTTATATATTTTGCCTTTTCTAGTCTTTGAGGATTACCCTTAATTTATTGAACAATTCTATCATTTACTTGGAGAAAATAATATTTATATTATTCAGAATTTCATGTGTTTTGTACCTGAGGAATTTCTCCAAATTTGTTTACTGTGGTAGTGATGCATGATGGGATTATTTAGTCTTCTTGGACTCTCTAGTAACTTTATTTTTTAAAGCTACACTATTAGTCATAATGTCTTTTTTATTTCAGGCTTTCCGTTTCTTATTGCTGATGAATCCTAGGTCTGCCTAACTTTGCTTAATTCCTTATTATCTGAACTATAGGCAGGAGAAATCTGTCCTTGTTAGGCATTGTTAGGAGGATTAATTGAAATAATCTTATAAAATAACCTAGCACAGAACATGGTGCATGGGAGAGTATCAAAATAATAGCAGAATACTTATTTTAATTTTTTTTGCTTTTTACTTAGAGAAAACTATGTATTGATTTTCATTGTTCTTCATGGGGTCTATAAATTGTCAACATTCTGATTATCTAGTTAATAGTAGTGACTATAATTTGTTACAATTCTAAATGCCTTCATCTTGAATTATCCAGGTGTGTGTTCTTTTGGTGTTTACATATTCTGATAATAATAAGAAAGACAACCCATTTTTGATGTGTTGTGGGGGGATATTTTATTCCCCACTATTTATCCACTATTGTACCATGACACTATTCTTCTATCAATCTATTGATATGAAAGCAAAGATCTTTCTATATACAGAGATAATTATGGATACTTAGAAAAATGCCTGACACAAAATCTAATTGACATTAGTTTTAAAATAAATAGTCATGTGTCATAGACTTTAATTTTTAAAGAAAGCATTTCCACTACAGTTTTACTTTGGGCATATTATAGGGAATGCTCTCACATTTACAAATATCCATAATTTGAGGAGGTTTTAAACTGTTGATTCATAATAGGCATTATCATAATATATAAAGGTATATAAACCCAGTACCTAAATATTAATTTATAATGGATAATACTCAATTTTTAATTAATGTATTACTCTTCATACCCTAGAAGCAAACTGTAAATAGAGGAAAGTAAAACAAATTTTTGAGAGATAATCCATTTCTTAAGAAGTAAATTCCTGGTATACTGAGTATTTCTGGGACACACAAAACATTCGTATGAACAAAATTCATTTCCTTAAGAATCCTGTTTTGGTTAAAAATGTGATTATAATGCCTTAAAGTTCAGCTTCTCCATGTAGTAAATTAAGGGAAAGACTCAAAGCTACCATGGCAGTTTTGAAGACATTTTAAATAGTAGCTGGTAATAACTGAAATTCTAGTATGAGCTATGTAAGGGCAAAATGACTTATAAGTCAAATCAAAACACTTAATTTAGAAAATTTCTTCTAAGCTTTTACAAAAATGTTAGCCTTTGAATTCTCTAGTTTCTTTCTGCCTCTTTACCACAGCAGGATATAAAAGCTTTCTATACCAGCACATTAATTGTTGAAAAGTTGTCAAAACTTAATGAACTTCACATTTAGATCACAATGGTATTATTTTCATGGAATTCTCCTCCTTTATGTGTAAATTCCAGTACTGTTCCAATACGAGTAACAATTTCCTCACTAAATTATTTTGTGACATGAGTTACAAATATGTCTTTATCATCCATCTGAAAAACTTTGATAAGTTTTGGTAAATTTTCTCAACAGATTATAAGAGATGATCTAAAAAAAATATATGTATCAGTGATTTTTGCAAAAAGTGAAGTTTTGTCTCACTTTTTTTTCTATCTATCTATATAACATTTTATCTTGTGTAAGACCATTAAAATTGGGCTTTGGCCATCATTTCGACTGAATTATGACATTTGTGGAGATTCCCTGGTACCCCAGTTTTGTTTAAAATGTCACATTTAGTTTTTGTTTTTATTTAGCTTTATTTGACCGGTCTATTATTCAAAGGACTTAGGTGAGATTAAAATTGTATATCTCTCCTCTATTTCTTAAATTATGAAATTTGATTATCTACTGCTTCTATGCTAAGTAAGAAAAGGTTAACTCATTTACACTTCTTTCAACATGTCCATTATTTTTTCAATACTTCCCAAGTATTTTAAACATTTATAATATTCATGTTGTATAACTCTAACCCATCATGCTTACTTTTCTCTGTTCTTTTATAATGTATTCAAAACTCACTGTTAATCATTTGATTGATTGCTGCATATCTAATTTCATTTCTAGGATAGTTTGAAATTCATTCTTTTTTCCTAAGGAAGATAACATCTGTCATTATTTATAACAAATTCCTTGGCTATAATTTTAGGTCATACATTCCTTCTGTCATTCCTATAAACATTGTGCCTTTTATCATACAAAATATGTTGATGGTCACATTCTATAATTTCTTGAGGATTTTTTTCTTTTAAGAATATTACAATTTTTTTCATATAAGGGTACTTTAAAATTATTTCTTAATCATTGTAGCTTAATAATTTAACCATTATGCACCTCATTTTGTATTTTTGATTTAATTTTCCTGGAATGCAATATATCTATGTTTTTAAAAATGTGATTATTCCTTTATTATAAGGAAATTTTCTTCTACTATATTATTAAATATATTCTTATATTTTTGGTAGCTAACCCTGTATTTCTGAAACACAAATTATCCTCATATCTGATTGTTATGATGGGGGAAGTTTGTTCATTTAGTTGTCATTTTTTATTACACCTTTGGTTCTCAGCTCAGTAACAAAAAAATCTAAATATTTTCACAAAGACATAGGACTTTTAAAACTACCTGTAATATCTGTATTGCATAGATTTTACCTATTTTCATGGATTTTTAAAGTGCTTGAGTAATAATATTCTCACATTTTGATCTTGCATTGATAAAGGCTTCTAGATATTAGAAATCTATATTTGAATGGGAAACCTTTGAACTTTATGTTACTATTTAAGAAAATGGTCATATCATCTAAGTAGTATATAAAATCACTTAACAAATTATTGCCTTAGTGAAGCTTTTCTTTCCTGTAAATATATTATAGAATGCAATGTTTTCTCTATTGTGATATTCTACAGTGTCATCCAAATATTTTAAGATTATGCTATTATTAATTTGTAAAGTTGTGTGTAAACAGAACTGCAGAGCTCACCTGCACTTATCTTATTTAATGGGTTTCTTCAGAAGTGTCTTAAGACTAACATCAAGATAAAGAATAGACTAGGCAGTTGGAACTCATTGCTGCCCACACCCTTCAGATTACGTTCTGTCTTTTAAAACTGTCTCCATTTTTTCTGGTGTTATGAATTGGAGTTCTGTACAAAATTTCACTTCTTTTATGTTTCTGTGGCAAAACAAGTCAAGAAGCACAGTATTATATATGATTGTGGTCTAATCCCATGGTATACTTAACAGTTGTTTAATATTTTCTATTTTACAAAATACTTTCAAATATATCAATTCATTTAAATACTATTCAACCTTTGAGGTAATTACAGTCATATTATATTAATGTGAAACAAATATGGGGTTATGTTTTATGACAGGGCTGGTCTGGGTGAGCAGGAAACAGGGAAATACTGGTTATCACTGGTAATAAAGGCCCTCGTGGGAGGTGTTCTACCAGACAGACCCCTTTCCCATGCTTCTGCATGATTAATCCAAGTAACAGCAGTCAAATCAAAGGCTTAATCTAACTATAATATTATAATTTTTCTCCAGGAGAGATTTGAATGTATTATTTTTAAGGAAAGAAAATAATGTAATCACATATATGTGTCATGAAATATGTTTATTGTTGCTAATGTCTTCCAGATTCTATATGAATGCCACAAACATTTTCAGAATATTCAAGAAGTAAACACATAGACGATGTCATCTTTAAAACTGAGTTTTATGCTGAGACAAGACTTTGGAGTGTATAATGTCCCCAAATGTAATTAGATGACACATTTTCTCTGATACATATATTCTAGCACTTATATTTTTCACACATTCATAAAACAATATAAAGTAGGTCATACTGAATCATCAAATTAAACATTCAAATTCAAAATTCAAATTAAACATCTTAGTGCTCCAAAAATAGCCCATAAAGAAAAAGAATTTCATATTAGAATAGCTGGAACTCATTAGTTAATTCATTAAATTGTATCTGAGTATAGTCTCTGAATGATATCAGTTAGAAAATGAGAAGGCATACTTAAGAGGAACTGAATTAACCATGAAAGTAAAGTACATAGAGATATTTTTTAAAGACATAATGCTATTCTTATTCAGTCAACCCAAGTGGGATACATCAGTAGCATGTTATAAAAAATGACACAATTATTTCTTTTCATAGTATTTTTGATGATTATAAAATTAATGAATTTCATTATTAAAAAGCTAAAAGAAGCATTACATCAGTAAGATCATGAGTAACTCTAATGCATAACAATAGTTATTCTAGTCTTGATGTTCATTTGATTTTCATAGCATTTTATTTATATATTAGGTGAAAATAAACATATGGCCTAACATTCATTTTTAATAGTAACAATTTATTTAAAACATATCACACAAGTAAATATCCATTTCAAACTAAACGTAAAATATAAAACTACTGATTTTTTCCTCCCAACTCCAAATTTTCTCTTCCCAAATTCATACCTGTTAATAATTACAGCTCTCTCTTATTCCACTTTTTCAGGCCAACACATTGGCAATATCCTTAACTTTTTTCTATAATATACAGTGTTAAAATACATCTAGTTTTTACAAAACAGTTCCCTTTTATAATTGGTGACTCAGTATAATTACATATAGCATATTACAGGATTCTTAAACTTGCTCCAGTTTGAGCAATTAATGATATTATCACCCTATTCATGATGCACATCCAACCCACTGCAAAGCCCTTCAAGAAAGCCTTCAAGATACAGCCTGCATCTACCGCTTCTCCCTCCACCTCTCTCACCTAGTCCAGCCCACAGCCATCTCATACTAGGAGTAGTTTACATAATAGTTTCCTCACTAATCTCCGTGTTTTCTCTTTTCCTAGCTTGTAGTCTATTTTCACTTAAGAGTGATACTGTTAAATCTTTGAAGAGATTATTACACTTTCTGTTTCCACTTTTTTTACACTTTTCTTTTTTTGCCAACTGAATACAAAAACAAACTTTTACCATTTCCTTAGAAGCACTCTGCCTTTAACCCACTATGTTTCTGACCTGATCTTTTCTGATCTATCACACTGGTAACTTTAGGGGAACATTATAAGGGCATTTCTACCCCAAGAATTCAGTTGATGTTTCTGCTCCCTGAGAAGGTCCTCCTTCAATTATGTTCCTGGCTAACTCTTTCCTAACCATTCACTATATTCAAACTGTACTGCTTAGTGGGACCTTCAGCAACCATATTGAACAGAATTCAAAATCTCCTGTTCTCAGAACTCCCTATTCCCTTCCCTGTGCCATTGTTTGTGGTAGAACAGCACCCTATGGCACAAAACACATTATACTCTGTGACACTATTTATTGTCTTTCTGACAACACTAGAAGATAAACTCAATCTGAATGTTTCATTCATTGCTTTTACTGTGTCCTTATAAATGTATCTAGCACACAGTAGATGACCAAAAAATCTTTGTGGAATGAATGAAAAATGACCAATTTTATTATGTAATGTACATGAATGCATCTTATAACAGGTCATAATTCATTTAGCCATTTCTTTAAATTTGCATATTTTTGTATCATTGTCTTAAAAAAATTACGTATATACACTATATATACATATATATATATATAATTTTGTATTTTTGCATATCTTTGTATACGTAAAATGTGATTTTTGTAGCTAGTTTTCTCATCCATAAAATTTCAAAAAGGAAATTAATATTATTAAATAACTGACTTCTTAAAGTAGTAGCCAATGCCTTTTCCTGATAATATACCTTGAAGAATTCTAAAGAGCTCTTAAAATTTATAGGATAATGACTGCAATCCTTTCCCATTTTTCTGTGTTGTTTTACAAATTTTAATCTTCAAAATTTAAGGTTCATGCATGAATGTTGAATCATTGCACCATTCGTATGTAAGCCTGGGACTAGAACAAATAGAATCTCATTATGATTAGGTTATGTCTATATGATAGCATTATATATGTACAAAAAATACTTTACTTTTATTACTATCTATTAATAAAGTAGTAATAGAACTAATTTTACTTTGTCTCTTTTGCGGTAATAAAACTTAGCCATAAGAATACCCTGATATTTATTTTTATAAGTACTTTTGATGTATTATTCAAATTAGGGGGATGGGGCTCTGGGACCATCAAACAGTTGACAACACAAGTGAGATGTTGGCTTTGATGCATTTTATTTTAAAAATAGTATAATTATATGTAATAATTTGTTAACCTTTTACTTTACTAAACAAATGTCAATGTTCACTATAAATAATTCAGAAATTTGAAAGTTATAATTTGTAAATCAATAACCACTTTTGTTTTAACTGGAAAGACCAGTCCTATAATGGGTGGTATCAGTCAGTATTCCCTTTCACAATAAGATAATTTTCAATCTGCATGTGTGTATTTTGAGACTCATACAACTCTAACAGTCAATGATTTTTCCCTTCCCCATAATTAATAATTTCCACTTTAGGGAAACCCTGGCACTTATAAAAGTGTGTTTTATCATTACAATATTTTATTTGAATGACAAACTAAAATTTGAAATATTGAGAAGCATTTTTCTGAACTCATTAAACTTACCAGAATCATATTATAAAAGAAAAATAACTTTAAAATAGTATCTTCTGTACATACTCACAAATAAGTTAATACCAGTTAAGTTTTATACTTTTAACTTGCATTTTATTGTAAAGACTAAACCCTTATCTACATACATAAATGTGAGAATAAGATTAGGCAATCTCTAATGATCTTTTCTCACCAAAATATGCAAAGATTGTTTCTTTTTTCTAGATTCCAATCATTTTAACTTTAAAAAGATTTCAGCAATTCATGAATTTTATAAGTCCATGTAACAGCAATTAAATTAGATTTATCTCTAGTTCATTTATTTTCTACCAAGGGCAATATGAAGCAATAATCAGATTGTAAATATCAATGATTTTCATGTCCCTGTTATAAGATATCTCATTGTTATTGTTAGTCATATTATTATTCAATGTTTATATCTTTCAAGTTGAAAGTGAAGTATAAAATATACTTTTTTAATATTCATAATTGGAAGTGACTGTAATTTCTTTGTAGTAGATAGCACTAATTGTCCTTAGTATGCATTCTTCTATTATCTATTTAACAAACAAACCCTAAATTCATATGACCATGAGCAGATTATATTTGATAGTCTCCTATCCAATTTTTATCAAGTGCAGTGTGAATGATATCACAGATGTAAATTTCAGTTCATCTCCATATAGACAAAGGTGATTGTATTAGATTTCTTCTTTCATTGTTCTCATGGGTGGAATGCAGAAGTGTTGATAAATGACCTTCAACCATAAGGATGAACTAAAATAGGATTATTGAGAACAAGATGGAAGTCACCTAAGGCTCAGAATGTATTCATGGAAAGACCATTTCCACCAACTTTTTTGACTGTTGGAGAGACATACAACACTTCATAAGGGTCACTTCTTATAATAATCATCTTGAGTAAGAGATACTGATAATTGCATCAAACTGTATTTTATTCTCCTACAAGATATTGAGGGGTAGACTTCTTTTAAATCCAAAAGGAACAGATGAAAAACATGAGCTCATTCTCTAATTTCTAGCCTGAGAGGGCTATCATAGCATTGTCAAAGATTTAAAATCTTCCACTACCTTAACTGCAACATTTGTAATTTACCTCAGACACTAACATCATCAGATATAGGAGTTACTGTCTATATTATACTGGATAATTAAAAAATCTGTTCTCTGGTGTATAAATAGTCATTATCTTTGTCTTCCAAGACTGTAGTCTATACAGGCAGTTTGGAAAAGACAGTTTGGAATAAGAGTGCCAACTAGTTCCTTACTCACAAGATGCACAAAAATACAAGTCATTTGAGAATTCTCTCTCAAGACACATATTTCCAGGTTTTAACTTGCTCTTTCTTAAAGCTGAAAGGCCTAAGAAATTACTTGTACTCAAGATTCCTGCCATTTCTCCTTTCCAAACCTTCTTTTCTAGTCACCTTTTCCCACATTTTCCACACTACCAAATAAAATACGGTATTTATTCACCCATTCTGAGTGTGGAATTCCTTACTAATAAAACCATGTAAGAGTTTTCTGGCTAAAGTCTTAAAAAGTATTGCTTAAAATTACATCAAACGAATGCGTGCAATACGTTCATCCATTTCACTCAGAGATATAAAATCAATTATATGACAGATTTATATGGATGGATAGTGAAAACTATGTTTATGTGCTTAAATGACAATATAACCTAGTAAATGAATATACAGGTTTTTCTTAATCACTCTCTCAGGCACATTTCCATGAATTCTACCTTAATTATCATGAATTCTCTAAATATTATATATAAAATAAATGATAACATAAATAATGTGCTACATGAGAGCTACATCACATGAACTAGATGATGTGAGATATAATGGTAAACAGACTCCATTCTTAAATTCTATAAAGCCATGAGTATTTAAATTATAACTATGCTGCAGAGCAGTAACCTATTTGCCTATTAATTATATTCCATAAAAGCAATATACCTGCACTAATTAATTATACTTGAAGTAATAACTATGGCTTAATTAAGTATACCATTTCTAATAATGAAATTTTAAAATAATTGAAATCTTCTGACTGGAGGCAGTTAACAATTACTGTCATTAGAAAGGAAATCAAACACGGCTACACTAAGCAAAACTGATTCACGAATGACATTGTACCTGAGATTTACCAAGGCAGTAGTTCAGAAACCTCTCTGAAAGGCCAGCTACTTTACACTGTGTGCCATGTGGATTCTGTCATTATAGAATATAAGTAGCCAAACACAATATGTAAAAATAATGATCTTGCTGTATTATAATAAAACTTTATTTACCAAAATAGATCCTGGTTTGATTAACCCTGGGGTCTGCAGCTGGATGAAGTCCAATGTAGAATCAAATTACAGAACTCATCTTTAGTATATTTCCAGATTTTCTAGTACTACAATTAGGTCCCTGTCCTTCTCATCTCCGACTCAATGATGCTTAAGTTGTAAATATCCTTGTCATATACAATATAATAAATTACATTAAAATGTATTTAGTACATATTTTCCTTTGTATTTTGGCATTTTTTATGTATAAAGTTTAGGTTGCAATAGGGATTTAGATACTATGGAAAGGTATACTTGTTTCGTATATGTCAGTAAGAGATAATAGTGTCCACACGGAAACTGGCCAATATATCTCACCAAAAAACAAATAGAGAATAATTATGTAAGTAATGAGTTATTTCCTTAAAGTGAGCCCCTATATAATTTTATGAATATGTCATTCCTTTAGGAAAGAAATTTGGGAAGTAGATATTACATACATTTTACAACTTCTTGTCTGTTATAGGTGTATTATTGTGTTCCTGTTCTCCATTTAATTTCCGTTGATTAACATATTCCACTTATATAATTGAGAATTCCCATGCTCTGTCTTCTCCATTTTCTCTCATCTTGATCAAAAATTTTCATTCAAAATTAATATCTATTAAGGCAATAAAGATCAATCCAGAAAGGTTGTGGAAAAAAAAGGTGTGAAATGTACCCATCAAAAGGCAATCCTGAAATTTTTATTCAGTACTTGACCCAAGCCTTTCTCCCTTAGGATTCACATGATTGCCATAACCAATCCTTCTCATCTCTGCATCATTATTTATATTTGTCCTCCATGTTATTACTATTTTCATATGAATATATTTTTATATAACCAATTCAAAAAATAAAACTAGCCCTCAAGGAAGGATATTTGTGCTAGGCTGAATGATAACCCCCAAAGATACCCAGCTCCTAATCTCTGGAACCTGTAAATGTTGCAGATTTGTAAATGTAAAAGATTTGCAGATGTGATTAAATTCAGAATCTTTAGATAGGAGATTATCATGGGTTATTTTGGTGGATCCTAAATAAATACAATCACAAGTTTTTTTGTAAGAGTGAGGAAGATGAATGTTTGACCCAGAGGTGGAAGGTGGTTGGATGATGGAAGCAGAGAGAGAGCTGAAGTTGCTGCACTGCTGCTGGCTTTGAAGATGGAGGAAGGGACGGTGAGCCAAGAAATGTACCTCTAGATGCTGAAAAGGAAGAAAACACGTTTTCCCTGGAGTCTCTGGAGAAAGCATGGCCCTGTTATCAACTTGGTTTTGGCCCAGTGAAACTGATTTTGGATTTCTGGCTTCCAGCACTGTAAGAGAACAAATCTGCATAGCTTTAAACTACCTAATTTGGGGTGATATGTTATAACAGCTGTACTAAACTAACAGCACCCGTTTCTTGTTCATGGCTTAAAGGGAGATCTTCTTAACATTTCCACATTATATCATAAGCCATTTATTATAGGATTTCAAGATATGCTTTACAAGGTTAATGAAGTGCCTTCTAAATTTTAGTTTAATAATAATTATATGATCATGAGTTTATAAGGATGTTTATTGATTGTTTCTCTGTATTTATACCTAATATATTGATCGTATGTCTCTGTATTGAGATGAGATTCTCTTATTTAATCTGTGAATGTAGTGAAAAATATGATGAATATTATACTTTTCAATCTTGAGTATAGAAAATTAGATTAATCATTACCCCTGATTTTTAAAATGCATTCATTTTATGCCTATTCAAGGTCACTTTTTATATGTAGTTGAATAAATTACTCTAAGTGTCAGAAACAGCAGAATGCGCCACCTCACATGAAACCGTGGTGACCATGTGGCGGCCCTCTGCCACCTCCTCCTCGCTGTCAGTGTTTGAACACAGCCTCTCTCCTCAACCAGCAGAAACCTAAGCTCAGTCCTTCAGCCTCCCTCTTCCCAGCACCCAGCCTCGCACCCCCAGCCCACCATTGTTTCCTGTGGGGGCTCCTGAGGTCTGGCCCTGAGCATGTACATCTTTGAAATCAGCGCGAATTAAGGGGACTTGTGTGAAGATCTTTCTGTGGCTACCTCCCTCTTGGAAATTTGTCCAGTGAGCCCCGTACACATTGGAAAACCTCCGATGTGATCGCAATGGGGATCCCCAAGGGGAACTTCACTTTCTGCTTATGTTCTCTTTTTACTGCATCGGCATTTGGGAAATAGCGTCAGGAAAAAATTTCTTGGTCAGTTAATTTAACTTGTGAGGTTATTGCCGTTTAATAACAAATCCCGTCAACCCCTTTATGGGTTGGTTGTTCTCCAATGCCTTCAGAAAAGTTTCTTACGTGTGTTTCCTGGCTTTCATCACCTTCTTCAGTGAGCGGACTTGTCCACTGATCTGCTCTACCATGACCTGAGCCTGAAGTCCTCTAATATGTATTTAAATGGATGGTCATTGTTTATGTTGCATTTCTTGTATTTCTAATAAGAGTTTTCACGTTTTCTATATTGCCATGATTCTGGAATTAATGACCTATTTGTCTCATTCTAAACTCATTTCTTATCCACAATTTTAATGAAGCATTTTCTTGATGAACACCAATAACTTCTATATGGACACTCTTCACTTTTCCCAAAGTCTTGGCAGCACTTCAAATAAAAGACTTCTTACCTTTTCACCCACATGCTCAAATAATTTATATTACCTCATTTCAGTTTTCTTCTTTAGAAAGCAGAAACCATCACATATGTGTTGCCCTCTTATGTCTCTGTATTGAGATGTGATTTGTATATATGTACATATATATAATCTCACACTGTATTGACACTTTTTTTTCTGGAATTAGTTTGATATTTAGAAATGTTTCTACATTTATTCTTGTCATTATCTTATACAACCTCATAATAAAATACACTAGCTCTCCAGTGTGTTTTAATCCTATTGATTTTTCAATGAATAATAATAGTGCTTGACTGTAACTTATTTTTCTCCCTCCTATCTTTTTGGCTAGCATTTACTTTATCCATATCCTATTAATGGCAGTTAAATGCTGATGAGACATTAATATGCTTTCACTTATCTTCTCCTTTTTTATCCCAACTTGTGAGTTGTATTATTTCTACCACCTTTTAAGCAAATTTAATAGTAGCATAAGGTTTTGTTACTTTTATTCCCATTACTTACTCTTAATTTTAAAATTAACATATTTGATATTTATCCACAAGCTTCAAGGTATGTTCATCTGAACTTTAATATTTGTTGCAGTTAGTAGGAGATTTCTCAGGAAGCATCCATAGAAACTGTATTTCCTAGTTACTAAATGTTTATTATGCTTTATGTTCCTTAGACATGATGCAGTTTGAATGGATAAAAATAATTTGGCTACCATGTTCTTTCTTTCATAATCCTTAAGACAATTCCTCACTATGTCCATGTGTAAAATGTTGCTGTCAAGAAGTCTCTTACCAAAATGAATTTTTTACTTTTTTATCCACATGCTCAAATAATTTATATTACCTCTTTATTTCAGTTTTCTTCATTAGAAAGCAGAAACCATCACACATGTGTTGCTCTCTTTTGCTTAAGTTCTGTATGTAGAATGTTCTGAAATGTTTTTCATCTCTACATTTCTGGTTTACATCTTTATTCTTATTGATCTCTATATATCTTGATATGTTTGCCTCATTTCTATTTGATTTTATGTTCCTTCTAACTAAGGCTTATTTCTGAAAATAATTTTCTGAAAATTACCTTCCTTGTCTCTTTTCTTCTCACCCTCCACTGAATTATTCTCCTTTCTCTCTCTCTCTCTCTCTCTCTCTCTCTCTCTCTCTCTCTCTCTCTCTCTCTCTCTCTCTCTCTTTCTCATTCTCTGGTTAATTTTTATTTTGTTTCCAGGTTTTTTCTCCAGGATAGATGTCCTTTTCTTGGGGATGAGTAATTGTTAGGGATTCCTGGATGTAGTCTGTTGATTGTAGGACCTTTCAACATTTCCCTTTATCTTCATTTTATCATTGTCATTACCCCTGACCAGTGCTGCCCCATGCTGCTAAGGATTTGGCTAATTTCTCCTGTTTTCTGAATTTAATGTCAATTCCTTGGCATCTGGTTTTGAATTTTCCCATTACCTCTCCTAGCTATTCTGCCTTGTTTGAAGAGATTCAGGCATATGTTAAGAAAAAGGATTTATATAAATACTTTAGCCTGCCATTCAAAGTCTCTCTAGTTTATCATATTTAATTTTCTCATAAATCAGAAGTTCTGCCACAACAAAATAATGCCACTTTAAGGGAGTTCTCAGCAGAATATAGTACAACTAATATCTCAATATACTTACTATATTTTATATGGAAATAGTGAAACACTTTTGATTATCCTTATTCACTGTTAATTTCTTGATAACGTAGTAGTAAATAAATAAAATGTGTCCTTTCTCAGAGAAGATATTTATTTTTAATATAGTAACAAAAAGAAAAACAAAATTGCAGTCTTATAATGAATTTTGAATGAATTTTTCCCCCTCTAGATTTAAATAAGAAATAGGTCTTATTTCTCATAAGCTTATATATATATCCTAAGCCCTATTAGTCACACAAATGTCTACTTTTATTGGCTCACATATTATATCTTACTTTGTTAACCTACAACCAAAAATATTCTTACAGTCTTTAGTTAGTATTTGCTCTGCTTTCTTATTATGGTATTTGCTTAGCATAAACTTGATGCTTATTCTATTTCTCATTCTTCCTCAAAAAAGAGCAGAAGTAACTTCTCTGGGAATAGTTTCTATGATATGGTTAATGATACTAATGTGAGCCTTGTGCTGTTCATCTATAAGATGGAAATAATAAAAGCAATAAGCATGCAATCACCTCCATATGAATAAATTCTCTTTTATGAGTGCTTCTTGGAGTACCTGGTACAAAAAATATATCTGTGGATTTTTTTCACATCCTTTAATAATTTAAAACAGTTTTCATAATAAAATAATTTATATGTATTAGTATAGATATTATATGATCCTGTTTTAGTATATTAATACTTTTATTCTTCATTTTTTCAAATATACTTTATAACCTAATATAATGCTGATTTATCGAAAAGGAAATCAAAGAAAATGTTCTGCCTCCAGTGATTTTTAAATATATCAGGAGATGCTGGAAAGCAAGATCATAACAAACTATTCATTTAAATTAATTTTTTTGAAACATTTCCCTAAAAGTTGCAGAAATAAGAATCCTTTCACATACTCCCCATAACAATAACACTGTGTGGATGATCAGTTCCAGTTATCAAAGATAACAAATCATACATTCCTTTATAATCAATGTAATATAAAGACAAAAGCATCATTTGGAAATGGCAGTTTTACATTATTTGGTATTGTTAATATTTCAGCTACTCACTAGCACACAATTTGGAGAAATATGTTTACTTTTTCTCAGGAAATTTATTTACCTATTTAAAATAATATTTGTCCCACTTATTTTTGTGACAAAATTTAACAGGTATTATATCTTCTGCATACATGCTATAAAATATCATGCACACTATTTTAGTTACGGTTACTATATGCCAATACAAAAAACAATTTTCTTTAATAGATTTGTACTTACTTTAATATTTATAAATGCAATAATTTTAAAGTTAAGACTTGACTATTACATTGATTATGTAGAAACGTTTGAACACAAGAAAATGAAATTCTCATTGCTTTTTATGTAGATCCTGGGAAGGGGATTAGAGAAATACAACACATCAAAAAGTTAAGAGACAGAAATAGCTTTTCTTGTTGCTGGTAAATTTAATAAAATCGTATGTTATTGGACTAGCAAGTCTCATTTCTTTGAGTGTCTCAGTGAAGACTGTCAAAAATCATCAAAATTCAACACAACAGAATAAAAGTTAATAGCCTTTTTGTTATACTAAAACTAAAAGGATTGGTAAGACTCAAACTGAAAGGCTATTACTGAAAATCTTCTTTTATCTAATGCTTTGTGAAGTGAGTGAAAATTGAACAAATACATACTCTTTTCATGGTGTTAAAATAAATTCCAACACTATTAAACAAAAATTCTTTGGTCCTAAAACCTCCTCAATACTTTTCCATGGTAGTATTATTAGAATATTCTATATGTTTCTATCCCATATATTTTGACTACCACAACATGAATATTTCCTATGGAATAAAAAGAAAGCATCCTAATTTAAAAACATTGTATTGTGATGAAGAAGGAATTCTATGGTGGTTACCATCTTAGTTTTGTAAAAATCTTTTAATAATCTGATTACTATCTCTTCTTTCACCTTCCTAGAAGTTCTTACCTAAATAATAAAAAAAAGCAATAAAGATAAAACACATGGTAGGCACAGATTTCATCTGTTCATATTTCTCAAGAAATGAAAGTAGTTAAAGAATTATGATTGGATCTATATTTTTGTTTATTAATGACTAAAGCAACATTCCAAACAATAATGGCTTAAATTTGACTATGAAATATTAATAATAATTTTAGGGAAATAGTAAATCAGAAAGATCAGTCAAGTAAGCATTATCATATAAAGGATTTTTCCTTTGGAAAAATACTTGTTTAATTGACATATACTCTTTAAGTACTAAATATATATCAGTCATTATTACTGATGCTTAATCAGTCTGTCTGAAAGTGAGAAGTGCCACAGAAAATCAAAAAGCAAATATACAAATATTGTGTCTAATAAAAGCTAAGTGTTTTGGTCTTAGAAAAGTTATAAGAATGAGGGTAGAGCAAAACTTACAGTGTCAGAATGAAATCAGAGTATACTCTGATACAGAAGTAGACACAGATAGATAGATATATACATGATTAACAAATATACACGTGTTTAACGAAACGTGTGATTATATACACAGATTAGATCTTAGTTTTAACCATTGAGAAGACTTAGAAAAAATCACCATTAGAGCGAGCACACCTAGTACTCGGCTCTGGGTTCACATCATCCACTGTTGAAGGAAACAGAGTCCCTGGAGTTGTGTCTGATTCCAGGACTGGGTCAGGAAAAGAACAAGGTGAATCTGAAACAACTTTCAGTGTAAGAAAATAATAAAGTTTCCCAAATGAGGAAGACATGCCAAAGGAACATCAGAGATGACTCAAAGTGGCTCATAGTGGTCAATACACATAATTTCAGCAAGAAGAAAATGATGGTAATGGACTACTAAGATTAAGTAAAACAAATTAACATGAACCCATACTGATATCAATTAATAATTTAATAAATAAACAGAAGTGGGAGGAGGGAAAGGTATTCCATGCAGTGGAATTCAAATTAATAAAGCAGAATAAATAATGGAAGTAGAAACTAGTTACATGGCAGATGCATTTGTTTCAGGCAAGAATGTAAAATTAGTGTGTGAAATTATGACAAACACGATATTTACATGGTCTTGCAAGTATCTCCTAACAAAATATTTACCTTAAAAATAACTTTAGAGTGAAGAAATCCTGAAGGACGACAGCTTAATCAAGTGATCAGAATTAACATCACCAGGACTGGAACATGGTGATATCATGGGCCTCCTTATGTTATATGCCAAGAAAGGCAAGCTCAGCATTCTGGCATTGTTGTCAAAATACATTATCTAAATTAATGCATGAGGATATATCAGAAATCTCAAATTTTAGAATAAGCTACAAAATAACTTGCTAATACTTGTCAAAACTATCAAGATCATAAAAGATGAAAAACTAGGAGCTATTTTAAAATTGCTAAAGAAAAATAGCAATTAAATGCAATATGTGACCTGATCTTTTGATCTTGTTCAAAGATCATTAGGGGGAGTGTCAACAAAATATGTAAATAAAGTCTATTATTCATGGCATTAATGACTGACAACATAACAATTTCTTAATGTCAATAATTGCATTGATATGTGTCATGTTAATATTTGGGGAAACTAGGTAAAGAATATATAGGTATTTTTTTGTAGTAATTCTACAAATTTTTGCACATCTGAAATTATTTCAAAATGAAAATTTAAAATAATACAGGAAAGCTGTAGTTCTTAATCTTCTTAAGCATTGTGTTAAATTATGAAATTCATGGTCCCTTCCTTGAGAGATATTACATTACAATGTCTAATATTTGAAGTAAGTGTTAATATGGAAAAGAGTGATAGAATGTGATGGAAATTATGAAGAAAAAACTGTTGTTTGATAACATCACTGGTGATATTGCAGAGTTGGGCAATGCCTCTATGAGAAAATGAAATGTAAAATGGTAGCTCTATGATGGAAAAGGAACAATTTGATTGAAAGGCCAAATAATGAGTATTCCAACACAAGGTGCTGGCTTGTGCAAAAGTGTGTCTAAGAAGGCCTGACTCACAAAAAACGGGTTGCTAAACGGTGTCTGAGGTAGAGAATAGGGCAGGGATCATAGCATGGAGGGCTTTCCCATCCTTGAAGAGGATGGTTAATTAACTCCACAGATAATTAAATGATTTGAGCAGAAGAGAGAAAGTATCTTAGCTACATTAAAAAAGAGAAAAAAGAGAATATGGAAATAAGAAAGAAAAAAAAGTTTTCTAAACAGAATGATTTTCATGGAAGCATTAAACACAATAAGACCAGTTAGGAAACTATGTAAAAAGAGACATGAGAAGAGGGAGTCTTTGTTAAATATAATGGAGATATGTTGAACAAAGGTTGAAATTTGAAGAACAAGAACTATTGATGGATAGAATTTGTATGATTTAGGGAAGACAGAATCAGTGGCAGCATCAGATAACATGGAAAACAAGAAGTTTGAAGCAGAAAAACAAAATTCTATTTCAAACAGCATAAATTTGATTTGCCTATGAAATATTCCAGATGAGACATTAAGTAGATGACTATATCAAGATGCAGCTTAGAGAATTTATCAGGGTTTGAAATATCTGAGGAGTTGTCATCATATAAAAGGGTCTTAAAACTGTGGAATCCATGGGAACACTCCCGGAGAAAAGGTACACAGAGAAGAATCACTTTCAGTAGAGAAAGAAAAAAGTCAACTAGGCTGTTAAAGACAGCGAGATAGATACTGAAAGAGACTTTCTAGATAATCGTTCTGCTGTGTGTGTGTTTTTTATTTTTTGAAAGGAACATTAGAAAATGAGTTGGTAACAAGTGAAATAGGAGACTGATACAAAATTTTAACAAGAAAGGGGATACTCATTAATGAAGAGACTGATCTTGTAGAGTAAGGGGCAGAGTTATAAGGGATGGGACTTAGTGGGAACCGTTCTATTATGGGAATGAGGGGAAAGAGGAAGAGAGGAGTAACTCTACACAAGTTTCAAAATTTGTTATGGAAATGAGTTTGTTCCTGCCTGATGAATTCTATATACTTAATAGTGGGAAAGGCCATCAGCTTAGCACCGTGCGTGTTTGTTGACCACTGTCAATATAAACAAGTGTGACAGTAAATACAGAGATTGCTTGGCATTATTGAGCATCCTTTTAAGAGCTGCAATTCTGAATTTAAAGCCAAATAAGCCAGCTTAAGTATGTGATATTTTCCCCAGAATTCCTGAACTCTTTGAGGCACACATAAAAAGAAAAAGAATTTGAAATCAATTGGTTCACCTCAGTAACCTAAATCTAGATCAACATTCAAGAAAGGGGAGATAAAGACCTGGGTTGTCATTTTATTTGGAGATTTGGCCTCTGAAGGCTGTATCAAGGAACAAGAAATTCTAGATCCGTGAAAATAAAATAAATCAAAAAGAGGAAAACAAAGAGACAAAAATATGCTATTGTAAATTCAACAACTAAGCATAATTTAAGAAGGGGAAGGAATCAGATATATATCCTCACCCAGGATTAGTAAATCATAAAGAATTTTTAAAAATTTCATTGTCTGCTGAGCTCCATAGTTTGCTAACTATAAGGAAAAAATAAAATACCTGGTATTTACCTTAAAATATAGTATTTAATAGCAACATATCTGGTAAGTATACAGAAATGTATAAAAAATAACAGATTCACCACATCTCATTTATCCTCACACCGTTCCTGTAGTATAAGTATTACTAACCAAATGGGTTAGTTACAAAACAAGCTTTATTATTGTTTAATATCTTAGAATTACAAATTTGAAACTCAAATCACTTCATTAAGTTAGAATATGTTAGGCTGTCTAACGCATGCCTGAATCTGTTATTATTTTGAGAGTACTGTATTCCCCCACTCTTTCCCCATTCTATTTCACTAATTGACATGCTTTTTTTAAATCTACAAATATGGAACAAAGTATCCATCTCATTGATATGGTTCTTCGCCAAGCAAACACATGGCATTTGCTTCTAAGAGGGAACATTTCCATGTATCTTAAAAAACTATAGGTTGATATACTATAATGAGTAAGGCTTTATAATCATCAGGATACTAGACAGAAAAGTAAATGTATTTGATATTTTTTCTTTCCATTCTTCTATCTAAAACTTGTACTAATTCTTAAAAAGTTATTACTAACTAGTTACTGAAAACTCAGGAGAAGTGCTGTTAAAGTTGGTATCTATATTCTCAACACCATACATGCAGAGAAGTCAGAGTTTTAATATAACCTCTCTGCTACTTAGAAGTGAGGCTATACAGGTGAAGCACTCTTAGTATGTCAGCTGATTTTTTCTTGAACTGTTCCAGAAAAACAAAAAGGCAAGAAATCCTCAGAGAATAAAAACAAAGGTCTAAGAAAGAATGGGTTAAAAACATTTAAAGTACCATTTATTTTCCAGGAAAATTTTAAATTTTTGAGAGCATAAAGAAGTGGGTAAACTTTTGAACAATAATCATGAAAATATAAAGTACATATCTGATAAAATACTTCTGAATGCTTTATCAAATATGCTTAAGTTGGAAATAAATGGATAGCTTACTTTACAACTCTCCTCGATTGAAGGTAAAAAGTTCTTTTTCTTTAGGAAAATAAGTAAAATATATTGGTTACAAGGAAGCACTGAAATTTATTCATCTAAAGCATTCCAACAGAGGGATTAGCTTAGAAAGGCCATCAAAATGATATTTAGAAAAATGAAATTGAGTTTAGTAATGATACAAAAGCAAGACTGGAAAGTTACATTTTTTTAAAAGTAATACTTGAATGAATCAATTTCAAAAAGAGAAGAAAGGTTGCATTTCTATTCACTAACGTTGTTCGCTATTTTTTTTTTTAGCTTATTGTTCCAAATAGCCCACTTGAATACACTGACTGTATGACAATTGAATAAATCTTACTTTTCATATTGATTTTCCTCTAGTTTCTTTATCTCTCAACCTATTCCACCATTACATTCTACATTTTATTCAATAAGTACTCAAAGAAATATGTGCTGTGTATAGCACAGAACTGATCAATAGTTAGAATGCACAAATTATTAAAGAGTATATTCTCTGCTTTCTTAAAATTTGAGATGTAATTATCCTGATATTTACAACTTGAGTTCTCCTTTATTTTCACAAATTATTTTTCTTAGTCTCTGAAAAGTTTTAAGATACATAATTCAATCATCTCTATATTAGCTAAATTTCCATTGGCTCTGTAATTCAATTTATTATAGGGATAATGACTTCCAACTATGTTCCCACCTCTGAAAAAAAACTAAATAAATACAGTGTTTCCTATCTTCAAATAAATTAAATTTTAGTCCAAATAATAAAAAGTCCATACAACTAAATTCATCAGAAGTTAGGGAGGTTAATTGGGATGAAAATATTAGAAAATGCTATGTTATATGAGTGTGACAGAGAATGAAATCCATCTTGTTGCAGAGAAATATACGACCTCCTTTATAACCAAATAATTTTTGAAACTTCTCAAAACCCTGATCCTAGTCTGGCATTTTACTCCCATTTTTTTTGTATTCCATCTTGTATTTTGTATTTTCTGCCTACCTCCCAACCTTTTTTAAGTAATTATTTCCTGGAGACAGATTCCTTCATAAGATCGTATGACTGCATCACCAACAAAAGTCATTATATAATACAAGCAAGACTATGTTTTATAGCAATTGATTGGTTGCAAAATGTTTCCCCAACTATAATTTATAAAATATGTTAAATCTCAGGAAAAGTTACAAGAATAATAAAATGAATATCCATATACTTGTAACTAAATCCAAGTACCTATGTGTGTGCAATTTTGTAGAACTGATTCAAAAATTCCTTGTAAGCATCATGATGATGAACCAGAGGTCAATGAATTATGTGTTACTTATACAAAGGGCAAGATAGTACATATATTAGACTTTGTGGGTCTTATTATAGTCTTTGCCACAGCTACTAAGCTCTTCTTATACAGCAAAAAAGCAGCCACAGACAATACGTAAGTGAATGGGCTTAGCTATGATGTACTAAAACTAGTTTCATATGATTTTTATGTGTCTTGAAATATTATTCCTCTGTTGATGGTTTTTTCAAGCATTTAAAAGTGTAAAAGTCACTCTTAACTTGCAGACTGTGCAAAAACAGGCAGCAAGACAGACTCAGAGGATGGTCTGCAATTGGCTGCCTCATGTGCCTCACCTCTAAATACTCCTGCATATGTCTCCTAAAAGCAAGGGCAATGCCCTACATGTACACAATGTAATTATTACTTGTGGACATTACATTAAACACATTTTAATTATACAAGTAACACAGGGATGTATACACTTTAAAAAATTCCAAGAATTGTAGATAGCACTGTGTTAGTTTATCCCCCTTACTGTGATCATTGGGGTTTGCATACTTGCAGACATTTTCCAAATCAAACACAGAAGGTTATATAAAAAGTATTATCATTGGTTTTGCTTGTAAACCCTCTAGAGGATAAATGGATAAACTACTCATGCAATGCACATACTCTCTTTAAGAGGGAACATGCTCAAGACAAAAAAAAAAGGCAGGTTTCTGTGCGAAGTGCCAGCGAAGGACCCCCTGACAAACAAACTGATGATTTTCCAGGAGGGAATTCCTTACCCATGGAGTACTTTTAGCAAAATGTACATTTATTTCTAGGATTGTTTATGGGGCATAGTTTCATGGACCTCCAAAGACAAAAAATTATACTATGATCGAAATGTCTTCTTTCAGCGAGGTGGCTGGCTGCACATTTACCTTAGCAATATTACCTGCTAACCTTGGAGAAATCACACCTGATGTGGGAGGAAGTGGCCCAGGGAGCTTCTCAGTAGACCTGACTTCATCCCACTGCACCTGTGCCTTGCAGTAAATTTTATCCTTGAAATTATTAAATTGGCATTAGATCCCTCTAGTATGTCTGCCTGATTTTATAATCCAGTACATTGTGTGTGTTTTTAAATCATAAAATGTATTTTTATTTTTCAATTTAATATACTCTCTACAGCTTGATTCATTACAAGTTAATCTGTATCATTCTGTTAACCATTCAATATGTCGTAGTCTATTTTGCCATTTTTCCACTAATGTGCATTTAAGATATTAAGAAGGATTTTAGTATTAGCAAAATTAAAAAAAAACCTGCAATAAACATCTATGTTCAATGTTTTATGGGTACACATTACATTTCTCTAAGACAGATGATGACTTACAGGAAGTTTCATTTAAAAGGTGTACATGTTATGAAATTTAATAGATGCCAAAATTTGTTACCTAAAGTAGTTTTTACATAATAATGATGATTCAATATTATTAAACTTTCAAGTTTTTGCTAAACTATTGGGTGAAAAATAAGATTTCCTTAAATTTTATATACCACAAAAAGAATTGTATATTGATGCAACATATATGGAAAAAAAAATTGTCAGTCTGATTAAATAAATATCCACATGTCTTTGCCTCTAAGGTTCCTTGGATAGTTATATATCTTAGACAAACTTATGTCTATATTCCTCAGATAATTGTCCAAGTATTTTCATATCAACTTTGCTCCTAAGCACCCAAAATTTCAGACAATACAAGTATGTATAGTAAATAGAACTTAAAAATTGTCATTTACATAGACTATGAAATACTACAGAGCACTGAAAATAAACTATAGCTATTGCAACAACAGAGATGTCTCTCATAAATATATGTTGAACAAAGTAAGTGTGTAACAAAAGGATACAAAGAAAATAATTTCATATAAATTGTTAAAGCTAAAAAAACTTAACATACTGTTTAGAGATGCATACATGGTATACCTCTTAAAGGTACAGAAAAAAATTGTACTAAAAGATAAGGTAACAGGTGCTTCTTTCAGGAAGAGGCACACAGAAGATTCTAAGTGTTGAGAATATCCTATTTTATGGTCTAGTTTGTTTTAAACAGATTAGTTTTGTAATTATTATTTAAGTTTTGCAAATGTGTCTGATTCATTCTTTTGCATCTCAAAATAAAATGTTATATCTCGTAAGTTTAATTTGCTTCACCCAACTGTTAATAAGTTTAAAGGTTTTCAAAGCTACTACTTTAATTTTTTTATGCATATGTCTACTCATACACTTTTGCCATTTTTTTATTCAGGTGTTTTTATTTTCCTAGATGGTTTGTAAGAGTCCTATTATAATCTTTTGTCCCATATATTTGAAATATTTCTCCTAGTCTGTCAACTATTTTGGAAATCTGTTCATGATCTTTTTATTAGTAGAGAAGACTTTAAATTAAATATACTCAAATTAAAATTGCTTTCTCATGGCTATTGATTTTTAAGCCTTGTTTAGGAAAGCAAGACAGAGTCACATCTTACATGGGTGTACTGACTTTGGAAACTTGGGTCAGAAAGAAAGGAGAGTGATCATCTGGCAATATATATCTCCCAAATGCCTAATGTACATGTATTCTTCTCTGACAACAAAATTTGTAAGCTGGGCCAAAATGTGGGCTATTTTAGCATGAAATTCCTCCACTAAGCAAGTTGCTCAGTAAAAAAAAGGAGTCTAGCAGAAAATCACCTTTCTAACATTGAATATAAAGTCCAAAAAAAAAATCAACATTCACTTAGAAAAATGAGAAATGCCAACATTATGAGTACAGAGTGCAAAATTTGAAATAAAGCAATATAATAAAATACAATAAACAAATAGAGAATCTCTACAATAAAAAGGAAGAGCAGTAAAGACCAATAAGACAAGAACTTCCAAATGAGTACAATTAATATCCTCTCAGGGATGCAAGAAGTTATTACAACCATAGAAAAATAAAAGAAGAAAGCTAAAAATGAGATTGTGGAAATAAATAATTCATATGTGATCATCTCTCAATAAATAATGACTGATTCAATGACTGAAGCAAAAAACCTGAAATATTCTTAAAAGCTAGCATACTAAAATAAATGAGGTCATGTGAAAAACACAAATATTCTTCCTTTCATTCACCTCCCGTTTGTTCCTTCAGCTGGAACTTCACTGCACTTTCTGCCCTGGAATCTGCTTGGAATGGACCCTCCACAAAGGGCTCCCTTTTCCTGCAGCTGCGGGGTGAATTCAGTGGGGCAGAGTAAATGATTTAGATTTGAAGGAAGGCACAGAATAAGGTGAGGGTATTTTAAACTGTAGTTCAAACAAGTGACTGGCTTGTCCCTAAAGCATAGGTTATTGCTTTTCTTGAGATGGCTCTACTCTCCTCAGTCGATGTGCCCCAAACAGTGGCCCTTTAAGCTAAGGGGTGATAAAAATCTCTACTCTCACTAACCAAAGGCTACTGCCTTTCCCGTAAGTTCTTTCTCACCCATCAATAACGTAGTAGAGTCTCTAGGCCCTCCCTGCATTATACTTTGTTACTTGGACCATCAGTTTCTTTATATGACTCTAATACATGGATTTCTTAGTTATAGAAATTGATAGACTGGAGATATTTTTTTCTCATGTTCAAAGCTAAAAGGTAAATACTTTCCATTAAGAACTTGAAGCCCCTGAAGTGACAGCGTGGTTTAGAACTATGTTATAGAGCTATAGCTATTAGGAAATACAGTTTCATTTTTCTGACAGTTTGTTCTCTGCTGTCTAGGAGATTTACATTTTCTTTTCCTGTGAAGAAGTTCAGAGTATGAAGGATGGAACATTAAGAATAACTTTAAAAGATCGTGTAAAGCAAAACATACCCTAAATAATGGTATTTCTGAAGGCCTTTATCTTGAAATTCCTCATTTAAGGTCAGACATTTGGAAGTTAAGTCAAAATCTTGTTATCAAATGAATGCACTTACTGATATTAATAAAATATTAAATATTCTAGACAGTCATCCAAACCAGGTTTTGACAGAATGCCTAGGGTCTTTGAGTATACAGCTTTTGCAATTCCCAGCTCTCTCTTCCTTTTTGAATTTGAAAAGCAAAAAAGAAGAGCAAGTACGTAGGTAATTTATTCATGAAAGCAGTCACAAACACCAGTGATGGAAAACTATCAGAAAGGGGTGGTAGCAGAGAAAAGATAGCAACGATTGACTAAGAAATATAAGTCTTAGGCTTTGGTATACCTAGAAAAATATCTATCATTGTGAAGGGAGAGAAACCTGAATAAAATCCAGGTTAGGCTTTATACAGAGAATAATAATTTAGGATCAGAAAGAACAAAAAGTGACCAAATGCTTTATCTCTCGCACTAGGTTCCTTAGGTGGGAAAGGCAAACCCTTTTATCTCTAGACATTATTGTAAGACAGACCGAAGTCTCTGGCTATCTATATATGTGTGGTTCTGTGTCAAATAGCATTAGTACTAGATCACTTTAATGCCATGCAAAATTCTGCCTGTGTGTCACCAAGCATATTAGACCTTGCAAAGCTGGCATAAAATGGTCCACACAAAGCAGGGATGAAAGTGCAAGCTTGGGCTCAAAGAGAGGCTGCTAATTAACTTTTCTGCTTTGAGAAATACCAAGTTCATGTCTGCTATGTATGCATAAATATGTGGACTTCTCTTTACAATTGACAATACCACAAAAATTAGTTTATGCCTAAACCAAACTTAAAGAAAAAATATTAAAATGACTGTGGTACTAATATATTAGGAGTAATAATTCTTAATTATTGTGCTTGCATGCTAAAGACAAATGTGTGCAAAACATCATATGTAATTTTAAGTAATGCATAAAATTACAAAATAATAATATTTTCAAATAACATTTCTCTTCCAAAATTATTAGCATTCACAAACAATCCTTTCATATGAAACAATTATTTAAACACAAAAATATTCCAAAAAAAAATGTAGAAAGTACAATAAAGGTAGTAAAGTATGGTAGACATTCCCTTCTGAGTAGAAATAAAAGAGATGTTATAAATATTTTCTGAATGACTAACAATATCCAATATACTTATCTGAGACATTCACAATCATGAGCTAAATAATCTTTTATTAATATTCATTTTAATATTACTTTACAGTTGTCTAGGAAAACTCAGTTCAGGTCAGTTTAGCTTTGTTATTCAGAAGTTTCTATTTAATAAAATTATCTCTTAATTACTCAAATGTTTATTACCTTTAAAATAATATTTACATTTAACTCATTTAGAGCTTACTCATTTTATTCCAAAGGGAAGTAAAAATATCACTATAAATATGAAAATATATTATTATAAATACATTCAAATGTATATCCTTAAATAGGCAAACATTTCCTCTAATATACGTATTCTAATGTATGTTGGATTCAGAACAAAATAAATAAAAGAAACATCCTCTTTTACATGGTAGTGATTTACTATTTACTCTATTGTTATAATCCTGAACTGATCTTTTGCCAACTTCTGATCCCACAACATTCATATAACATTCACAATGAAAAAGATGCTTTTAAGAAGCATTCTGGGCAACTGAATCTCAAGTACAGATTTAAGATGTCAGAGTATTCTCAGAGACCCATAATCAATATTAAGAATTCTGGAAATAAAATGGTTCAAAGAGACTATAACAAAACTGCTCAAGTTAAAAATTAAGTTGACAGGAAAGCAATACAGAGATTCCTCTAAAAACTAAAAATAGAAATACCATTTGACCTGGAATCTCACTCCTTAGAATTTACCCAAAGAATACAACTTCTCCTACTCAAAAAGGCATATGCACCCCTGTGTTTATCACAGCACTATTTACCAAGATACGGAAGCAACCTAAGTGTCCATCAATAGATGAATGGATAAAGAAAGTGTGGTACATATACACAATGGAATACTATTTAGCCATAAGAAAGAAACAAATCCTATCATTTGCAACAACATGGATGGAGTTGGAGGACATTATGCTCAGTGAAATAAGCCAGGTGGAGAAAGACAAATGCCAAATGATTTCCCTCATTTGTGGGGTATAACAATGAAGCAAAACTGAAGGAACAAAATAGCAGCAGACTCACAGAATCCAAGAAGGGACTAGTGGTTACCAAAGGGGAGGGGTGTGGGAGGATGGGTGAGAAGGGAGGGAGAAGGGGATTGAGGGGTATTATGTTTAGTACACATGGTGTGGGGGCTCACGGGGAAAACAGTGTAGCACAGAGAAGGCAAACAGTGAATCTGTGGCATCTTACTATGCTGATGGACAGTGACTGCATTGGGGTATGGGTGGGGACTTGATAATATGGGTAAATGTAGTAAACACATTGTTTTTTCATGTGAAACCTTCATAAGAATGTATATCAATAATACCTTAATAAAAAATTAAGTTAACAATGACCCAATAAAAAGGTGAAGGAGAAAGTAAAATATTTATACAGAAGACTACTCATTAGAATAAAAATGTACAAAATATGTTGAAAATAAACATAGGAAAATAATAAGAATACAATATAGAAGCATTCAAGAAATATTAGAAGAAAAGTTGCACAAAACATTGAAAAAAAACTAACTGAATTTAGAGACCCTTAATGGAGAATAATAAAAATACCAAGATATTGTTAGACAATATTACTAAGCTTTAAGAATACAAAAACTGTAGGAAAACCTAAAGAATCTGATATAATGACCTTCTGCATAGCTTTTTCATAGTGGAACACAGTCTTGCAATTCTTGGGAAGCAAAACTGAGGAGCTTTTCACCAAGTCCAGTGCCATTATCATGCGAAGGTAAGAGCCATTTTCAAACGTTCAAGAAGTTAGGAAAATGAAGCATTCAATACTTCTTTTTGGATAAACTATTAAGAGATGCAGTTATACCAATGAAAATATAAAATATGAGGTGGAGCCAAAATGGCGGTGTGAGTAGGACAGTGGGAATCTCCTCCCAGAAACATATATATTTTTGAAAATACAACAATACAACTAATCCTAAAAGAGAGACCAGAAGACATAGGACAACAGCCAGACTATATCCACACCTGTGAGAACCCAGTGCCTGGTAAAGGGGGTAAGATACAAGCTGCAGCCCAGTGGGACCCGAGGCCCCTCACCCCAGCTCCCGGCGGGAGGAGAGTGAGCTCAGGACTGCTAAACACCCAGCACCAGCCATCTGCACCAGAGTGCACACATAGTGTATGCGTGAGGTCCTGGATACTAGGGAAACAGGACAGTAAGACCTTTGAGCGGGTAACGAAGCCAGCGACCCTGTGACAAAGAAAAGCGAGTGCTTTTTGAAAGTCTTAAAGGGACAGGGACCACACAGCTGGACAGAAGAATCCCGGGTCACCGTCCAGCAGCTGGAAATTCCAGGGAACTCTGGGCACACTGACCCCCTGGGCAACAGCTCTGAGACCCCTCATGGAGGTAAACAGCCAAACAGCCCCCCATCCATTACCCCTCCAGGGCCCCGCCATAGCAGAGTAGGGGACTGAGCTTGCCCATGCCCAAAGCAAGGGAGCTTCCTCCATACCCACCTGGCAAGATACAGAGACCAAGTCTACACGCAATTGCCCAACACAAGCCACTAGGGGTTGCAGTTGTCCGAGTAAAGAAAGGCCAGGACCAAGTAGAAAGTCTCAGCTCTCCCAGCTGACAGAAATTCAATAGCTCACCATTGCACCTATCAACATGAAAAGGCAAAAATATTTGATCCAGACAAGACTAACAGACATCTTTGACATATTCTACATCTTCCCCTGAGAAGGAACCTGGGGAGATAGATTAAACCAGTCTTCCTGAAAAAGAATTCAAAACAAAAGTCATAACCATGCTGATGGACTTGCAGAGAAATATGCAAGAACTAAGGAGGGAGAATACAGAAATAAAACAATCTCTGAAAGGTCTTCAAAACAGAATGGACGAGATGCAAGAGACCATTAATGGACTACAAAACAGAGAAGAGAAACGCAGAGAAGCTGACGCAGAGATCTCCAGGAATGAAAGAATTTTAAGAGAACTGTGTGACCGATCTAAATGGAACAATATCTGCATTATAGGGGTACCAGAAGAAGAAGAGAGAGAAAAAGGGATAGAAAGTGTCTTTGAAGAAATAATTGTTGAAAACTTCCCCAAACTAGGGGAGGAAATGGCCTCTCAGACCACAGAGGTACACAGAACTCCCATGACAAGGGATCCAAGGAGGGCAACATCAAGACACATAATAATTAAAATGGCAAAGATCAAAGACAAGGACAAAGTATTAAAGGCAGCCAGAGAGAAAAAAAAGGAACCTACAAAGGAAAACCCCTCAGACTATCATCAGACTTCTCAACAGAAACTCTACAGGCCAGAAGAGAATGGCATAATATACTTAATGCAATGAAACAGAAGGGCCTCGAACCAAGACTACTGTATCCAGCACGATTATCATTTAAATATGAAGGAGGAATTAAACAATTCCCAGACAAGCAAAAGTTGAGGGAATTTGCCTCCCACAAACCACCTCTACCGGACAACTTACAGGGACTGCTCTAGATGGGAGCACTCTTAAAAAGACCACAGAACAAAATACCCAACATATGAAGAATGAAGGAGGAGGAATAAGAAGGGAGAGAAATAAAGAATCATCAGACCGTGTTTATAAAAGTTCAATAAGTGAGTTAAGTTAGACAGTAAGATAGTAGAGAAGCTAACCTTGAACCTTTGGTAACAACAAACTTAAAGCCTGCAATGGCAATAAGTACATACCTTTCAATAATCACCCTAAATGTTAATGGGCTGAATGCACCAATCAAAAGACACAGAGTAATAGAATGGATATAAAAGCAAGACCCATCCATATGCTGCTTACAAGAGACTCACCTCAAACCCAAAGACATGCACGGACTTAAAGTCAAGGGATGTAAAAAGATATTTCATGCAAACAACAGAGAGAAAAAAGCAAGTGTTGCAATACTAGTATCAGACAAAATAGACTTCAAAATAAAGAAAGTAACAAAAGGTAAAGAAGGACATTACATAATGATAAAGGGCTCAGTCCAACCCAAGAGGATATAACCATTGTAAATATATATGCACCCATTACAGGAGCACCAACATATGTGAAACAAATACTAACAGAATTAAAGGAGGAAATAGAATGCAATACATTCATTTTGGGAGACTTCAACACACCACTCACTCCAAAGGACAGATCCACCAGACAGAAAATAAGTAAGGACACAGGGGCACTGAACAACACACTAGAACAGATGGACCTAATAGACATCTACAGAACTCTACATCCAAAAGCAACAGGATACACATTCTTCTCAAGTGCACATGGAACATTCTCCAGAATAGACCACATACTAGGCCACAAAAAGAGCCTCAGGAAATTCAAAAAGATTGAAATCCTGCCAACCAACTTTTCAGACCACAAAGGCATAAAACTAGAAATAAACTGTACAAAGAAAGCAAAGAGGCTCACAAACACATGGAGGCTTAACAACACGCTCCTAAATAATCAATGGATCAATGACCAAATCAAAACAGAGATCCAGCAATATATGGAAACAAACGACAACAACAACACAAAGCCCCAACTATTGTGAGATACAGCAAAAGCAGTCTTAAGAGGAAAGTATATAGCAATCCAGGTATATTTAAAGAAGGAAGAACAATCCCAAATGAATGGTCTAATATCACAATTATCAAAATTGGAAAAAGAAGAACAAATGAGGCCCTAAGACAGCAGAAGGAGGGACATAAAGATCAGAGAAGAAACAAATAAAATTGAGAAGAATAAAACAATAGGAAAAAATCAATGAAACCAAGAGCTGGTTCTTCAAGAAAATAAACAAAATAGATAAGTCTCTAGCCAGACTTATTAACAGGAAAAGAGAGCCAACACACATCAACAGAATCAGAAACGAGAAAGGAAAAATCACGACAGACCCCACAGAAATACAAAGAATTATTAGAGAGTACTATGAACACCTATATGCTAACAAGCTTGGAAACCTAGGGAAAATGGACAACTTCTTACAAAAATACAACCTTCCAAGACTGACCCAGAAAAAAGCCCAAAATCTAAGCAGACCAATTACCAGCAGCGAAATTGAAATGGTAATCAAAAAACTACCAAAGGACAAAACCCCTGGGGCATATGGATTTACCTCAGAATTTTATCAGACACACAGAGAAGATATAATACCCATTCTCCTTAAAGTTTTCCAAAAAATAGAAAGAGAGGGAATACTCCCAAACTCATTCTATGAAGCCACATCATCCTAATACCAAAACCAGGCAAAGACCCCACAAAAAAAGAAAACTACAGACCAATATCCCTGATGAATGTAGATGCAAAAATACTCAACAAAATATTAGCAAACTGAATTCAAAAATACATCAAAAGGATCCTACACCATGACCAAGTGGGATTCATCCCAGGGATGCAAGGATGGCACAACATTCGAAAATCCATCAACATCATCCACCACATCAACAAAAAAAAAACAAAAACCACATGATCATCTCCATAGATGCTGAAAAAGCATTCGATAAAATTCAACATCCATTCATGATAAAAACTCTCAACAAAATGGGTATAGAGGGTAAGTACCTCAACATAATAAAGGCCATATATGATAAACCCACAGCCAACATCATACCGAACAGTGAGAAGCTGAAAGCTTTTTCCTCTGTGTTCGGGAACAAGACAGGAATGCCCACTATCCCCACTGTTATTCAACATAGTGCTGGCGGTCCTAGCCACGGCAATTAGACAAAACAAAGAAGCACAAGGAATCCAGATAGGTAAAGAAGAACTTAAACTGTCACTATTTGCAGATGACATGATATTGTACATAAAAAACCCTAAAGACTCCACTACAAAACTAATAGAGCTAATATCGGAATTCAGCAAAGTTGCAGGATACAAAATTAACACACAGAAATCTGTGGCTTTCCTATACACTAACAATAAACTAATAGAAAGAGAAATCAGGAAGACAATTTCATTCACAATAGCACCAAAAAGAATAAAATACCTAGGAAAAAACCTAACCAAGGAAGTGAAAGACCTATACCCTGTAAACTATAAGACACTCTTAAGAGAAATTAAAGATGTCACTAACAAATGGAAACTCATCCCATGCTCGTGGCTACGAAGAATTAATATTGTCAAAATGTCCATCCTGCCCAAAGCAATATACAGATTCAATGCAATCCCTATCAAACTACCAATAGCATTCTTCAAAGAACTGGAACAAATAGTTCAAAAATTCATATGGGAACACCAAAGACCCCGAATAGCTAGGGCAATCCTGAGAATGAAGAATAAAGTGGGGGGAATCTCACTCCCCAACTTCAAGCTCTACTACAAAGCCACAGTAATCAAGACAATTTGGTACTGGCACAAGAACAGAGCCACAGACCAATGGAACAGAATAGAGACTTCTGAACATGAACCCAAACATATATGGTCAACTAATATTCGATAAAGGGGCCATGGACATGCAATGGGGAAATGACAGTCTCTTCAACAGATGGTGCTGGCAAAACTGGACAGCTACATGTAAGAGAATGAAACTGGATCACTGTCTAACCCCATACACAAAGGTAAATTCAAAATGGATCAAAGACCTGAATGTAAGTCATGAAACCATAAAATTCTTAGAAAAAAACATAGGCAAAAATCTCTTGTACATAAACATGAGCGACTTCTTCATGAACATATCTCCCTGGGCAAGGGAAACAAAAGCAAAAATGAGCAAGTGGGACTATATCAAGCTGAAAAGCTTCTGTACAGCAAAGGACACCATCAATAGAACAAAAAGGCATCCTACAGTATGGAAGAATATATTCATAAATGACAGATCGATAAAAGGTTGACATCCAAAATACATAAAGAGCTCATGCACCTCAACAAACAAAAAGAGAATAATCCAATTAAAAAATGGGCAGAGGGGCTGAACAGACACTTCTCCAAAGAAGAAATTCAGATGGCCAAAAGACACATGAAAAGATGCTCCACATCGCTTGTCATCAGAGAAATGCAAATTAAAAACCACAATGAGATATCACCTCACACCAGTAAGGATCACCACCATCCAAAAGACAAACAACAACAAATGTTGGCTAGGTTGTGGAGAAAAGGGAACCCTCCTGCACTGCTGGTGGGAATATAAATTAGTTCAACCATTGTGGAGAGCAGGAGGTTCCTCAAAATGCTCAAAATAGAAACACCATTTGACCCAGGAATTCCACTTCTAGGAATTTACCCCAAGAATGCAGCACTCCAGTTTGAAAAAGACAGATGCACCCCTATGTTTATCACTGCACTATTTACAATAGCCAAGATATGGAAGCAACCTAAATGTCTATCGGTAGATGAATGGATAAAGAAGAGTTGGTACATATACACAATGGAATATTACTGAGCCATAAGAAAAAACAAATCCTACCATTCGCAACAACATGGATGGAGCTAGAGGGTATTATGCTCAGTGAAGTAAGCCAGGCGGAGAAAGACAAGTACCAAATTATTTCACTCATATGTGGAGTATAAGAACAAAAGAAAACCGAAGGAACAAAACAGCAGCAGAAGCACAGAATCCAAGAATGGACTAATAGTTACCAAAGGGAAAGGGACTGGGGAGGTCGGGTGGGAAGGGAGGGATAAGGGCGGGAAGAAAAGAAAGGGGGCATTACGTTTAGCATGTATAGTGCGTGTGGGGGCATGGGGAGGGCTGTGCAACACAGAGAAGACAAGTAGTGATTTTATAGCATCTTACTATGTTGATGGACAGTGACTGTGAACGGGGATGTTGGGGGGACTTTGTGAAGGGGGAAGCCTATTAAACATAATGTCCTTCATGTAATTGTAGATTAATGATACCAAAATAAAACTAAAAACAAAAAAAATAGAAAATATAAAATATGAAAAATTATGTCCTCAGAATATGACTGAATTAAATATTGTTGAGCTTAGAACACAGTGTAATTTTAAAAAACATTTAAGATATGGACATGCTGTATCTAACAAAATTTGTTGATAGTGTAGGAGAGAATGTTACAAAAGTTATTTTTATGAGTCCTACTTAAGATTAAAATTTCTGTTAAAAAGATGTGCCTCTGCTCTTCCCTTCTAATTAGAAACATTCTAATGCACACATTCTTCTCTGTTTCTGTAATTAAAGTTTCCTGCTTAATTCTTAAATTCAATACTAGAAAACTCAATTACTGTCAATACAGAAAAAAACGAGCACATCTTCTTTAACAGAATAAATGTGTTAGTTTCTTAACAATTTGCCATATTCTGTGTATTAATTTTTAACTGGATCGAAACTTGGATGTGGAAGTTGGTATGCTACATTGAGACACCCTCTCCATCTAACACACTTACAATGTGCTGCATGGGCCAGGAATATTGAGAATTAGAAAAACAATACATTGTTTTAATAAAGGTAAAATTTTTCACAAAACTTTGAAATGCACAGTTCTGAAGTTTACAATCAAATAAATTTGGACAAATTAAAACATCCATAAAATCAACAACCATTCAAGCTACAGAAAATTCTATCACCTCAAAATTTCCCTTGTGCTTTGCCATTTAAATCCCACTCCAACACCATATAGACTCTTATTTCCCTAACCATGGATTAGTTTTGTCTATTATCGAATGTCATATAAATGAAACTGTATAGTATGTGATTTCCTTATCCCTGACATGTTGTTCAACATAAAATTTTTAGAGACCCAAATATTTTGTTACACGTATTACTAGTTGATTTGTTGTGCTGTTATTAAATCTGAGTAGTGTTCCATTACGTGAATATGTACAATTTATTTATCCAGTCTTCTGTTGAGTGACGTTTGAGTTGCTTCAAGTGTTAGGATATTAAAAATGAATTTGCTTTAGTCAATTTTGAGTAAGTTTTTTTCTGGGAATAGGTTGTTATTTCTCTGAAAGAAATAGTTAGAAAGCATTTCCTTGTTCAAAGGGAAAATATTTGAAACTTTATAAGAAATTAATAAAATTATTTTCCACGGTGTTTGTCCAATATTACATTCAGAAACTCCAAAAGACTTCTAGCTGCTGCACATCCACAACATTTGGTGCTTTTAACTTTTTTTAAAAGTAATTCTCGTGTATGTGAAATGGTATGTCACTGTTTATATTTGCATTTTCCTAAAAACTCCCTTGTTATGTAAATGTGAATAAATATCTTCGGTCTGTTTTCTTTTGGGTAGTATTTTATTTCCACAATCTACAAAAAAAATTCTACCTCTATAATAATATTTCATGGTACAATATTGAATAGTCTCCCCTAAAATCAGGAGAAAAGCAAGAACATTCATCTCAACACTTACCTTCAACATATTACTGTAGACCCAAACCATTAAAAAAGACAAGAAAATAAAGGTCATGATAAGTGAATGGAAAAAAATTGTTTTTATTTGCAAATGGCATGGTTGCTTTTGCAAATAAGACTAAAGAATCTATTTGAAATACTACTAGAACTAAGAAATGAATATATCAATTTTGCAACAAATAAGGTTGATGCATAAAAGTATAATGTATTTTTACATACTAGCAATAAAAAATCAAATGTAAAAAAATTCTATTCATAATAGATTAATCACAAACACAAAACCTAGAAATAAGTGTGAGAAAATATATGTGAGACTTTAATTTTGTTAGCTACAAAAATTGAGGAAATTTAATAATTTTTTTAAACATGAGGTGCTATACATGTTCCTATACAAATGTTATACATATTAAGATCTACATTCTCCTTAAACTGATCTACAAATACATTACAAACTCAGTAAAAATCACAGCAGACTTTAGTACAAAATAGAAATAATTTGATGTTGAAATGTATATGAATATTTATGTGGATATACAAAGGAACATGAATAACAAAATCAATCTTGGAAAAGAGAAAAGTCAAAGGACTCACATTAAATGATTTAAAGACTTATTTATAAAGTTTCATTATTCAAATGAGTGTTTTATTGGCATAATGATTGGCAGACAAATCAACGGAGCATCCATAAATACACTCGCTGTATAGATGAATTGATTTTCTATAAAGTCAAAGATAAATTTAATAGAAAATGTACACCTTTACAACAAAGCTGGTATGGCTAGATGAATTTATGGAAGTCCAGTTAATTTCCCTTTTTACCTCACACCATATACAAATTTGAGATGGATCTAATTTAAGATGAATTGGCCTAAACGTAAAACTAACACTATAAAATATATGGAAGAATAATGTTGTGTCTTTGGGTAGGCAAAGTTTTTTTTAAGGAAAACAAATAAAAATGTAGATGCAGAATATACATATCCATTCTTAAGGACATATATATATATATTTATATATATCAACTATTTGTGTGTGTATATTACACACACACACACACACACATATGTAGGTTTCTTCATTTCTGTTTATAAAGAGAGAATTAAGAAAATTCCTTGATATTTTATATATACATCACTTCTTGTTTGGCATAAGATGTTAGTCTTAGACAAATAGGACTAGGCATCCTGTCCACAGAGAAGGAAGGTCACACAAAAACCCTCCAAAAAAGGAATTGTTCAAAACAGGAGGTGGGGACTGAGGCCTTCCATTAGCTGGGTTACATACTTGGATCTCTAATAGTCTCTTCCATTTGGCAAGTATTTGGCCCATTGTCCAATGCAGTTTGTTAATTTAAATTGAGAATTACCTGGTCTAATCAATAGATTGCAATAATTGTTTTTCTGGGAAAGAGAGACACTAGAAATAACCATTTTTTTGTTTAAGGTCATTTGTCCATGTTGGTGTATGTGGAAATGCTATCAGCTGCTATAATTTCCTATGTTCCTGTTTGATGAAACAAGAATTGCTCAGAGATTTTTATCATGAGAGCTGGGTGATTGATGCTGTATAACCAGTAGTAAGAGTGAATGCATTTTGTATTGTTTGGGATAATCTAAGAATGAAATTAAAATAAGAATATTCTGATCTAATGATGACAATAAGGAGGGAAAAGAAAAAAAGGATGACTATGGGCAGATTAAAATCTATAGACAATGAGAAGAAGAGTAATTTTCAGTGGTAAGGTTTAAAAACAAACAAACAGTATTTAGACAGAGGTTCTGATCCATCTTGGGTATAAACTGTTCAAGTCAGAAATCACTAATTTATTCCAAAGGACTTAGGTCAGCTGCTTACTTCCAAAGACCAGATGATTCTAGAGGATCTTTGACAACCTACAGTCTGAGGTCCTTTATTAGAGTTGCTTCCCAATTGTTTGAATTTCTGAGTTGCTTCTTTTGTTGTGAAATATGAACCCACGGGTTGACTCCCTGAAGTCTCACTGCTGTATTTGCTGTTAATAGTAAGTAACAAGGTCCCTTCCAATGAATTTATGCAATTCAAAGGTGTTTTTCTCTGATGCGTCTTCCAATAGATGAACTCTCCTTGAAGGATAAAGATAAAAAGGCCTCTTGGGAAATGTGAGAATATATCTTTAACTTGTTGGTGACCCCATTGGTATAACGCTCTGGACTCTTTTTCCCCATTCACTCACTCTGCCCTAGGAAAGTGAAGTGTGCTATATGTTCAGAGAGTCTGAAATAAAAATGTAGGGATGCATAGGTCAGAATTATTCTCATCTTCTGTCTATTAGAGGCTCATAGAAAGCACCCACTCTGCTCTTCGAGAAATATGTGCATCACTGTGACAGAGTAAGTGCATCTATGTAATACAGAGATTCTGTATATCTGACAGTGTATTGTGGAGAATGCCTGGCATTACTAGAATTACTAAAAACAGTTAGTTAAATTGATAGAAATAAGATAAAGTATCAAAATCAATTATGTTTCCAAATTCAACAAAATATTTAGGAAGTATTTTTAAGAGTATATTTTAGTAGCTGCTAAAGTAAGATGACTTATAATAAAAAGATAATGTATCCATACCTCACCCTGTACATGTAGTCAAGGTCATGAATATGAGAGATGAAGTTTTTGAACTTCAAGACAATTTACTCCCCATCTCAGAGTATGAGATCAAATGGTCAAACTAACATTAAAGGCATCTGCTCCTCTGGAATCAGCATCAGTAAAGTGAAAATAACATAAACAGGATGAAGGTATTTATAAAAATATTGCCAAAAATCAAACTTTATAACATAATTAACTTCTGTTAATGACTTAGAAATGGGAAAAAAATTAAAATATGAAATTACAAAAGTAAACAAAGAAATAAAATAAATAAGAAAAATTCCCTAATCTTAATAACTTAAAGTAGAATTTAACATAAGATACAATTTCATATGTACCAAATTAAAATTTGTTAGACTCTGTTTATCTCTGCAGGGCCGAAGAACAGAACAATGAGAATTTCTATATATTGCTTGTTAGCCTGCAAATTGATGTGATCACATTGTATAATACTTAGCATTACTTAGCATGTGAAATCTTAGCATTTAACAAAATTAAGCCTATATAGACCTTGTGACCCAGGAATTACATTCTTAGAGAAATCCTTGTTATCATACTACTTTAATAAAGGAAAAAATAACGAAGAAAAATTAATGTTTATTAGTAGCATAAAAGTTAAGTGTGATCTACTCATTGACTGGCATACTAATATATACATTACATTGGATTATTCCAAGAATATTAAATTTTTGAGAAAAATGGAAAGGTAAATCTTGAAGAGGAACAACTCTTCAAGAATTTTGTTTGCTGTGCTGGATATTAAAACTTTATAAGATACACCAATTCAGACAATGTTGTATTTATACAAGTATAGACAAATCAAGATTGAGTAGAGGATGCATAGTCAGATCCATGCAAATGAGGACACTTAGCTTCAGTCAAAATTCCAAGGGTAGGTGTACTATGCTTGTACTTTGTAGAGTATCAATCATGACATATTGGCTATGGAAAAATAAGTAGGAGCTTGATTTTGTTCCAAGGAGTTTCAGTTACCGAAACACAGATAGTTTCAGTAGAATTCACTATAATATAGAGTGGAATATTTGTATTTACCATGTTTCTAGTTTCTATAAACTTGATGCTTTAACTTCTGCTGACATGCATATGCCAGAAACACCTTGTTCTGGACAACCCAATAAATGCCTGAGTCTCCTTGCTTCAGCATCCTGTTTCCCTTGTAACCACCTCTCACCACTCTACTCCTCCTGGGGGGTCACTTTTCTAATACAAAATAGCCCAGCCCTAACCTCCTCCCTTACCAGGCTTTCACCTTCTGGTCTACTGTACCCCCTGCCCTAACCATCCCAGAGTCTGGTACCAGACACCTAGAGATGGCCCATGCTCCAGAGCCCACTGAACTCATCCCGAATAGCCAGTCCTAAACCTGTACTCTGATTTGCTTTTTCCTTACTATAGGAACTGTAATAAAGGCTATTGCTCAAAGTTCCTCCCTCCTGCACTGCCTGGCAGCTGACCCTGGTGCCTCCATGGGTGGTCCTTTCTGGTATGACATGCTCCCTCTTCTTGGAAACAGTGAGTAATAACTCTCTTCTCTATGACATTTGTTCCTCATTTGTTGGTCTTACTTTACCTTAGATTTTCTATAACACACTATTTAAAATGTATGTATTTATTTTTTAAAAGTGAAAATTTGAGGAAAAATATTCTAAGAAATGACAAAGCATAGACACACACATAGGTACCTGAAAAAGAATGAAGCATTTGGAGGATTACAGGTGGAATGATGTGGCACATGTGAGATTGGAGGGTAAATGAAGAAGGAGATGATAATGATTTCAGAGTTTGAGGTCATAAAATAAGGGTAATATTGAGAAAAAAGCTGAAAGTTTTAATCACTAAACCAGTAAAGTCAACAATGAAGAATTCATGCATAATAACACTGAGCTTTGTTTTGTTTTTGTATTTTGATTAAAATAGAAGCAGAAATATTTTGACATATTTTTGTTGCTATTATTTTGTATTATTTTTGTGTTTCTTTGGCTTTGGTTTTAGAATGTTTTTATTTTTAATTTATTTTTCCTTTTGTGATCACTTAAAGGTTACCTCGTATATGTACATTGAAATGTGATTGTACTACTTTTTAATACTGTTGAATGTATCTTAGCTATTAACAAATTTATTAAAAATAAAGTGCTATATTTTTTTGTCTTCTAAAGAAGTAATTATCTTTTCTATTCAGTGATTGACCCTGAAAATTCAAAAGTATGCACAGAGGGCACATAATGTTCATGCTGAATCTAATTGCTTAACTGTTGTTTAATTCATTTACTTAATCATTCTTCTTTTTAGAGAAATAAATATGTTGAATGATTAGGTAAAAATGTATCAGCAGCAACCACATTTATGAGGTGATTTTTATGCAAGATAGTGTGTTGTAATCTTGAAGAAATATATTTCCTCAGTAGGAAAACCACTAATTCAAAATTGTGTATTATTTCAACAAAAATTCAATATACATATTTTGATAAAAGGATTTTGAATTTATGAATACCTGTATTTTCATCTTATTAAAAACAAGTAGAAAAAAAAGGAATACTTTATCTTTTAAAAGAAAATCTATCTGATAAGATCTGATTAATTTCTGTAAATTACATTAAAATCCTCTCTGCCTTGATGGGTTGAAATACTAACTTTCAAAACTGTTTCTAGACCATAATATATTATATATTTACTTAGGATACTTTACAACTGCCTCACAAATCTATCTAAATCTGAATTTATGTATGTCTGTATCTATGCTATCTATCTATCTATATCTGTCATCCATATCTACACTGATATATAGACTGTACCCACATGAGCAAATAAGATGGAACTTGATCCTATTCCAAGGAGTTTCAGTTACTGAAACACAATAGTTTCCTCACAGAGTAACTTCCTAGCCAGCATTCTCCCCACTGGAAATTATGACCAGTTTTTCACAAAATTCTATAATTTGCCTTCAGAAAGTATATCAGAAACAATATATAATGAGCAGTTCACAAACTGAAATTCTTATTTTGCTTCTCTTTAATTGTTGGAGCCTGCTATATGTGAAAGAGCATATTAAGATGAATTACTATTAAATATATTCCAAAGAGGCTTTGCAAAAGCTCATATCTGAAAAAAATTTCACTTGACAGAAGTGGAATAACCTGAGCAACATGGTTTATATTTAGGTACATAAAAACCAAGAACACTTTTTCATCATGTATACTTAAATACTCACTTTTATGTATTATAATAAAACACTGCTGGATTATTGTTTTCCCAATTCTGTATTTTAAAATGATGAAAAACAGATGTGTATTTTCCCAGAAGTTAGCACATAAACACCATATTAAATGAAGTTCAAAATTAAGAGTAAAAGTAAAAATCAAGTAATTTATCATTTAATTTGGAGCAAACACAGACACAAATCCGCCATTATAAATGCAAAGTAAAGAGATGAGTCAAGTCTACGGGTTGCATAATGAATTATTTATCAGCACTTAAGACCTGCAAGATCAGAACAAGATATGTGTACTTGTCCTAGATCTTCAAGGATAAACTATACAGGGCATTTAGAGATAAAGGAATGGGATGATTTTTAAAAATATTTTCCTAAATAGGTATCAGCTAAAAATCATGGCAAATTTGTATGCAACTGGAATCCTATTCAAAGGGCTTGTGCAAAAAATGAAAAAGTTGTTAAAATTTCCAAAAAATTTTGAATGTGAATTATAATTCAATAAAGGTCAATTAAAACTGTGCTTAGTGTTCAAAATCATTGTAATAATAAAATATCAATTAATTTTAAATTAAAAAACTAATATGTGTTGTCAACATTTTCAAGGTTTTTTGGTTAAAACTAAATAGGAACTAGACTCAGATTGCTTTTGATTGTTTGAAGGTAAAAATTGGATCTGCAATTCATTCAGTTTATTTCATGTACCCAGCATTGATATATTTTTTGACTTAGGAAATAGTAGACTGTTTTAAACTTTGAGTTTTGGGGATTTTTTTCTCAAATATAGTTATTTTGTCATGGAACATTGAAAATGATCTTTAAAATATCCAAAAAAAAATCAAAAGTCACTTATCATGTTCCAAACATAAGAATTAAATGTCACCTTACAGGATCCTTCACAACTGAACCTAGATGAGATTTTAATTAGCATTCTCAGGCTACTTAAAAAGTTAACAAGCAATGCAGACTCAGACTAATCTTTTCTTTCTACAGATGTACATCCTTTGAGAATGGCCTTGAATGATTCATTTTGATTTATTCCAACTTACTGAATTGAAATGATATCATGTGGGTTTTAGTCCTTACCAGTTTGGATTAAAATATCTTCTGGTTAAATCAGTCTTATAGTGATTTATGGAATGATTTCAACTTTAAAATAGGGAAACTTTATTTGAATTAATGATAATTAGAGAGTTGAATGCAGTAACATTTTTTTGCAATTTTAGATTTGAAATTGAAAAGTACAAACTTTTCTGACTTTATTGTGATAATGTCTCAAATAGTAGAAATAGGTCTTCATCATGGCTAAAGAGTTTGTCAATGCTGTTCAGTTATATTGTAAAATGTACTTAAAATATATTAATAGTTTTCCACAAAAACTTGAAGCATGCAACTCAAAAGTCCCATATTTTTAACAGTGTCTATATAACGTGTTGCAAGAGGATGACAAGTCTGTGTATTTCCACAGATGTAACAAACATGTCAAGGATAAATACTATAGAATGGTGAAAGCTACAATCTAGAAATATGAAAACATTTTAGTACAATATAGGCAGATACTATTAGGGTTGGATTTACTGGAAATGACTAAGAAATTCATACTTCTTTCACTGAATATGAAAATAACATGTGGAATTAAATTAGGAAACCTAAGACAGAGGTTCAAAATCTAGTGTAAGAGCTGATTTCAGAACTGCTTTGGATAAATAAACATAAAAATGATCAAAATAAAAAAGAGTTTAGTAACATTCTCTTATTAGACACCTACATCTTATAAAAATTTACATTTTTTAACACTATTGTTCAGAAAATTATAGTAATGGAATAGGTGTTTTCCTGGACAAATGGGGAAGAGATGCAATGAGAAAGCGAAGGGAGAGAGGCAAGTTAGTGGAGTCCCTAGGTTGACAATAGTTAAGAGGTCAAAAACCTACACTCCTGCTGTCCTTGAACAAATGGTGCTGAATGAAATGGCTGGTAGGTTGATGATCAAAGATAAAGATATTTTAAATTATTTTTTATTTTTTAATATCAAACAACAGTTGTTCTCTAAAACAAGGAAGAAGGAAAGTTATAGACATGGTGGTCCAGAAAGTGAGGGGTAAGATTTTGAAGAGTTATAAAAATAATGTAGCATAATGACAGGAGTTTCAGGAGAAATAATGTTTTTGGAAGCCTAAAGTGAAAGTTGTCATAGTGGAAAGAGACCAAATGGCTTGGAAGAACACTCAGAAGTATAAAGCTTGGTATAAATAAATGTCATAAGCAAGAAATGGGCCTAGTTAATTGACAATGTTTCTTTGTTTGCTCATTTACAGATGGAAAGAACAATAATAGCCTGAAAACTACAAATTCAGTCCAGAAACACATATACCCAACTTCTTGATCATTAGATATGTGAAAATGGGGTGGCAAAATGTAGCATCTCCTGAGAGGGCTATTAAGGTTATGTTTTCCAGGGACACTGGTTTCCAGGTTTCATTGAAAATATGGGAAAGATTGTTAATTAGAGCACAGCATTCAAGAAGATCTATTGAGATGTGCGATGGAGGGTAGGAGATAGGTACTGGTGGAGATGTAGAGTCACATGGTGATAAAAGTATAGTAATAGACAATGAAAGTGAAAGATAAACAGGAACATGAGTCAAGAAGCTCATTCTTGATAGTTTTTTTGAGAAGGAAGAAAAATGAGATATTTCTTTTAATATTTCTAGTGACTTCAGGAATTGTTCTTGTAACTTAAGGGATTGCCACCTCCTGGAATATCATTGAAGGTAAAGTGCTTATGGAGATTTTACTTAATGAAAAGTCTCATAATGTTTGGACACACAGAAAACTGTCTAGGATTATATAAACCTAAATTGATATACTTGGAAGTTATAATTACAGGTTTTTCTTATCTTTTGGCTACATTGATAACTTTTTCTTAGTGAAATATATTGCTTTCTTAGTTATTTTTAAAATGAAAATTTATTACATGAAATCAATAAATGGAGAACAATTCCATTAAATAAAGACAATGAATGTATATTATGTTTAACTTACTATAGTTATTTCATATTGTTTACAGATTTTGTCTACTGCACTGAAATATACAGGAATTCTGCATATGTTCAGGTTAATGTAATCATTTCCTAACTGTACCCTGTGAAGCCAACCCAGATTCAACAAAATTAGCTCTAATTTTGTGTCTTACATGTGTTTCTGCTTCTAGGTTAAATATGGTTTGAAAAAAATGTGTTATAACATTTTGAAAATGGTGAAAATCACTGGCTTATTAGAAAGAGTGTTCTCTACAAAAATGAAGTCCTGCCTCTAGCTTACTTTAAACATTTAAATCCAGTGTTTGTCCTGGATTTTCCATCTCTAAAATATGTCCATGAAATATTTCACTTCTCTAAAAGTTACTAAGATTGTTTTTTAAATTTGAAATTGCTATGGTAACACTCTCTAAACTACTTTTAAATTGAAAAATAATCTAAAAGTAAAAGCTTACCACCCATATTCAGGATTCTTCTGGCCTCTAATTGTTTTCCTATCAACATCTTATCAATGCTGACTTCAAATGATTAATGGCTTGATTTATTGATGTAGTGGATTTATTTATTCATCAGAAGGGATATCTTTGTGAATGTTACCTTCATATATTTATGAAATAAGTGAAGTATACATAATAAGGAACAATAGCTAAATAATCAACCACCAAAATCTCCCTAGTAATTGTACTAATTGCTGATGGTATTTATTTCTTTTTAATAATTACTTTTAATAATTATTTTAATAATTATGTCATCTATATGCATGTTTTCTGTTACTTTCCCCATTTCAAATACTTTGGTGATAAGGATGGAACATTTCAGAATATCACAATATCACAAGTCACTGATAATATTAACCTGTATAGGATCGATTTGCATGGTGTTTTGGTGATTTCCTGATTCCAGTAAGTTGTCCATACCAGTATCAAAATGTGGAAGTTAAGCATTTAATATTTTATTTTCTGTTTTTAAAAATCAAAGAAAAGATATTTATCTCTTCCAGATAACTGTGATAGAACTCTTAACTTTTACTATACTTGAATTTATTAAAAATCCCCTTCTGAAATGTATGATTGCCAGTGATTCAAAGTGCACTGACAAAGTAAATGGGCACATTAGGGCAGGTGAGCTGCTGTATTTACAAAATTAACAGTATGAAATGGTTTTAAGAATGGTTATATTATCTTTTAGTCTTTTTGTTTTCTTATTACCTCTGCAAAGTAAAATGCCCTTTAAGATTCTTTTTTTGAATTTTCAAACATTAATATGCCATGTCTTCAGTAGATTAAAATGTCTGGCTATATGAAAATACTGGACTGGCTGCATAATTTTCAGGGCCCAGTGCAAAATGAAAATGAGTGTCGCACTTTGTTCAAAAACTATTAAGAAATTCAAGATAGTGACAACAGAGCATTAAACCTAATATGAGATCATTATATGCATGGCGTCCTGTGTGACTGTGAGGTCACACAAACAGAAAGCTGGCTGTGAGCCTATATCCAGATAGGTAAATCTTACAGATTCTTATAACTGAATAAAGGAAAAAATGCATTTCATGTGTGTTCTCAGTAATTTGAATGATTATTAATTAAATTTGTAATGATATTGGAATTGGTGCTCAGAATCTCAGGGTGCATTTGAACAAACACTTCTATATGAATTAATTATTAAAATAATAGAAGATCTTTCTAAGAAGAGGTCTCCTAAAATAAGGAAATTGAAATAACTTTTAACTTCATATTTTAAGTCCATATAGTTGAAGGAGATACATATTCTATTATTAAAATAGGAAGATCACAATGAAATGGATAATCAAAATCAATCTATGCTTAAATTACTTTTATTACATTGAACAAATAAGATCTGAGAGCAGAAGTAAATGAGTATTTTTCAACATGCAAAAAATATTTTCTTGCTGTTTTGGAGCCTATTTTAGCAGGGCAGGAGCTCACTGCTGATATACCTTCTCTTCGAAAACCCACAAATGTGATTTGTAAGTGGGATGTAATTTCATCCAAAACATATTACAATAAGGAATGGATTTACTCTCACAGGGTTTGACCTACATAAGAATTTGTAAAAAGAGAACAGCATTGTCTTTCTTGAACTTTCTGACTGTTCCCTTTGAAGTCACATGAATATTTACCTGAGCAATCTTTCTTCCTTTCTACTTCAAGTTATCTGGTAAAATTAATTTGAAATATAATTGATGGGATGTCTGTTCTGAATAAATGTGTATGTTACAAATGCAAATGCATTGATGTATTTCACAGCTCTGCAGTTTCCAGAACTGACTTATTCTATCTGCTTTTTATTCACTTTTTAAAATTAGGCTACTGATGCATATTAGAATTTAATTACACCAATTAGTACTGCCACATCAGACATATGATGTGCCTTCAATTAAGAAGTACCTAATGGGTATTAGTACAATTTAGCTTCATAATTAAAGTTCTAAGAACAGCACAAATTAAACATTATGATTACAAAACATTAAGAATCTACTGGTGAAATTAAAGCTGAATATTTTAGCTTCTCCTTTTAAACTGATTTTTAAAAAGAGAATCAGGACTATGTAAAATACAATGTTAGGGTAATTGAACCATTCTTAATTAAAGAGAAGAAATTATGCATATATGCTCATATATATATGTGCATATATAATGATTATTCAATATTTTAGAAAGTATCAAAATATAATACTCTTGGTTGTCTAATAGGTGTTAAAGGTTATCATTTCCAGTTTTGTTTTGTTTTTGTTTTTTGTTTACATTTTTGCTTTTTTATGTAGAAATACTTGGTATCTGTGGTAGCTACTTAGAACTTCTGCTCAGAGAGCATAGATAACAGGCAGCCCCAGCTACTGCCCCTCTAGTTGTATGACTGGGTTTTCACTGAGCCCCTATTTCCTCAGGCTGCTCCTGGTCCATGACTGAGCATGGGGGGCAGTGGGTAGTAGTGGAGGCTCCTTTCTTAGGAATTACGGGAGTCTTCTTGCAGAAGACTTTGAATTGAGGACTCCTGTTAGTCTTGTTAAAACATTAAAACTGTGCTGCAATAAACATGAGTGACCTCTTCTTGAACATATCTCCCAGGGAAAGGGAAACAAAAGCAAAAATGAACAAATGGGACTGTATCAAGCTGAAAAGCTTCTGTACAGCAAAGGACACCATCAATAGAACAAAAAGGTATCCTACAGTATGGGAGAATATATTCGTAAATGACAGATCCGATAAAGGGTTGATATCCAAAATATATAAAGAGCTCACACACCTCAACAAACAAAAAGCAAATAATCCAATTAAAAAATAGCAGAGGAGCTGAATAGACAGTTCTCTAAAGAAGAAATTCAGATGACCAACAGACACATGAAAAGATGCTCCACATCGCTTGTCATCAAAGAAATGCAAATTAAAACCACAATGAGATATCATCTCACACCAATAAGGATCACCACCATCCAAAAGACAAACAACAACAAATGTTGGCGAGGTTGTGGAGAAAGGGGCACCCTCCTACACTGCTGGTGGGAATGTAAACTAGTTCAACCATTGTGGAAAGCAGTATGGAGGTTCCTCAAAATGCTCAAAATAGAAATACCATTTGACCCAGGAATTCCACTTCTAGGAATTTACCCTAAGAATGCAGCACTCCAGTTTGAAAAAGACAGATGCACCCTTATGCTTATTGCTGCACTATTTACAATAGCCAAGATATGGAAGCAACCTAAATGTTCATCAGTAGATGAATGCATAAAGAAGATGTGGTACTTATACACAATGGAATATTACTCAGCTATAAGAAAAAAACAGATCCTACCATTTGCAACAACATGGATGGAGCTAGAGGGTATTATGCTCAATGAAATAAGTCAGGCGGAGAAAGACAAGTACCAAATGATTTCACTCATATGTGGAGTATAAGAACAAGAGAAAACTGAAGGAACAAAACAGCAGCAGAAGCACAGAACCCAAGAATGGACTAACAGTTACCAAAGGGAAAGGGACTGGGGAGGACAGGTGGGAAGAGAGGGATAAGGGTGGGAAAAAAGAAAGGGGGCATTCTGATTAACATGTATAGTGTGGGGGGTGGGCATGGGGAGGGCTGTGTAACACAGAGAAGACAAGTAGTGATTTTACAGCATCTTACTATGTTGATGGACAGTGACTGTGAACGGGTATGTGGGGGGGACTTGGTGAAGGGGGGAGCCTAGTAAACATAATGTCCTTCATGTAATTGTAGATTAATGATACCAAAATAAAATTTAAAAAAAATAAAAACTGTGCTGCAGGCTGAGATCTCCCTGTTCTAGTCTTTTCTTCTCTCTCTCCTTTCCAAGTATCAAAGAAAATACCCTGCTTCCTCTCTTAATATCTAACAAGGACTTCCTCTTTAAATCTTTTGCATAACTAACAACTCCTTGGTGTGTCAGCTTCTTAGACAACCTAATGAATAGCCTCAATGCAATACAAAAATATATATTCACTTAAAAATTTTTGGCATTATTAGAACATTGATTTTTAAATATTATCTGAAGAAAGATACCTCTAAAAACTGTTAAGATCTTCTACGTATCTGGATTACTTTGAATTTTCTTCAAAATAAATAGAATATTATAGAAAAGTCAAAACTGTCTACATATAGATAATAGCAATTCAGAGAAACCCTAGTACCATGTTCAAAATAAGGGTTATGGTAATTTTTATCCCCCAACTTTCTGGAACTACATTTAAGGTAAAAATACTTCTTTCCCACAATTTACATATCAAAAATTAATTAAGACATTCAAACCCACTGATATTGATCACGTCTACTGATTTTTGTGAAAAAATAAGTTCAAAACTACAGATTAACTGATCTTTTTTTTACCTATTAACTACCTTGTTAGCATTATTTTAATTAATCCTAGAAGTCCTAGAAGATTATTTATCATTTTAATAGATAATAAATAAGTCAAAGAGAGGTTTAGGTGAGTGCCAGGCATTACTCTGAAACTGATTTCTTGAGTTTGTGTACACATGCACACTTACCTGGGGCCCATATATATGTGTGTGCCAAGGAAATTGTCTATCAAATTCTGAAGTCTTGGGTAGCAAAAAGGTGGACAAAGTAGATGGAGTTACTGTCTTTTTCATTAATTTATCCACCGCAGTGATCAGCAAATTACAGCCCACAGCGCAATGCCACCTTTTACCTAGTGTTTTAAATAAAGGCTTTTTGAGACAGAACCAGCTACAGTCATTTACATATTGCCCATGCCTTCCTTGTGCTAAATGACAAAGTTAAATCATTGCAAGAGAGGTTGTATGTCCCCAGATGCCTAAAATGTTTTCTACTTGGCAGAAAAATACGCTAGTCTCTTACTTATTTGAAAGTTATATCTTCAGAAAATCAAGACAAAATATACAATGATGATCTGGTAACTGAAAACTGGTATTTGTTAATATGACACAGTTCTTAGACTTAGAACCAAAATAATCTGAGTGAAAATGAATTTATTGTTCCAGAACATTTTTCATTAGAAAAGCTGAAACTGAAAATCAAAGGGAATTTGCTCTTTGCTTCAGAAAATTCCTAACAATCAATTTATCTGGTTTAGAGATTCCAACTCTACGAACTGTAGTATTGTGGTCTAGGCTGAGTTGTTGAAGACTGAAAAGCAATAAAAAACACTGTGGAATCCTGGTAAATAAAAAGAAGAAATGCATGAGAAAAAACAACTCTGACATGCATGATATAATTCTAAAATGAAAACATGAAATTAGAGGCATAAATGTAAGCGAAATTTTTAAAGCATTCATTGAGAGATGATAGATATATTTATTATACCATGCGGCATAACAGTCATCATCTAGTAAAATGAGAAATAGGTCAGGTACCATAATTTTGATCCATTTGACAAATAATAGTCAATCTGTATTATGTGAAATAAGTAAAATAACTTGACAATTTTAAAGGTTATCAATATTTAAGAATAAAATGTGACTAAAAATTTGCATGGCAATGAAAGTATATTCTTCCATTTTATAGGGAAAATTGGAGTAAGATTAGAAAACTTTCGTTCCCTCAAATTTAACTAGATGTCAAAACATCATTTCTTCTTGACCGAAATAGATAAAGTGAGTCCCCATGTATTATATTTTCCTTTTTCAGGCAGAGATCATCTGGATTATCCCCATCCTATATGTTCATTTAGAATTATGTCCCATTTAACAGGAAAATATTTGTATTAGATTATTCTATGGCCCAGGTCAAGTCTTATTCTACAAAATAGACCTAGAGAGGGAAAAAAATTGTCTGAATTACTTGAAAAATCAAAAGACTTTGATAGAAATTTTTAAAAGACAAAATCCCTTTCTTATTGAATATTAAAATATAGAACATACATTGAGGTAGGATACAGTTTCTCAAATAAATCTTTCCTGGATTAAAATAAGGTTTTAAAAAATGAGCCCAAAGAAAATATACCCAAAAGGAGTAGCCTCAGCTAAAGGAGTTGAGGTTCATGCAGGAAAATTTATTCCAGAAAGACAAAAACCCACTATGATAACTAAGCTCCTAGCATTTTGAATACAAGGACAGGCAAAGCCTTCACATATTGGAATTTATGGCAGTAAGGCAGAATAAGTATTTAAATAATTAGTTGGAGAAACAAAAAAGATATGTTTTTTTCCCAGGTAGTGATGATAGTCAAACCAGTTACTAATGAAGTCAACAAAAAGAATTAAGATGATTAATGGATAAGATAGAATCAAACTAATAAAGAAGCCTTATTTTATACCATAATATTGAATGGCATAACATTAAATTAAAATAATGACTGGGGTCAAGGTGAAGGATTAGATTTAACAAGTACCTGCCTCTACTGATCAACACTTCCCCACATGTCTACTCTTTCATACACACAGCTCCCATTCTGAGCTGACATCTGAAAAAGGAAAGTGATTGTAGGAATGCATTCATTTGTTCATTTATTCAATCATTTGTTAAATAAAATTTATTAGTTACAAAGTTAGGCTTAGCTCTGTTGAATGTCCTGATGAATAAAACAGACAGATTCTGTGGCTTACAGATCATGATACTTTTCCCCCTGTGTTTCTTGATGTCAATATGTTCTTCAAATTAATGAAAGATACAAATGTATTGACAAGATCTTTAAGAACATCTAGGTTCTAATCACACAATTTGTGAAGTGGAATCTTTCTTGTTAAGGCAATCCTAATAAAGCCCTCAGCTAATTTTGACATACTCTTTTGTTCTACTGCACAGTGATAGACATAGGATTTATTTTCTTTTCACTTTTAGTGAAATTAGTTCTATGTTTATTGGATGACATATATTGACTTTTTTAATCTTGAACTTTCATTTTGATAATAAACACCTCAAGCAATTTTTTTTTTCATAAGAGGAGACTGGGATATAGCTTTTGTTATTTTTAATATGTATGGAGATTTATTTTTAATTAAGTACTTTATGCATAATTTTGTTTCTTTATAGAATTCTAGTGAAGGAGCATTCCTGTATACCTTTAAGGAAACTTTCACTGTGAACTGGTATCTAATGTTGCTAATGAGAGATCAGGTTATCAATTACTTTTTCCTTTTTAGGTAAATTTTCCCTTCTCATTTCCATTTATTTGAAATTTAGTCAGGCTGTTTTAAGGTTAGGATCTTAGCAGTCAATGAAAGCTTTTGCTTGATTGCTTATAAATTTATTTAGTGTGGGAATGCTTTTATCATTTTTAAATTTCTTAGCATTTCCACCCATATATACTCCTTATTCTTTTGTGTCTGGAACTCATGTTAAATGAATGTTGAAACTTTCTGGGTTTATCCTTCTGTTAGTCTAAAATGACATGATTAAGTTAGCATAGACCAGTTTGGCTTCTTTTCAAGGAAAAAAATTATATGGTAGCAAGTGTGGAAGTGGATAGAAGGTTTGAGGGAATGTTGTACTGTACAGTGAGGTGGGAGGAAATGGTGACCTGTTTTAGGATGAATAGTAATAATTAGATAAATGATAAGATCAGTAGATCTCACAGGAATCAGTTTGTTGACTAGATGACTTTGAAAAATATGACGACAGTAACAAATTTTATCTCTCAAGTTTTACCCACTAGAGTGATTTGTCTTATTTAGTTTCCTTCAAGGTTAACAAGATTTGGTAAAAATATTTCCCATGGGGGCTCTAATACTTAGCAGTTTCTTCCTAGTTCTGCAGGTATGGCTTATGGATAAGACAAAGGCAAGACCTTCTTCACTTGTGCTTTTGCTTTAAATTTTTTATGGTTTTTGATTTGTTACATTTCTATTAAGGGAACACACCATTAAGATCTTACTTATCAGCCTTTCACTTTCATATTTAAGGAATCCATTTGCAGGTAACTAATGTCCATTATTAAGTCAGGTCTAATGCTCTGGAAATTTAGCCTATTGAATGAGCAGCCATATACAAAAAAGTTCTTTTTGTCCCATAGCCCATTTTTTTTTATGCGTACCCTTGATTTAAGATTAGTAATATTTTCTTGGGCTTATTGATAGAATAAGGTAGATCTTTGGAATCTTTCCTTGTGTAACATTATGTACAATATTGGTCCCATTCATTTATTTTCCAGATAAATGTGCTTAAAACAAAAGACTTCTCATTTTTCTGAAAGGATTAGTGGGAGGAATGTGTAACTTAAAACAATTGCCTCCCTTGGTACCATTAGGATATGTTTTGTCCATTTAGGATCCTGGGGTATTTCAAGCAGGACATTAACATTCACACATGAACATGGTGAAAGGGTCATCAATGATCATTTTCAGGTACAATTCAAGAACCTTGGTATGCTTATTTGATCTTTTGTGATCTCAGATTTGGTGTTTCAGTCAGAAAGGGAAACTTTTTACTGAAGTTCAGATTCTTGTTTCTGTATCCAACAGTATTAGATTTCATTATTTCATTTTTTTCCACTTCTTCTAAAATTACTCAAAATTCCTAAAAGGAAACAGGGATAAGCTTAAGAATAGGTTCAAAGGGGTCTCATAAATCGTGGAGACAAGATCCAAATACAGGCTGTCTGGATCCCAAAACAGACCTTTAACCACATGCTGTCTATAAAGAAACTAGGGGAATTCTAAACACAAAATTCAAGAGTATGGTTTCCTCTGTGTGGCAGATAATGAATGAAAAATAGCTGCAAAATTATGGATACTGTTTCATTCTTAAATTGGATTGTGTGCTCACATGTATTCATTCTACTAATATGTCCCATAGGTTAGGTAGTTCAATCAAATACTGACTGACAGCAATAGAATACGATGAGATAAGGTCACTTGCAACACTTTGCAACAAAAACCAAAACTGGAATTTTAATAAGGCAGGGTCTTCATAAGACCTAAAGTTTCAGTCTATACATAGACATTTTGTAGTTAAAGAAATCACAAAAATGTACATTTTTGCAAGAAAAAAGCAATGAAATCAATTGATTTTATGTCTTGTAAGCTAGGTTCTATTGTGGTCAATTTATGACCACATGTAACAAAAAATTAATTAAACTAGAAGTCCTAAATCTATAAAACATAAAAATAATAAAGAACATAGAATTTATTTAAAACCAAAAGCATAATCATTAGGCATAAATACATTTTGTGAAGTTTAGAACATTCTGGATAATTCTTTTTCTCATTTTTTATTACTAAGTACATTGAAAGTTCACTTTGATAATATCACTTTTCAACATTCATTTGTTCAGTAACAATTGTTTATGACTGAGGAAGATGAAAGACAAAAATAAACTTTCATGTGAAGTCAATCTCTAAGCCAGCAATGTATATCGATCCTTTCTTTTTAAAATCTGGCTCTTATATATGTATAAAAAATTTAGAATGTAAATCATGAGTTATGGTGCATATTTGCATAATCTTAATATCATATGTTAAGGATAACAAAGGAAAAATATTGCATATTAAAAACATAAATCAACACATTACTCAACATAGTTGAGGATTCATTAGATATACCATCTGTGTAATATGGGTCTTCATTGCCTTGAACTAAATCCACAAAAAATCCTTGATTTAATGTTATTTCATCAAATGTCACAAAGCCTTTGTTTCTGATCAAATATGGTACCAAATATGGCCATAACACCATCTCCTTAAAAAAGTTTTAGATATTTCCCTTGTTTTGTATTTTATTTTTGTTATCTTATTTTCACACCAAAACTAATAATTCAATAAATCTACATATATCTGTTACCCAAATTCAGTAATACCATGGTTTCACCATACATGCTACATGTTTTCCTTTTCTCTTTTTCCCAAATTACTTTAAAAATTGTACCCAAAATGTCATTACATACTTACACGATTAAGGGTGCATTTCTAGAAAATACAGATACATTTTATGTAATACATTTTTATGTAATACATTTTTTAAAAAGAAAGCTAACTTCATTTTACTTAGGACCTCAATTTAAATGTTTATTTTTAAAGAGCCATGTTTACCATATATACCTTTATTATATTTTTGAGAACATGACAGCAAAAAATATGATATAATATTATGCTCAATAAATAATTTTATCTACTCTACTAACCTACTAAAAGGGAGATGACTTAACTAAAGGGAAAAATGTCAATGCCTTTTTTCTTCCTCTAAGTTATCTCATATTTCTACATTTTGAAATCCTCCAGGTATGCTTACTATTGGTTTCAAGTACATGTTTCCTAACTCTTTTCAATCTTCTATATAATCAAGTGCAATAGAAAGGATAAAAGAGAACCTATGATTGATTGTAGAAATCAAAGTGGAACATCTAGTATGATAATAGCGTAACAATATTAACAGCACATTGAAAGTGGAAAGTATGCATTATATAAAAATAGTTTAATAAATGTGGAAACTCTAGTATAGAGTTTGTAGAAAAAGAGATGCATAAGAATCTTGAACTGATAGATCCATAATTAATTAAAAATTACTGTAGTTATTTTTGCATATATTCTTTTTTTCCTTGGGTTTATTGATATAGCAGTGAACAAAGTGTATAACTTCAAAAAACACAGGGTTTGACATAAATATAGATGAAAGGTAATGTAAGCAAGTAAAGTGTGGTGATTACTATTAAATTAAAAATACAGGTGAAAGGGTATCTCACCGGGAACCCCCTTACCCAGAATGACTCAGGAGACACGGGCCCACGCAAGAGATTTTATTATCTGAAAGAGAAAGTGGCTGCCCCCAAAGGGGGGTGGGGAAAGAGAGAGAGAGGGAAAAGCAGCCTGGTGCAGAGAGTTGTGCCGCGGATCCACTGGGCTTGTTGCCTTGGGGGAAGATCAGGATGTTTAGAGATAAGGTGGGGTAAGCCCAGGCAAGCCCCAGGCAAGCCCAGGCATAATTCTCACCAGCTTATGTGCTTGGGACCATGCGGTAAATTGAGGATAAATTACTATACTCTTGGATTCCTCCCTTTTCTGTTTTATAAGTGGTAAAGGATTTGGGAAGAGGTGAAGGTCAGTCTTCAGTAACTGATTCCTGCTGATCAGGGACAATGAAGTTCACTTTTGTATTGATGAGGGGCAGTCCTCAGATGAGCCCTGGTATGCAGTGGCGATGGCATGTTCCAGGTTTAATAAGGATCATCGTCTTTGGAGAGGGGTTGGTAATCCTGTAATATAAGCTGGTTAAAGGTTTGGATAGAAATTTTTCGCATTTGGGCTGATTGCTATGTTTACACAGGGTGGCTGAATTATAGCATTTGTTAGGGACATATGTGTAGGCATAAAATCAACCTGTAGGGCAAAGGGAATCCTTGATGGTGTAATCTTTTGGACAGTCTGAAAGAGAAGAAAGGGCTGGTGTTGGGAAGACAGGTCTGGTGAGAGAATAAGTGTTGAGACCAGGGTTAACAATCCTGAGGCATGACGCATGGTGGTTGTAAGGGAGGTCTTAGGACTCTGTGCTGGCAGGAACTTTTTCAGTGATGATGAGTGGAAGTGGAGATGAGCAGCATGAAATGCCAAAAGTAAGAGGTCCCTTCAGGGTGGAGGAGTAGGAACTTGTGGGAGATTTGGTGGGAGGGGAATAAGGTGAGACAAAGGGCTTAAGGTGGGAGTTGTGTATCCAATGGGGAAGACCCTGGAGTTTAACTGCAGTTGGCATAAAAAGGATTACTGTGTAGGGTCCTTGCCATTTGGGAGTTAGGGATGGTGTTGCTTGGTGTGGAGGGGATAGGAGCACAGAGTCTCCTGGGTGATAAATAGTAGAAGTGAGGTCTTGAGGTTTTGGTGTATAGAAGTCAGCATGGGACCAGAGTAGAGAGTGAATGTGTTGAAGTAAAGGGTTGACGAGATGAGGAGGAGATGAGGAGGAAGGATAGGAGGTTCAGAGTTGAGACCTGGAGGAAGCACGGGGCGGCCATACATGAGTTCAAAAGGAGAAAGTATAGCAGGTTTTTTTGGTAAGGCCCAGAGTCGAAGTTTGGCCAAGGGGAGGAGTTTTATCCAGTCAAGGTGGAGCTCCAGGGATAATTTAGTAAGAATAGATTTGAGGGTTCAATTGGTTCTTTCCACCTTACCTGAGGATTGTAGGTGATGGGGGATGTGAAAATGCCATGGAATATTAAGGGCCTTAGTGGTTGGTTGGGAGATTTGAGAGATAAACTCGGGGCCATTGTCTGATTGTAAGGAAGTAGGTATCCCAAAGCATGGGATAATTTCAGACAGTAGGACATTGGAGACAGTCTGGACTCATTTGTTAGTTGCGGGAAAGGCCTCAACCCACCCTGAAAATTTGTCTACCAATATTAAAAGATACCGGTGGCATTTTACTGGGGGCATGTGAGTAAAGTCGAGCTGCCAATCAGTCCCAGGAATGAGCCTTCGTGCTTGATGGGTAGGAAAGGTGGGTGTTCAAGAAGATGAGTTGGGATTGACTTTTGACAGATTTTGCATGAAGTGATGAGTGTTTTGAGGAAGGCAGTTTCTGAATGAGAAAGAGGCAGGTAAGTTTTGAGAAAGAATTGTAAATATTGGAGGTTAGGGTGGAATAAGTGATGAAAGTAGGAGAGTATGGCCTCAGTGGAAAGCGGGCCGGTAGTTGTGGAAACGGATTTTTTAGGGCTTGGAATGAGGGCACTTATTACAAGGACTGACACTGCTTTTCAGGCTGCCTCACCTGCCCTGTTGTTACCAAGGGAGATGGATGACTGATCTGACCAATGGGAGTGGCAATGTACTAGGCCTATGGCTGTTGGAAGATGTGAGGCTTCTATCAGTGGTGTAATGTGTTTGGCATTGGCGATAGAGCTGCCCTTGGTTTTGAGGAGTCCCCACTCTTTCCAGATTGCTCCATGGGACAGTAGGATATGGAAAGCATATTTAGAATCAGTATAGATAGTAAGAGGGGACCCCTGCACCAAAGTGAAGGCTCGGGTAAGGGCAATCAGTTCTGCTTGTTGGTTTATAGTGTTAGGAGGTAAGGGCTTTACCTCGATAGTTTTGTCCAGAGAGACAATGGCATATTCTACCTGTCAAACACCCTCATGGATAAAGGAACTGCCATCAGTAAACCAGGCAGGCATATGTGACCTGAGGAAGGGCACCCTCCTGAATGTGGGAGGGACAGGGTAGGAGTTTATCTAGAGTTTGTAAACAGTTATGGAAGGGGGATTGTGATCCTGCCTGTGGATCAGGAGGTAATGGAAGAAGGGTGGAGGGATTAAGGGGAGGACAGGTTTTGAAATTGAAGGAGGTGTCCTCAACTAGGGCAACCTGAAGTGATAGAATCCTGCAGGCAGAAAGAGTCTGAAGGCCTTTGTAGGTAAGGAGTTCAGAAAGAGGATGAGGGGAGTTGTGGTTGACCTGAAGGTGAGTTTTTTGGATTCTTGAATGAGGATTGCAGCCACTGCTAGGGCTCGCAGGCAAGGGACCCATCCCTGAATAGTAGGACCTAGTTTTTTGGAAAGATAGGCAACGGGGCAAAGGAGGGTCCTAACATATGTCCTAGAACTCCCAGGGCAAAGCCTTGCCTTTCTGAGACATATAGAGAAAAGGGGCGTGTGAGATCAGGCAAATGCAGAGCAGGGGCTTGTAGAAGGGCCAGCTGGAGTCTAAAGAAGGGCTTAGCCATGGACGTCAGAAGGGGCTCAGCGAGAGGTCCTCGGGATGCTTCATATAAGGGGACAGCTAGGAGTGAAAAGTTGGGGATCCATGAATGAAGGAACCCAGCAAGACCCAGGAAAGAGAGAATTTCATATTTGTTATTTGGAAAGGGCATGGTTTAGAGGTTTTTCCTGTCTATGGTAATGGCCTTGTAGCCTGGGGAGAGCTCAGCTCCCAGGTATGTGACCTGAGAGGCAGAGAGCTGAACTTTGGAGGGTGAAACCCGATAGCCATGTTCTTAGAGGAAGTTTAAAAGGAGAATAGTACCCTGTTGCGAGGTTTGTAGGGAGGGACTGCACAGGAGAATATCATCTGCATATTGAAGGAGGGTAGAGCTCGAGAGAGTAAAGGACTTAAGATCTTATGCTAGAGCCTGTTCAAAAAAGTGGGGACTATCTCTAAAGCCTTGGGGAAGGACTGTCCAGGTTAATTGAGTAGAAGTTTGGGTGGCAGGATTGATTCAGGTGAAAGCAAATATATTTTGAGAGTTGAGATGGAGGGGGATAGTGAAAAATTCATCTTTGAGGTCAAGGACAGAAAAGTGAGTGGTGGAAGCAGGAATGGTGGACAATAAAGTATAGGGCTTAGCGACCTCAGGATGGATGGGAACAGCAGCTGCATTAATTACTCTTAGGTCCTGGACAAGCCTGTAAGAACCATTAGGCTTTTTAACTGCCAGTATAGGAGTATTGAAAGGGGAATTGGCTGGTCATAGTAGCCATTTGTATGAAAGATCCTGGATAATTGGCTGCAGGTCCAGTAAACTCTTGAGGGGCAGTGGGTATTGAGGTTGAGAGGGAAGAGGTGGAGTCTTTAAGTCTGACAATTACTGGGGGGCAGGTGGCGACAGAGGAGGTGAGGGTGTCCCAGACTACAGGGTTGACCAGATGGGGTGGCAGAGGAAAAGGAGAGGGAGGTCGGTTTGCAGCGGGTTGGAGGGCAAGTAAAAGTGGGATTGAAGGCAAGTCGGGGTTGAGGAGCTGTTCGGGAGTGAAAGAAATGGAAGCTCCAACCTTGTGTAATGGGTTTCTTCCCATAAGGGGGATGGGACACTGGGGAATCACCAAAAAGGAGTGAGAGAGGGCAATGCCTCTAAAGATGCAGTGAAGCAAGGGAGTTTGGAAAGGTTGATGAGGTGTGCCCTCTACCCAGACTATAGAGGACTGTGAGAGGGAGGTAGGTCCCCAAAACTCCTTCGGGACTGAGTAGGTGGCCCCGGTGTCCAAAAGGAAAGAGATGGGCCTACCTGCTACCACAATGGTTACCGTAGACTCCTGTACAGTGATGGTAGTGGTCGGGTGTAGGAGTCCCGGGTCCCCTCAGTCATCAGTTGCCAGACCCAGAAGGTCTATGTGTGGAGTGTTAGAGCTGGATGGCCTGGCAACTCTTGGTGTGCAAGGACAATCAACAGCGCAGTCTCCCTTCTGATAGAACTTAGGTCATGGACCAGGGGGCTTCCGGGGATTTTGGCAGGCTCTGACCCAATGACCCGTTTGACCACACTTGAAGCATGGACCAGGAGGTCCTCCTGGCTGCTTCCTAGGAGGTGAGGATACCCGAGCACCAGTGGTTGGTGTAGGTTGAAAGACCTTAGCCATCATTTCATATTTTTGCTTACGGGCCTTTTCATCTCTTCCATTATATACTTTGAAGGCCACTGCCAGGACTTCTGCCTGAGTAGTTAAGGGTCCCTTCTCTAGATGTCTAAGTTTAGCCTTAATGTCAGGGAAACTCTAGGTGAAGAAGTAGGTCATTAATAATTGTCTCCCATCTGGAGTCTCAGGGTCTAGGTTTGTATATTGTAAAAGAGCTTTGGTGAGGTGGTCTAGGAACATATAGGGACTCTCAGTTTTATCCTGAATAATCTCTTGGAGTTTTTCATAGTTAATGGCCTTATAGGCTGACTTCCTGAGACCCGCCATGAGGCAGGTGATGAACTGATCTCGATTGGTGACTCCCCCTGCCATATTATAGTCCCAATTAGGGTATCGGTCAGGAAATGCCTCAGCACCAATTGGATGAGCTGGAGTAGTTTGGTGAACCTCATCGGCATGAGTTCTAGCCTGTTCCCAGACTCGCCTATGCTCCTTGGGCAAAAGTGTGTCAGATAGGATCATGTGAATATCATGAAAGGTAAGATCATATGACTGAGTTAGGTACTGGAACTCTTTTATGTAAGTACCTGGGTTGGAAGTGAAAAAGCCTAATCTTTTCTCAATTTGAGATAGGTCAGAAATAGAGAAAGGGACATGAACCCAGATGATGCCCTCAGTACCGGCTACTTCCCATAAGTGGGGCTAGGATCTGGGTTTGAGAGTGAGTGACAGGAGGACTTGGTAGGGGATCTCAGGATGGGAGGGAAACTGGTTGCGGTAGAGGAGGCGGGGTTGTTGCCCCACCCCTGATGGGAGCTTGTGGTGGGAAACTGGGCAGGGGTTGAGAGGGAGGAGTCTGGGAAGTTTCCACTGTGGCACGGTGCAGACTGAGTGGTTGAGGAGGAGGAGGAGAAAGAGGAGGTGCTATGAGGATTTGGGGTCGGTAGGGTGGGGATTTGTCAGCGGGGTCAAAGTCAGAAGATGAAGTGGGATCTGGTTTGTTGGAGGGTGAGGAATTTAAGGCAAGTAGTAGGTGTTTAGGATTGCAGAGGGGACAGAGAGAGGGCTTAGTTCAGAGGCAGGAGAAAGCGTGGATATATGGGATCTCTTTCCATTTGCCCATATGCTCACAGAAGTTGTATAAGTCATGTAGAATTTTAGGATCTAAAGAGCCATTGGGGGGCCATTTAGATTGATTGTCCAAGGGATACTGTGGCCAGATCTCATTATAGTAGCAAACCAGCAGAAAAGGTTTGAGGTCTGGAGTGAGGTGGAGGGGCTTTAGATTATTGAGTAAGCACCCTAGCGGTGAATCCGCGGGAACGGAGGGGCCAGATCCCATGGTGAGAACGAGACTGTTCAGAAGTCACTGAGGCGTCCCTGAGCTATTGAGAAGGTTGTGGAGAAGACCAGGCACAGTTAGGGGGTCTTCACCACCTCTAACTGCAGGGTCGAGGCAAAAACGCCGAGGAGGCTTGGTACCTGATACCAGGAGTTTACTTATAAACGTAGATAAAGGGAGACTGGGCCTCAGTGGATGAGGATTCTCACCATGGGGAGGCAGAGAAGGGTCTACTATGGGGATCAACTGTAACTCTGAAATTCGTGGTTGGGGGTGCCCCTGTCCCAGAGGAGCCCTTGGGGGTGCCAGACACTCAATGGTCACTTCCCAGGTTCCAAAGGGACATTTAAGTTGACCATGAAGGGGAGACTCACCAAATCGAAGGCTGGTGTTGGGTGAGAAGGTGAGCCACCGGGGAAATGGGCAGTGATCCCATGGAGGAGGATCAGGCAGTGAGGGTTCCCAAAGCAGCTTACAGAGGAAGAGCAAGGTCGATGGGAGAGCTTCATCTGAGCCATGGCACCAATGAAAGGGTATCTCACTGTGACCCTCCTTACCCAGAAAGACTCAGGAGAAATGGGCCGATGCAAGAGATTTTATTATCTGAAAGAGAAAGTGGCTGCCCCCAGAGGGGGGTTGGGAGAGAGAAAGAGCAGAGGGAGCAGCAGCATGGTGCAGAGTTGTGCCTTTTATTGTGGTAGATCTGGATCTGCTCAGCCTGTTGCCTTAGGGGAGGGTCAGGATGTTTAGAGATAAGGTGGGACAAGCCCAGGCAAGTCCAGGCATGATTCTCACTGGCTTATGTGCTTGGGACCATGGGGTAAATGGAGGCTAAATTACTATATTCTTATGACAGGGAGCTTTGTAATTACCTAGCAAAAATATGTAAATTTTACCAGTAAGGGAGTGAATATAAACTGAGCTAAAAAAATTTATATCACATGAGGCAGGGGCTACGGTAGTAAAGGAGAGATAAGGATAAAAGGATAGAGTAGATGGGAGGCTAGTTCATATTAAATGCTAAGTTAAAGGAATTTGAGCTTTTAGCTGGGATAATAGAAGCTACTGCTAGTTTTAAGCAAGGGATTGAGGAGTGTTTAGCAGTAATCTAAGTGAGAATGGATGCAAGTCAAAGCTATTTACTCAGATAGGCTGAATCAAAATTGATGACTAAGAAGGTGGTGTGTTAAGGAGAGTGCAAAGTCTGAATTGTAACTTGGGTATCTGGCTTGGGTAATATGTGATGACAATGTTATATGCAGTTATATTCAGGTTCAGTGAGCAAATTCTGGTCAATGAAATGCAGTTGGAAGGCATGCAAACCATTTTCAAACTTTCCTCTTAAAATTTCCCAGGACATACATGAAAATTTTAACAGTTATTTGTTATCACGGCCCATCTTGACTAATACCAAGTGGTTAGAAGGAAATGGGTGCTATTGTAGAGAAAAACTAAAATAAGTAGCATTGTCTCAGCTGGCAGGAAGTAGGTGGTGAGGACACTTAAATCAAAGACAGTAGAAAATAATGGAAATTATCTTCCCTGCTTCCTCCTACAGAGAGAAGAGCTAGGCATCATATAGAACAATTGAGATAGGTGTTACCAGAAAACAAAAGCACAGTTTAATCAAAGAAGTTATTCTACCTTTAGTATTTGGGTCATTCAAGCTATCTGTCCAGTATTTTCTCATAATAAACAAAGGTCAGAGGCTTCTACTTACCTCCCATTCTTGCCTTTCTATGAGATTGTTGTTGTGATTTGACTGCCCCTGTTCTTCTCATTTATGTGGAATAAGGAAGACAATCTCCTACAACCTGTGGGATTTTATTGGAGATTGATTCTTGGTTTCATTGCTGGAAAGAATTTTTAAAAAAAGCAGTTGAGTTTTAAGAATTTATTTGGAGAACAAGAGTTTAAGCAAAAGTGAGAGTACATGCCTGAAAGCTGGGCAAGGGCAGACCCAGAGGGAGTCATGCAGAGGGAATGGGGAGCTTTCTGTGTAAAGGGAGATGAATGTTGATCAAATGGAACAGATTTTAAAGGGCAGAAGGGGATCTTCTTGGAGTTCAAGCTTCTCCACCTTCACTTGGCAGCAAGGGATTTTTTTGGCTATATTTGGTTCTCATCAGAGCTGTCGTGGTATGGGGGGCATGATTTTTACTATGTTAATGGCCAAGGGATGTAATTATTACAGTTAATGAGGGTATAGTGTATTTTGGGGTGAAGTTTAGGTCAAATTCTCCATGTTGGAACCAACTGATTTCAGCTGGTCTGTTATCTATATTCTTACTCTCCACATCCTGCAAGAACAGCTTATATGGAATGTGCAGAATGTAAGCATCCAGCCAAATGTAAACACCATGCAAAGTCCCCACCCTGCCTTTCCTGCTTATTTCTAGCTATCTCTACTCTAACAGCGACATGTCAGAACTTAATGTAAAATATTCCACATCACCCAGAAATTTTAGATACTGTGCTGAATGTAGAATGAATAAAAATCTGGGGAGGAGACTTTTGTGCTCCCTCTGAGAAGTGAAGAATTAAGTGCTTTGGTTATTGATAGGGAGGGTGGTGCAGGGACAATACTCTGATTTCACCTTTATTTCTAATCCTGAGCACAAAAAAAGACTACATTTCCCAAACTTCCTGTCATTTAGATTAGGAATGTGTGTCTAAATTCCATCCAGTTAAACTAGACAAAAGAGTTGCAACCCATTACAAACCTGACCTTCTGAGATATTCCACATAATCATCTATATTTCTCTTCGTTTGCTCTATTGACTTTAATGGCCACATGCTTCAGAGAGGTGAGTCTCCCTGATCCATATCAGACTTTACACAAGTGAGTAGTAGAGATTTAACGTAAGATTTGGAGGCATATTTGTTACCAAGAAGAACTTAATCCATTCTGAATATAAGGGATTGAAATCAGAATCACTGGAAGAGCAGCAAGTTGGTAATGGTTAGGGGTAGGTAGGATGGTGACCTACACTTGGAACACTTCCATCTTGAGATGGAGTGAGACGTCTACATAATGATGTCTGTTTAGTAAAATTGAATGTCTACAGAGATGATAAACATTTACTGATGGCAGGGAATAAGGAAGTATCAGAAAATGGAATCTATGTGAAGGTGTTGAAATGGTTGACGCTGTAAAGTGACTGTGGTTAGAGTGTGAAGGGGAGAAACCCAAAGTAGAATGCTGAGAAGAGTATGGAGTGAATTGCTTCAATAATTCAAAAAGAAAAAAGGTAAGGGATTGTGCATTGAAAAAAAAAATTGGTTCAGTGTCAAAATGATTCTGTGATATATATATATATATAAACTTGATTTTTGCACATTAAAAAACTGACTTCTAGATGTTAAATACATTCTCACCAAGTTATTATACAAAGTTTTTAAAATTTGCATCTAGCAACAGACTATACACTATCACCTGAGATAGTTAATACAGTTTTCAAGTACTTCTGATGTTATTTAAAATATTTTCCTTTAAAAACAAATGGGTTGCATTGGTGCCTCAATTTGTTTTCTACATAACATTTAATCATTGTACTGATTTGACTCCTGTAGCTGTAGAAAAGGAAGAATCTTAAGTTTTGAAATTCATTTCTTGCAAAACTTGAAAATGCTAAAACATTTTTGCTGAAAAACATGTCATATAAATCTAGGTCTCTCTATGTAAATGTGGTAAATTGTTTGATTACTTTCAACCTCAGTTTTCTTACCTATAAAAGAGTTATGATGATATATGCCTTTCACAGTTGTCATGTAAATCAGGTATGATGTTATTAAGCATTGACACATGGTAGTTCTTTTTAAATGTCATTTTCCTTAACTTTACCTTAATTATTTTCCTTTCTAAACAAAGCACATCCTGTGTTTTCAAACAGTTGTAATGTGGTATATTTAAAACTTGCTGTTCCTTTTTTTTATGTACAGTCTAGTTTATCTCAGTCAATTACAAGTTTAGTAAAGAGAGTGAGGAAGCAGTTAGTAACATGAGTCATTGAACACAAAAGAAAATTGTAATCTTCATAAGCAATAGTAATGGTAAATGTTATAAAACTGCCAACTAGTCAACATTAAGTCTGTATTTGGTGATGTGCTATGAACTTTCCTGTCATATCTCATATATTCTTTTCCTATCCTTACAAAACTAATATCATTATTAGCTCAATTTTGCTGGTGAGAACATTGAGATATAGATATGCAGAGAAGCTGGTAGAATTAGGATTTGAATTCAGTTCTGTCTTATTATTAATCTTGAGTGTGTCTTTAGAGTATAAAAAGGCTCATTTTAAATATAAAAAAGAAGCAGTCTAAGATCACATTACTTTTAGAGAGTGACATCACTTATTGACTCATACTGAACAATTCCAAATATAAAGTAGTTTTTTCTTTATTTAGAACGGTGTGAAGATAATTCAAACACTTATTGATTTATTATTTATTATCCCTGTACACTGCATGATGAGGGCAGGGGCATATCTATTACATTCATCTCTCCCTACTCAGTTTCTTCAATTGGTCCAGGAAGTAGGTTGCAATGTTAAATAGAAAGACTATAGTAAAAATCAATGCAAAGGTGGCATTAAGCAAAAACTTACAAGTGGTGAGGATTTAATAATATGGATACCTGAGGGAAGAGAGCCTAGGCATAGGACACAGCCAGGGCAAAGACTTAAGCCACATGTGTCTGTCTTGTTTGAAGAAGTGAAAGGGATCCAGGGGGGCTGGAGATGAGTGAGGAGGTGGAGTAATGATGTGCTCAGAGGAGTAAAAGGGACCTTGATATTTTAAGCATCACACTGACTATTACTGTGAATGAGATGAAGAGCCACTGTAGGTTTTAGAAAGAGAAATGGCAATGACCTGATTTTTATAATAAAAGGATCACACAGATACTGTGTTTGTAACTGATTGAAAGAGAGCAAGTTTCAAAAGAGGAGCATCAATTAGGTATTGAATTTATTCAGGAAGTAGATAGTACTGATTCAAACCCTAGGGGACATGGTGAGAAGTAGATGGATTCTACATATTGTCAGACTTTGTGGGCTAAGCAGTTAGAAGGTTGGGATTTCCATTAAATGGGATGGAGAAACATGAGCAAGCACAGCAGTGGCAAGGAGATGATGATCTGCAGTTTATTTGAGGCATGTTTATTATGTGATGTCTATTAAATATCTGAAGTAGTGAGAAAATAGAAATCCCCAGGCAAGAGAATAAAGGTCATTGAGAATTTAATACTTAGAGAATTAGTACAGTTAATTGATAGTAAAATACTTTTTTAAAAGGGAGTCAGGAAAGAGTGAAATGACCCAGAATTTACCAACAGGAAGCTGCTACCATGTTTATATGGAGGCACAAGGAGGGAAGGCTGCATAATGGACCAGGAGGAAAAAGTTTGCTGGTGGAACTCTGTATAAAAAGGGGCCTGTGTATAAGGAGCTGGAGACACAGAAGAAATGCACCTGTCACCAGAGATGACACCAGGAGACAGAGGGATTGAGAGAATGCTTAGCTTCTTTCCCGCTTTTCATCTTTCTACATATATTTCCCATTGTTTAATCCCACCAGGAAGCCAACTTTCAGAAAATCCTGAGATACACAACCTACAGCAGTCATATCCTCTGTTTTATGAACTGAGCAGGGGAGAGTGAGGAATGGATTTGAGGAAAAATAGACCCATTATAATCACAACATTCAGGCAGAAGTGTAAAAAAATGCAATTGAATTTATGAGTGTGGAATTCAGGATAGAGATATGACATGGAAATATAAACTTGGGAATCATTAGCATTTAGATTGCATATAAAGCCGTGAGATTGAACAAGATCACCGAGGAAGCAAGTGCAAAGAAAGACAAGGGGAAAAAAAATCAAGTACTGAGCCCTGAGGCATTCCACTGTTAAGAGGTTGAGGGAAAGAGAAACCAGTGAAAGAGACAAGTAGAGAGAAAGAGGGAAAAAAAGACTTGAGAAATAATAGGAAAATCAGGAAGGCAAATGAAAGACAAAGTCGTGATAAACTATACAAAGAGCGGCCCATAGATCAAGTGAGGTGAGAAAAAGATGGAACCATTAAGAATGGAGGAGAACCGTAAATAAAATGCTGAGAGCAAAAACCTATATGGAAGAGAGTTAAGAGGGAATGAAATGAGCGAATATGGAGACAGTAAGCATTATGATTCTTTTGAGGTGTGTTGGTAAAAAAGAAGGGAACAAATTCTTTGGGATCTGGTAAAGAAAATGTGATATGTAAACCTTTACATATTGCATTTATTTAATTGCAATTTTGCTTTTGTTTTCTAAGATGAGAGAAATAATTGTAAGTTGTACGATTGTAAAATGAGCCAGTAAGGAGGAAAAACTCGATGAAGTGACAGAGCAGCATTCCTTGACAGAGATCTGTGTGTTCCAAAGAGAGCTGGTGAACAAGCCCCCGGGATGGCTTCAGGGAGCAGCCAGATTATTTCCTTTCTGGCAGCGGCTCTCAACAGGGGACAAGTGTGCAGCGCAGTGGGGCATTTGGCAGTGTTTGGAGATAGTCTTAGTGGTCACAGCTGGTGAAGGGATGTGATACTGGTTTCCAAGAAGGGAGGCCAGGGAATGCTGCTACAAGCCCTGCAGTGCACAGGACAGCTCCCACCAGCTTCCACCCTCAACAAAACATTGTCTGGCTCAACATGACAATAGAAACAAGCTTGAGAAATATTTCTCTATGGTAATATGAACAGTAAGTAGTAAGTTGAGACACTTCTCTGATGTATATGTGGCAGTGGAGGCTGCACAGTTTTCCTCCTGATTGCTTTAATTTTTTTCAGTGACAGAAGAAACAAGATCATCAGCTGGCAGTAAGACTGGCGGAGAACATTGGAGAGGTTTGAAATGAGTAAACAACCTATAAATTCATCTTAAATGAGAGAAAGTAACTGATGGCTCACAGAAGAATAATGGACTTGTTTGGCAGCACTAAGCCATGTTTAATTTTCAAGGTCACAGTTTTAAAGAGATAACAATTAACATGATTTAGTTGTGTGTTTTTCCAACTGCAATCAGGTACATGAACGCAATTCCAGAATTAGTGAAGACATGCATGAAACCAAGGTTGTATTTTGTCCAATGAGTCATGGTTAGTAGACGAAAGTTGATTTGATGACCAGGATGGAATAAAATATTTAAAGGCCTGAATACATGAAATAATGAAGCATATTCATGAAACAGCAAATTATCTTTTCTAGAGGTGATCATTTATGCATCTTGGAGAAGAAATAACAACTGGGAATTAAGTTTGTATTTATGAAATGGGCAGATAGTAAATAACATTGAATCTGGGCTCAATGAACAAACTATTACTTTAGAATAATGAGAATTGCATTATAGCAAAAAAAAATATTGGAGAAGTCAACTCAAGAAAAGGAAGCTAGTTTTTAAATTAATGCATTAGTGCAGGTATGAATTTATGAAAGGTTAAACTATACTTATGTCAATAATAATGTAGATGAAGACAGGGATTGAACAGAAACTTAACTTTTGAGCTTCATTACATCTCATTATTAATAAGGAATATGTGATTTTTAGTCAATATATAATGAAAATGTTTTCAACTTCCAAGAAATAGGAATAGAAATAAGATATCCTACCTTAAACACATTGCTACTCCAAATGACAGTTCTGTACACCGATATAGATTCAGGAGTGGCCAGAAAAAGATGGCACCTCTTGATCAATTCTCTTTCCTGATAGGGTCAGGTGCAGGAGGAAGCTACTGGGAAACCAAGAAGGCAGGAGTTCTGGTGGATAATCACTTTGTAAACATACTAAGTCAGAGCTCTTGGAAAATATACAAATAGTTTTAGTACCAGGAGAGGCTTTATTTATAAAATGTTTTCAGCAGATTGTGCAGTGTTATATAGGACTGTTTATGATGAACAAAGGAGGAATCAAAGAGTTTTTTCCCAGGAAAATGTCATGTTAGCTACATCATTAAACTTTAAGGAAAATGTTTTGTAATTAACAAAACATATTCTGTGTAAGTGAAGCAACATAGAAACTTGGAGCAGAGCACACTCAGTGACCAGAAAAGACCTGGGCTTCTTCTACACGAGAGGATCATACTTCTCCTTACCTCAGCAAGGTCTCACATTGTGTCCTTGCAACTACTAGTCGTGTTTCTGCACAAGATCTCTGATTTGTGAGTCTGTTTTGCCAATATGATACTTTGTTTGAATTCAGATTGGTATTACAGGCAGGACTGTCTTTCAGATCCTCAAATCACAATGGCTAATGAGGTTTCTTTTTCTATATTAAAGGAGGAAATGAAAAAATACAATGAGACTGAGGTTCTAGAATGCTGGCTACCCAATGTTAGTGTGAAGTGGTTAGAGCTTTGAGGCACATTGCGGGGGATAAATCTTATCATTGAAATTTGGAGGAAATAGATTGAGATAAGGGAGCACAGTAACAAAGAACAAGGACAAAGGGGAGTTAGAAGATTCTATTAACTGGTTTTTGTTGGTAAATCTATAAAGGTCTAACCTCTAGCAGTGAAAGCAATGGTAGTGGGGGAGAATCTGTAAGACTGGATTTCTGTTCACCTAGATTTTTGTTCTGTGGCTTCTTGGATAAATCTCATGTGCCCTTGGAAATGACTTCAGTTATTGATTACTTGAAAAATTATTCATGTGACTGGAGGCCAAATCAGGTGATGACTGAATACTGAGGGTATTTTATTAAAGAATTTCACATTCAACAACAGAACTTTGATGTGTCATTATTGGCATAGATTCTTCAAATTCATGATGGGATGTGTTGCAATTCTATTATCAAATAGAAGTGTTGATTAGATTGATGATTATGTGGCTGTAAACCTTTGAAAAGGTGCTTCCAGATGTCAATGACAGCCCATCTACTGCAGTGGTTAAGGCAGAATTTGGCAGGCCATATGCCAAAAAAGGGTAACAACCCCTCCCCAGATCACCAATGAGATATTCCTTTTCATATAACAGGGATGTTCTAAGAGCAAGTGACCTTAGACAGGCTTTGTATTACTCAGAGATAACACCTTAATTAATGCTATTGACATAGATGATAATAGATACAGTGAATGAGAGCTAGGTGACAATGCCCTGTCTTAGCAGTCTTATGTATCCTTAGAATCCCCATTTTCCACAAGAAAAATATTCAAAAATCAGTGATAAACATTCAGGCTTAGCTACTACACCTGGGACTATATGGAGGAAAAAAATTTGTCATAAACACAATGGGAAGAAATCAAAAATAAGAGGAGGAAGTAAAAGGCAGCTCTCCTGGACAAATTTGCTTTTGGAAAAAATGGTAAATAAGAGTTAACAAAGTGGACCTTGGTTCCCCAATAAGGAATTGATAGTGCATTATCAACTTTTTGAATGGAAGGAGGGGAGTACTATAGTCCTATGTCCAACCCAAAGAATATATTTGAAAAGGAAGCTGGGTTTACCACCTTAGTTGAAGCCAAAGAATCTGAAATATACTGAATGAGGGGTTGAGATCCCTCTCTAAATCCCCAGTTGGGGATCTAAGACCACATTCAACAATTTGGGTGAGTTGCCTGGAATGGTATTCAAATTATTTAGGATGGTTAGAATGGAGAGCCAAATGTACAGCAACCCTTATGGAAGATAGGGATGATGTTCACAAATGTGCTAAGGTGAAATCTGGAGTGTATGGAGAGAACACGAGGGGGGAACCTAAGTGAGGATGAAATTACCATTGAAATGTGCTATTGTAAAGACTATTAATGGGTGCATTGCCTTTTTACATGAGCACAAAATTAGAATTGATGGTACATGTGAACAGGACATTCTCTTTGCCCTTTTCACAGCGCAGAGTGACTAAGGCTATTCTTCATCAACTTCTAATTAGCCAGGATAAATGAGATCCTTTGGATTGCCCAAACTCTCCTCAGTAGTAAATACTAAACAATGCAGAATTCCAGGGGACAATAAGAGACTAACTGTTCTAATTAAAAAAAAAAAAGATTGAGAAGGAAGCTTTTCTTCCATTTGCTCCCTTTTTAATAAGGTAGACAGTTCTTGCACATTATTGGGAGACTATCAAGGTGGTTAATTTGACTCTTACATCTACACCTGATATAGGGAAAACTGTACAGAAAATAAAGTAGGCCAAGAGGGATTCATATGGCATCAGGACTGGCTATATAACTCATTGGGATGAGTGAAAAATTAAAATACAAAGCTCTTGTTCAAAAACTGTTAAGGATGTCAGGACAAGTTTAACCAAGTATTATGCTAATCTCAGCACACTCCTTTGCACAGAGTCCTGTATGACTCCACCATAACATCAGCCTTCTGTGCCATTACAGACCCGGCTAAGGTGTTCTTTCCTTTCCCAATTTTGGATTTCATTTAGTCACAATTTGAAATCTTACAGAATGGAAACAAACATGAATTTACTGTCTAGTCAAGGATTTGCTTCAATTCAGCAATACATTGCTGTAATCTAGTAAAGAAGGATTAATAATCAATAACAAAAAGCCCACACACTACAATGATGCTATCCTGATTATTTTCTCCTCAAAGAAAGAAGTAGAAGAGAAGTTAAGGACCATAGTCACCCATATTACAAGTAGGAGCTGGCTGATAAACACAAGACACAACCCAATGTATATAATTCCTGGTAATTATTGTAGAACAACCAAGATTCCTTAAACTATAATAAATGATTTATCTCTCATGGAACCTGCCATTAAATAATAAACTCAGATACTGGCAGGGCTATTCCTCATCTTGGATTCTTGTTTACTACTATTTACAAAGTAATTGGAACTAATTCTGAATGTGAATATAGTATTGTATTTGTTTCATAAGGATGCCTAACCATTACTGGTAATTGAATAGTTTAAAACAACAGAAATTTTCTCTGTCACAGTTCTGGAGGATAGAAATCTGAAATGAAGATATCAGCAGGGCCATGTTTCCTCTGAGAGCTCTAAGAAAGAAAGAATCCTTGCCTCTTCCTCTCATCTGGTATGTCCTGGAAATCTTTGGTGTTCCTCAGTTTATAGACACATCACTCAAATCTCCGCTTTCATTTTCACCTCATACCTCCTTGTGTCCACTCTTCTTTTTATAAGGACACCATCAGTCATTGGATTTAGTACACTCCCTAATCTGATATAACCTCTCCTTAACCCCAGATAAAGGAACGTAGCCCATGTTTTTATTATGCTAATCATTCATAAACATTTGTAAGATTCACTTTAGCATGCTAAAAGGCCCAGGCCAATATGCTGTTTCTCCTTCTTCAGACCTGATCAAGTGATTTTCAGCCTGGGCAATTAATAATGGCAAGCAAGCCCAGCCATAAACAACATAGTAAAAGCGAGAAATATTCCATCTTAGATTGCCTTTTAAATTTTTTAGCAAACAGACAGTAACTCAGCCCACCTTGGGAGCAGGGCAGGCATTCTTATTTGATATGGTCTCAGACCAAGATGCCGATATCCCAGGGAGATATCAGAGAAGTAAATTTCTTATGTTAAGTTAATTTTAAATATTCAGGGACCACTTAACAAGTCCACCCCCCTAAACCCTTTATCAACTGCCTATAACTCCCCTATACAGCGCACCACCCAGGGCTCTCTTGTCTCCTCCTGGCATTAACCAGGAGCTCTGTCTTCTCACTTTATCTTTAAATAAAAGCCTCTCCCTGGCTCTCCGACTTTGAGTGTTTGCTAAGTTCATTCTTCTACTCTGAAAACAAGAACCCCAGCATCAATATAGTCCATTCAGTTGGTAAAATATTAGAAAATATTTAAACCAGAAGTTTTTGAGAAAATTAAATGGGGCCCCAGTTCAACCTCAGGATTTTAGCTCAAAACCTGTTTCTGTCACCCATTTTTTACAATTCATTTGAAAGACACATGCTATTGCACCTAGTGGAGCAGCCAGTTGTCAGCAGGCAGGAGGAGCTGCAGGACTTAGGTGATCCATTGAAAAAATGGAAATGCAAGACTCTTGCACAAAACATTCTTAAGAGCTGATTTAACTAAATCATTGTATCCTGAGATTAAAATGAGTAGTAAATTACAAAATCCACTGGGGAGTTTTCTAGCATCATGAGGGAGTAATGAGGGAATAAGGGAGTTTGCAATAACATAACATATCTTTCCCACCTCTAAAACTCTATCTTTTGTTTTGTCTCTAAACGTAGTCTCAAACCCAGATTTCAAATTTATGTGCACCAGGGTAAAGTTGTGTCAGTAACCAAGGCATGATATCCATGACATTGAATTTGACAGTCTATCCTCTGCAAGGTAATTTATGTTGGTTCTTGACTTACTCCCACATAGCCAAATTAGGGCTACAGGTAAATGCAGCTCTAACATCCAGAAGAGGAGACACTGTCAAGGCCTTCTCTCTGTCAAACCCTAAAACATTTGTTTGCATGTGCCAGCAAGCCTCTTGTTATTGGCTGTTTGTGTGAACATGGTGTGATGAGTTGCAAAGCCTAAAATTGGGAGGATGTGTTTGGAAACAGGGTTACATCATAGCAGATGGGAAAGATGTTTATAAGTAGATTACATTACTATTGAGGGAAGCCATCACAATATTTCCACATAAGCAATGGTATATTATTTAACTCTCTTTTGCCATTCTCATCCAAACAAATGCCAATGTTGGTAGAATCTCATGGGCTTTTTTCTGCACAAGAGGGAAATTGAACTCCTGATGATTTGAATGTTCTACCTGTGTAATTTGGATAAAATACATGACAAAGTGCCCTCTGATGACTCAGCTTATGACTAGTTAACTACAGTTATCATTCAATTCCAAAGTTTTGTTTACCAAAAGAACACTACCAATTATTTGTATAGAGCAGAGGATGCTGCACAGCAGTTTCTATACTCCATGTGGCTATAAATCAAGACAGTACATTGTTAAGACAACTCTTTGGGTATGATGGAAAGCAAATAGTGTCAGCCTGCTTGGTATGCCACAGCTTGGTATCATCTGTTCCTTTAAACACATAAATGTGAATGTGGACAGCATTAATTTAAAGAATGCAAACACGGAACTCAGAAAGCCTCAGGGAATGTGGATTTGGGTTTGATTTGTTGATCTGAAATTACAAATAACTCACCTCTAGATGTATACAGAGAACATTATGGGAAGCGTTATGGCACAACCATATTATACGTGGTGGTGGAATATACTGAATTAGGAATCTTAGGAAGCACAATATTTTGGGGTGCAGACAAAACTATACACATTTAATTAACATGTACTCCCAACAACATGTGTGGCAGATAATCAGCACTGGTTTTCCGGTGCCAGGCATTTTGCAAGAATTACAAGAATTGTTCATACAGTATTGAATCTCCTTGAAATACTTCCAGGAGCCCCATCATTAAGATGCAAAAGACTTCGTACTTCTATAAGGATAATAAAGGGAGCTTGTTTGTGGAGGACTAGCTCCTGCTTCTGGAAATCAGCCTTGGCAGAAGACAAAGTTCTAACTGAATGCACCAAAAGAATAATAAATGATTCTTCCATTCTCACTTATAAGACTGGGAGTGAGATTATACCTTCACCCAGGAAGACTATTGGATATTCTAATCCCTATGGAATACTGTCTTCAATTTTCAGTGGCAAGAATTCATAAAGAGCCAAGCTGAAGAAGTAAAATCTGGGGGAAACTTGGTTTAACATACATTATGGCTGGTTATCCTTAAAGATTGTGACCTTTGGCATTGTTTTCTGACAGCTCAGTTCATATGGATCAAAAAGGAGATTTCCTTCTGTGTTATGGAATTGGTTGGGGTGGATAGGTAAAGAATAACTCTCTGACATCCAAAGGGTGTGGAAGGGGAATAGAAGGGCTCTACACTTGAAAAGTAGGTTTTCATGTCTGTGAATGGTTATGTGCACGAATTATATAAAATACAGAGTTTAATAAATATGGACTTCTAATCATCACTCCAGTCACTGGAAATATGTGATATATTTTAAAAAGTCACTTCTGCTAGGAAGGAATATCATTTTTACTTATCTAAGGTATGTCAAAATTATTATATTTTTGTCATGGCTTAATAGCAGTTCATAATTTCATTGACAGGATTAATACATAGAAAAAAAATTCTGTGGAAGCTGATTGAAGCCCCCCAATTAAAGTGAAATCAATAGAAACTATTTTTTTACAAAATATTGATCTAAGAAAATTAAATATTCAGTTAAATACTCCCCCACTCAGAGAAAATGATATAAATAATTGAGGTTGATAGAGGAAAAGAGTTACTGAATTGCAAATGAACATCAAAAGGCCTGTAAAGTGAGATGTTAACATATGACATACTTCGTGGAAGAAGCTCTTACCTTTACGGGATGTTTCAAATCAAAATCAGAATGTCAGTCTGCTTAAGTGTTTTGTTGAAGAAAATGTTGTAAGACAAATAATGAAAATATACAGAAATATTCGGTACCCAGATGTTGGCTAGTCAGAGGGTAGATTAGGAAGTAAAGGGTCTGAAAGCTAGTCTGTGATTCTCTCCTGTTATTGAGGAAAAGCCCTCCCAGAACATGAGTAAGACACGTGACCCAGTGTGATTGTGTAAATGTACCAACAACAGAGCTCCTGGCAATCAATCTGAATGTTTTTCTTGTTTTATTTATTTTTTGCCAGCAGAAGAGTGATTATCTGTGAAATGCTTTTAGCAGAATATGACTGGTTGTTGAAGACCATTTATGGTTAGCAAAGCAGGGGTCTGTGTATTTAGGGGACCAGACTCCTTGGAAAATTCCACATAATGCTACATAACTCCCTGGGTAATTGAATGAGGATAACTTAGGACTGAGACGTACCTTCCATATAAGGGAAATGTCCTTACACTTCTCTAAAAATCTCCTCTTTCTGCTTAGACAAGGCAGTGTCTAATGATGGAGCCAAGGACCTGAAGAATCAGACTAAGACGTCTGAACCGATTCCTGCTTTGCCAGTGCCTAAGGATTACTTGAGTTCTTAAAATTACTAGTAAAGATTCATATTCCTTAAGATCTCAGATTCATGTAAGTTTAACTTCACAATCCATCATTTTTGTTATCTCGAAGAATCACGCCAGTGTAAAGGAATGAGTCCAGAAACAGCTAAAGATTCCAACATTGAAGAGTCAGAGCATATAAGAAAGAGTCCCATATGACTTACAAATGTATGAATGGAATTAGGAAATAAACATGTTGTAGAATTAAAGGAAGGACAGAATTTCCTGAAGTGTGGACTAACAAGTCAGGTAAAAATAAATAAATTAGCAGTATCTATCAGTAATCATGATAAAGTACAGGAGCTAGAAGACCATTCTAAGCTTTTTATTCTGATTAGAGGAATAAATACTACTTCATTAGAAAGGGTAAATATTTCAAATTCTTTGGAGAAGCCTAGCTTTCAAAGGAAGGAATGTGATGGTGAAGAATGGTAAGTTAGAATTATATGGCATGAGCTAGGGTGGATCCATATTTTGTGAGGTCTAGAGCATACTCAGTTTGAAAGGGGAAGGGTCCATAAGAAAGAATACAAAACAACAAACTCAAAGTGGAAAGGGATATGCGAATAAAGTGTCCTGCAAATTAGAAGTCATTAGCTGGGGACAATGGTGAACGTTTTCTGTAAAGGGCAACATAGAAAATATTTTAAGTTTCTGGGACATAATGTCTGTGTTGTAACTACTCAACTCAGCCTCCATAGTGCCTAAGCAACCAGAGATAATATGCAAGCAGATGAGTGTGGCTGCCTTCCTATAAAAATATATTTTCAAAAACAGATAGCAACCAGGATTCGGCCCATTGTCTGTAGTTTGTCGGCCCCTAGGTTAGTAAACCTGCCTCTGGACATGAGAAGGATTCTACTCTATCTTTAAATTTACCCTATGTGCTCAAGGAAAAGAAGTAAAATTAAAAGATATAAGAGAGGAAAATATAAATAATAGAATGAAATCCTAGTGGTGGTATAACTAGGTGTGTTTATGTACATGGAAGAAAAGATATTCCTGTGTCATCTCTTCCTATGAAATGTAAAGGAGAAAGCTAAGAACTGATAGAAAGCCAAGGCTGGTAACTATAGAGTGAGGAAAATAACATTCTGGGAAACAGAAGACAAAATCCTTCTGCTAAGAATAAGAGGATCAAGTATGGGCTGGAATATTTGAAATGTTGGTGAAAGTTTGGAATACACATTGTGCAAAAAACGAGAGAAAATCATACAACAAAAAACTAAATAATTTAAAGTGCTAATATAGAAAAGTGATCCAGACACAGAGTTTGTGTCATTCAAAAAGCATCTGAGAAAGAGAATAAACTGTGTATCTTGGGAGAAAAAGTCACCATCTGAATTTCATTGCTCAGACTCAATGTTATTTCTAAGAGATTTCAAGAAATTTCTAAGTGCTTTTTTCTAAGAAGTTCAGGAGTGAATGCTACTGCAACATGAAATAAATAGATGACAAAATAGAATATACTAGTAGAAAATTCTATTTTTAATGTTATAATAAATACTACCAAAACACTTTGTTTTAATTGAGTTTAAAGATGAAAATACACATCAATTTTAACCTATGACCATATCTATACTCATGTGAAAAGTAAATATTTCTTTAAGTTTTTTCAAAGACTAAACAAATGTAGAATATTTAGCACCAAATTAATTGGGAGAATTTGTAGTGTCTTATAATTAAGTTGCCTTTAAATATGCCTGAACCTTCAGGCAAACATCTGTGGGTATTTGTCCCCACATGTTCCAGCACGATGAGGTTATTTGAATTCGGCAACAATTTTAATAGCTTAAGTTGAAACAGAAATTATCCTAAGGGAATCTGTTGGAAATGCATTCAAGAGCAGAATAAACATATATATTTCTTTCATGATATTTGCTGTACTTTGTTGTAGTACATAAATGTTCATAGCCACTTTATGAAGACAAATGATTGATATAACGGATGACCTAAAAATGCCCAAGAGCACAGGAAAATAGAAATGCCTTGTGCTGGAGAACAGCGTATTCTTACATCTATAATGTGGATGCCAAATTTGAAAGTAAAAATCGTGGCCAAAAATGTTCTAAAAAATCACAAGAAATGCATTCAAACTAGTGCTATGGCATCCATTCAAAACATCGGAAGCCATTTGTTTTTCTGAATTGCACTCACTGTAAAGCTTTTTCACACAAAACTAAACAGAAGTGAGCATCAGTAACACTTCCAACATGCATACATTTTGTTATAAAGGAACAGCTGTTACTTGATGAAAAGTTGATGAAAGATGCCCAGCATTTGTTTTTAAAAATGTTATCACCCAAATAAGAATTGTTGGGAACCAGATGTTAAAATTGAGAGTGGTCTGTTTATTTCAGTTGATAGTGTTATAAAAATGTTAATAAGGTGTTTTTATGTCTATTACATGGTGATGTTTGACTTTTTAATGTGCTTCTTGTTTTATTTGACTGTTGTGTCTATAGGCTAGTATTACTGACGTTAGATCACTGAAGAGTAAATAAAAGAAAGAAAGAAAGCTCTCTTGTAACCAGAATATACTGAACTGGAATGGAGGCAGGTGAGATGGTTTTGCAGATAACTTACAATAAAAGCTTTGAAACATTATTCTCTTTTCTCTTTTGAGAAATGACTCCTATTCTTTAACTTAATAAGTACCATCTCAATCAGGCACTGTACTAGCTAAAAGGCTACTAGTCATCTGAAGGAGACCACGACTTCTCATTACCTAAATCCATTACTATCCATGTGTCTCTTCCCATCTCCGACTTTAACAGGTTTCAATCTGCCTCTTAACATTTTTTTTTTTTTTAGATAATTATTTTTTATTGAAGGGTAGCTGACACACAGTATTACATTAGTTTCAGGTGTACAACACAGTGATTCAACATTTATATACATGATAATTCTAGGTACCAGCTATCACCATACCAAGTTGTTACAATATTTTGACTATATTCTTTATGCTATACATTACATCCCGGTTACTTATATATTTTACAATTGAAAGTGTGTACTTTTTTTGTGTGTGTGTGAGGGCATCTCTCATATTTATTGATCAAATAGTTGTTAACAACAATAAAATTCTGTATAGGGGAGTCAATGCTCAATGCACAATCATTAATCCACCAAAAGAATAATTTTCTTCGGTCTCCAATCTTCTGAAGCATAACGAACAAGTTCTTACAGGGAGAACAAATTCTTACATAGTGAATAAGTTACATGGTGAACATTACAAGGGCAGTCATCACAGAAACTTTCGGTTTTGCTCATGCATTATGAACTATAAACAGTCAGTTCAAATATGAATACTCATTTGAATTTTATATTTGATTTATATGTGGATGCCACATTTCTCTCTTTATTATTATTATTTTTAATAAAATGCTGAAGTGGTAGGTAGATACAAGAAAAAGGTAGAAAACATAGTTTAGTATTGTAAGAGAGCAAATGTAGATGATCAGGTGTGTGCCTGTAGACTATGTGTTAATCCAAGCTAGACAAGGGCAATAAAACATCCACGTATGCAGAAGATTTCTCTCAGAACAGTGGGGGTGAGGTTCTAAGCCTCACCTCTGTTGATCCCCAATTTCTCACCTGATGATCCCCCTGCGACTGTGCCTGTCTTAGGTTGTTCCTCCCTTGAGGAATCTTACCCGTCTCTGGCTAACCAGTCATCTTCCGGGGCCATACAGGGAAATGTAAAGTTGGTAAGTGAGAGAGAAGCCTTATTGTTTGAAATGGTTAGCTTTTTATTTCTTTGCATATTTATGCCCTGTAGCTTCTATGCCCAGAATTTGTCTTGAGGTGTCTTTACCACTTGGGAGAATTATGATACTCGGTAAATTTGATGTAAGACACGAATTCTATTTAAGGGTTGTAATTAGGAAGGAAGAAGAAAAGCTATAGAAGTAGCAGGTGGCAGAAAACATGGGAAGATTGATTATTTCTTTGACATATCTTCTTGCAGAGTAACTTCAGCATGTATAGGTTTTAAGCTACTACTTAAATTACACACACACATTAACATAATAGGAGTATAGTTACATAACCAAAGCATACCTGTAATTACCAGCCTTCTCCAGTGAAACCAAGAAAACCAGTTAGGCACCTTAGGCATTTGTGAATATTTATTTATGATGTGGTGGATATTGTCCAACTGAATTTGAACAGTCTGAGAGAAATCAAACATATTAAAAAAACCCACTCCTGGGGACTCTTCACATCCCATATGTTCTTTTAACAGTAAATAGTCTGTAGTTGTAAGATTTTGGAGCGCTGCAATTTGCACTTCTCCTAATTCTTGGTTGAGTTCCAACAGTATAGATCCAGTCAAATTTGTTGTTTTACTGTATGCACAGGGCAGCTTAGATATCTCCTTCTTCATTCCCATGGCAAGACCAGGAACTTGTGGGATGAGTGCATCTACACCTGTAGCAGTGCGCGGATCTTTGTTGGGGTTTTTTGATGATAATCTTCTGGCATGAGTCTTCCAGAGAGTGCTGATATTGGAAGTTCTTTTTCATATCGTATCTTAGTTCATTTTCGGGGTAGCCCAATTAGGCTTTGATCCTCTGTATAAACACAAACAGACCCTTTGCCTACACTTTTATATGCCCTTTATACCCTTGTGTAGAATTCATTGGAGGTCACCACACAGGAACTGCCTTTTTTTTTTTTTTGGTATCATTAATCTACACTTATATGATGAATATTATGTTTACTAGGCTCTCCCCTATACCAGGTCCCCCCTATAAACCCCTTTACAGTCACTGTCCATCAGCATAGCAAAATGTTGTAGAATCACTACTTGCCTTCTCTGTGTTGTACAGCCTTCCCCTTTCTCCCACCCCCCCATGCATGCTAATCTTAATACCCCCTTCTTCTCCCCCCTTTCTCCCTCCCTACCCACCCATTCTCCCCAGTCCCTTTCCCTTTGGTACCTGAGTCCATTCTTGAGTTCTGTGATTCTGCTGCTGTTTTGTTCCTTCAGTTTTACCTTTGTTCTTATATTCCACAGATGAGTGAAATCATTTGGTATTTCTCTTTCTCCGCTTGGCTTGTTTCACTGAGCATAATACCTTCCAGCTCCATCTATGTTGCTGCAAATGGTAGGATTGCCCTTTTCTTATGGCTGAGTAGTATTCCATTGTGTATATGTACCACATCTTCTTTATAAATTCATCTATAGATGGACATTTAGGTTGTTTCTAATTCTTGGCTATTGTAAATAGTGCTGTGATAAACATAGGGGTGCATTGTTTTTTCTCAAACTTGATTGCTACATTGTTAGGGGAAATTCCTAGGAGTGCAACTCCTGGGTCAAATGGTAAGTCTGTTTTGAGCATTTTGATGTACCTCCATATTGCTTTCCACAATGGTTGAACTAATTTACATTCCCACCAGCAGTGTAGGAGGGTTCCCCTTTCTCCACAGCCTCGCCAACATTTGTTGTTTTTTGTCTTTTGGATGGCAGCCATCCATACTGGTGTGTGGTGATACCTCATTGTAGTTTTAATTTGCATTTCTCTGATAATTAGTGATGTGGAACATCTTTTCATGTGTCTGTTGGCCATCTGTATTTCTTTTTTGGAGAACTGTCTGTTCAGTTCCTCTGCCCATTTTTTAATTGGGTTATTTGTTTTTTGTTTGTTGAGGCATGTGAGCTCTTTATATATTCTGGACGTCAAGTCTTTATCGGATGTGTCATTTTCAAATATATTCTCCCATACTGTAGGTTTCCTTTTTGTTCTATTGATGCTGCCTTTTGCTGTACAGAAGTTTTTCAGCTTAATATAGTCCCACTTGTTCATTTTTGCTGTTGTTTTCCTTGCCCGGGGAGATATGTTCAAGAAGAGGTCACTCATGTTTACTTCCAGGAGGTTTTTGCCTATGTTTTCTTCAAAGAGTTTAATGGTTTCATGACTTACGTTCAGGTCTTTGATCCATTTTGAGTTTACTTTTTTATATGGGGTTAGACAATGGTCCAGTTTCATTCTCCTACATGTAGCTGTCCAGTTTTGCCAGCACCATCTGTTGAAGAGACTGTCATTTTGCCATTGTATGTCCATGGCTCCTTTATCAAATATTAATTGACCATATATGTCTGGGTTAATGTCTCGATTCTCTAGTCTGTTCCATTGGTCTGTGGCTCTATTCTTGTGCCAGTACCAAATTGTCTTGATTACTATGGCTTTATAGTAGAGCTTGAAGTTGGTGAGTGAGATCCCCCCTACTTTATTCTTCTTTCTCAGGATAGCTTTGGCTATTCGGGGTCTTTGGTGTTTCCATATGAATTTTTGAACTATTTGTTCCAGTTTGTTGGAGAATGTTGCTGGTAGTTTCATAGGGATCGCATCAAATCTGTATATTGCTTTTGGCAGGATGGCCATTTTGACGATATTAATTCTTCCTAGCCACGAGCATGGGGTGAGTTTCCATCTGTTAGTGACCCCTTTAATTTCTCTTAAGAGTGACTTGTAGTTTTCAGAGTATAAGTCTTTCACTTCTTTGGTTAGGTTTATTCCTAGGTATTTTATTTTTTTTGATGCAATTGTGAATGGAGTTGTTTTCCTGATTTCTCTTTCTGTTGGTTCATTGTTAGTGTATAGGAAAGCCACAGATTTCTGTGTGTTGATTTTGTATCCTGCAACTTTGCTGTATTCCGATATCAGTTCTAGTAGTTTTGGGGTGGAGTCTTTAGGGATTTTTATGTACAGTATCATGTCATCTGCAAATAGTGACAGTTTAAGTTCTTCTTTACCAATCTGGATTCCTTGTATTTTTTTGTTTTGTCTGATTGCCGTGGCTAGGACCTCCAGTACTATGTTAAATAACAGTGGGGAGAGCGGGCATCCCTGTCTAGTTCCCAATCTAAGAGGAAAAGCTTTCAGCTTCTCGCTGTTCAATATAATGTTGGCTGTTGGTTTATCATAGATGGCCTTTATTATGTTGAGTTACTTGCCCTCTATTCCCATTTTGCTAAGAGTTTTTATCATGAATGGATGTTGAACTTTGTCAAATGCTTTTTCAGCATCTATGGAGATGATCATGTGGTTTTTGTCTTTCTTTTTGTTCACGTGGTGGATGATGTTGATGGACTTTCGAATGTTGTACCATCCTTGCATCCCTGGGATGAGTGCCACTTGGTCATGGTGTATGATCCTCTTGATGTATTTTTGAATTCGGTTTGCTAATATTTTGTTGAGCATTTTTGCATCTACGTTCATCAGGGATATTGGTCTGTAGTTTTCTTTTTTGTTGGGGTCCTTGCCTGGTTTTGGTATTAGGGTGATGTTAGCTTCATACAATGAGTTTGGGAGTGTCCCCTCCTCCTCTATTTTTTGGAAAACTTTAAGGTGAATGGGTATTATGTATTCCCAGTGTGTTTGATAAAATTCCGAGGTAAATCCTTCTGGCCCGGGGGTTTTGTTCTTTGGTAGTTTTTTGATTACCTCTTCAATTTCGCTGCTGGTAATTGGTCTGTTTAGATTTTCTGTTTCTTTCTGAGTCAGTCTTGGAAGGTTGTATTTTTCTAGGAAGTTGTCCATTTCTCCTAGGTTTCCCAGCTTGTTAGCATATAGGTTTTCATAGTATTCTCTAATAATTCTTTGTATTTCTGTGTGGTCCTTCATGATTTTTCCTTTCTCGTTTCTGATACTGTTGATATTTGTGTTGACTCTTTTCCTGTTAATAAGTCTGGCTAGAGGCTTATCTATTTTGTTTATTTTCTCGATGAACCAGCTCTTGGTTTCATTGATTTTTGCTATTGTTTTATTCTTCTCAAATTTATTTATTTCTTCTCTGATCTTTATTATGTCCCTCATTCTGATGACCTTAGGCCTCATTTGTTCTTCTTTTTCCAATTTTGATAATTGTGACATTAGACCATTCATTTGGGATTGTTCTTCCTTTTTTGGAATATGCTTGGATTGCTATATAGTTTCCTCTTAAGACTGCTTTTGCTGTGTCCCACAGAAGTTGGAGCTTAGTGTTGTTGTTGTCATTTGTTTCCATATATTGCTGGATCTCCATTTTGATTTGGTCATTGATCCATTGATTATTTAGGAGTGTGTTGTTAAGCCTCCATGTGTTTGTGAGCCTTTTTGTTTTCTATTTAGAATTTATTTCTAGTTTTATGCCTTTGTGGTCTGAAAAGTTGGTTGGTAGGATTTCAATCATTTGAAATTTACTGAGGCTCTTTTTGTGGCCTAGTATGTGGTCTATTCTGGAGAATGTTCCATGTGCACTTGAGAAGAATGTGTATCCTGTTGCTTTTGGATGTAGAGTTCTGTAGATGTCTATGAGGTCCATCTGCTCTACTGTGCTGTTCAGTGCTTCCGTGTCCTTACTTATTTTCTGCCCGGTGGATCTATCCTTTGGGATAAGTGGTGTGTTGAAGTCTCCTAGAATGAATGCATTGCAGTCTATTTCCCCCTTTATTTCTGTTAGTATTTGTTTCACATATGCTAGTGCTCCTGTGTTGGGTGCATATATATTTATAATGGTTATATACTCTTGTTGGACTGAGCCCTTTATCATTATGTAGTGTCCTTCTTTATCTCTTGTTACTTTTTTTGTTTTGAAGTCTATTTTGTCTGATATTAATACTGCAACCCCTGCTTTCTTCTCTCTGTTGTTTGCAAGAAATATATTTTTCCATTCCTTGACTTTTAGTCTGTACATGTCTTTGGGTTTGAGGTGAGTTTCTTGTAAGCAGCATATAGATGGGTCTTGCTTTTTTATCCATTCTATAACTCTGTGTCTTTTGATTGGTGCATTCAGTCTATTAACATTAAGGGTGACTATTGAAAGATATGTACTTATTGCCATTGCAGGCTTTAAATTCGTGGTTACCAAACGTTCAACGTTAGCCTCTTTAGTATCTTACTGCCTAACGTAGCTCACTTATTGAGCTGTTATATACACTGTCTGGAGTGTAGGGGCCGGCTTATGGCTGAGGCTGAGTCCCACTATGGCTGAACACCGCCCTTCCACTCTGGCTGACCAAAGCCCTAAGATGGCGCCCGCTTCCTGGGCACCACCCTTCCTGGTTTGGTGGCATTAGCATAAGGAAGTTGCTCCTATAGGCTTGCCCCATGCTTCCGCACTCGTGCTCAACTCATGCAGAAGGCATGCTAACAATCAGCTTAAAGGTCACGCATGATCTTGATCACGATAGGCCAGCTTCCTTTATATAAGGCATAAGCAGGAAAGAGAAGCACTCACTCTCTCACACTCTCTCACTCACTCTCACTCTCTCTTTCTCTCCTCTCATTCTTCCTCTCACTCGCTCCCTCCGGCTGTTGCTTCTTCTCACTTACCTTCTCCCGGCCTTCCGAGCAACAATAAAGAACTGATGTGAACCAGGTCTGTGTACGTATCTCTGTCATCACTGCCACAAGGGGAGAACGCGGTACTGGAGATTCTTTTCTTCTCTCCCTTCTTATTCCTCCTCCTCCATTCTTCATGTGTTGGGTGTTTTGTTCTGTGCTCTTTCTAGGTGTGCTCCCATCTAGAGCAGTCCCTGTAAGATGTCCTGTAGAGGTGGTTTTTGGGAAGCAAATTCCCTCAGCTTTTGTTTGTCTGGGAATTGTTTAATCCCACCATCATATTGAAATGATAGTCGTGCTGGATACAGTATCCTTGGTTCAAGGCCCTTCTCTTTCATTGCATTAAATATATCATCCCATTCTCTTCTGGTCTATATAGTTTCTGTTGAGAACTCTGATTTTAGCCTGATGGGTTTTCCTTTATAGGTGACCTTTTTCTCTCTAGCTGCCTTTAAAACTCTTTCCTTGTCCTTGATCTTTGCCATTTTAATTATTATGTGTCTTGGTGTTGTCCTCCTTGGATCCTTTCTGTTGGGGGTCCTGTGTATTTCCGTGGTCTGTTCGATTATTTCCTCCCCCAGTTTGGGGAAGTTTTCAGCAATTATTTCTTCCAAGATACTTTCCATCCCTTTTCCTCTCTCTTCTTCTTCTGGTACCCCTATAATACGGATATTGTTCCTTTTGTATTGGTCACACATTCTCTTAATATTGTTTCATTCCTGGAGATCCTTTTATCTCTCTCTATGTCAGCTTCTATGCCTTCCTGTTCTCTCGTTTCAATTCCATCAATGGCCTCTTGCATCTTATCCATTCTTCTTATAAACCCTTCCAGAGTTTGTTTCATTTCTGTAATCTCCTTTCTGGCATCTGTGATCTCCCTCCAGACTTCATCCCATATCTCTTGCATATTTCTCTGCATCTCTGTCAGCATGTTTATGATTTTTATTTTGAATTCTTAGTCAGGAAGACTGGTTAGGTCTGTCTCCTTCTCTGGTGTTGTCTCTGTGATCTTTGTCTGCCTGTAGCTTTGCCTTTTCATGGTGATAGGAATAGTTTGCAGAGCTGGAACGAATGACGGCTGGAAGAACTTCCCTTCTTATTGGTTTGTGGCCGTCCTCTCCTGGGAGAACAGCGACCTCTAGTGGCTTGTGCTGGGTAGCTGCGCGCAGACAGGCTTCTACTTCCTTCCCGGCTGCTATGGAGTTTATCTCCGCTGTTGCTGTGGGCGTGGCCTGGCTCGGGCAGCTACTCCAAAGTGGTGGAGTCGCATTTGAGGGGGAGCAGACGGGAGGCTGTTTATCTCCGTATGGGGCCTCCCTGCTCCCTGTAGCCCAGGGGATTAGGGTGCCCAGAGATCCCCTGATTCCCTACCTCTGGATTAAGTGTCCTGCCCTGCCCCTTTAAGACTTCCAAAAAGCACTCGCCAAAACAAAACAATGACCACCAAAAGAAAAGAAAAAAAAAATTTTTTTTAATTAAAAAAAATAAATAAATAAGTAAAAAATGGCCGCTCGTTTTTCTTTATTCTCTGGCGCCAGCCTCAGGCATCTGCTCACCGGTCTTACTGCCCTGTTTCCCTAGTATTGGGGTCCCTATCCCTTTAAGACTTCCAAAAAGCACTCGCCAAAACATAACAGCTAAAAAAAAAAAAAAAAAAAATGGCCGCTTGCTTTTCTTATGTTCTCTGGCGCCAGGCCTCCGGTACCCACTCTCCATTCTTGCTGCCCTGTTTCCCTAGAATCCAGGGCCCCGCTCATGCACTGTGTCTGCGCTCTGGTCCAGATGGCTTAGGCTGGGTGTTCAGCAGTTCTGGGCTCCCTCTCCCTTCCGCTCTGCCTTCTCTCCTACCAACCGGTAGCTGGGGGGGGGAGTGTTCGGATCCCGCCGGGCCGGTGCTTGTATCTTACCCCCTTTACGAGGCACTGTGTTCTCGTAGGTGTGGATGTGGTCTGGATGTTATCCTGTGTCCTCTGGTCTTTATTCTAGGAAGAGTTGTCTTTGTTGTATTTTCATAGATATATGTGGTTTTGGGAGGAGATTTCTGCTGCTCTACTCACGCCCCCATCTTGGCTCCACCTCCTGCCTCTTAATATTTAATGTGTGAATTAGTTTACAAGTAATATATTCTCCTTATAGAAAATTTTTTAAAAACTGCAAAAACAGTTAAAGCCTCACTTGAATATTACCCAAACATAGTATCTCCTTCAGACATAACCATTGTTTCCAGTTTGATATGTATACTCCTTAAATATATTCAATGCATTTATTATAAACACATGTACATTTAGCTGTTAAAATAAACACAATTGATGTAACTGCTTTCCTTAAATCAAGTGCTTCAATATGGGTCAAGTGCTTCAGTATGAAATGTCCTCTTTTTTAAATTCTGCAATATACCTTAGAAGTCTTACCATGAAAGATTAAAAATAATACAATTAATAATTACTAGATAAATTTATTCAGAAACTTACTGTGCACTGGGTATTAATTATGGTAAATGGATTATCTCATTTAATCATCATGACAATGTAAGGAAATCAGTAATGTTGTTATCTCCATTTTTACAAAAGAGAAAAAAAACTAAGTACTTTCCTCAAGGTTCCTAATCCATGCAGCAAATGATTAAAATCCAGACCTGTTTTCAGAGATCATGTCATTCATTAACCATTATGGTAAAATGGTAGTATTAGCATCTATATAATGAATGAACCATTTTTGTTTAGCTATTCTTAAGCTGATTGGATATTTAAAGTTTTTCCAATTGTAACACAGTACTGCAGGTGACATTACTGTACAATGATCAACAAGGTATTTCTAAAAGGGCATAGGCTGAGCCTTATATTTATTTTTTATACACTGTAAAGTAATAATTATACTCTAAAGCAACTCCCAGCTGTGTTTTTATACCAGCATATTTCGAGTCTGCTCATGTCCCTACTCTTCAAAAATCTTGTTAATGTTTTTCATTTTGCCAATCTGATGGAACCAAATGGTCCTTAGTTGCTTTAATTAATTTACCTCATTAGGGTACTTCATATGTTCATTATTATTTGCAATTCTTCTGATTTGGAAAGGCTATTGATATTTTTTCCTTTTTATGTTCAGAAACACCACTGTTTAACAATCTGTAAAATATTATTACCCAGGAATGGCTACTGAAGAATCAAGAACAGGTTTTAATGATCTCAAAGGACAATTTTTCCCATAAAATTTTTCCTGGAGATATTAGTTTCTTGAGATAGAATGAAAGGGAAAAATGATATTCCCATATAAATAAATTTGAGAAAATTACATATTTTAGCTTCCTCTCAGAGATTCAAAAAGAACAATAGCATATTAACAGTTATAAGGCAAAAAATTATTTTAACTATGTTTAAGCAAGTGTTTAAAAAAAGCATATTTAACAAGGGAACTCTTTGCCCAACCAGGGTTGTACTTTCAGAATATATAAGGCTCACCCATAGGTCCCTTATGGCTTATACTGTGCAGATATTTTTCATGAAATAGGACATACATATATGTGGATATTTCTCAGAAGAATTAAATAAAAGCACTTGCTTGGCAATATTCAGCCCTCACATAGTCAATGTTACTCACTGGAAAATATTTTAGTATCTTGCCCGTGTTCCTCAGATGCTTTTCTCTCATTCCAAGCAGTCACAGCTATGTGCCTCTTCACTTTGGTTAAAGTTCACTTTTAAGATGAAGGGCTTTGAAATTTCATAAATTTGGAACCAAATTGCAACTGTCTTGCTGATTAGCAGAGCAAAATAAGAGCAAGTTTTGAATCTCTCTCCTTTGAATTTCCCTCATTTGGAAAGATATAAATACTGACTCTTGAGGAGTAAATTAAATGATGCAATGAACTGATACAAACTTACATAGGAAAACTCAGTAAATCATGGCTATTATTATCATTATTAATTTTTCCTAGATCTGAATAGTTCAGAGGGACACACCTGGGAGGAAAAAAAAGAAAAAAAAACTGGCTTTTACAATCCAGTCAGCAGAAATGAGATGGTTTTATAAACACACATACACATGCACACATATTCTTTTTACTTAAAATGTAAAATGTAAATTAATTAGCTCCTTTGTGTGTTCATTTCGGAGGCATAATGCAACAGAAATACCTGGGTAGACAAGGTAAGCTATGTATTGATAAGCTATGTGATAGGCTACAGAAAGCTATTCATACTTTCTCTTGACTATATTTTTCATCTAGTACACTAAAAGAGCCACTTACTGATTGGTGTGGGCATGTAATCCAGTTGACCTGTAAGTGGATGTGAGGTTTCCAGGACAGCATTTAAGACAGCATAGACTTGGCTTGTATGTTTTTGGTCCTTTGTCCTTTTCTGCTTCAGTTTTCCCTCTTTTTGCATGACTAGAATGTGGATATCATGCCTCAAGGTGCTATAGATATCGTGCAACCATATACAACAGCTCACTCTAAGGACATGCCAATAATGTCATCACACGGCTGTAAATCCAGTCTTCAATGTCCCTGTGCCACTGCTTTGCTCCCAGTCCTAGACTGCCTTCTGCTGCTTCTTTAATAGAAGAAAATGAACACCTTCCATATTAAGGCTACTTTTATTTGCATTCTATATTACTTATAGATGAGAACTATCATAACTGAAACCAATATTTATACTTACGTCATAGATTAAGTCTGAAGATTACATTAGATTAAGTGCAGAGTTCCATTTCTTGTATAACATATATTTTTAAGACAGTGATAGGAACAATGTGATATTTAAGCTATTGGAATAATGTGGTGTACTGAATGGCCTGAAACTCTGAAAATGTGTGAAAATAAGTAGAGAAGCTGAAAGCAAGTAAATAAAAAGATAATTGCAGATTTTGACTGATTCTATAACTGATTAAAGATGGCAGAAAGGACTAAGTTTAGAAGTAGAGGAAAAGGAGGTGATTATGAAAAGGTGGTCAAGGAAATGTAATCTAATGGGTGATATTTGAAGAGAGAGATATTTGAAACTCAAAGAATTAGAAGGATCTAGCTCTAAATCCCTTGTGAATAGTTTTCTTTTTTTTGAATGAATAGTGCAATTTATCTAATGTGATAAAGAGCATTGTTTTTTGGTAGATCAGAAAATAAATGTTGATTAATTCAAGTATAAGGAGTGAGAAGGTAATTGGAAAAAAATATTGAAAGAGATGAGCAGGTGCCACATTATCTAGGTACTTGCAAGAAATGAAGAAACAGTTTTTCTATGTATTTAGTAGTATTGCTGCATACTAAACCCAGCTCAGACTTATTGGCATAAACCAGTAAACTTTTATTATGCCAACAGATTCTATAGGTCAGGAACCCAGCAGGGGCATAGTGGGAATGACTTTTGTCTGTTCCTCAATGATGGTGTCTCAGCTGGAAGGACATGCCTGCAGGTGACTCAATGAACTGGGATGGGACACCTGGGACTGGAAGGTCCACTTCCAAGATTGCTTCTTCACTCACTTATCTGGCACTTGGTCTTAAGCATTTGAAACCAGAGATGATCTAGGTTTGAAAACCAGACTTTTATGCAATGTCTTCTCCACATAGCTTAGGTTTCTCCCAGCCTGGTAACAGAGAGGAACATCTGAGAGTGTGAATTCTGCTACTGAACATTCGTTCCATGGCACATTCTGACAAGATCTTAAAAGTTAATTAGCACTGCTTCTTCCTTTGCACTGTATCAGTCCCAGCAATCATAGGACCTCCTAGATTAAAGGTCAGGTACCTTAGACCCAATTTCCGAATTTCTCAGTGGAATGAAAATGAAAGGTGAAGAACTCCTAGGCTACATTTTATAACCATAACACCGTATCAAAGGATGGTTGGGGGGAAACTGTGTGTGTATACATACACACACATATATATGTGTGTATACACACACTCTACCTCCCTTTTGCCCAAAACTATTGGCTTTTCAGTCCCTTCATACCCTGATATTCAGTCTTCATTTTTCTCCATTAAACCCTGCCTCCTTTCAGAGATATTTCTAATCAGTTGCTTTACATTAAATTGTAAAATAAAGATAACTTTGAATTATTGCCATTTTCAGGGGGAAGTATAGTTAATTCACAAAATTATAAATCTGGATAATTTATTAAACTCCATTTCTTCAGGGAGCAGGAGTGGAAAAGTAAATAAAGAGACTAGAGTATAATAAATATGCATATATTATATTAGTGTAGAAGCTGTGGTGAATTGTGAAGCATTTCTCCTATCTAAAAGGAACAGGTATTATTAGTTTTTTCTTGCCATAGGAAATTGAGAGCCCATATAGCCAATTTTTAATTTTTTTCAGATAGGCCAGAAGTTGGTTTACTAGCTCAATTCTTAAATTATAAGATGTTATCTAAAAATCTTAAAACATACATATTTTTAAAACATATCTGTAAGCCCTTATTAGCTAGGGACTTCCAGCTCATGCACTTTCTTTAAATTAAAATAAAATGCTACTCAGAATTTGAAGGAGCGGTGGAGATAGTTACTGTTTTGAGGACAATAGTCATTGCCACAAACCTGAAAATATGAAATAGTATTGCTTTGTGTAATGACTTGTTGTACTAGCATAAGATATTTTCTTCAAATTATTTCAATAAGATAAAAATAATAAGCATTTCCAAACACACCATTAGTTTAAATAAGTTAATTTTGCAACATTGAATCATTTACTGAATTATATAACTTAATTTAATTGAGTGAGTTGTATCCACTTATTCCAATAATTCTGTTTGGAGCATTTCACAGTGTTTTTCTGTATTTATAATTCTTTTGTGGTGTGTGAGAAAAATTTTTTCAAATGTTAATTGACAATATTGCGTTTTTAAGAAAAATTTGTACTTAGGACAGAATGATCCTAATTTCAGTTTTACCCCATGTCTGTCATTATATAGACTGTTTTCAAAAATCCCCCAAATTTCACACCAAATAAATAGAAATTAAGTGTCAGGTCATCAAATGGAACCACAAGGACCAGTCATGAAAGATGTAGAGAGGAAGGATAATGATATGATTTCTGAGAAAATAGTATGATAGTCACAGAATTCATTCCCTCTAATTTCTGGAAACAATCAGAGAGCTTAAGAGGATAGAATATTATCAGGAAAGAGGCATTTTTCATGGTCTAAAAATTCTTTTTTCTAGCCACATTCATTTTCACACTTCAACTCTCATTTTTGTTAACAACTCCATAATAACTTTGTTTGCCTTTTTTTCTCTTTATGGATTTTACTTAAAAATGGAAATTTGCATTTAAAATGTCAAAATCAAAACTTACCACATTTGTAGTCAAGGCCTATTACTCTGACTTCTTCATTTCAGCCAGTGTTAATATCATCATTCCCGTCTATCAGCTATTCTCAGTCAACTTGTAACTCATTTATGTCTCCTTTACATATTATTTTTCATGAAGTTTGCATTTCCCTGTACCATTGTGTGTCACCTTAAATATAAAAATAGAAATTATTTTTATTTCTTTCTCTCCAAATATATCTGTTCCACTTAATCTAACAGTTCTCTCAGTGGTATGACAAACTACGATACTGTTCATAAACCTTCAAAGAATTTCCACTGAATATTAACAGAATTAGAATAAATGATTTCTTCAGACATGTGCTAATGCATAACCATTTAGATCTTCCCTGACACTTAACTGTTTCTGTATTTTTCATTGATATTTGCTTCCCATACTTTCCTTTTTTAGCTTCTTTTCCTTTTTTTGTACTTCTTTCCTAGAGTAGTTCCTCAGCAAATCTAAGAGTTTAATTTCTTAGAACTTTTATTAACAAGAAATATCTTTTTTTCACTTCCACTATTGTGTGTAGTATTTTCTCTTCAATTATATAATTTTGCACTTGGAAGTTTGTATTCCACTGCATCATTGTATTGTTCCTTTTATGGTGAATTTTTTTTTTTTTTAAAGATTCACCAAATGAGTGCTATTTCTGGGTTGAATTTATTTTTATTCACTGCTTAAAACTTGTCAAATTCCAGAATCTGAGGAATCTTTTATTTACTGATTTGTTGGGAACTCCCAGTTATGACCTTTGGATATTGCCTCTTTACCTTTTTAATTATTCCGGAAATGTCTAAAAATGTTTGTTGGACCATAAAATTGTATTTCTCTGTGATTTGTTTTTACCATTAAAATTCTTTCTTCCTCTGTAATAGTTTTTAAAATTCTATTACTGTATTTTAAATATTTTATTTGCCTAAATTTGATCATTATGCATTTTAATATACTTACCTATTATATGTATTTATTATATATTACATTTATTTTATAATTCTTTTCATATTATTCATGTATTATCATTAATGCTTACAATCCTGTTGTTTTCTATCTGCTGACTGTCACTAATGGTGCATTATTTTTAATTACCTTTTGTGGAATTTTCAATTGGGAATTTATTTTTAATGGAGTTTTCAATGCAAGGGCTTCTTTCCCCCTGACTTGTAGCAATTAGATCATTATTTCAGAAGAGGTTCATATTTCTTATGCTAGGGAATTCATGGAAAATGTTGGCTTTAGCCTAATACTTAGTTTATTGTGTTTAAGAGTTTCTCATGTTTAAGAGTCTTAGACCACTTTTGTGTTACGCATTCCTACTTTAATCTTGAGTAATGTATAGAGTGGTCAGTTGTTTTCTTCCCTGAAAATATGACAACAGTAGAAAATGTCTATGGTCTTTGAGGTTGAACAGAAATTTTGTCTAGATATTGACTTCAGAATACTAAGTATGTGGAATCTCCAGGAGGTCAGATATGCCTAATCTTTGATTTCCACTAGAGTATAATTTTTAGAAAATTGACATCATAACTCTCAAACATATATAAAATGAATACTCTTTAGAGAGGTTATTTAACTCATTCATTAAGGAAGGAACCAGTAAGATGTTTTTAAATGGGAAAAAGCACATCTGAGAACCTAGAATATTTAGAAATCATTTAACAATAGAATGTTAAGATACGTTGCTAGGTTAGATATAAAACTGGTTGATATATAACAGTATTATAAATCTGTGAGATTATCTGTTTCTTTATGGAGATATATTTGTATCTCTACAGGAAAAAAACATCTAAGGTTATCAAGTCCCTTTATCAATGTGTGATCTTTACTCATTAGTATACAGTGAGATGAAATAAATGGATACCCCTAGAAGGCCCTTGCGTAGCCTTATACACAAATGACATTGAAATATATGCTCCTCAACTTTTTTCTTTTTTAACCTTAGTTCCAAGTTTGAGGTAATTTTCCAGACATCGTCCCTCTGCCTACCCACTAAAGGCATTTAACACTTAAAATCTAATCCCTTCTGTTTACTTTCCTCTATCCCATGCCTGCTGAGAGTTTTAAAATCTTATTTTTTTCTTGGGTATTCCTGTTTCTATACCTTTATTTAATTCCACTATGCATTTTAAACAATGATTATTATGGTCTTTACAGTATTTTAGGGATTTAATATTGAAAAGAATATCAAGTTACCTTACTATTCTACTTGAACTGTAGTGCCCTTATTATGGCCCTTTTCAAACAAGTGAGAACTTTATTCAACACTCAATAAATAATCTTTTCTCTTTTCTGAATTTAAATAATTTTGTTTCTTTCTCTTTTACAGTTATTTACCTAATTTTATCCTGTTGGATGTATACACACACACACATACACACACACACAGTCACATCTTCTGAGGTAGATAGAACTTAAGACAAGTCTTGAGAATAGTCAATTTACTCTTAAAAACTCCAAAACTATCTTCTGTAAGGTGCCTTTTGTATATAATTTTACTTCAGCTAATTAGTAATTAGTCATGGTTTTATTTTGGTTTACTTATTTTGTTCCTTTTGTCACCCACCCCTCCTGCACCCGGCACCGTGTCCCTGCCCATGACATTCAATCATTCAGTTAGTTTTTCTATTCTCCTTCCCATAGAAGAAGTACATTATCATCAAATGTAGCACATTACCATTAAATGAATCATCCACCAGTTTTAAGTATTGATCTTTTTTTATTTCTTTTTTTCCCTTCTTCTCTCCTTCCTTTCTTCTACTCATTTTTCTTTACTTTCTTTTCTTGGTAAGTTAATGTAGCTTAATTTGTGTAATTGATATATAAAGAAATTTCATTATATTTGAATTTGCCTTTCAGTTAAATCATAAATGCTTTGATGGCAATGAGTATACATAGCTTTCCTAGCATCCTAAGCAATATTATTTTGGCTTTGAATAAATAAAGGATTGGTAAATATTTGTCATGTGAAATTGAAATGATCACCAATGGTGCATACTGTTTCCAGCTATCTTCATGTTAATTCCTCATTAGAATGCTCAATAATCCCTCAGCACAATTCTTCCTATGTTATATCTCATATATTCTCAAAATTATTATGTATGTGTTAAGGAGAAATTCTGAAATGTCCTAAATTAAGCGGCATAAGGGCCCAAAGAATGAATAAGAGATAAAGGAAAGTAATCAATCAATAGCCATGGGCCAAAGTTAAACAGAAACTCCATGTTCCTGGATGAAGTAATTTCAGCAGTCATCTAGAAGGCCCCCAGGACCCCATGCACATGACCAATGTCTGATCAGCAGCAGCAGTCGATCCATTAGGCTTCTCTTTGGACTAACTTCCTATCCCTGCACTTCACGTTAACCACCTTCCTTATCTATAACCAATGTGAATTTAAAGAACTTTCTTTCCTTTAGACCCCTCATAAATATGCCCTGTTTCTTGAGTCTGGTTGACAAGTCGTTTCTGTTAACTGGCCTTGAAGCCATTGAAGCAGAAACTTCCTGTCCCTAGACTTAGTTCTTGTTCTGTCTAGCATCTGTAATGGTTCAATAAACATTTTTGTTTCAGAGATCGCTAGCCTCTAGAGCTTTTGATTTGTCATATGCTTTCATCTACCTAAACATCTCCAATACTGAAGAAAAATGAGAATTGTAATAAATGGAATGTCATCCATATTTTTAGGCAAATTTCTAGTGAAGCACCTCATGACATGTATTTTAGAAAGTAGATCAAATAAAAATAACTCATGAGAAGCATGGATTCATCAGCTTGAATATCATTTTAATTTAGCAAAACAACATTTTAAAAAAGAGATCTTAGTATTACAGCTTACTGTTTCATTCCTATAGGATAACTTAGTAAATCATGTCACTTAAGGGTTTTTGTTTCTTGCTAAGTTTTTCTCCCATTCTTTTATATAACAGATGCAGTGTTCCTTAATTAAAGGAATGCTTTTCTTTTTTTTCCTTATGGATATAAGTACAAAAATTTCTAATGAAAACTGCCTTTTAAACCACTTCCTGAACTCTGTGAAAGTGCTTATTGTATTTATCTTTGTTATTTAGACATTAGCCTGTCAATTTCTAAGAAAGTGAAATCAATTAATAAGGTGTCATCCACCCTGCTACTTCTTGCTCACATATTCTCATCCACCTAACAAAATCTTCACAGCATCTGAATGGATATTAATTGACAAACATTTGATTAATTGATGACCAATTATCTTTTCATCTGATTTTGTGTTTTGAACATACACAAGATCTAGCTGGTTTCTAGAGTGGGACTTAGTAAGAATAACATTCATAAAATCCAATCATTAGCTTTCAATTTTAAATTATTATAATGGTAGATATTGTATATTTTTCCAAATAACAAAAAATTGATTTTTTGGTTCAAGTTGAACTTTTGCAAAGAGTAACTCTCAGAAATATTAACCTATTTATTGAATAAAAAGCAAATCAGTGAGTAAAATAGTATTGAGATGAAAAACCCTATAAATATAAGGGATAAATAAGTATTTATTAATTTTCAGGCACTGATGCCAATTATTAGATGTTTAAACAAAACAAACTATCCCTAATATTAAACACATGTGCACTTTAGCTACAAACATCAAGACATTCTTTCCGGTCTACAGATAGGTGACTTTAAAAGGATGTTGATGTTTTTTTAAAAATAGCTTTTAGAAAAATATAAAGTGATTTTATGTCCTGAAGTGAAGACCCTTGGAGACATTTTTTCCCAAGGCCTGTCAAAATGTATACCCAAACCATAAGTGGATGTCTGAGGAATAATTCATCTATCTTTATATGATTTGTCAGGTTTTATTTTTCAAAACAAAAGTTGGCATCAGCAATGTCTTCAGTTAAATTTTTCTGTTATTTCCTAGAATAACCAATGTATATACAAAGTGCTTTGCCAGAATATCAAAATGTTATCAAATAATTACTAGTCAAACCAGTCACATGAATCTAGATAATCAAATAATAATGAATATATAAATTCTTTTTTTCAAGAGTTTTTAAAAGTTTCCAAATGTGTGAATTAAATCAAGCAACCAAGATAAAGGTTTGTGGATACTAGAGTTAGAGGGCAGGTTGAAATGCAAACTCAAAATGGTCTGTTCTTTTGGAAACCACTACTAAAGATATCCAGAATAAATATCTTGCTACTTTTAAAAGGTCCTGCAAAACCATAAATTTAAGAGAAGTTAAAAGATTTTAAACCATATTACTATTTTAATTTCCCATTTGACCTGGTATTTTGCTATACAAACAACAGTGTAGAGAAATAATATGTTCCTGTGTTTCCTAGTACTCCTGCAAGCTCTCGCCTCTTGGGACTGTTCATATACCATAATAATTAAATTTATAGTCATTTGTGTATTCAATTGCTCTGAACTCAAAGCAGTAAGACTTCTTACCTCTCCAAGAGCGTCAAATTATAAAAATCCTCAGATTACTAACCCTCTAGTTACTAGGTCCCAAGGTTAAACCACAGGATATAAGGTAAATTAGAACTCTACCTCTCTGTGTATTTACAAGTGAAAACAGACGAAATTCCAGAATTTGGAGACAAATATAGGCCATAAAAGCTTTTACACAAAAAGAAAAGGGAAATAAGTAAACAAATATAAAAAGCTTTTACAGAGGAGCCATCCAGCTTCTGGGGTGATTTTACATTCTAAAATGTTGGAAGGAAGAGACTCAGGAGAAGAGGGGAGCAGTGGCCTTCTCTCCTTTATTAGTTAAAACATTTTACTTTCTTCTCTGTGGAGAGTCTCTTTACCCACTAGGACAACTGACCTAGGATTTCTTCACATTTTCCAGGGTTGAGGCCTGGAGAAAGGGCATGTCTATTTACGAGATCTCTCTGACTTAGAGTATTTGTGTATACATTCAAAATAAAATGAATAAATGTGAATAATAAAAGTCAAACAAACAGGTTCTCAACTTGTGGTTGAATAAGTGAGTGAGTTAATGATTATGAAATAGGAATTGAGAGACTGGCAAGAGGTTTGCTCCACACAAAAAATATCAGAAAATCAAATCCTGAGTAATTAAATGTGTAGAATATGCATTAGACTACAACACTACAATGAAAGGGTATTCTTACTCCAGAGAAAACTAAGTCAAATAAATTTAAACTCAGTTATTGCCACAGAGAAAATTCCTATCCATCTAGGAGTGCTTAAAAATAATTCATCAAGAAGAAAGTCTAAAACAAAATGGACAGTGATAACACTATGAAATATTGTTTGATCGTGGGAATTGTTAAGAAGACTGTAGGATTTAAGTAAAATTAAATTTCTGGGACTGTGTTTTCATGAGGAAATAATTTGCTCATGTAAATTATTGGTATTTGGGGGAAACAACTCCCATTCTACCTCCATCTGATCTCTAATATTGGCATGGAGTAATGTCTGAAAACACTAATAGAGTTGACTTAAATGAGAGCATGATAACCTTGTTGAGGCTCTGTCAAATGAGAAAAAACAAAAACATGGAGGGAAGGGGTAACTCTACCCTCTTCTAAAACAGCAGGAGAAAGTGATCACTTCACAGTATGAAGAGGTCTATATCATGCTGCCAGCCTATACTGATGTTGCCAGGTAGCTGCCTTTGGGGAGGTCTCTCCCCACTCTAGATAAAGCACTAGGAGAAACCTCAGCCTGGACAGGGGAGGGTTCTTGATTCTGGGTGAGAGAGAGTTCTCGAACAGGTCAGACAAGTGTAGGTAAGGAAGTAATTCATTAAAGCAAGAGCAGCAGGGAATGGCAGCTGCCTTGCCGGCAGCGGAGAACAGGAAAGTGAAGAGGGAAGGAAGGAAAGTTCTTGGCCTAGGACAGATTCCCTGGCCAACTCTTAAACCCAGGGTCACCTAGGATCCTATGTCCACTTGGATCTGCACAGTATGGGGACTAGCCACTACCACACCAGGATTTGGGGGAACTGCGGAGCACAGTATGGAGAGAGATTACGTTTTGAGAACTTCCCAAAGAAAAGAGATTTTCAGGCAGACAATGAAGAGCAGATCACACAGCTGCAGTTCCATCCAGGTCACCCAGGCGACAGGAACATGGCAGGCTTAAATCGGAGCTCTTAGCAGCCCCTTCCTACTTATTAGGAGCAAAGCAGAGACCGAGTGAAGACTTGGAAATAAAATGAAATAGCAAAGAGACAAGCCACAATAATTTGACCAGTGAGAGAGCTTTATTTGAAAATACACACTTAAAAGAAAGGAAAACGTGGGCATCCTCAGAAAGGAGGCACACTGAAAGGTTGGGAATTCTGTCTTTCAAGGCTTCTAGGAATGGGTCAAAGGGCAGAGGGGGTTGTTGGGCATAGGCATAACTTGTGGTCTCAAGATTCTTATACCTGGTGAGAGACCCAATGTTTCCTCTCTTCTATTATCAGTCCTCCAGCTAACTTTTCTAAATAAATCCAACACAAGAGATTTATGTATTCTATTCTTCTCCAAAATAGTGGTAACCTTCAAGCAGTGGGACATATCACTTAAGACTGCTTGCCCTGCCTTAAGGTAGGCTGTTGGATGATTACTAAAGAGTATGTTAGGAATCTTACCTGTCAGCTCTCTGCTTTTTTAGAAAGGAATATTGCCTTAAGATGGAGCCCCTCCTCTTCTTACTATATATACTGTTTCTATCTCAGCATTTTTCATCATAGGCAGGAAAAGTTAACCGTGATGCTTGTCCCGTGTCCTTGCCCTGCCTCACTGAGAGTTGATGTATGAAACACTTGTAGAACCAGTGGTTGTATTCTCTCCTCATATATTTTCTTCTTCTTGAGTGACATTAAAAATATAATTTCAGCTGAAAATGTCTAAAATAAAAGTTTATTCTCCAAACAAATTATTCAGCTCTTTGTTTTAATAAATGCTCTGATTTATTTTTAACAAACAGCTGATCACTGTCATGACCTTACATTGAATAGCCACATTTCAAATCCTTAATCTTCCAGATCAAAGTGTCTAGGGAACTAAATCATGGATAATTTTTACTAGACTCAGTTCTGCCTTTATTTTAGGCCTCTACTTTTTGTACTCAATTATTAACTACCACCTTTAAATAATATTAGTTGATTAATAATGCATTACTTTGTGTCTAGAATGACATTTAAATACTTGTTTCAAATGATTTTACTTGTAGACTTACACTCCATTGGTAGCTATTTCATTTTCTTTTGCCCTTTCTTAAGTTCACCTTTAAAACATTTGTCTTGCCAATCTCTTTATCATTTTCACAATAGTTTAAAATTGTTCCAAGGATGTTACCAGAACATGTTTTTAAATAATGCTCCTTAATGTGTTTAAAATATTCTGATTGTATGTTTTCAAATAATTTTTACAACATCTGTTTCAATTTTTTCACTGTGTTACAGGTTGAGTTAGTTTATTCTCCTTGGTCTTTGTCCCCAACATGACAAAAAATTGAAAGGCAGACACAATAGCAAAGCAGAAGGCTTTAATTGAAATATGCTGCAAGGGAGGAGCAGGCCAAAGTAGACAAAGGCTGTGATCTGTTAGGCTGGAGGCCTGTGTATTGCATTCTGGCTAGGAGACACTGCTTTGATTGACAAAGTGGGGTTATTTGATTGATGGGTCCACCTTATAAGCATCCCTCTCAGGACACATGTCCTTTCCTATGATGAGTTGTGTTTGAACAGTCCTCCATTTTGTTAAATTGTGCTCATATTGGCATCAGGTTGGGACCAGTTTGGCCTGTTCCTGATAGGCAAAGAAGTTATTTCCCTGTGAAGTCTTTATTGTCTTACGTGGACTCTCTACCTGGGCAGAGTTTGGATAGTTTTTCCTTGAATCTTATCTCCCCTTTCCCCAGCTGCTCATGTCTATCTTTCTACTTAACAAAACCATAAACTCCCATTTTTAATCTCGATTTAAATTCACTCTCATAATAAATATTTCTGAGCCTCTGGTATTTTGTTGCCTGCATAGAGCTCAATAAAACAAAAAGTAATGTCTGACACAACTAATGCCTATCAAGTAATTCTTATGAACCAAGTATTACGGATAACCTTGTTCAGTGATGATGGTGAAATTTCTCCTAGTCTGTTTATATATGGAGCTTAAAGGAGTGAATAGAATTTTGGCATTACAAACCAAGTAACTCTGTTATTCATGGGTTATGGAGACTTGGTAAATATTTAGAAGGACAGAGCAATGGAAGGGAAAGGGCACTATTTATTCTTGTACTAAAACACTCATTTCTAATGCATATAATGAAATCAATAGGAAAGTGATTGAGAAAATGTAAGCATTTTGAGATGGTTAAAGAATATGCATAACAGTAGAAATTATTTTTCTTATTTACTTTACACAGAATATAATAATGTTGGCAAACGAACGAGGCAAATCCTAGCTGAGTTATATAAATATTGTAGCACTTTCAAAGTTACTGATTTCACTTGTTTATAAGTAATTGATGGGGCATAATATTAAACAATAGATAAAATATCAAGTAAATATGCTTCAGGGCATTACTCACAGCTTAATTAAAAACTAACATACTTTTTTCGTTCAACAGCTTCAATTCCCAGTCAACATAACTGCATGACAAATCTATTGGCAAATTATTTGAAAATGTAAGGCTGAAAAATCCTTTTACTTTACTTTTACATAATTTTCTTTCTCTTTTGAAATGATCAATATTATATTTTATTAATTTAGCTTTCTTTAATTGCTTATAAGGATACATGAACTGAGGCATGTGAAGAAAGCATAATTTTTAAATTATCTCTAAAAATAAAAATAACTGCTCTTAGCCAGGAAGTCATTTTTACCAAGAACTGTTAGAAATACAGACAAAACTCCCAAGAAAATAAATACCACTGTCTATCTAAGCACATTCCATATGCGCTTCTACTAACTTTTCCTAAGATTAACAGCTGCCTCAATTTTATTGGCTTTAGATACAGTCTATCCATATGTCACCCACCTCCACTTAATTCTTATTGGTTGTGCTTCAGCATCTGATCAACCTTATGTTGCCATTTAGAATACTGGGTACTGCGGCTTTTCCACTTTCATTTTTAGTTAATGTAAGCAGTAATTATTTTCCCCATAATGAAATGATATGAGATGATCATTTGAGGTATTGTTCAAACTATGCCTTTTGTCTGTTTCAGGCATATCAGGACATATAAACAGCTTTTCATTATAGCACAGAATGTTATTTTTATCTTTATTTTATTTAAAAGAGAGTTTTCTAGAAATTATAAAAAAGACATTAAACTCTTAATTTTACCTTTATATTAACTTATTTACACAATTTCAGATGGAACATTTTTCCATGATTACAAATATTTTTACTATGTGTGTAAAAATGTTTTAATCAAAAATTTTAAGAAATGACAACAAATATTATTTGTAGTATGGTCCTCAGCATTCCATTAATATACAATATTTTGTATATTAATTTAAAAATATTTATAATTTGGTTAACATATTTGACTTTCATGAGGAGACAGCATTTTGAGCATGGCATAGATATGAGAAGAGAAGTTTGAAAATACAAAGTTTACAATGGAGATGAACATTCTAAAATAATAACATAAGAACAAATCAATAGGATCTGCTTGATTAAAGCTAAGGGTTTCAGAACCTGCCAGGGCATGCCACAGTTGACTGAAAAATGATAGAACAGCATTTTAGGGACAAAGCATGAATCTATAGCCCATTACATAAATTAGTCAGATCATAGGAAGAAGGGGCTGTTTGATGTATGTTCTGAAAGGATCCTATTTGAAAGGTATTACTGAAAAAAGAAAAAAAGGACAAAAAAAAGAGAAAAAGAGGGATAAAAACTGCCATAGGAGGTAAGCAACTTGCTGTAGAAGATTGAAGTTGTTAGACAGCTTACAAAGATAAACATGCGATGGAAGAGTGAGATAGGAATGGAGAATTAATCCTTAACACCGGTGCTGAGTGTTGGGACCTGGTTATGAGACTAAGTGGATACTCACTGATCAAACCTATAACTGATCAGTGACACATTAACAGATGCAGAAAACATGGGACTAATAATAGAGATGCAGAGAATAGAGATGTTAAAATCTTTCCTATGCGTAAGACCTAGCTATTTTTCTATGCATATGTGTAGTATAGACTATATACAATAGAATAAATTTTGTATATAATATATATTATAATATACATACTGTTATTTATAGACACACACACATATAATAAGAATGGAGAAAATGATGGTAAAGAGGTAACGTTACTGAGAAGACTGTAGAGTATTAGAAGAGAGATTTAAATTGATATATAAATGATGGATGACCCAAGAGTTTTGTATCAGAGACTGGAAAATAGATTTTATACCAGTCCAGAAAACAGCCACTACTTGAAGTTTTCAAAGGATGGACAGTATAATGTGAGAGGTGGTTACAAAATTGCTGGGAAAACTGAAAGAATAAAAGGGGCCTGTGGAATGACTCGGAATGATGAGCAGTTGAAGGATGTCACTATCACCCTAACCTGGAAGGACAAACAACCCCAAGGACAAACTGCTGTAAATCAGCTGTAAATCAGCTGTACTGTAGTCTGCACAATTCCACACCAGACTGCGGTGAGACTGGCACATAGCTGCTGTTAAGCAGTGACCTTGACCTCTCAGTGAAGCTTCTGAAGACACAGATGTTGTACTGATGCTGTTGTCACCATTGCTCCATTGCTGCAGCCACGAACAAGTCCAAGATCCCACAACGCCACCCACACTGCTGACTGTGTCTTTACAAACAGACTGAAATGATAATCTGTTGTATGATTCCATTTATATGAAATTCACTCTCAGGCAAAGCTGATTCATGAAGGTAAGAGTTAGAACAGAGTTTGCCTGTTGTCATGACTTGTAGGGGGTTGGAGGCTCACAAGTGAGACTCCTGAATTCTAGTCATACTCAACATATATTTATCTGGATTTTACATTGTAAAAATATATCATGCCCTATGCTTAAAATATTTGTCCTTTACATATGCATAACATGCATTATATTTTAATTAAAAAAATCAGTAACAGGAATTCCAATTCAAAATACAATACTGAGTTCATTGAGAAAATGTGACCATCATTTGGCCTGTGAGCTGGACCAGAGAAATCAGAGGCTCCTCACCAACTTTCTGTTCTTCAGAATGTGCATTCTTCTCTTCTTCCCTGAACTAGAAGCTGCCACAAAGACATAGCCTTAGATATTGGTGTGGTGTTGGAACATCTGGACCGAATACATGACTGAACCCATAATGTCTCTATATAAACATTTAAGATATTGTGGGTGGATGCAGAAATCTACTCATCTGTGTCTCTGTGTCTGTCTTACAGGTTCCTTCCCTATTAAATCTGTCACCTACCCTTCTAGAGAAGTCTGCCTCTTTCTTGAGTCTTTCCCTGCCTTCTATTACGAAGGGAGTTTCAGATTACCTAGGAAACTCCTGGGATTGTGAAGCAACAACAGTGATTTAAAATTCTACCTTAAAGATCCTTGAACTATTAGAATAAATACAAAGCATTTTGTTAAAATAATTTGGAAAACCTAAATATAAAGAAAATTAAATTAAGGCAGGAAATTGAGTGAAATTTCCTGAAGTGAAGGAAATCAGTAAATGTGCATGTGCATGAAAAACATTATTGCTGAATTTAAAATCCTGTTTGATGTATCTGGAAAATATTTATCATTGTGTCATAGTTTAATTGGAAACATTATTAAAATGTTTCTTAGTGGTAAATAAAGCAATAGTTAATGAAATCCTAGATTCCATGAAAAACAAAGTGTGGCTTGAGAGAATATATCCCTCTTTCATGTAAAAATACGAACAGACAAGTGGTGCTGTAATAGCTCTATTTTGCCGGCTTATTTTGTTGCTTTTATATCCATAGACTTGTCTCCTCCTCTTCATGTGTGAAATAATTCAAAACAGGTTATGAATTCTTTACAGTAGTAACAGGAAGAAAGGACATACATATTTATTTTAAGAAAAAGTATTAGATGCTACATATACTGCTTCTGTCCACCTGCCATTGCTCAGAAATTGGTTGCATTAATTCTAAGTGTACTCATAAAAGGGTAAGGAGGCAGGTAAATGTAGGTTTTGGTTTGCCAAGTGTCCTGCAAAGCAGAGAGTCACATATTAAGACAAAGGAAAAGCTTGGAAATTATGTATCTGTCACTTTGGCTTCCAAGCAGCAGTGTGCATTCCCAAAGAGAGAATATCCATAATTACTGTCTGATTGCTTCTTTCATCTCTCTTTCCATGATCTCTGCTTAATGGCAGTGCTTCTGGCAAGGACTGTTTACAGACTTGTACTCTCCCATATTTGGGGGAATTTAGAACATATACTTTATATATTACAATCTTTCTGTCTCATATATTCTTGCTGAAATTTTTCTCACTAGCTCACTGATTTGGTATGTTCCAAAATGGAAATACTGTTTTTCTATAATTTTTAATCTGCATTCAGATGTGCATAAATCATAGTTTCTAATTGCTAGAAACAGATCAGAAAAGTAAGCATTTTTTCTTCTTGAGCAATTGTTCAGCTACTTGAACAATGATACAATTCTATGCCATACATCTAAATAGTTAATACATAAATATATAAATAACTAAAATAAATAAATGACTCATTTTGAAGCAAGTCAATAATTAAAAATTTTATCAAATACCAAATGTGATATTATTTCTAGAGCTTATGAAAGCATGGAATGTGTACCAGAATGAAAAGAAGCAGCATACACGACAGATGAAGAAGAGTAATGATTTGAAACAGTGGACAGAAATTACTTACTGTTCAGATTAATAAAAATGGTATTATGTTAAAATTATTCAGTGATAAGAGCTCCAAATCAATTACTTTTGATAGCTAGATGATCCCTGCATTCCTATAGTCTTGCCATACCCTATTTTTAGATACTGCATTTTAAAAATATCAAGAACATAAATATAATTTTAATTGATCCATTATGATTAGTGTTTTTTTTCAAAAATCCTAAAGTTTAAAAAAGATTCATTAGTTTATCATATATTAACAAGACTGATTGTGGTATGTAGGACTCTTTTTGTTTTCTTTTTGGTGGGTTGGTGATGTTTTTCTGTTTAGAAACAAGTCTGTTCATTACCTTAAGTTATGTTAGGTTTTGGAAGCAATAAAAATTGCAGGATTTCCTTAATAGCTTCCTTGCCTTCAGTTTTGAAATATTTATCAATCTCAAATACATTACCCTTTTTGTTGAATGACTATTAATAGTACCTGATGGAAAATACCTGGCAACTGATTATGAATCATGATGTCAGAGTTGGGTTCATGGAAATATAAGTATCAATGTTTGTAATACTATGTCCTAATGTCTTTCAATGTTTAACTCAAATATATTTTATTGATGCCACCTATGTGCCTAAAATAGTGCTAACTTTAATTGTACCAAAATGCCAATGTCATCAGGGTATTATGAAAATGCTTAAAAATAATGCCTACTGCCTAAAGAGGCAATACCTAGGGAAGCAAACATAACCTGAAAGGAACAGTGAGGATATGATACTCTTAAGCTTTACCTTTGTAAATATAAATGATGCTGATAAAACCTCCTCTTCATGTGTGAGATAATTAAATATGGATTTTTCTATTAGAGACTTGAAATAGGTCTCTATTAGGGTATTACAAAGCAAATTTAAAAATTAGAAACAACAAAATGGAGAACTGTTTTGAAGTACATGCCCATTGAATTTAATGATACATTTAATAGAACATAAGAAGATTGAAAATGCAATGGTGAATCTAAAATTTCATACATTCAACAAGAACTTATTTACTATTTACAAATTAATAAAAATTATATGTATTTAAGTTGTACAACATAAGATATAAATACAGTTGGTCCCTGACTAGCATCGGCTTTGAGCTGTACAAGTTCACTTACATGATGATTTTTTTTTCAGTAAATATACTGGAAAATTTCTTTGGAAATCTGTGACAATTATAAGAACAATTCTCTATTTTCTAGTTTACTTTATTATGAGAATACAGAACATAATACATAAAACATGCAAAATATATTTTAATCAACTATTATCAATAAGGCTTCCAGGCAGGAGGCTATTAAGTCTTGAGGAAGTCAAAATTGATATATGGATTTTCTACTGTGCAGGGATTTGGTGTCTCTACTCCACATTCTTCAAAAGTCAACTGTATAGATATGTAGATAGATGATAGACAGCAAGACAGAGATACACACACATGCACATAGTGAAAAGACTTTTAGAGTTAAGCTGATATTTTATGATGAGAGTACCTTGAATCTTCTCTCTTAACAATTTTCAGTGTTCAGTACAGCATTATTAACTATAGCCCTTATGTTGTATATTAGATGTCTAAATTTATTCTTCTTACACAGGTAGAACTATGTACCCTTTGGCTAGCATCTCTCCATGTCCTCCACCTCCTTCTCTTGACAGCACCATTCTACTCTAACAGTCTACTTTCTTTTTTTTTTTTTTTTGTGAGGGCATCTCTCATATTTATTGATCAAATAGTTGTTAACAACAATACAATTCTGTATAGGGGGGTCAATACTCAATGCACAATCATTAATCCACCCCAAGCCTAATTTTCGTCAGTCTCCAATCTTCTGATGCATAACGAACAAGTTCTTACATGGAGTACAAATTCTTACATAGTGAATAAGTTACATGGTGAACATTACAAGGGCAGTCATCACAGAAGCTTTTGGTTTTGTTCATGCATTATGAACTATAAACAGTCAGTTCAAATATGAATACTCATTTGATTTTTATACTTGATTTATATGTGGATACCACATTTCTCTCTTTATTATCATTATTTTTAATAAAATGCTGAAGTGGTAGGTAGATACGAGATAAAGGTAGAAAACAGAGTTTAGTGTTGTAAGAGAGCAAATGTAGATGATCAGGTGTGTGCCTGTAGACTATGTGTTAATCCAAGCTAGACCAGGGCAATAAAACATCCATGTATGCAGAAGATTTCTCTCAGAACAGGGGGTGAGGTTCTAAGCCTCACCTCTGTTGATCCCCATTTTCTCACCTGATGGCCCCCTGCGACTGTGCCTGTCTTAGGTTGTTCCTCCCTTGAGGAATCTTACCTGTCTCTGGCTAACCAGTCATCTTCTGGGGCCATACAGGGAAATGTTAAGTTGGTAAGTGAGAGAGAAGCCTTATTGTTTGAAAAGGTTAGCTTTTTACTTCTTTGCATATTTATGCCCTGTAGCTTCTATGCCCAGCATTTGTCTTGAGGTATCTTTTCCACTTGGAAGAATTATGATACTCGGTAAATTCGACATGTGGCACGAGTTCTATTTAAAGGTTGTAATTAGGTAGGAAGAAGAAAAGCTATAGAAGTAGCAGGCAGAAGAAAACCTGGGAAGATTGATTATTTCTTTGACATATCTTCTTGTGGAGTAACTTCAGCATGGATAGGTTTTAAACTACTAATTAAATTGTGCGCACACATTAACATAATAGGAGTATAGTTACATAACCAAAGCATACTTGTAATTACCAGCCATCTCCAGTGAAACCAAGAAAACCGGTTAGGCACCTTAGGCATTTGTGAAAACTTATCTATGATATGGTGGATATTGTCCAACTAACAGTCTACTTTCTTAGATTCCACATGCAAGTAAAATTACTTTTCTTTCTGTGTTTGATTTCTCTTAGCATAATGTCCTGTAGCAATGGCGGATCTTTCTTTTATAGAGATGAATAATATTCCATAGTGTGTACTACATATATATATATATATATATATAAAGCACAATTTCTTTAACCATTCATCTATCAACAGGTACTTAAGCTGGATCCATATTTTGACTATTGTGAGTAATGCTACAACAAACATGGAAGCACCAGCCTGTCTTCAAAGTACTCATTGAATTTCCTTTGGGTGTTCCAGAAAGAGGGCTTGCTGGATGATACAGTTGTTCTATTTTGAAGTTTTTGAGGAATTTCTATTCTGTTTTTCATAATAAACATATCACTTTACTTTCTCATCAACTCAAATTCACTTTTCTTCACATTCATGGCAATACTTGTTCTCTCTTGTCTTCTTGATCATAGCGATATTAACAGGTGTGAGATGATATATGGGGTTTGGATTTGCATTTCCCTGATGATTAATGATGTGGAACACCTTTTAATGTAACTTTTGGCCATTTTTGTCTTTTTTTCAGAAAAAAAATTTATTTTCAGGTTCTTGCTCAATTTTCAAATTTGACTTGTTTGTTTATTTTCTATTGAGTTGTATGAACCCATTTGTATTTTGGAGATTATCAACTTGTCAGGTGTATAGTTTTGATTTTCTCCCACTTTGTAAGTGTGCCTTTTCATTTTGCTGTTTCCTTTAATGTGTAGAAACTTTTAAGTATAACATAGTCCCATTTATTTAATTTTGTATTTTTTGTCTGTGCTTTTCATGTCATAACTGAAGACCAATGTCAAGTAGCTTTTTACCTATGTTATCTTCTCGGAGTTTCATAGTTTCAGGTCTTATGCATAAATGTTCAATTTATTTTGAGCTGATTTTTGTGTATGCTATAAGATAATGGTTCAATTTCACTCTTTTGTATGTCACTATCATTTTCCCACCACTGTTGAAAGACTATCCTTTTTCCATTGTGTATTCTTGCTACTCTTGTAAATAGTTGACCATGTATGTTTGGATTTATTTCTGGGCTCTTAGTTCTGTTCTATGTGTGTCTGGAATCATTAGTTTTCTAGCAAATGCAGACCGAATTTATTATGCAGGAAAAAAGAAACTGAATATTATGTTCAGCTAACAATTTCTAATGAAATCCCTAATGTATTGTTAAATGTATCTCCAGTTGTTCATTAGCAGCATATACTGTTAATTGATTGCTAGTTAATTTTCTTTTTCCTCTCTAATAAAAAACATATTCTGCATATCCAAGCCTTCCAATGCATCATCACTCCTCAGGGTTTGCTGTCCCATTCCCACATTCAGGCTTGATGTGATTAACCTAAGTGTAGCCTGATTAATTTTGTCTTTGATCAGAACAAAATTAGGCCTATGACCCAACTCAAAATAAATTCAGGGTCAAGAAAGCAGGAGCACATAAGAATCTGCAAGAATTCCTGTGTGGGTGAAACTTGAATGGTGAAAGTGTTTAAAACTTGAAGCCAAAGAGGTAAAAATGCAATAAATATCAGTGTCCTTACATGTCAAAAGCTAAAGTGTGTGCAATTTGCCATTGATGAGCATGTGTGCTTCATGAGAGCAAGAGCCTTTTGTGTTGTTTTATATCTGCATCCCCAAAACCTAGCACACTGTTCAATAGGTAGTACTTGTTATTTTGAGAAGTAAAAAAAAATTACTTGCAAGAATTCTGTTGGAAAATTTTTAACTGCATATTGGTCTCTAAAATTGGTTTGAAAATAAAACACCAAAGAGAAACTTCATACAGAAAAGATATTTCATGAAATTATACAAATTTGTTTCAATAACAAAAGAAAAGATAGCTATGGATTATTACTGGAAGTTCAAGGTTTATTTTAGATTTAGACTAAGGTGTGAATGATTTACTATTTAATGACAGAAAATCGAAATAAAAATATATTCTACATGTTACACAGTTTTGTTTGACTTGGCCGTAGAATATCAAATGGGAAATATAGAGTGAGCAGTTGAATATATAGAAATATAGTTATAGAAGGCAATAGTACTTATTTATAGTTTTTGATAACTGAATTATCAGTCAAATTAAAAAGATATTTTCAGACTCTTAAGAATATACAGGTAATTTCCATTCTGTATTTTATTGAGGAAAGAAGAAAAACATGATCATAACTATCTGAACTCTCACTGCTAGCATATTTCCTTCTGACATAAACAATATATTCAGATGTAAAATAATAAAGAACTATAACAAATATTAACATTCAATTGGGGAAAAATACTGTAACTGCATGCATATGTTAAATTGGTCAAAAACTGATAACTTATAGCATTAATACATTCTCCTTTAGTTTGTTAAAGGGAAGCATAACTGAATTATATGAATAACTGAAGAAGCACAACTGAATGAATCCAGCATGAAAAATGAAATAACTAGTGGTCATCTCTTCATTCTTATTAGAATAATAAATAACTAGAAAAGAAATTCAAGTTGTTTGAAATAGCTGTGTATTTGTTTAATTTATTCTTATTATGTTCATTGCACTTCAAAATTAAATGTCTGCTTTAAAAAATGATGCAAAATTACATATTCAGAGATGCTTTACACAGGATTAATTGAAAACTGCTTATGAAGGCATCACAAACCACAAATTGAGCCTGTTTTCAGAAGCTTACTCTAGCTGTAATAATGCTCAATGTGCAGATTCGCTGATACGCAGTTTTATGGTGAGGCATTGCTTATTCCCAAAAATTAAGAAGTAGCTATTTTTGGAAGGAAAAACCACATCAAGTATGTTTTTTTTTAATCAAGTGAATGTTATTTTAAGAAAATTACTTGGAATTCTCTTTTTAAAAAGGTGTTTATTCTGAAATCGAAGATAAATTCAAATAGATACATTTGGTACTTGATATAAAACTACTTGGTATAGTCGGTCATAAGATAACCATCTCTAACTCAAATTTAGTAAAAACAAGAAAAGAAAACTTACTGACTGAGGTGTCAGTTGATTCAATTTCTGGTGAAGGCTCTCTTCTTGGCTTGCAGATCCCACCTTGTCACTGCAGGGCCCGCAGATGGTCTTCTGTACACACGCGCAGAAAGGGAAAGCTCTTTGGTGTCTCTTCTTTTTATAAGGACACCAGTATTATTGGGTTAAGACCCCATTGTTAGAATCTCATTCAATATTGATGACTCCTTAAAAGACTTATCTCCAAATACATTCAAATTAGGGATTAGGGCATTACTACATAAACTTTGTGGGGACATAATTTGGTCCATAACAATCAGAAAACAAATAGACAAAAATATCAGATCAAAGAACTAGGCAAATTAAAACAAAATAAACAGAAGGATGATATTTATTATATCACAATAAAATAAAATTCAATAAAAATTAAAAATCTCAATATTGAATATGAATGAAATCAAAAGCTAGATTATTTAAGAAATGAAAAAAATCCATACTCATCAATAAAATACAAGAGAGACAATAAAAATTACTAAACCCAGTACTGAAAGAGAGAATATCACTGACTACCCTACAGACCACAAAGTGACATAGAACATATATTTTTAACAACTTTGTACATTCTTTTGGGTAGATATACATTGTCAACTCCTTCAGGTAAATATCAAGAAGTGTGATTGCTGGGTCATATGGTAAAACCAATTTAGTTTTACTGCCAAACCAACAAACTATCTTCCAAAGTGACTGCATCATTTTGCTTTTCCACCAGCAATGAATGAGAATGTTGCTCCCCCTCCTTCACCATTTGCTGTTAGTGTTCCAGTCTTTTTGCCATTCTAATAGGTATAGTGGTATCTTACTGTTGTCTTAATTTCCATTTCGCTGATGATATATGAAGTGGTATATCTTTCCATATGCTTATTTGTCATGTGAATATCTTCTTTGGTGAGGTAATCTATTAAAGTCTTTGGCCCATTTTTTGACCACATTGTTTGTTCTACTATTGCTGAATTTTAAGAATTCTTTGTATAAGTTGGAAAACAGTCCTTATTTAGATATGTATTTTTACAAGTATTTTCTCCCAGACTGTGACTTATCTTATTTTCTTTACATTGTCTTTTGCTGAGAAGCTTTAATTTAAATGAAGTACAGTTTATCAATTATTTATTTTATGGATCATGTCTTTGGTGTTGTATTTAAAGAGTCATTGGCATACCCAGTGTCATCTAGGTTTTCTCCTGTTATCGTGTATAATTTTTATAATCTTGCATTTTACATTTAGGTCTATGATCCATTTTGAGGTAATATTAATGAAAGATATAATGTCTGTGTCTAGGTTCATTTTTTTTTGCATGTGAATGCCCAGTTGTTCCAGCAACATTTGTTCAAAAGACTGTCTTTGATCCTTTGCCAAAGATTATTTGACTATATTTATGTGAGTCTATTTCTGGGCTCTCTATTCTGTTCCACTGGTCAGTTTGTCTGTTCTTTCACCAATCCCATACTCTCCTGATTACTGTACTTTATAGTAAATCTTAAAGTTGGGTCGCGTCCATCCTACAATTTGTTTTCTTTAATAATATGTTGGCTATTCTGTATCTTTTGTTTCACTGTATAAATTACAGAACCAGTTTGCTGATGTCCACAAAATAACTTGCTATGATTTTTTGATTGGAATTGCATTGAATTTTCAGGTAACATTGGGAAGAACTGAAATCTTGATAGTATTGAGCATTCTTATCTATGAACATAGATTATCTCTCTACTTAATTCTTTGATTATGTTCATTAGAGTTTTATAATTTGCCTCTTACAGATTCTTTGCATTTTTAAAAATGTACACCTAGGTACCTAAATCATTTGTGGGCTAATATGAATGACATTGTTTTTAATTTCATATTCTACTTATTCATCACAAGTGTATTTATTATTTTTTTCTATATTAATCTTGTATCCTGCAATCTTCTTACAATTATTTATTAATTTTAGGTAGAATACCTTTTTACCTCAAAATTGAGTGAGTGAATTAATTAATAATAAATAATTTGTTTTTATTTATTATCTGTCTTCCATGAACATTATCTAGCAAAATGTAGAAATTCATTCTTTTTTATTAATAAATATTCAAAAAACTACTTATTTATGCCAGCCAATGTCCAATTCATTGACAAAAGTAAATTAACAGAAAAAAAAGAAAACATGACTTATGATTACCTTATGAAGGAAGGACACAAACCACAGAAGTTAAACAATAATCAATATAGAAAATAGACAATAAGCAATTTGACAACAGACAATAGACAAAAATACCTGCCTTCTTCTTAAATTATTGTTGATAAATTTTGTAATGCTAAATAAGTATAACAGAAAGTAAATTCTAGAGTATTTTAGCAGATGGTTAATTCTATAGGCAAAAATAATGAATGAACAGGATTGCTCAAAGAAGGGATACACATTTACGATTGGCCAGTATTGACTTCATTTTTGGCAATGAATCTTGAGCAAGAGTTGAATAAAAGCAGAGAAAGCCATGTTCAGTATTTGGGACAGAGTATTTCAGGCAAAGATAATAGTCGGGACAGGATACAGCCATCCTTGGCAGTTTGAAGAAGCCATAAGAAAGCTGGTGTGATTGTAATGCAATGAGTGAAGGGTAAGTTTTAGGATTTGATAAAATAGAAGCTGAGACAAAGTATTTCTGTAATGAGAAGTTATATCTTCAGATGACTTTAATCCATTCCTCTTATATAAATCTTAATGAAATTTTAATTTTCCTAATGATGTCATTTTATTCATCATGGCTTTCCTGTCATGTCAATTGCCAGTTATCCCCTCTTCCTACACATACTGCCATATATATTCATTCACACTGTCTTAAATTCTTCTGTGTATAATTCTGCTATTTCAGCTTAGTTTATTAGGGACTCATTATTTGTTTCTATCCTCTCAACTATATATTCATTCCTAGTATTCCATTTCTCTAATCCTATGCTACAGTCATACTGTGCATTTAATGCTTTCCTTTTTTTCCTCTATTTTTCTATTTCTTAGACAGTATTTATATTTCTGTTTCAATGCTCTAATATCCACTCATTTTTGTTTAACAAAGTATTAAACAGTCAAATAATTCATGAAAAGCCTTTCAAAATTCTAAGTTGCAGATTTTTCTTAGCCTCAATTTTATTATCTAATAAATCAGGGTATCTTGTCATTAGAATCCAATACTAAAACATGTTTAAGATATCATAAAGTTTACTTGAGAAGTTATCTACATAAATGTATACTTGTATATATGTTATATTTAGATAGGTTTTCTCCCCTTTATTTTCTAACTTATTTTAGCCTTTATGTGTAAAGAACTTTATGGCATCTGCAACCACTTATGTATTTTTCTTAACAGTTTCTTTAGTTTTCTGTACCTCAAAAATACATAAACTCCCTGGAATCAGTAAACTTGTCTCACTTATTTTATGTTCCCCTAACTGCTCAGCATAGTTTCTTATACATAAATATCCCATATATGTTTATTAAATTAATTCATGTTGTCATGCATATGCTTTATTCTTTAAACTATCATGGAACTGATCTGCTTTAAGGTTGAAACTTCTTTATTAAACCATGTATTTTAACTCTTTTGCAATAATTTTAAATATAATACATCTTTAGGAATTAATGAAAAAATCCATATTTCTACTCATAAAACTATGGATACAGCATTGTAAAATAACCACATACATTTTGGAGTAAACAATGAAATTAATACTGAAGTTTTATAAATTCTCATTTTATTTACTTTTATTTCCTGTAGATCAGTTTTTCATCTTAATTTTAAGTACAGCTCTTAGAATTATCAGCTATTAAAGGCATATATACATGAAAATGTTTAAGTCAACTTTATGGAAACATTATTAACTAAGTTCAAGTAAAATTACATATTACATAAAGAACAATAATACATTTGACTATCTCACATTTTCCTAATGAGACTTGGAAGTTTACATAATTATTTTAGTTAGGGTTACAAACTTCTACCTAGGCAGGTGAGAGGCTAATTAACTAATTTATATGCCAACTGAACAATTTTCTCTAGGTTCTTTACCACTTCATCTTTCCATTTAGTTTCCTTTACTTCAATCAATTAATACTTATTTTGCTTTTGTCCCATTTAAATGAATGATTAAAAATTAACCTCAGTATAAACTCTATGTTAATAGTTCAAACAGAGAGTATTTTATCCCCAATACATTTTGGGTGAAATTACCTTTAATATTTTATGTTTGCTTATATTTGTACAAGACATATTATACATTTGAAAAGAGCACACTATCGCTAGCAAAAAGCCCATGTTAGCCTTAAGTTTTATGCCATAATAAAGTAATACTACAAATTTAATGATGTAGCGACTTCTTAAACAAGTACATCAGTGGAAAGACAAATGATAAATTATTATATTTTGGTGATGAGAGCAACAGTGAATAATAAGAAAGTGAAAGAAAAGCCCGCTTCACTGTTGTAACAGGTTCTAGACCATGAGGTCAAAAAATGTATCTATTTTTATTTATTCTGATTAGCTCCATACCTAGAGCATAGACAGTCCATAGTCTTCTTAAATTTAGTGGACAATAAGCTCCTGTACTTGGATCTGAAAATATACTTGCAGGTTGTCATCAGTTGTTTTCAGTGCAATTATTATTTGTGGAAAAATTCATAACAATGAGTGGGATTTAAAATTTAAATTTCGACATGGGTCATCAGATTTAAAATGTCAGCTTTGTTCCCATGATGGAGGAAATTTAATATATGTACATCATATTTACTGGAACTATTTAAATTATTTAGATTTTTTTTTCTTCCAAATGATTAAGCTTTCTCATTCTCTTTCCCTAGTTGGAAAAAATTATACAAACACACACACACATTCAAATCATAGCCATTGTATTGCTGCTATCTTCAATAAGATGTTTTCATTAGTATTTTGAGTAGAATTAGAAGTTGTTGTTTTGGGGTTCTTTGTTTCCTTGTTTTCTACTCAAAACTAACTCAAAACAAGGATGATGGTCTATGGAAGTACTATAACACAAAACTGTTGTATTCCTTGGTAGGACAGGAAAATTTGAGTCATGTCAAACACCTGGAACAACAGTTAAATAGTACCATGAGATTAGCTAATTATGCTTGAAAAAATAAAGTCATATAAACACTATGTAAAATGTCCTTTTCCTCTGTTGGAGGGCATTTATTCATAGACATCATATGTGTTTTCTTTCTGAGGGCTGAGATTGACCTAGAACCTTATGGACAGCTCTTCACCATTAAGCTTGCCAACTATTTGTCAGAAATGATTAGTGAGAAATAAAGAAAGAAAATTTCCCCTGTTGATAATAGGGGGCAAATAGAAGAGACTCCAAAATTGTCACAGGGAATCACATTTGTTTGGTAAGAATAATTTGCATTTGATTATATATATCACTGACCAACTGTTAATTTTACATATTCTAGTGATGAATCATATTGAATTTGACAGATTTGCAGTGTAAGAAAAAACTGTACCAACTCACAAATGGGAGTGTGCATTGTAATCATTTTTACTATAAATAATAGCTATTTGTGTTATCTTGGTAAGAGGAGGAATAATAAAACGTGGTTCACTCTTAAACATACCTTTAGAAAGTAACTTTAAGTGTCTTTGATGTATAATAATCAAAAACACACTTTATGTTAAAAATAAGTGAGAGAGAATTTATTACAACTCTCTTTTGGTGTATATTTTGAATATAACATTCAACCTAAAAAACTGTAAATTTCCCTAAATAGGTTCATAAAAGCTACATACACCTTATTATGAAATCGATATTAATGTTGGAGTAATATCTTGATGTATTGTATTTATAAGATTAATGAGAATTCTTTAGCTATTTTTTGAATCTTTAAGATAATACAGGCATTCCTCTCTTTATTGCAATTTTCTTTATTGCACTATGTAGATATTGCATTTATTACAAATTGAAGGTTTGTGGAAACCTGAGTTGAGTATTGATACCATTTCCAACAGCATTTGCTCACTTTGAGTTCTGTGTCACTTGAGAATTCTTCTAGTGTTTCAAATTTTTTCATAATTATTATATTTGTTATGGTGCTCTATTTTCAGTAATCTCTAATGTTACTACTTGTAGCAAAGTTTCCCCTCACATACACACTTTCCCCACTGTTCTATAAGGACAGCTGTCTACTGCTTCACTCCAGATATGTCTGGCCTTGAGAAACCTTGAAAACACAGGGCATTGTACTCATGAGTAAGTAGCTAGATAAGGGCCTTGAAGGCCACACGCATGCACATCTTCAATACTTATATAACCATGAATTAGCACTATAGCAGTATAAAAGATACAGCTTTATGCAGAATAAAGTGGCTTCTTTTGAGCACCCTCCACGCCGACTCTTGCCATCTTCTTTGCTCTTTATGTCACCCCAAGACCTCAACGGCAAGCCCTGAACCCCAACATTACTCTGGAGACACCAAGAAAAGTGCCCATATAAGAGGGTGAATTTAACCCATAAAGGTGTGTGTTCTGATTGTCTACTAACTTGCCATTTCCCATCTCTCTCTCTCTTGAAGCCTCCTTGTTCCCTTAAGCACCAAAATGGGCTAAAAGTGAGGCCTCTTGCATGAAACAACCACGTGAAGAATGCAAAGGAAAAGTTCTTGAAGGAAATGAAAACTGCTACTCCAGTGAACCCATGGATGATAAGAAAGTACAATAGCATTATTGTTGACATGGAGAAAGTTTTAGTGGTCTGGGTAGAAGATCAAACCAGCCATAACATTTCCTTAAGCTAAAGCCTAACTCAGAGCAACTCCCTAACTCTTTCCAATTCTATAAAAGCTGGAGAGGTGAAGCTGATGAAGAAAATTTTGAAGCTAGCAAAGCTTGGTTCATGAGGTTTAAGGAAAGAAGCTATCTCTATACCTGAAAAGTGCAAGATGAAGCAACGAATTCTGATGTAGAAGCTGCAGCAAGTTATCCAAGCTAAAATAATGAAGTTGGCTACACTGAACAACAGATTTTCAATGTAGATGAACAGCTCTCTGTTGGAAGTAGATGCCATCTATGATTTTCATTAATAGAAGTCAATGCCTGGCTTTAACACTCTAGAGAAGTCTGTTGTTTGGGACTAGTGCAGCTGGTGACTTGAATTTAAACCAATTCTCATTTACCATTCAGAATATCCTGGAGACCTTAAGAATTATGCTAAATCTACTCTGCCTATGCTAGATAAACAGAAATACAAAGCCTGGATGACAATACATCTGTTTATGAGATGGCTTATTAAATATGTTAAGCCCACCTTTGAGATCTACTGCTCAGAAAAAAAAACTCTTTCAAAGTATTACTGCTCATTGGCAATATGATCTCCTAAAAGGTCTGATGAAGATGTCCATGAGATTAATGTTGTTTTTAATGCCTGCTCATACAACATCTAGTCTGAAGCCCATGGATCAAGAAGTAATTTTGACTTTCAAGTCTTATTATTTAAGCAGTACATTTCATAAGGCTGTAACTTCCATAGATCCATAGACACTGATTCCTCAGATGTATCTGATCAAAGTAAACTGAATATCTTCTAGAAAGGATTCACCATTCTAGATGCCATTTCAATCATTTGTGATTTATGAAATGGTCACAATGTCAACACTAACAGGAATTTGGAAGAAGTTGATTCCATCTCTCATGGATGTATTGAGGGGTTCAGTGATTCAGTGTAAGAAGTAAGTGCATATGTGGTGGAAATAGCAGGAGAACAGAATTAGACCTGGAGCCTGAAGATGTGACTGAATTGCTGCCATCCCATGATAAAACTTAAATAACCAGGAATTGCTTCTAAGGGATAAGCAAAGTGGTTTCATGAAAGAGAAACTACCCCTGGCAAACATGCTATGAAGACTGTTGAAATAATACAAAATATTTACAATATTGCATAAACTTATTTGATAAAGCAACAGCAGGGTTTGAGTATTGATACAATTTTGAAAGAAGTTCTGTGGGTAAAATTATCAAAGTGCATTATATGTTACAGAGAAATACTTTGTGAAAAGGAATAGTCAACTAATGCATCAAATTTCATTTTTGTCTTATTTTAAGAAATGGCCACCCAACCTTCAGCAATCACCAGCTTGATCAGTCAGCAGCTAGTAACACTGAGGCGAAACCCTCCACTAGCAAAAAGATTACAACTTGTTGAAAGTTCAGGTGATGGTTAGCATTTTTAGCAATAAAGTATTTTTAATTAAAGTATGTACATTTTTAAAGAGATAATGCTATTGTACACTTAATAGGCTACAGTACAATATATACATAATTTTTATATGCATTGGGAAACCAAAGAGTTGACTTGCTTTCCTGCAATATATGCTCTATTCCAGTGATTTGGAACTGAACCCACAATGTCTCCACATATGCCTGTGTGGGTTTGCAATATTGGAAAATGTAACATGCAATTTTTTTTTTACTTATTTAAGTGTCTTTGATATGTAATCTTAATTGGTTTCTTAATGTAATCTTAATCTTAAATATACAACACACTGGTTCAACAGTTACCCATATTATTAAATCCTCACCCCCACTGGTGTGTTTAGTATATATTCCCATGCTGTACTACTGTTCCCATGGCCAAACCAGCATGGAGTTTCCTCAAAAAAACTAAAAATAGAAGTGCCATTCGACCCAGTGATTCCACCTAGGAATTTACCCAAAGAAAACAAAATCCCTGATTTGAAAAGATATATGCACACTGTGTATATCACCACATTATTACAACATGAAAAATTTATGCAATGAGTTTCAACAAAATTGTTTCATTTCATTTTGGATATATTGACCTATACTGGATCCATACTTGCATGAGGAAAAATATCCTAAATAATTGAGATCAATACTGCATTGTTACATTCAATAATATTTCATATTAAACATTGAAAAATATTACTACATTCATTTAAAGCTCAGAAAGAAATGAAACTAACACCTAAGAGAAATTTAGGTTTCCTGGCTTCTTATGTTAGTAACCTTAAAGTCCATATGCTAGCTTTTTATCTCCATTTTAAGTAGAATACATCACAAAACCTTAATGCAAAAGAATGGACTACTCTTTTCAAAGTGTTTTTTGCCCTTTTTTTTCCTGCAGTCATGCAGACTAAAAATTCTAACCAGTCCTACCACTATGTTTTTTTTTTAATTTAGATACAACAAAAATATTTTTGTTTAATGCTGCAATGAATAGGCAAAAATATAAAAATTTTATCAAAATCAAGCATTCACCTTGAGAACTGGTACTAATAGGATGAGGTCAAATTCCTTGGATCCTTAAGGGCAAGGACCAGAGACAAATCTCAAAGACCAACCAGGTTGGAAATGTAGTAGAAAAACCCATCAAGCAGGGATGGCAAAGAGCCTATATATATATGCTTTGCATGAGAATAAACTAGGATTAGGTATGTCCTTTCCCTAAATAAATGCTAAACACAATTGCTTACATTGAACTTTGTTTCTACATAGACTTTTTTTTTTTTTATGTATTTTCAGAGAATGTATTCCTCCATGAAAATGTCTGTTTTGGGTTTGTACAAAATGACCTCTATGACCTGAAAAACCTCAAGACAGAAATGTAGTTTAAAGTGGCCCCAGATAAGGTATAACTACAGATACTTGGCAGAAGCAAATATTTTTTTAATTGAGGTATTATTGATATACACTCCTATGAAGGTTTCACATGAAAAAACAATGTGGTTACTACATTCACCCATATTATTAAGCCCCCCCATGCCCCAATGCAGTCACTGCCCATCAGTACAGTAAGACACCACAGATTCACTAATTACCTTCTCTGTGCTACACTGTCTTCCCCATGACCCCTCACAACATGTGTGTTAAACATAATACCCCTCAATCCCCTTCTCCCTCCCTCCCCACCTGCCCTCCCCTTTCATCACCGCTAGTCCCTTCTTGAAGTCTGTGAGTCTACTGCTGTTTTGTTCCTTCAGTTTTGCTTTATAGTTATACTCAACAACCGAGGGAAATCATTTGGCACTTGTCTTTCTCCACCTGACTTATTTCACTGAGCATAATACCCTCTAGCTCCATCCATGTTGTTGCAAATGGTTGGATTTGTTTCTTTCTTATGGCTGAATAGTATTCCATTGTGTATATGTACCACCTCTTCTTTATCCATTCACCTACTGATAGAAACTTCGGTTGCTTCCATATCTTGGCTATTCTAAACAGTGCTGCAATAAACATAGGAGTGCATATGTCTTTTTAAATCTGAGAAGTTGTATTCTTTGGGTAAATTCTTAGGAGTGGGATTCCCATGTAAAATGGTATTTTTACTTTTAGTATTTTGAGGAATTTCCATATTGCTTTCCACAATGGGCTTACATTCCTACCAGTAGTGTAGGAGGGTTCCGCTTTCTTCACATCCTTGCCAGCAATTGTTGTTCTTAGACTTTTCAATGCTGGCCATCCTTACTGGAGTGAGGTGATATCTCATTGTGGTTTTCATTGGCATTTCCCTGATGATTAGTGATGTGAAACATCTTTTCATGTGTCTGTTGGCCATCTTAATTTCTTTGGAGAATTGTCTCTTCTTATCCTCTGCCCATTTCTAATCAGGTTATTTGCTTTTGGGGGGTTGAGGCATGTAAGTTCTTTATATATTTTGATTGTTAACCCCTTGTCAGATATGTCATTTACAAATATATTCTCCCATACTGTAGGATGCATTTTTGTTCTATTGATGGTGTGCTTTTTAGTTTTATGTAGTCCCACGAGTTCATTTTTGCTTTTGTTTCCCTTTCTCAAGGAGATGCGTTTAGGAAGAAGTCGTTCATGCTTATATTCAGGAGATTTTTGCCTATGTTGTCTTCTAAGAGTTTTATGGTTTCATGACTTACATTCAGGTCTTTGATCTATTATGAGTTTATTTTTATGTATTGAGTGAGATAATCCAGTTTCAGTCTCTTACATGTAGCTGTTCAGTTTTGCCAACACCAGTTGTTGAAGAGGCTTTCATTTCCCCACTGTATGTCCATAGGACCTTTATTGTATATTAATTGACCATATATGCTTGGGTTTATATCTAGCCTGTTCTATTGGTCTATTGTTCTCTTCTTGTGCCAATACCAAATTGTCTTGATTACTGTGGCTTTGTAGTATAGCTTGAAGTCGGGGACCGTAATTCCCCCAGTTTTATTTTTCCTTCTCAGGATTGCTTTGGCTATTCAGGGTCTTTTGCGGTTCCATATGAACTTAGAATGATTTTCTCTAGTTCATTGAAGAATGTTGTTGGTATTTTGATAGGAATTGCATTGAATCTGTAGATTGCTTTAGACAGGATGGCCATTTAAAAAATATTAATTCTTCCTATCCATGAAAATGGAATGTGTTTCCATTTATTGGTATCTTCTTTAATTTCTCTCATGAGTGTCTTGTAGTTTTCAAAGTGTAGATCTTTCATTTACTTGGTAGGTTTATTCCTAGGTATTTTATTCTAATTGATGCAGTTGTGAATGGAATTATTTTTTGGATTTCTCTTTCTGCTAGTTCATAATTAGTGTATAGTAATGCAATGTTGTATTAACTTTGTATCATGAAACTTTGCTGAATTCAGATATTAGATCTAGTAGTTTTGGAGTGGGTTCCTTAGGGTTTTTTCTGTACAATATCATATCATCTGTAAACAGTTTAACTTCTTCGTTACCAATCTGGATGCCCTTTATTTCTCTGTGTTGTCTAATTGCTGTGGTGAGGACTTCCAGAACTATGTCGTATAAAAGTGGAGAGAGTGGGCATCCTTGTCTTGTTCCTAATCTTAAAGGAAAGACTTTCAGTTTCTCACTGTTACGTATGATATTGGCTGTGGGTTTGTCATATATGGCCTTTATTATATTGAGGTTCTTGCCCTCTATACCCACTTTATTGAGAGTTTTTATCATGAATGGATGTTGAATTTTGTTGAGTGCTTTTTCAGCATCTAGGGAGATGATCATGTGGTTTTTGTCCTTCTTTTTGTTGATATGGTAGATGATGTTGATGGATTTTCGAATGTTGTACCATCCTTGCATCCCTGGGATGAATCCCACTTGATCAAGATGGATAATTTTTTGATGTATTTTTGAATTCGGTTTGCTAATATTCTGTTGAGTATTTTTGCATCTATGTGCATCAGGGATATTGGTCTGTAATTTTCTTTTTTTGTGGTGTCTTTGCCTGGTTTTGGTATTAGGGTGATGCTGCCTCATAGAGTGAGTTTGGAAGTATTCCCTTTTCTTCTACTCTTTGGAAAACTTTAAGGAGGATGGGTATTAGGTCTTCACTAAATGTCTGATAAAATTCAGCAGTGAAACCATCTGTTCTAGGGGTTTTGTTCTTAGGTAGTTTTTTGATTACCAATTCATTTTCTTCCTGGTAATTGGTCTATTCAGATTTTCTGTTTCTTTCTGGGTAATCCTTGGAAGGTTGTATTTTTTTAGAAAGTCATCCATTTATTCTAGGTTATCCAGTTTGTTAGCATATAATTTTTCACAGTGTTCTCTCATAATTTTTTGTATTTCTGTGTTGTCCATAGTGATTTTTCCTTTCTCATTGCTCATTCTGTTTATGTGTATAGACTCTCTTTTTTCCTTCATAAGTCTGGCTAGGGATTGTCTCTTGTTACTTTCTTTCTTTTGGAGTCTATTTTGTATGATGCAAGTACTGCAACTCCTGCTTGTTTCTCTCGATTTGTTGCATGAAATATCTTTTTCAATCCCTTCACTTTTAGTCTGCGTATGTCTTTGGGTATAAAGTGAGTCTCTTGCAGGCAGAATATAGATGGGTCTTGTTTTTCTATCCATTCAGTGACTGGATGTCTTCTGATTGGTGCATTTAGACCATTTACATTTAGGGTGATTATTGATAGGTATATACATATTGCCATTGCAGGCTTTATATTTGTGGTTACCAAAGGTTCAAGGGTAACTTCCTTACTATCTAAGAGTCTAACTTAATTCACTTAGTATGCTATTACAAACACAATCCAAAGGTTCTTTTTTTTCTCCTCCTTTTTCTTCCTCCTCCATTCTTTATATAGAGCTATCATATTCTCTGCTCTTTGTCTATCCCTTGACTGAATTTGGGAGTAGTTGATTTAGTTTTACATTTGCTTACTAATTAAATGTTCTACATTCTTTACTGTGGCTTTATTACCTCTGGTGACAGCTATTAAACTTTAGGAACACTTCTCTGTATAGCAGTCCTTCCAAAATACATTGTAGGGATGGTTTATGGGAGGTAAATTCTCTCTGTTTTTGCTTATCTAGAAATTGTTTAATCCCTCCTTCAAATTTAAATGGTAATCTTGCTGGATAAAGTATTCTTGGTTCAAGGGCCTTCTGCTTCATTGCATTAAATATATCATGCCACTTCCTTCTGCTAAGAAATCTGATGGTAGCCTAATGGGTTTTCCTTTGTAAGTTATCTTCTTTCTCTCTCTGGCTGCTTTTAATAGTCTATCCTTATCCTTGGTCTTTGCCATTGTAATTATTATATGTCTTGGTGTTATCTTCCTTGGGTCAATTGTGTTGGGAGATCTGTGGACTTCCATGTCCTGAGAGACCAACTCCTTCCCCAGTTTGGGGAAGTTTTCAGCAGTTACCTCCTCAAAGACACTTTCTATCCCTTTTTCTCTCTCTTCTTATGGTACCCCTGTAATGCAAATATTGTTCTGTTTGGATTAGTCACATAGTTCTCTCAATATTCTTTCCTTCTTAGGGATCCTTTTTTCTCTCAGTGCCTCAGCTTCTTTGTATTCTTCTTCTCTAATTTCTATTTAATTCATCATCTCCTCCACCTTATCTAATCTGCTTTTAAAACCTTCCATTGTATGTTCCATTTCTGATACTGTGTTCCATAATGATTGAATATCCAACCAGAATTCATTCCTGAATTCTTGAATATTTTTCTACACCTCCATGAGCATGTTAATTATTTTTATTTTGAAATCTCTTTCAGGAAGATTCATGAGGTAGATTTTATTTTAATCTTTTTCTGGTGTATTCATAATTTTGCTCTGAACCAGGTTCCTTTGATGTTTATTATTTGTACATGGTACCCTGTAGTGCCCAGAAGCTCTGCTCTCTGGAGCTGCCCAGCCCCTGGAGTGATGTCTGTTGTTACAGGGAAGTGGTGTTGGTGCCTGGGGGGAGGAAAGTGCTGCTTACTGTTTCCTGGCTACTATACCTGTCTCCACTGCCAGAACCAGGGGGCTGAGCATGTAGGTATAAGTCTCTATGCTTTGTGTTTGTAGCTGCTGTAGGTGGGGCTTCCCTCTGGTTGGCCTAACACCAGGCTAGAGTTTGCTGGTTTGCAAGCCAGGTAGCGCTGGCCTGGAGGAAGATGCAGTAGGCTGCATATCATGGAGGGTTTTATTGGAGTTGCATAGTCAGCCAGGGGGCTGGAGCATCTGAATATCGTGTAAGTTCCCAACCTGCTTTGCAGAGTGTAACTGGACAATTTTGCCTACCTGTCCTTTCTCCTGAGAAGTAAGCTCTGTTCAATCCTTGCCCATTTAGCAGCTCTCTTTCTTTTAGGAAGTCTCTCAGACTGCACGCCTTTCTTTTGTCCCATTGCAGATTGATATGGATCCCTGCTTTCCACAAGCGGCTGGAGTTTCAGTCTCTCCAGGTATTCTGCCTGTCTTAGCTTTCCAACCACCTCATCATGAGAGCACCCTGAAATTCAGGCTTGTGCTCCCAGAGCAGATTGCCAGAGCTAGGTGTTTAGCAGTCCCTGGCCTCCACTCCATCCCCATTCCATTTCTCTTCCTCCTGCTGGTGAGCTGGGGTGGGGAAAGGGCTTGAGTCCCACTGGCCATGGCTTTGGGACATTACCCTGTTCCATGAGGTCTGTTCTTTTCTCCACGTTTATGCAGTCTGGTGGAGCCCTCTTTCCTGTTGCTCTTTCTGAATTATTTGTATTAATTATCCTTTCATTTTATATGCAGTTTTAGGAGGAGTCCTCTGTCTCACCTCTCATGCCACCATGTTTAATCCTTCTTGGTAGAGGCAAATTTATCTTTTCTTATTTAGGAACCCATTTTCCACTTTGACCTAAAATTATTTATGTAGACATATTTTCATGATCTAATTGATAATAAAATAATACTTAACAGAGCATAGAAACAAGCTAAACGGAAGGACACCATAGGGGAATATAGAGAACAAAAAAAAGATATACCAAGACCCCAGATACTAGAATTAGACTGTAAAAAAAGCAGGTTTAATCTAAATACAAATTTTAAAGAGTGGTTGAAATTTTAACTCAAATGAAAATAGACCTCTAACTAACTCATTAGTAATATAATAAAGGCAGATGAAATTAGAGTAAATGTATTGGATTTAAAATCTGATGGAATTAACTGTAATGTTAAGAGAGAGAAGTAACAATGCAGAGTATGGATGAAGAATTAAGTGATAGAGGAGACAGAGTGAAAATGACTATTGTATATTAGAGTCTCATATTTTGGTAAGTGAGAATAACTGACAACTTATGGACTGAACTGGTGATATCAATTCTCAGATTCAGGAGGAATCACAAACAACATGCATAAAAATGAATTCATACCTAAACGCACCTTGAATTTTATCATAACCTGCATTTGGAAGTATTTCCATTCTTTCTTTCTATTTTTTCCATAGAGTTTATTTACTATCTTCTAACATGCATTATACATTTTATTTATTTCTGGTCTTTGAATATTAGAATAAATGCAAATCAGATTTTTATTTGGTTGATTCACAGATGCATCTTATTTTTATTTTTCTCTATATGTAATTTGACTGTTTATTTGACCTCAATATTTTCTCTTTCTGCTCAGTGTATGTGTATAATGATATTTATCTTTATTGTTTTCAGAAATTCTTCAAACTGTGGTTTGATTTCCATTATAATTTGAGGAAAAGACTCAGACTTCATCGTTGTGTTTCCTCTCCCTAGAATCACAATGATATGTATTGATTACATTGGATACGTTCCCCCACCTGCCCCGTGCTCCAGGCCTGCACTACTTAAAGAATCTTCTCTGGTCTCCCACTTTATCCTCAGTTTTTATTTTTGTTTTAATACTATGTGAGGTCCATAATAAAATCCTGCCAGTGGGAATGAATTTCCCTGTGTCTGTGGCTCTCAGGTACCCTGTCTACTCATATTAGCCCACACTAGGCCTCTAGCTCTAGGGATTGATTATATATATATATATATATATATATATATACACATACAGATGTATATATACATATGTATATATATATATACAGAATTCTTCTAACCCATTTGTATGGAAACCTGGCCTTACTTTTGCTGCCAGTACTCATGCCTTCTCTCTGCTTGAGGCACCTGTAGTTTCTCAGATTTCAAGTTAGTTGGTTATCTGCAACCTCAGATTTCTTATGAACTCAGGAAACTTTATGCTTGTAAAGTTTTTGTCATCTAATTGTTATTAGGGTGCGAGTGGGACCTTTTCCAGATATTTAAATCTTAAGCAGAAAACTTATCTGTATGTAGTTTGAGTGCTAATTTTTCATTTAATATAATTTAGGTTTGTTTTACATGAATTGAATTTATGTTATTAGGTATAAACAAGCTTGCAATTATTTTATAATTCTAATAAGTGAGATGTATCATTATAATGTATTACCCATCTTTTCTATATCCAGTGTGTTTTGACTTAAACAGCCTTATTTAGCTAGTATTTTCCTGTTCATCTATCTAATATAATTATACAATAATCTTCACCTGTGTGCTTGACATTTTTCACACTGCATTGCCTTTTGAAACATACAAGCCAGTCAGCACTAGCTAAGAAGGGTTTAATATTTTTCTAATCCTGAGTAAAATGACTGAAAATTTTTATAGATTTCAGCCTTACATAATGCTGTCTCTTTGCCTTTTTTTTTAAACCAGTCATCATGTCAAGAATCCATAAATGTAATGACTTTACTGTTGTAAGGCTGAAGATACCAGAGGGAGGAAAGCGAACAGTGCAAACGGAAAAAAGACAGCACCAAATAGCTCTGTGCCATATAAGGAAGGAACAGACAGCTCTTCTGAGATTCCAGTCCTGTGACATCCCAACAAACCCCGGATGCAGACCCCCTCCATCCGGAAGGAGGAGACATCTGGCTGTCCATCACCCAACCCTGAGCCAATAAAAATTCCCCACATACCCCTAGCATGGCCCACTTCCCCCTCCCTTCCCTGTTCTCTTAAAAACTCCCTGCCTCCCCTCCTGGGTGCAACTTCACCAGCCTGTGTTTCAGACCAGTTAACCTTGCCCAGGAATTGCCATCAAATAAACTGCCTGACCCTTTGTTGCCTCTTGTCGCCTGCTTATTTTGGCTAGAATTTATCTTACAGCCATCTTTTCCATAGCTTCATCATGCACTGTATATGTTACTTTAGCACTTTTCCAAGCAATCTTGGGTACAGTTTAGTGAATTTCCTCTTCCTTTCTCTTTGTGTACCATATCATTGGTTCTATTATCATTGAACTCATGGTCATCACCACTATTACTTATGCCTGAATGAAGTTTATCTGACACATAAATTTTCTCTGTAAAACACACAAAATCATTTTTGTGCCTAGGAACACTAGACAGCATTTCTGCACCACCAACAAAAAAAAAAATCACAAAAGTGAGAAGAAAAGATGTCACTAAATAGACTGTGCTAAGAACACTTGTTTACAGTATGAGAATGGGTACAAGAAAGCCAAGTATTTCCTTGTTCAGTACAGCTGGAAATGTGTGCATCAGGAGGCTTCATTTTTAGCTGCTCTGACTATGTTTGAAAATGACCACAGGAAGTGCCACAAGCAGTGATTATGGAGTTATACATAAATTATAGTGTGTAGGTGAATTCACAAATAAGAAGGATCAATTGTATACTCTTTCACCTCTTTGAATTTTCTCTAAAATTACTCTTGTTATTGACCATTCTCATGTGGCAAATATACATGCACATTGGAATTCTCTACATGAGTTATAAACATTTAGTAGTGAAAAATAGTAAAAAAAAATTTTAATTTGGAATTTTTTTGGCCAATTCAGTGCAACTGAACCTTTATTCTATATATGTCATATATAATACATTCAGGAAAACATTCATATTTTCTATAAGTTTGAACCCTAACAATGTATAGGAATGCACACTTGCCTAAATATAATAATTTTCTTATATTAACACTATTTTTCCTTTGGTGTCATATATCTTACCTACAAGATGGTGAATCTACTTTATTGTGGCAAAGCAAAGTAGGAAAAACATAATCAGTGTGAATGTATCTCAAATTAATGTGAATTTCATAAATGTTAATTAAAATTCAATTTAAATAAGTATATACTTATATATAGTTATAATTTCAGAAGTGCAGGCTTGCCTTTTGAAACTCAAAGTTTAAAACCATTTCTTTTTAAGGAACTTCTAAATTAACTTCTATATGGACTTGTGAGGAGATTGACACACAATATGGAAATTAAGAAAATATTTACATAAAAATGCCCATGTGGACTCATTTTAGACAGATGAACTAATTAGCATAATAGGCACCAAAGTGTTGAAGAAATAAACTCTTTTACTTGCTGTTTAATCTACATCTATTCTGAACTCTATCTATAATGTTACTCAGCAGAACAGATTACTTCATTCCACAAATCTATTGTTAGTAATCTATTTAATTTCCAGCTAAACCAAGGAAATTATTTCTATTTACTGCAAGTGATTATTATTAACCAAACTGCTTTCTATAACAAATTGATGAGGGTTAAGGTAGATGAAATAACAATTCTATAATAAAGAATGACCAGAACTGACCTATGATCACTGTAAATAAATAAATAAATAAATATATATATATATACACATATATAAATATATATATATATTCATGCCTTATTCTCAGATTTTTAACAGTGGCTCCAAAAACTCTCAAGTGATATAATATTTAGACAATTTATCCTATGTTTTAAAAGTATTTACTTTGTATGGTATGGATGACATATCAGCCATATAACAGATATAGAATTCCTTAGATAAATGTACAATATAATTATTTTTTTAAAAGTAAAGGTTTTGTGGAGTTATTTACAAATATGAATTTCAATAAGCTATTACTTCTATTGGTTCCAATATCTGTAGCATACAGAAAACATCAACTTGCCTGAAGAAAAATGAAATGAATATTTAATACTGGTATATGAGCTAAAACATATTTAATTTTTTTTGGAAAATGCTATACTCAGTATATCCATGGAAGTTTGGAAAAGAGTTCAATTTAGGCTGAAGATGAAAAAGAGAGAGGAAAATGAAAGAAAGAAAGGTAAGTATTAAATAATACCAGAAAATAAAACCTGAGAATGTTAGATTGATATTTATTGTCTATGAATATTTACGTTCTGTACTATATAAAGCAATTAGTCTTCCAAATGAAAAAGTAATTCTTTATTTTTTGAAATCATCATTTTCTTTTCATGCAAAATATTACCTTTCACTTTTAAAATTAAATTTGGCAAGCAAACCAAAATCCATCCAAAGCCAGAGTATTATGGAAAAAATAATTATTTTTATTTGATAATTTGTTGGAATTCTCTAACCTTTACATATATATCAATTGTATAACAGAAAATAAATATAAAATGACTATATATAAAGGTGCTTCAGATGTTTTCCACATTTTCTTCTTTCAATATCCTTTGCAGATATAGCCATTCAAATAACAATTTCACAAACTAAGATGATTCTCAGTAGGGAAGCCTTACTTCATGTTGTTTTCATCAAAGGGAGCTTAGTCTGTATTTGCCTGTCTGAATATTGCCATTATATTACTAATTTACACATTGGGAAAAGGGTCAAAAGTACTCCAAATTTTTGATGACTTGATATTAACCTGAAAAGGGAATGTTAATAACTGATGAAATATATCCACAGTAGTTCAACATCAAGATAGTTTAAAGTTATGTATTTTAAAATAAAAAAAATTCTACCCCATATTGTTTAATTATTTTATACATTAAATTTTTAGAGATTTATACATAAAATTTTAGAGATTAGAATTCCTTACTAAATATATATGTATTTAATATAGACCATAGAAGTAAAGTAAAAATTATGGAAAGATTACATATTAAATAATATTACCCAGGTAAGATGTTTAATTGTGGGTAAAATTGTAGCATTTCCAGAATATCTCGCCTGGCTTTAGTATATCTGCATATCAATAGGCGTTCAGAGGTGGAGAGAAGTATGGCTTTAGTACATTTGCATCTTTCCTTAGGGGTGGAGAAGTTCATCTCCATATCAATGGGTAATTACCTGGGCAACAGAGGGCTTATCCTTACCTGATAGGTGAGGGGGAGGGCCGGTGTGGTTGCTGCTGAAGCAGAGAAGACTGACTGGGACTGCAGTTTGTGGAAAATAAACGGGTTTTAAACTTTATTTCTCCCTTTGGCTGATTTTGGTTTTTAGAGGTATTTTGCCTCAGGATTTCCTTTTCCAGGAATGACATTAATATAATAAATTTACTGATAAACAAAATAATGTAGTTTCATAGTGTTCTTGTACATTAACTTAAACACAAATTAATGAAACCATTTTGAAAGCCATTGTCATTCAAACTGCTATTGAATGATATTACTCAAATATTATTTTTTATTAATATTTCATTTAAATGAATATTTTTTTGTTATACTTTCTTAAGTTTTCTTTGTCTCAATAATATAAACAGTATTGTTTCAAATTGTTAAATAGAAGTATACTTTTAGGTATTGTTGGATTCTCTCAGAGGAGGACGCCGCCCTAAATTACTCACGGAAGGCGTCTCTTGATGCAACAAGCAAGAGGAATTTATTCAGAGGCCAGCTAGCTGGGGTCTACGCGTTAGCCCGACGCAGCGGGTCTCAACAAGGACCCCGAACTCATAAAGCCAGAAGTTTTTATAGCATTTTCAAAGGGGCAGTATTTTCTACAGTCACAATACAGTGTTTTTTTTTTTCATAGACACATAAATTTTCTGCTGACGCCTCAACCTGGGGGTCTGGTTAGATAAAATCACTTTCGGAATGTTTAGGGTGGTTCTAGTAAGATAAGCTTAACTGATTGAGGTTGGCTAACTAAAGGTCACTACAATTAACACTGGCTGACTAACTTGTTTTTCAAAGTTCTAGTAATTTTTCTCTTTTTAGGTTAGAAAATGGTGTTTGAGCTTTTAAGATGGCTGTGCTTATGCTAACTTTTGATTCTTCAGGTTCTACATTTCCCCACTTCTCTTTAAGGGCATTTTAATCATGGAATGTTTGTATTTTCTTGTTGGGTGAGTGAATAATATTGTTGCTTCAACATTAGTACATGAACAGCACTCACTCTTTCTCTAACAAAAGTTATCAGCCGATTTAATATGCAGGGTCTTAAAGTGAGGAGCAACACAAGGATGAGTAAGGGCTTAGCCAGAGTGGATATCAAGGTCGTAAACTACGGGGACCTAGTGAACTAAGATTCAAATAGCCCTTGGCCAGCTTCTCGTTCTCTCTTTCTCTGGTCTAGCCTTTCCCTAAGCTTTGACATTGAATTTCTTACTATTCCGGAATGGTCTGCATAAAAGCAGCATTCTTCTTTTAAAGCTGCACACAATCTTTCTTCTTTTAGAAACAGCAGATCCAGCCCTCGTCTATTCTGCAAGACTACTTCAGAGAGGGAAGTCAGAGATTCTTCAAGTTTAGTAATGGATTGCTCTATGGTTTTTAGGTCTTCATCAATAGCTGTCCTTAGTCCCTCATAATGTTGGTTCTCTTGGATAATAGCAGCTGTCCTTGTTCTTACTCCGGCTGTGACTCCTATCCCTAACAACACAGTTAAGGTCAGCGAGACCAGCTCTCTCTTATATCTATGCCTAGGTTCAAATTCAGCTACGAATGAGAGGTCATCATGATACATTAACTTGGGCACCAGCTGAACTATGATACAGAAATCGAGGGAGGAGTTGAAGGCAGAAGTAGAGACACATGGGGTCACTCCAGTGTCCCAAGCCCACCACCCTTCGGGAGGAGGGACTAGATACTCATTTTCACCTGAGGAGGTCACAGCTATGGTTTCATTACAGAAAGCTTTATGGGTGGGGGGGACTGAACCTAAACATTTTCCTCTTCCAGTTACTTCAGTCAGAGTTAGCTTCTTGTGGCTTCCCTAGCTACAGATCTCGTGACGGGTTGTCCTGTTAAAACTGCCTAACAATCCCAATCCTTCATAATAAGGCGGCCCAGAAGAGAAACACAACCAACAGGATTCAGTAGTGTTAGGGTTGGTGGTATTTAAGACCTGAAAAGCCCTTTCAAGGAGGTTGAGAAGGCGTTGTCCGGTGCCAGGAAAGAAGGTGACTTGGCCAAGAGTGGAGGTGGAGGGAGTGGTGGCAGAGTCTATAGGTGGGGCTAGGGCCTGCTTTGGGGCTGGGGCTGGGAGACGCGGTTGATCCCGCAAGACAGCATTGGGTCCTACTGGGACAGCCGGAAGAGTCTCTACTTTAAGCCTGAGCATAAACAAGACTCTATTATTATAGCTACTCTGGTAGAGTCTTAGTCCCCACATAAGCCCTTTTTCCCAGTTCGTTGCCCTTTTTCCTGCATCTGTGAAAGAGATGTCAATAGGGTTGCAGGTGGGATTAGTCGTGCATTGGGCACGAGCGGTATTCTACTGGATTTTTATGAGGCCTAGAGGAGATCTCCCTGCGCTTCCTGTCAGCCTATGGCATGTCGCTGTTTGTTCACAACTCTAATTTTTGCAGAAAAAATCTGTCTTCCCACTACATTGTGAGGCCTTGGCACTATTGGCTGAGGGGACTGGGCATACATAGAAGCAGGTATTCTGGAGCTCTTTCATGGTTTCAGAGCTCCAATGCACTGCATAATCTCGAGTACTACATCCGGGTACTCTAACTTAATTTTTATACCATGGGTCTTGTTTGAAGAGAGTGCACAAATCTACAGTGAGGGTAGGCCACCAAGTTCTCCTAGGGTGTTGTCCTGTTAACTGGACTACTACTTGTTGGGAAGCCGGGGTAATGATTTGCCATGTGAGTAACCTGGGTTCATGGGGGTTAGGGTCCTGGAAGGTGGGAAGTAACTGGGTCATTAGAATTAGAATTGTTAGTGACACAATCATTTTTACACAAGCGAAATTTAAGAGGGTTATCAGTTCGAATTACTCGCCAGTCCGGGTCTGGTTGAGGCGCTTTCTTCAGATGTGAAGCGTGTATCTAGGAAGAGATGCCATCTACTTTCACAGCTGTAGGAGTGGTCAAAAGGACGATGAAGCGTCTTTTCTACCGAGGCTCAAGAGTCTCCCACTTGGAACGGGTGAGGTACTGAAATGTCCTCTGGCCGATAGGCTTCTCGGATAGAGGCCCACACTTCTTTCTGCACAATTTCCAGAGCCCGTAACTTTTCAAGCAGAAACTTATTAGTCACAGATTCAGGGGATACGTGGAGGTGAGCTGCATTTAGTGGAGCCAGGGCTCTAAACATTATTTCAAAGGGTGTTAGTCTAAAACGGCTGGGGGTGTTACTAACTCGGAATAAGGCGAAGGGAAGGAGGACCAACTAATCATATAAACCAGTCTCTATGGATAATTTAGTCAGGGTCTCTTTTAGAGTTCTATTCATCCTTTCTACCTGTCCTGAGCTCTGGGGCCTGTATGCACAATGCAATTTCTAATCCGTCTCTAAAATCTTGGCCAATCCCTGACTTACCTGGGCAACAAAGGCAGGGCCATTGTCGGAGCCGATTACATTTGGGATTCTAAACCTGGGAAATATTTCTTCAAGGATCTTTTTAGACACCGTCTGAGCTGTCTCAGTTTTGGTGGGGAATGCCTCTGTCTATCCTGAAAATGTGTCTAGGAAAACTAGAAGGTACTTATATCTATACTTAACAGGCTTGATCTCAGTGAAGTCAACTTCCCAGTAAGCTCCTGGGCGATCTCCTCGAAGTTTTTTCTCGGATGTTACTGGATTTTTACTCACATTTACTAATTGGCAGGGAACACAATTCCTTACAACCTCGTCAGCCAGTTTTCCTAATCTAATAACATGATAAGGGGAGTCTTGAACTAAGGTCTTTAGGTTTTTTGCTCTCAAATGTGTCAATTGATGCAATTGCCTTAAGTATTCTTCTGCCTCTCTCTTAGGCAGGACAACTCTCTTTTTTTCAGACTTGTATATCTCGTGGGGTGAGGAATTTTTAAACTCTAATTTGTTTATACAAGCAAGGTCTTCGGGTGTATACTGGAAGCTCTTAATACAAGTGGCCTCCGGGTTCACTTGGAGGGGTAAGATATTCCTTCCCTGGGCTGCTTGTTTTGCAGCTTGGTCCGCCCTTCTGTTTCCTTGAGCTATTATAGAGTCACTTTTTTGATGCTCAGGGCAATGTATTATTGCCACTTCTCTAGGTCTATGGATGGCTTCTAACAAATTTAAAATTTCTTGTTTGTTTTTAACATCTCTCCCAGCAGAAGTCAATAAACCTCTCTGTCTATAAATAGCCCCTTGTATGTGAGTGGTGGCAAAAGCGTATTGGCTGTCGGTATAGACGTTAAGTCTCTTACTTTCTGCCATCTTTAGAGCCTGAGTCAGAGCAACGAGCTCTGCTCGCTATGCAGAAGTGCCCGTTGGAAGTCTACTGGCACACACGATTCGGTTATCATCTACTACTGCAGCTCCCGCCATTCTCTTACTATCTGTAATGTAACTGCTCTCGTCTGTATACTAAGTCAGGAGTCCTAGTCCTTCTAAAGGCTGATCTTGTAAGTCCTGGCGGGTACCCGCCTCCTCAGCCAGGATTTCCTGGCAGGTATGAAGTACTTCTTTTTCTAAATTGGGGAGCAGAGTAGCTGGGTTTAGGATGGCGGGTGGGGCAAATTCGACACGATCACGATTCAGGAGTAAGGTCTGGTAGTGAGTCATTCTGGCATTTGACATCCATCTTTTGGGTGGTTGCCGGATTATGCTCTCTAACGCATGTGAAGCAACTACAGTGAGTTTTTGTCCCAGCGTTAGTTTCTCAGAATCTTTAACTAGGAGGGCCACAGCTGCTACTACTCTCAGGCAGGCAGGCCACCCACTACTCACGGGGTCTAATTTTTTTGACAGATAGGCGACAGGTCTCTTCCAAGGTCTTTATTGTTGAGTCAACACTCTTCGAGCTACTCCGCTTAGTTCGTCCACAAAAAGGACAAATGGCTTAGTTACATCTGGCAATGCTAGAGTGGGTGTTGAGAGGAGGGCTTTCTTGATATCATCAAAGGCCTGTTGTTGCTCAGATCTTCAAACAAACGGGGCTGTCCCCTTGGTAAGGGGGTACAGAGGGGCGGCCAAGGAAGCATATCCGGGTATCTACAATCTACAAAACTCCGCTGTCCTCAGAAACTCGCGAACCTGGCGTGCTGTAGTGGGGACCAGAATCTGCGTCACAGTCTGCTTCCGAGCTTCAGTAAGCCACTTTTTCCCTTTTCTCAGGGAATATCTTAAATAAATTACTTGTTGTTGGCAGATCTGTGCCTTCTTAGCAGATGCTCTATACTTTAATTTGGCAAGTTCAGTCAAAAGGGCTTCAGTGGAATCTTGGCAGGTCTCCCGGGTGGGAGCGGCTATCAATAAGTCATCAACATATTGCAGCAAAGTTACCTGTGGGTTTGAAGCTCGGTAGAAAGCTAAGTCTTGATGTAAAGCCTCATGGAAGAGGGTGGGCGAGTTCTTGAATCTTTGTGGCAAACGAGTCTAGGTCAATTGCCCAGTAGTTCCTGTGGTGGGATCTTTCCACTCAAAGGCAAACAGCGGTTGGCTGTTCTGGTGCAAGCGCAGACAAAAGAAAGCATCTTTTAGATCTAAAACTGAATACCAGATTTTTTTTGGGGCCAGGGAGCTTAGTAGGTTATAGGGATTTGGCACGGTGGGGTGAATGTCCTGTGTCCTTTTGTTAACTTATCTTAAATCTTGTACTGGTCAGTAATCTCTCGTTCCTGCCTTTTTTACAGGCAGCAAGGGGGTGTTCCATGGGGATTGACATTTTACTAATATTCCCTGTTCTATGAGCTTCTGGATATGTGGCCTAATTCTATCTCTGGCTTCTTTACTTATTGGATATTGCCTCACAGTCACTGGCAAGGCTGAAGCTTTTAGTTCTATGATTACAGGGGGCTGGTTCTTGGCGAGCCCCATGCCCGCCGTCTCCGCCCAGGCTCCTGGGAATCGGTCGAGCTACTCCTGACTAATTCGGGAGGGCTCTGGTTCTATAAAAAGACAGTATTCATCTTCCAATCTTATGGTCAGAATACTCAAGTTCAAAGGCTTATTTTCTTCATTAGTCACCAGAGGTTTCTCAGCTTGAAAAGATATTTGGGCTCTTACTTTGGTCAAGATGTCCTTTCTTAACAGGGGCGTAGGGCATTCCAGTATAATGAGGAACAAGTGACTTACTCGTCCTACTCTTAAGTCTACTGCCCTTCGTGTGGTCTATGCATATTGTTTCTGGCCTGTAGCTCTAATCACTCAAGACTTTTTGCCAGAGAGAGGGCCCTTGTCTTTAGTTAATACAGAATGTTGAGCACCGGTGTCTACTAGGAACTCAATGGGTTACCCCTCCACTTTCAGAGTTACCCTGGGCTCGGGGAGGGGTTCCAAGCTTTGTCCTCTCTAATCTTTGTCTTCCAGCAGAGACAACACTTTTTTTGGAGGCTTCTGCAGTGGCTTTTTTAGGGCATTCTTTCACCCAGTGTCCTTTCTCTTTGCAGTATGCACATTGATCTTTATTCAAAGGAGGCCGGTTGCTCAGGTGCCCTGCTTTACTAGATCTACTACTAGAGGGCGGGCGTCCCTTACCTTCTACTATTGCGGCCAAGATTTTTGTTAAATTTTTCTCATGCTTCCTATCCCTCTTTTCCTCTTTACTTTCTTTTTCTTTTTCTTTCCTTAATTCTTTCTCTTCCTCAGTCTCTCTCTTATGATAAACTTTCTCAGCTTCTTTCACCAAATCTCTCAATGACAAATCCTGTAAGCCTTCTAGTCTCTGAAGCTTCTTTTTAATATCAGACGCTGATTGCCCAATAAAGGCAAGAGCCACTGAAGCACTGTGTTCTTCAGAAGTGGGGTCAAAAGGAGTATACCGCCTGAAGGCTTCTGTCAGGCATTCTAAGAACACTGCGGGTGCTTCAGCTGCTCCCTGACTAACCTCTCTTACCTTGGCCAAATTGGTGGGGCGCCTTGCAGCCCCGTGAAGACCTGCCACCAGAGCCTGGCAATAGATGGTTAGTCGCTCCCTACTTTCTGGAGAATTAAAGTCCCAGTTGGGTCTGGTCAGTGGGAAACCCCTTTCTATATCATGAGGGAGTTGCAACGGTCGTCCGTCAGCTCCAGGCATGTTCTTTTGCGCTTCTAGGAGGATCTTTTCTCTTTCTTCCTTGGTGAAGAGTACCTGTAAGAGCTGCTCACAATCATCTCAAGTGGGCTGGTGAGAGAACATCAGGGACTCTATCAGTCTCATTAGTTTCTGCGGTTCCTCTGAAAAAGGAGGGTGGTTAGCTTTCTAATTATATAAATCGGCAGAGGAGAATGGCCAGTATTGCAGAGGTTGAAAAGGCGGGTTTCCTTCCTCCCCGAGAATGGGGGCCCCATAAGACCTGAGGGGAAAAATACCTGATGGGTCCAATGCGGCCCCTCGGCGCCGCCGAGTTCCCTGGGCTGGTCCCGGAGCTGGCCCCGATGCCTCGGTACCAGAGGCTAGAGGCATCGGAGGTGCCGGGGCCGGAGGCACTGGGGCCTCGGCTGCCGGGGCCTCCGGCGCCGGGGCAGAGGCAGGAGGGTAAGGAGGGGGATCATCAACTATGAGCAAGTCTTGAGTGTCAGGGTGTATTTTGGTGGTCTCTTTCCCTTTTCCCCGAGGTTGAGCCTGAGCCAATAAGACTCAAGAGTTCGCTTTCTTTCGCACCCAGGGCTTTACCTAGGGCGGTGGATTTTCCACCAATTCTTGCCAGACTACAATGTAGGGCTGCTGATCCAGATGTCCCCGAGTTGAATTCTGGAAAACAACAGCTTTTACTGAAAGTAGAGTGGAGAGGTCAAAAGTCCCCTCCGGGGGCCATCCAACGTTAAAAGTGGGCCACTCGAGGTATAGAAAGTCTGCCACAGCCCTTTTTTAACTTCTACCAACAAGTCATGCGCTCTTGCTCTCACTTCTGTCCAATGACTTAACGTCAGGCTAAGGGAGGTCGTCACGGTCTGTCCCATTGCCAGTATAGCAATTATTAGACACGTAAAGGACACATAAAACAGAGACACACAGAGATTAGACACACAGCGGCCGCTTTTTGTCTTCCTCAGATTTCTGACCAAGAACCGGAAGGAATCAGTGGGCTGATACTCTCGGCGCCCAAAAACCAACCCTATCTCATCCGGTTCACTTTTGCGGAAAAATAGGTGGGAGGCCACCAGGCGTCCCTGGCCCTCCAAACTCCCCGGGGCGTCCCCCAGGGTTGCAGCCTGTGGTGCTCCAAGTATGTCTACCGACCGCAGTTGCGACCCCTTACGGGACCGGGACGGCTGCCAGACAGAGGGTACCCTTTTCAGAACTCCGACCGGTCTCACTGGAAAGCAGAACACAGAACACAGACAACTCAAGGCGCCACTAATCTTACCTCTTCCTCCAAGAACGGCTTCGGGAGTGAAGCAGGGTGAGCGCACGATCCCGGATGAGCCCCCAAATGTTGGATTCTCCCAGAGGAGGACGCTGCCCTAAATCACTCACGGAAGGCGTCTCTTGATGCAACAAGCAAGAGGAATTTATTCAGAGGCCAGCTAGCTGGGGTCTATGCGTTAGCCCGACGCAGCGGGTCTCAACGAGGACCCCGAACTTACAAAGCCAGTAGTTTTTATAGCATTTTCAAAGGGGCAGTATTTTCTACAGTCACAATACAGTGTTTTTTTTTTCATAGACACATAAATTTTCTGCTGACGCCTCATCCTGGGGGTCTGGTTAGATAAAATCACTTTCGGAATTTTTAGGGTGGTTCTAGCAAGATAAGCTTAATTGATTGAGGTTGGCTAACTAAAGGTCACTACAATTAACACTGGCTGACTAACTTGTTTTTCAAAGTTCTAGTAATTTTTCTCCTTCTAGGTTAGAAAATGGTGTTTGAGCCTTTAAGATGGCTGTGCTTATGCTAACTTTTGATTCTTCAGGTTCTACAGTAGTATAAGAGATATTTTTTAGAACTCTTAAACAACTTTTTTTAAAGAACAGTTTCAAGGAATATTAATGCGATATGAATGTATATATGATAAAATAAACCAGAAAGTTTCTCTCTGCTACTAAGGAACAAAAGTGCCTTGACTGAGTGATTGAAATCTTGGCCAACTATTTCTAAAGAAAAATCTATGTCCCACTTTCCACTTCCATCATCTTTTCTTTTGAACCCTGGATGATACTACTTTTCTTGAAATATGCTATTGGTAAACCAAAACGTCTGCATAGAAATGGTTATCTTCCTTTTATTTTTGCTTTAATGCCAAATTAACAAGTATTAGCTTTTTGATCTGTTTGTTTAAAGATATACAAAGCCTCCATCAACTAATACAACTGTCCCACTTTCTGTCACTCTTGCACAATGTTAATATTTAGAAATACTTTCCACATGTCCAGCAAATACCCACTGCACCTCCCTACTCACCCAGAAATAACATTTTAAAAAGTTATTTTACACTGAATTTTAAATTTTATACCCCTCAACTAAGTGAGGTATCTTTTAAGTGCAATCTGATTCTTTGATGCAGTAAATGAGACATTGTAACTCTTACTTTTTTTGGTTAAAATAGGAAGGGGGAAGTTCTAAGTGGATGCAAGTTCCACATAATTGAAATTTTTATTATTAGGTATGATAAACTTAAATATTATATATGATAATATATCATGATATATATCACAGATATATGTTTCTATATATGATATATAATAGTGTGCATATATTAATTATATATATTATGTGATGGTGTCCATCAATGTTCCACCTATATTTATTTAAATATTTTTATACCTGTCTATAAAATATGTTTACATTAATGACATTTCTATTTATCACATGCAGATCTTCTAAAACCTAAGCCACAGTTAAAGATGCTTGACAAAATTGAACCTGCTTTTTTTCCCCATTTTTGTATCTGACAATTTGGTATTTCCAATCTTACATTTGTCTTTGTATTCTTGGAAAATAGAGTAATTTTAATGTATTTGTGGGCTTTTAGAATATGCAGTAAGTGAAGAATCTAATATTATTTTGCTCAGTGTACATATAATTTGAGCTCAATTGTAAATATGGATATGTATACACACATGTATATATTTTTACTCGTAAGTCAATGGAGCAAGAGTTTATTTCCACATATAATTCCAATTGTGAGATATTCAGATATCTTGCTATATCAGTAACTGAGTGTAATATGAGTTATCAGAGATACAAAAAATGTCATCACTGCCATTCTAGATATTTTTGGAAAGAAATCAGCCTAGCAAATCTCTTCCTCCAGTCTCCATGATGTAAATAATGACTTTACACACACACAAATTTAGATTCCGATATAGATATATATTCCGTTTCTATCCCAATATATTCTATATCATGACTAAGGTTTTGAATAGAAAGTATTTTTCAAAACTGCACCTTTCCTCTACTGCACTAAATAATTGAACTTTCTTCTTGATCTAAACATTCTAGCATTTTGATGCAGCTACAGTTTAAGATTTAAAGAATTCCCCACCTTTTGCTGTGGAAAACCTACCTTTTTTTTAGATTTAGGACAACCTTTTCAAATCCACTAAGGGCAGGTGTTTGTCTTATAGGTTGGAAGTTCATTCTACCAGTTAATTAGCATTCTAATTTTTTACCTAAAATACAAGTTGTCCATATCTTCAGTTACAGTGTTTGACTTGACTTTCCTATATTATATATTTTAAGTAATTATGATAAATGTGATAATTCAGATAAAGTGGTTAGTATTTCCTTTTTATTAGCTTTAACCTATTTCACTGATATTTCCCTACTTTAGGATTCTTTGATTATGCACTGTATGCTAAAAGTAAATTTTTGTTTGAGATGTTTAAAATATTTGAAAATTATTTTTATTGTTTGCCAGGCTTTTCTACTATTAGCACAATTTAGCTAATCTCATCTAGTCTGTCTCTTAGTGACTGGAAGCATATGATATCTCTTACCTCAAAATTTCATGTGCTTAAAAGCCAAGTTATAAAAGAACAATCAAAGCACACAAAGATGTGGTATTTATCATACCAGTTATAATAATGGAAGATGTCTTAGCTTTTAAAACAACTACCTTAAACATGACATATTTAAATCCAATTTGGAACTGTCTTATGCTTCAAAACCTTTATAAACATTAAAGGTAATGAGTACAGCAAATGGCCTTCAGGCTAATTAAAATTGGGGAAAATTGATTTTAAATTTTGAATAATATGCCATAGAAAATAATGGTCATTTGATTATATATCACTTCCCTAAGCCCAAGTGAATATTTTATCAATAGACAAAGTAAAGAAAAATAAAGAAAAAAAGAAAACAATGCTACACAGGACACATTTTTTTCTAAATGCAACTTCAATAGGAAACAGAAGGAGGACTGAGAATGTAATTGAGGAAGGAAACCTAAACTTAATGAAGTATGTTTATAAATTCATATACTTTTTTAAAATATATATTCCTGATTACAGAATACACATAATACCAAAAATATTTCATTTTAAATTGTCAAAATTTTCTTAAGTCTTTCACAGTTTCTGATTGCTATTTGATAATACCAATGATAAAAGGATAAGTAGATTTTATCATCCAAAAGAGAAATGTTGGGGTGTTTGATTCAATTAGATGGAAATTATAAGTCTTTGACATGTTGTTAATTGCAAAATTTGTCTTTCTTTAAGCAAGTGCCTCATGGAGTGAGTCTGGATAGTCTGTTAGTGATCATTTTAGTCAAAGATGCAGAGAGACAGCCTGAAAGTAATGTTTATGCACAGGATACTCACTGAAAGGGACTTACCAATCTGCAGTTAAAAATATTATAAATTCAAAACTATAAATATATATATAGTTAAGTAAATATATAAACTAAGTTGTTCCTTTCTCTTTCATATTTGCATGTATTATTTCAGCTTGTTTACAATGAAGGGTTTTCATTTTACCCTGACTTCTGTATAACGATATTAAGGAAAGAAATTTATTAAAATTCATGATTGCTCCAGTCTCTGAATCTCTCTAAGAAAAGCTCTGGAACTGAGATTCGAACTCAGTGAGCTGCAGAGCAGAACAGAGGTGACCAATAAAGTTGGATGGCTCTTATCCCGGTTATAGAATTAGGCCAAGCCACCAGATAGGCAACAAGTATGTGCTCATCATCAGAAAGAGCTGAATATTTAAATATCTCATTTGTGTTACAGCTGTTGCTTAGTGATGATACTTGGAAAGTTTACTTTTTAAAAAGTATTTTTCAATGAATCAAACTTGTCAAATGACATTACTACTCAATGACATTACTGGCTCAATCAAATACTGTATAAAGCAATGCACGGTAAGTTACTAAGCATTTTTAAATGGACATAGACACTTTTTCTATTTTATATCAAATGAGAGCTATTGACTTCCTTTTCTCAAAAAAGTTCATGCAAAATGTGACTCCACAATACAGAATTACTAGTAATATTAGCAGTAAGGGCTTATATGGATATGCAAGTAAGAATAAATATCAATGGACTTGTACCATAAAATTCTCAAAAGCTAGGCTTAATTCTTCTTTTTATAAGCATAGTCCAGTTATAAATTAGCAAGCTGTTGAAAAATAATATTGAAACATTACGGTGACAATATATTGAAGAAAATTCCTAAAGAAAAAAAGAAACACACCAATTTTACTTCATACTCTTATTATTGGCCCTTTAATGAAAAAAAGTTTTCTAATTAATATTTCATTTACCTTGGGGACAAGTACATAATGCAGTCATCAATTTGCTCATATTCTGAAATACCATTCATTTATGTACATATTTTCTCTATTCAAATTTACTATTCAAATCACTTGTCAATTTGCATATATTAAATCATCATGCATAATTTACCATATTTTGAATATTTTATAATGAAAGTCCTTTTCTAAGATTTTTATATGCTCTTAAATTTTAAGCACTCAAACATTGAAAACCTAAAACTCAACAATTGAGTTTAAATGATATTCTTCATGAAATAAAATATTTATTTACAAATGTTAACTGTGCTATTGCTATATTGGGGTGGATATCATAAATTCTATCATTAATTAGAATGTTTAAAATTACTAAATGGAATATTCTGTTCAAAATATTTTATTTCTTTTAAAGTTAGCATAGACATACCTCTACCTATCCAGTACTTGAGTTGTTCTTTTCCAGTAAGTCATGACTACTTTTACTTATGACTTTTACCAAGCATGATGATGTTTCAGTTCACAAGTCACTTCATTAACAATGTTATTCATGGAGAATGAATTAAGTTAACTGGCTTTGACAGTTTTATGTTTCGTGGTCTATTTCTAGCATCACATTCTTATTTAATTTTACACACATTTAAAATTTGAAACTTCCAGCTCAACTAAAAATAGATTTCTATGCAAATAAATGGGAAGTTGTATGAAAAAGATACACACAAAATAAACATTGCTTTTACAGTATGAGATTGAATTAAGATTGAGAAAAAAAAATTTCCTGGTCATACTGGAGTAGTTCTAATTCTACAGTACTTTGGAGTTATTTTGTTAGTTTTGTTAAAGAAAAATTATTCTGACACTTGTCAAAATGGTAAGGAAGAGTTGATTCAGGACTATTGTGATGTGTCAAGGCTAAGCTAATAAGGGAGAGACCACACTCAACTCTAAATATATCAAAGACAGCTATGTATGTATAGCCAACAAGCACAGTATCAATTGGATGGAAATTATTAAGAGGAAAATCAAAAAATAGAAGGATTTTACTAAGCTAATGAACAAGGTTCTTGCTGAAGGCAGGCCAGGATGACTGGATATTAATGGTAGTGTGTAGGAATTTGATCACTGATCTTGGAGTATCAGTATGGAGTATCAGATACCAAGGGTGGAGAAGTCTTTAAACAGATTTAGCAGGATTGTTGTTATAACTGGACTAGGCTGGCTGAAGATAGGGTTCAAGGATAAGATAACAAGAGGAAGGCTCAGAGGAGTCTGATGAAAGTTTGGTCAAAGAAAAAATCTTTGTCTCTTCCAATATCATTTCTTAAACTTAGGTTTCAGCCATGAGCATCCTTATTACCATTTTGTGTGTAGGAGCAGACTCAGCAGCATGTAGATTATGAAAGAGAAGAGAAGAAAAAATTAATTACAAAAGTTTGAAAAGCAGTATGAATCAGGCCATATGATAAACACTGAACAGAACTCTTCTGGTTATAAATAATTTATAAAATAATTCTTAGATTGTCCATTATGTAAATTAGGTATATGTAAAATTTACCATGCTCATTTTTTCAAACAGGGAACAATGAAACAGAGATATGTACCCAGTAAACAAATTCCTTTAGCTTTTATGATAAAATGCTTTTCTGGACTGTTACATGACTCTATGCTGTTTGAATCTCTCACTGAACACTATATGAATTAATGAAATTAAGTCTGAAATTTATATTCTATTGTATATGAATTAATGTATATAAAACAAATATGGCCATTTAGATCTTCAAAAGAGGGAGAACATTTTCAACTATAAATCTTTCTGAAGTCCAGCTCCTATCAGTGCAGAGTATTCCAAATTATTACTAAATTGATTTACTTGAATAAATATGGAAAATATTATACTACTGTATTTACTTAATTTATTATATTCCTAGAAGTTTGGAGAAGCATTTACTTCTTTTGATTAAAGTTGAATTTCTGGCTTAGCAGAAAATCTTATAGTGGATCAGTAATACAAATATATCTACAAGTAACATGTGCCTATGTGCTATGGACTAACACTAAAAACTACTTTTTTCTTTTGGCAAAATTTGATATATCAATTGTTGATTGGTTCCTATACTCAGTGTGATCAGGGACAGTTTCCCTTTTCTTCTGACCTTTTTCCCATGCTTTACGCTTCATGTTGCAAAACATCAAAATTTATTTCATTTATCACATCCATGTGCAAGAGAAAATAAATGGAAGCAGGAAGGCTGGCTAGCACACTTATGCTTTTTCACAGAAACAAATGTCCTCTTACCTCAATTATCCGACATGGTTCACAACACCAAACCTTCAAGAATGTAGGCTGAAAAATAAAGAAAAATAATTGTCATGGGTACATGACAGCAAACAACTCTAGGTTTAGGCTCATTGACCAAACTGTAGTTTTATAAGCAAGGAATTAGGGGAAAACTTATACTGGGCAGAAAAAATCCTTATCTGTATATACTTTTATTTGTATAACTAAATACATATTACTTATCACGATAAATTTACTATTTAAAAATGTATCCTATGATTTATGATTACAACTTAGAGTATATTCATTAACTGTTGTATGTTGACATTGCTTTGCATACTTTGATACAGTTTTTAGTCACTGATAGGAAGAGGAGGTAGCAGATTTAACATTTTAGAAAAATCTAAATAAATAACAAAAACCAGTATTTACTCAAGTAAAAAGGATGTGGCAACAAAATTTTCTGCTATTAAATGCCAAGGATAAATAAAACATATCAAAATCAAATATTATATAAAATAAATGGTAATAAACATAAATGAGTTAATTAAAAATGATGCATATTAATACTGAATAATAAAACAAAATATAATTCAAAAATAAAGTGAATCTGTTATGGTCTTCCATTCTTGTCCCTGCTTTTCAACGAAGAACTGAAAGACAGAGACACAATAGCTAAGCAGAGTTAGTTTAAATACATTCCAAGGGAGTAGTAGGCTAGAGTCACAGTAAACAAAAGACCCACACTTTTAGGGGAGGGTCTGTTTATCACGTCCTGGCCACTCCTAACAGAGAGGCATCTCTCTGATAGGATGAGGTCATTTGATTGACAGCTCTAGTTACACACCCATTCCCCTTGGTGCGCACGTCTTTTTGCAAAATGCACACGGAAAATCCCATGGGAGTGGCGGGGTGAGAAAAGCTACAGATTTATATTAATGAGATTATGAGGAGGTGTGGTTTGGGTGGTGGTAGTTCTGTTTGCTTGCATTATTGCTCCCAGCTTTCTAACAGCTCCTTTTTCAGAGTAAAAATTATAACCCTGTCACTACTTGTGAACCCTCACATTGTTGGGGGCCCTGCCCTCCCAGCCTCCCACTTCTGTTATTACTGCAACCACCACTCAACTGTTTACTGAGAATTTCATCTGTGCCCTGAAAACTGCAATGTTTTAGCCCACCACTGCTCTAATCATTTCCTCCCTCAATTGTCCTCCCGATATTCCTTGAAAACATCAAGATTCTCCCACCTGAAAAATTTCTCTTGGCCCTTCACCTGCAGATGAGCAGAATGCTGCACAGGGCCTCACGCACCGTCTCTGGCCCCTGGGCCTGCCAAGCTGACTGCTATCAGAGAGTACCTCCCTAACCACCTGCTTGTGAACACTCACCCTGTCTTTACAGTTCTCTCAAGGATTTATCAGCCTGGATGTGAGAACTAAAATACATTTTTTTTTATTTTTTTAAAAATACTTTCCTCCTCTAAGCATAAAGAGTGTAAACTTTCAGTCAGAACTTCTATTTTTCTTTTTGCTCTCTGTCTCAGTACAGAAGGAAGATACCTTACCAGCATTGAGACAATGAATAATAAATGTTTGTTGAATCATCTTGTGCAAATTCATCTTATATTGTCAATTGCTGATTCATTTTTCTCTGATATGAAGGCAAAATAAAGAGATGACCTTCTCGGTTTTACTTCTTTAGTCAGATCAAATGTTTATTGAGAATTTCATCTGTGCCCTGAAAACTGCAATGTTTTACATCTGTTGGCTCTGTTTAACTGTGAGGTTGATATTCAATGTATCTTTCAGGGTATACCCCATAAAACAGAAAGTAGGTCTTACAAACAATCTGATTTTAATACAGAGCAAAAGTTATGCAGGTAGTTAACAGAATTGAGAAACAAAAAACAGGAGATAGTGATTAAAAACAGCCAACGTCAACCTTTCTCTAGGGTTTGGAAGGACAATGGGGAAGCGGAGGGAAAGAGCCAAAATGAGGAGCCATTTCATGGTAGAAAAACTGCTTAGTGAGAGGTGGGGACAGGGAGGAAACTTTATTTCTGACAGACATGCCATTACAAACAGGAAAGAAAAAAGGCTAATTGGCCCACTATAAGTCCGGGGAAAGGAAATCCTGGGGCAAAATACCCCTAAAAACCAAAATCAGCCAAAGGGAGAAATAAAGCTTAAAACCCATTTATTGCTCACAAACTGCAGTACCAGCCCTGTTTCTTCTCTGCTCAAGCAGCAACCACACCAACCTGCCCCCTCACCTCTCAGGTACAGATAAGCCCTCTGTTGCCCAGGTAATTACCCATTGATATGGAGATGAACTTCTCCACCCCTGAGGAAAGATGCAAATGCACTAAAGCCATACTTCTTTCCACCTCCCAAGGCCTGTTGATATGCAGATGTACCAAAGCCAGGCGAGATATTCTGGAAATACTACAATTTTATGCACACCCGCCTCCTCCTCTATATCTGGCTTCCAGTCTTATGTGTTTTCCTTTTATTGTCTGAAGCTACCCAAAGATCATATATCAAGGAAGCCTAAGAAATTCAGTTTAAATTTAGTTTATTCATTTTAAATTCAGTTTATTCAGAATTTAAAAAAAAAATGGAATTGCTGAGGAATGAATATGAGAACAAACTGAATTTGATCATCATATAATCAGTATCATCATTTTACAGCTTAGAAATTTAACTCTAGAAAGTTGAAATAACTCTGAAGATCCCACGTGTTTTAAGGAGAGAACTGGAATTGGATATTAAAGCATTCAAACTCCAAATCCCTGTTATGGCTGCTAAGGACATTTTGAGGGAAAAAAATGCTTTGGCTTTCTCTAAATAAGGGTGGCATTTTGATAATGCCAGAAACATATATTTCTATATGTTTGTGGGCTCTGTGTGTGTGTTTGTGTGTGTGTGTGTGATACAATGAGTCTACACTAAATTTAAGCAGTTAGCTTGAATTCTTCAAGAGAGAAAGAAGGTATGCTTTTTCCAGAAAGGGCTGGTAATACCCACCAAAGCACATTTTCAAACAGCAAAATGACCTTGACTACCTATGAAGGACACTGCAGCAACCTGTAACGTACTGCTTGGTGAACAGTAGGCACTCAACAAATGTCTCCTGACAGTTACTATACCTTCAAGGGTATTACAATTCCAAAGCTTGGAAGAGTGTGTGATAGTTGTGAATGCTCCTATAATTCATGCACAGGATTGAATTTTTAGCATGAATAACCCAGGTATTTTACTTCCATTTTCTTTGTAACATTTCCTTAATACAGACTTTGTGCTCTTGCTAAACATTTCTGTTATAATTTTAAAAGGTTTATTAGCCCTGTGGCAACTGTGGACACAGAATTTTATTCAGCATTGAAAGAACTTTTCTCGTTCCATTATTTCTACACATATATTTATTACAAATAGGTGGATTACTGAAGTAGCTGTTTACCTGATAATTCACAAAAATGATTTGAGAAAAATGTAAAGTTATGTGGTCTGCTTTCTATATACATAAGCCACGCTGCTAAGTAATTTATAAAAATCCATAAAATAGGAAATTAACTTAAAGGTCACTAGGCTCTCAAAAGAATAAGTGACCTTTGATGCTGGAAATCACTGAAATTTTTTTTAGGTTTTGCATAATATATTATGCATCACTTCTCTCAAGGTATTTCTTGTAAAAATTAAAACAAAACTCACACAGAATGAAGCATTATAAAGTATGTAAAACTTTTAAAGCTTCCATAATTGAATGGACACCTAAAGCACTGCCCTGAAACAGAATTAGAGATAAAAGGATGTTTATCTTAACATAAAAGAAAGCTTTTTACTTATTTAAAATAAGCATAGAAGGGGTTCTGACAAAAAGAATGACAAAGTGAAATCACAGTAGAAAAAATTCTTTACTGATCATATAACCGATAAAATAGGATAAAAAACTTTTTAAATAGTCTTCTTATCTTGGATTTGTAAAGACCATTACCAGGTATGAAAGGCCAATTTCATGTCAAGAGCTATCTTGGCTTTGGTGTAAACTGAAATTCTGAATAGAGAATTTTTGCAGAGATCCTGCAGTTGATAGCATGTTGTATTAATCTTTTTCTAATATCCCCAATAAAAAATTTCAAGGCAAAGTGTATATTGGACATCTCTCTACTGCTATACTTCTAGGAGCTTATAAGATCCTTATCTTATAACACCTGACTGGTGTGAGGTGTCCACTAAATCCTTGCTAGGATTTGGAATCATTTCCTGATACGGGATTAACTATGTCACATGCCAGCATTCTTCCAGGCCCTGATGACACAGCAGGGGACAAAACAGGCAAGTTCTGGCCTTTCAGGAGCAGACAGCACCTACCTCCTGTCAAGTGCTAATATATGCTGTGAGAAAAATAAACCCAGAAAGGTAGCTAGGGGCTGCACTGGAGGTGGGGAGAAGCTGAGATGACGGGTTCTTATGTTATATAAGGAAGGCAGAAAGGGATTTTAGGGTAAGGTGATGTTTTAACAGAGATCTGAAGAATATAAATGGGTGACTCAAAATCATGTCTGAAAAGTATGAGCAGTCAGAGGAAGCAGCAAATGCATATACTAAGGGGAGACATGTTATTTTGTACTAAAAACAACAAGGAGATGTACATGCCTAGAATGGGAAGAATAAGATAGTGTATTAAGAGACAAAGTCAGACAGAGGACAGAGGATGTGATAATTCAGTAACTTGTCCTTAGTAAGGGATTCAATTTTACTTTGAGTGAGATGAAATAAAATGGGGGATTTGGACCAGAGGAATCATTGGATTTAGGTGTTAAAAATATTTCTTTGAGAGCTGCATTTAACATAGACTATAAATATGGAAGCAGATAAGGGTGCTATTGAAATTATCCAGTCAAGCATAATGCTGTTTGGGACTAGTAGTAAAATTGACATATTGTCACAAGTGAGAATTGGCCAGTTATCTTGATATATTTTGAAGACTAAACTAAGCAAATAATCTAATTGACTGCTATGCCATATGAAAGAATAAGAAAAGACAAGATTGATTTATTGATTTTTTTGTTTGAGCAATGGGAAACATAAGATTTCCATTTATTGAGATAGCAATAGTTCTGGGTTATGTTAGGATAATTTTAGGTTGTAGGACTTCTATGGAAATCATAAGTTTAGTTTTGGTTTTCTATTTTTGGAGATACATTTTAACCTCCACGTGGAAAAAAGTAGCAATTGGTGGTGGATTATTGTAAGTATTTGTTTGTTGTTCATTGTAGATGTTCAGGATGGATAAAAAATTTGTGATTATCTAATGTCTAAGAATAATTTTTAAAGACATGTAACTGAATGAGAATTACTAAGTGAATTTATAAAGAGAAGAGAAAATATTTAAATATTAAACCAGCATAACCTAACATTTAAAGGGAAAGGAACTGATGATGAAATAAGAGAAAACAGCAATGTTTTAGAAAACTAGTGAAAAGTGTTTTAAGAAATAAACAGAAGGGAGGAGCCAAGATTGCGGCTTGAGTAGGGTAGTGGAAATCTCCTCCCAAAATCATATATATTTTTGAAAATACAATAAATAAAACTATTCCTAAAAGAGAGACCAGAGGATACAGTACAACAGCCAGGCTACATCTACATCTGCGAGAACTCAGCATCTCACAAAGGGGGTAAGATAAAAGCCGCGGCCCAGTGGGACCCGAACGCTCCCTGCACCCCAGCTCCCTGGCGGGAGGAGAGGAGTTGGAGTGGGGAGGGAGTGAAAGCCCAGGACTGCTAAACAACTAGCTCCATAAATCTGCACCAGGAGCACAGAAACACAGTGCACAGTGTGCTGGATATTAGAGAAACGGAAAAGCAAAATCTGCAAGCAGGTTCCTGCAACCAGTTCCCCTGGACAAAAGAAAGCGAGTGCTTTTTGAAAGTCTTAAAGGGACAGGGACCTCACAGCTGGACGGAGTCATCCCAACACACTCAGACCAGCAGCTGGGAATCCCAGGGAACTCCAGGCACCCTAACCCCCTGGATGGCAAAGCAGCTATGAAGACCCTTACAGTGATAAGCAGTCTGCCAGTCATTCCCCTGGCTGGCATGGTCCCTGACACAGAAGCCCAGTAGCCTGAGAGTGGCGGCGGTGGGGTGGCCCAGGAGTGGCCACACCCCCAGCAGCCACCCAGGCCAGCCACAAAGGCTGCTGCCAGCATGCAGCTGTCCAACGAAGGCAGAAGAAACCAGGGCAAGGAGCGAAGGGGTGCTGCTCTTGTAGGAGAGCACACCTGGTGCACCTGCCACTCCCTGAAGGGCTCTGGGCTACCCTGACAGTGACCCCACCCACAGAAGCTTAAGGGATTAATCCAGAGGCACAGGCAGCAGAGAAGGGCAAGGTGACTAGCAAAGAGGAAAGGACTTTGTTCTCCCAGCTGACACATGTGCTACCTGCCTGTAGCTACCTCTATCACCACAAAAAGGCAGAAGAATTTGGTCCAGTCCAGAATCACCCTGAAAACCCCTGAGAGAGGGCCCAGGGAGATAGATTTAACCAATCTTCCTGAAAAAGAATTCAAAATAAAGGTCATAACCATGCTGATGGACCTGCAGAGAAATATTCAAGAGCTAAAGGAGCAAGTAGGGAGATAGAATACAGAAATAAAACAATCTCTGGAAGGACTTAAGAGCAGACTGGATGAGGTGCAAGAGGCTGTTAATGGAATAGAAATCAGAGAACAGGAATACAGGGAATATGAAGCAGAGAGAGATAAAAGGATCTCCAGGAATGAGAGAATATTAAGAGAACTGTGTGACCGATCCAAACAGAACAATATTTGCATTATAGGAGTACTAGAAGAAGAAGAGAGAGAAAATGAAATAGAAAGGGTCTTTGAAGAAATAATTGCTGAAACCGTTCCCAAACTGGGGGAGGAAATTGTCTCTCAGACCATGGAGGCCCACAGAACTCCCAATACAAGGGACCCAAGGAGGACAACACCAAGACATATAATAATTAAAATGACAAAGATCAAAGACAAGGACAGAGTATTAAAGGCAGCCAGAAAGATTAAAAAGGTCACCTACAAAGGAAAATGATCAGGCTATCATCAGACTTCTCAACAGAAACGTTACAGGCCAGAAGAGAATGGCATGATATATTTAATGCAATGAAACAGAAGGGCCTTGAACCAAGAATACCATATCCAGCACGATTATCATTTAAATATGAAGGAGGGATTAAACAATTCCCAGACAAGCAAAAGTTGAGGGAATTTGCCTCCCACAAACCACCTCTATAGGGTATTTTAGAGGGACTGCTCTAAATGGGAGCACTTCTAAGACTAAATAGATGTCACCAGAGAAAATAAAATCACAGCAAAGAAAGCAGACCAACCAAATACTAACTAAAGACAAAAAATAAAATCAACTACCAAAAAAACAGTAAAAGGAAACACAAAAGAGCACAGAACAAAACACTGAACATATGAAGAATGAAAGGGGAGGACTAAGAAGGGAGAAACATAAAGAATCAGCAGACAGTGTTTATAATAGCTTAATAAGAGAGTTAAGTTAGATGGCTAGATAGTAAAGAAGCTACAATTGAACCTTTGGTAACTGTGAATCTAAAGCCTGCAATGGCAATAAGTACATATCTTTCAATAATCACCCTAAATGTAAATGGACTGGATGCACCAGTCAAAAGACACAGAGAAATAGAATGGATAAAAAAGCAAGACCAATCTATATGCTACTTACAAGAGATTCATCTCAAACCCAGAGACTAAAAGTCAAGTGATAGAAAAAGATATTTCATCCACACAATAGGGAAAAAAAGCAGGTGTTGCAGTACTTGTATCAGACAAAATAGACTTCAAAACAAAGAAGGCAACAAGAGATAAAGAAGGACATTACATAATGATAAAGGAATCAGTCCAACAAGAGGATATAACCATTATAAATATTTATGCACCCAATACATGAGCACCAACATATGTGAAAAAAAATACTAGAATTAAAGGAAGAAATAGAATGCAATGCATTCGATCTAGGAGACTTCAACAAACCATTAACTCCAGAGGACAGATTCACCATACAGAAAATAAGTAAGGACAAAGAGACACTGAACAACACACTAGAACAGATGGACTTAACAGTCATCCACAGAACTCTACAACCATAAGCAGCAGGATACACATTCTTCTCAATTGCACATGGAACATTTTCCTGAATAGACCACATACTACGCCATAAAAAGAGCCTCAGTCTATTCAAAAAGATTGAAATTGTACCAACCAACTTCTCAGACCACAAAGGTATAAAACTAGAAATAAATTGTACAAAGAAAGCCAAAGGCTCACAAACACATGGAGGCTTAACAACATGCTCTAAATAATCAATGGTTCAATGACAAAATTAAAACAGAGATCAAGCAATATATGGAGACAAATGACAACCACAGCATAAAGCCCCAACTTCTGTGGGATGTGGCAAAAGCAGTTCTAAAAGGAAAGTGTATAGCAATCCAGGCCTACCTTAAGAAGGAAGAACAATCCCAAATGAATAGTCTAAAGTCAGAATTATTGAAACTGGAAAAAGAAGAATGAATGGGGCCCAAAGTCAGCAGAAGGTGGGACATAATAAAGATCAGAGAAGAAATAAATAAAAATGAGAAGAATAAATCAATAGAAAAAATAAATGAAACCAAGAGCTCGTTCTTTGAAAAAATAAACAAAGTTGATAAGCTGCTAGCCAGATTTACTAAGAGAAAAAGAGAATCTACACACATCAACAGAATCAGAAATGAGAAAGAAATAATGATGGACCCTACAGAAATACAAAAAATTATTAGAGAATATTATGAAAATCTATATGCTAACAAGCAGGAAAACCTAGAAGAAATGGACAACTTCCTAGAAAAATACAACCTTCCCCTCTACTGACAAAACAAGAAACAGAAAATATAAACAGACCAATTACCAGCAAAGAAATTTAATTGGTAAACAAAAAACTACCCAAGAACAAAACCCTTGGGCCAGATGGATTCACCGCTGAATTTTATCAGACATATACAGAAGATATAATACCTAAAGCAATCTACAGATTCAATGCAATGCCTATCAAAATAGCAACAACATTCTTCAACGAACTGGAACAAATTGTTTTAATATTAATATGGAACCACAAAAGACCCCTAATAGCCAAAGCAATCCTGTTAAGGAAGAATAAAGCAGGGGCATCATGCTTCCCAACTTCAAACTGTGATACAAAGCCACGGTAACCAAGACAATTTGATACTGTAACAAGAACAGACACACAGACCAGTGGAACAGAATAGAGAGTTCAGATATTAATCCAAACATACATGGTCAATTAATATATGATAAAGGAACCATGGACATACAATGGGGAAATGACAGCCTCTTCAACAGGGGGTGTTGGCAAAACTGGACAGCTACATGTAAGAGAATGAAACTGGATCACTGTCTAATATCATACACAAAAGTAAATTCAAAATGGATCAAAGACCTGAATGTAAGTCATGAAGCCATAAAATTCTTAGAAAAAAAATAGGCAAAAATCTCGTGGACATAAAGATAAGTGATTTCTTTCATGAACATATCTTCCCAGGCAAGGGAAACAAAAGCAAAAATAAACAAGTGGGACTATATCTAGCTGAAAAGCTTCTATACAGCAAAGGACACCACCAGTGGAATAAAAAGGCATCCTACAGTATGGGGGAATATATTCATAAATGACAGATCTGGTAAAAGGTTGACATCCAAAATACATAAAGAGCTTATGCACCTCAACAAACAAAAAGCAAGTAATCTAATTAAAAAATGAGCAGAGGAGCTGAACAGACAGTTCTCCAAAGAAGATATTCAGATGGCCAACAGACACATGAAAAGATGCTCCACATCGCTAGTCATCAGAGAAATGCAAATTAAAACCACAATGAGATATCACCTCACACCAATAAGGATCACCACCATCCAAAAGACAAACAACAACAAATGTTGGCTAGGTTGTGGAGAAAGGGGAATCCTCCTACACTGCTGGTGGGAATGTAAATTAGTTCAACCATTGTGGAAAGCATTATGGAGGTTCCTCAAAATGCTCAAAATAGAAGTTCCATTTGACCCAGGAATTTCACTTCTAGGAATTTACTCTAAGAATGCAGCAGCCCAGTTTGAAAAAGACATTGCACCCCTATGTTTATCACAGCACTATTTACAATAGCCAAGAAATGGAAACAACATAAGTGTCCATCAGTAGATGAATGGATAAAGAAGAGGTGGTACATATACACAATGGAATATTATTCAGTCATAAGAAGAAAACAAATCCTACCATTTGCAACAACAAGGATGGAGCTAGAGGGTATTATGCTCAGTGAAATAAGCCAGGCAGAAAAAGACAAGTACCAAATGATTTCACTCATATGTGGAATATAAGAACAAAGAAAAAAACTGAAGGAACAAGACAGCAGCAGAATCACAGAACCCAAGAAAGGACTAACAGTTACCAAAGGGAAAGGGACTGGGGAGGATGGGTGGGAAGGGAGGGATAAGGTGGGGGAAAAAAGAAAGGGGGCATTATGATTAGCTTGTATAATGTAAGGGGGTGGGCACGGGGAGGGCTATGTAACACAGAGAAGACAATTAGTGATTGTACAGCATCTTACTACACTGATGGACAGTGACTGTAATGGGGTTTGTGGAGGGGACTTGATGATGGGGGGAGTCTAGTAAACATAATGTTCCTCATGTAATTGTAGATTAATGATACCAAAATAAAAACTAAATAAATAAAATTTAATAAACAACGATCATCATAAAGAGGATAGGTTGATTTAAACAAGACGAGGATTCGGTATTGGATTTGCTAAAGTAGATAAATGTTCCCTTGATGTTATGAAGATTAATGCTTACCTCAAATGTGCTCAAAATAATGGAATGAGAGATAGTGGACTTAGTAGGGGTAGCAGAGAAATAAGGCTGTACCTGGAAAATTATAGGATACTGAGAGTTTTCTAGTTTTTTTGAAGTAGAAGGTATTATGGGAATTTTTTCACTTATGCTGATAACTTAGGACAGAGGGAAAATTGATTTTACAGAAGGAAGAGAAAATAACTAAGTCCATCTTTGAGAATTTGATGAGATGACACTGATGAAGTAGCAAATTACACATAGTAACAGAAGAAGAGGTAAAATATATGTACACAGATTCATGTGGCTGAGTAAATATTATGATGGGAAAATATAGTGCCGTTATGATTGTCTCAATACTCTCAATAAATAGGAGAAATGATTATTTGTTGAACATGTATTAGCTATTATTTTCTGATATTTGGCATTTTTGGAAATAACATCTTATTCACAAAGCAAAATGCACAAATAATAGGAATTCTTGAACTCAACTGGAATTTCTGAGGATGATGGATAATGAGCATATCAAATTGTGTTAATTATAATGGAACTTCATAATGCTCATCACATCATTGTACATACAGCTATTAATGGCATATATTACATCATTACGTTTGCATGCTGATCATAAAGGAAATAATCTCTGAGATAATTATACTTTTTGTGTTCTCCTTACTTTAGAAATTAACATTAGTAGAATCTGGGAATGAATTTTAGGCTAATGTTTGATCTAGGAAAAAATCCTAGAAAATTGAAAATATAAGCTCTAAGATTTTTACCTTAAAATAACATGTTTTAAATATTTTTTAGAAGTCACTAGCTGAAGGTATATATTATTATATAATGATAAAATCAACTTATAGATTTGGCACTTATTTTTCTATGACTCTGATCAAGTACTCAGCCCATGTCATTTTTAGCTTTCATGTCTGTAATATGAAAATAGTCGGACACATCTGGATGGATGGTATGTATATTGTAACAACAAACTATATATAATATAAACAATTTATTTTTTCTAACATAAATGAAACAAATTTGTGAAAGGTTAGGTACCTGCTATTAAGTTTTAATCATGTGTTTGCAAACCATCTCCAGGGATGCCACTCTCAAGTCAGAATTTTTGAAAAAACTTGCTTCTTAAATAAATCACCAAACTTTTTACATTCATTCATTTAAACACACCAAAGACTGTCTAGGAAAGATATCTGATATACTTTGTATAATAGAAATTATCTCTTTTCCATCAAGAGTAAATGAGCAAAAATAAAAGTAAATAATATAAATATGTGGAAGAACAAATCAATTAAAACTCATATTTTTCAGGCATATTATTTTAATTATGAAGACACTTTGTCACTTGACGTTTACATTTGAATAAAACAATAGTGTATCTGGAATAAGATTTTTATTCTTTTGGTTGAGATTATCCACACTTCAATACGTGTCAGAAATATTTTGGACAAACTATTATATTTGTTCATATCATTTCAATTTTTAAAATAACATTATATCTTAAAAAATAAAGTACATTTATACAAAGTACTGAGAGTAGTAAACTAGAGCCTCCCAGTCAGATCACCTAGCAAAGGTTTATTGTTCACATTCACTGAACAGTCTAACCTTCACTATCACTGACTTTAATTAAAAATGATCATGTGAAAACATCCTTTCATTTTGTTGACTACCTGTTTTCAGTTTACCAGAGTCTCACTAATTATTCAGTATTTGTTGTCAGCTCATGGGTCCTTGACTCTTCATAGTTAACAATTATTCAAAATCGGTAATTTTCACATGCTATTTAAATTTAATTTAATTCACCTTCATATTTTTCCCAAGAGTTTGACATATTATTGAGCTATAGTAATTTTCAATGAGAAATTGCTTTATCAGAATGAGAAAGCATTCAAATGACAATATTGTTTCATCAGAATAAAGACACAAGATAGTATATGAAGAGAAGAACAGAATAATTTAATTAATATACTTGGATAGTTCAGAACATTTGAAAAATAGTGTGGGGTAAATTGCAGAATTTCCAGAATCTCCAACCCAGCCATAGCTCATTTACATTTCAATAGTTGTTTACTGATACAACCTCCTGAACTTCTGAGGCAGAGGATGAAGAACTAAAGGCAATTCTCTCCTCCCCTCCATTCCTGGTATGTAATTAGTCTGGTGCTGCCAGTCACCACGGACCCACCAGTGGAATTTCTAAAGGAAGGGGCAGGCAGGAAGGAGAGAGGACACTGAGAGGACAGAGTGTGAACAGCGACTGGAGATGGATGGGCCAGGCGTAGCCAGAGAATTTGACCAAGCTGTGAGCAATAAAAAATAGTTTCTTTCAACCTACACTTTTCCTTGACTTGTTTCAGTTTAACGAGCTTCATACAGGAATCAATATGGGAAGACCCTTCTCCCAGAGCTACAAATAAGGAGTAGATTAATCCTTTTATGTGCTTTTAATAAATAACATGAGCTAGACAGTAATGTATTTTTTTATTAAGGTATTATTGATATGCACTCTTATGAAGGTTTCACATGAAAAAACAATGTGGTTACTACATTTATCCATATTATCAAGATCCCACCCATACCTCAATGCAGTCACTGTCCATCAGTGTAGTAAGATGCCACAGCTTCACCATGTTCCTTCTCTGTGCTACACTGTTTTTCCCGTGATCCCCCACACCATGTGTACTAAACATAATACCCGTCATGACCTCCCTCCCTCCCCACCTACCCTCCCCTCTCCCTCCCCTTTGGGAACCACTAGTGCCTTCCTGGAGTCTCTGAGTCTGCTGCTACTTTGTTCCTTCAATTTTGCTTCGTTGTTATACTCCACAGATGAGGAAAATCATTTCACACTTGTCTTTCTCCACCTGGGTTATTTCACTGAGCACAATATCCTACAGCCTTATCCATGTTGTTGCAAATGGTTGGATTTGATTCTTTCTTATGGCTGAATAGTATTCCATTGTGTATATGTACCACTTCTTCTTTATCCATTCATCTACTGATGGACACTTAGGTTGCTTCCAAATCTTGGCTATTGTAAAAAGTGCTGCGATAAACATAGGGGTGCAAAGGTGTTTTAGAATCTGAGAAGTTGTATTCTTTGGGTAAATTCTGAGGAGTGGGATTCCTGGGTCAAATGGTATTTCTGTTTTTCGTTTTCTGAGGAACATCCATATTGCTTTCCACAATGGTTAAAATAGCTAACACTCCCACCAGCAGTGTAGAAGGGTTCCCCTTTCTCTGCATTCTCACCAGCATTTGTTGTTCTTAGTCTTTTCAATGCTGGCCATCCTTACTGGTGTAAGGTGATATCTCACTGTGGTTTTAATTTGAATTTCCCAGATGATTAGTGATGTGGAGCATCTTTTCATGTGTCTGTTGGTCATCTGAATTTCTTTGGAGAATTGTTTCTTCATGTCCTCCACCCATTTTTTAATCAGGTTTTTTGCTTTTAGGGTGTTGAGGAGTGTAAGTTCTTTATATAATTTGGATGTTAACCCCTTATCAGATATGTGACTTAACAAATATATTTTCGACACTGTAAGATGCCTTTTTGTTCTGTTGATGGTGTCCTTTGCCGTACAGAAACTTTTTAGTTTAATGTAGTCCCATGAGTTCATTTTTGCTTTTGTTTTCCTTGCTCAAGGAGATGCATTCAGGAAGAAGTTGCTCATGCTTATATTCAGGAGAGTTTTGCCTATGTTGTATTCTAAGAGTTTTATGGTTTCATGACTTACATTCAGGTCTTTGATCCAGTTCAAGTTTACTTTTGTGTATGGGTTTAAACAATAATCCTGTTTCATTGTCTTACATGTAGCTGTCCAGTTTTGTCAACACCCACTATTGAAGAGGCTGTCATTTATCCACTGTATGGCTGTGGGTCCTTTATCATATATTAATTGACTATATAAGGTTGGATTTATATCAGGGCTCTCTAGTCTGTTCCATTTGTCTATGGGTCTGTTCTCGTGCCAGTACCAAATTATCTTGATTACTGTGGCTTTGTAGTAGAGCTTGAAGATGGAGAGCATAATCCCCCCAGCTTTAATGCTTTGGCTATTTGGGGTCTTTTGTGGTTCCGTATGAATTTTAGAATGATTTTCTCTAGTTCATTGAAAAATGCTGTTGGTATTTTGATAGGAATTGCATTGAATCTGTAGATTGCTTTAGGCAGGATGGCCATTTTGACAATATTAATTCTTCCTATCCATGAGCATGGGATGTGTTTCCATTCATTGGTATCTTCTTAATTTCTCTCATGAGTGTCTTGTAGTTTTCAGAGTATAGGTCTTTCACTTGCTTGGTTAGGTTTATTCCAAGGTATTTTATTCTTTTTGATGCAACTGTATGCATGTGAATGGAATTGTATCCCTGATTTCTCTCTCTGCTAGTTCATTGTTAGCGTATAAGAATGCCACAGATTTCTGCATATTAACTTTGGATCCTGCAACTTTCCTGAATTCAGATATTAGATCTAGTAGTTTTGGAGTGTATTCCTTAGGATTTTTTATGTACAATATCATGCCATCTACAAATAAGGACAGTTTACCTTCTTCCTTGCCAATCTGGATGCCTTATTTCTTTGTGTTGTCTGATTGCATGACTAGGACCTCCAGTGCTCTGTTGAATTGAAGTGGGGAGACTGGCATCCTTGTCTTGTTCCCAATCTTAAAGGAAAAGCTTTCAGCTTCTCGCTGTTAAGTATTATGTTGGCTGTGGTTTTGTCATATATGGCCTTTATTATATTGAAGTAATTGCCCTCTATAACCATTTTGTTGAGAGTTTTAATCATGAATGGATGTTGAATATTGTCAAATGCTTTTTATGCATCTATGGAGATGATCATGTGGTTTTTGTCCTTCTTTCTGTTGATATGTTGGATGATGTTGATGGATTTTCGAATGTTGTACCATCCTTGCATCCCTGGCATAAATACTACTTGATTTTTTTAATGTATTTTTGAATTTGGTTTGCTAATATTTTGTTGAGTATTTTTGCATCTATGTTAATCAGGGCTATTGGTCTGTAATTTTCTTTTTTTGTGGTGTCTTTGCCTGGTTTTGGTATTAGAGTGATGCTGCCTCATAGAATGAGTTTGGCAGTATTCTCTCTTCCTCTACTCTTTGGAAAACTTTAAGGAGGAAGAGTATTAGGTCTGCACTAAATGTTTGATAAAATTCAGCCATGAAGCCATCTGGCTCAGGAGTATTTTTTCTTAGCTAGGTTTTTGATTACCAGTTCAATTTCGTTGCTGGTGATTGGTCTGTTCAGATTTTATGTTTGTATTGTGGGTCAGCCTTGGAAGCTGGTATTTTTCTAGAAAATTGTCCATTTCTTCTAGGTTACCTAGTTTGTTAGCATATACTTTTTCATAGTATTCTCTAATTACTCTTCATATTTCTGTAGTGTTCATAGTGATTTTTCCTTTCTCATTTCTGATTCTGTTTATGTGAGTAGAGTCCCTTTTTTCTTGATAAGTCTGGCTATGGGTTTATCTATTTCCTTTATTTTATCAAAGAACCAGCTTATTTTCATTATTTCTTTCAATTGTTTTATTCTTCTCAATTTTATTTATTTATGCTCTAATCTTTACTATGTCCCTTCTTCTACTGACTTTGGACCTCTTTTGTTCTTCTTTTTCTAGTTTCATTAATTGTGAGTTTAGTCTGCTCATATGGGATTGTTCTTCTTTCCTGAGGTAAGCCTGTATTGCAATATACTTTCCTCTTAGCATGACCTTCGCTGCATCCCACAAATTTTGTGGTGTTGAATTATTGTTGTCATTTGTCTCCATATATTGCTTGATCACTGTTTTTATTTGGTCATTGATTCATTGGTTATTTAGGAGCATGTTGTGAAGAAGCCTCGATGTGTTTGTGGTATACTTCATTTTCTTAGGGCAATTTATTTCTAGTTTCATACCTTTGTGGCCTGAGAAACTGGTTGGTACAATTTCAATCTTTTTGAATTTACAGAGGCTCTTTTTGTGCCTAGTATATGATCTATTTTTGAAAATGTTTCATGTGCACTTGAGAAGAATGTGTTTTCTGCTGCTTTTGGGTGTAGAGTTCTGTAGATGCCTGTTAGGTCCATCTGTTCTAATGTGTTGTTCAGTGCCTCTGTCTCCTTACTTATCTTCTGTCTGGTTGATCTGTTCTTCAGAGTGAGTGGAGTGTTGAAGTCTCCTAGAATGAATGCATTGCATTCTATTAGCCCTTTGAATTCAGTTAGTATTTGTTTCACATATGTAGGTGTTCCTCTGTTGGGTGCATAAATATGTGTAATAGTTATATTTTCTTGTTGTATTGACCCCTTTATCATTATGTAATGTCTGTCTTTGTCTCTTGTGACTTTCTTTGTTTTGCAGTCTATTTTGTCTGATACAGGTACTGCAGTTCCTGCTTTTTTCTCCATATTAGTTGCATAAAATATCTTTTTCCATCCCTTCACTTTTCATCTGTGTATGTCTTTGGGTGTAAAGTGAGTCTCTTGTAGGCAGCATATAGATGGGTCTTGTTTTTTTATCCATTCACTGACTCTATGTCTTTTGATTGGTGCATTCAGTCCATTTACATTTAGGATGATTATCAATAGGTATGTACTTGTTGCCTTTGCAGGCTTTAGATTCGTGGTTACCAAAGGTTCAAGATTAACTTCCTTACTAACTAAGAGTCAAACTTAAGTCAGTTAATATGCTATTACAAACACAATCTAAAGGTTCTTTTTTTTTTCTCCTCCTTTTTCTTCCTCCTCCATTCTTTATATATTAGGTATCGTATTCTGTAGTCTTTGTGTATCCCTTGATTGACTTTGGGGATAGTTAATTTAATTTTGAATTTGCTTAGTAATTAGCTTTTATACTTTCTTTACTGTGGTTTTATTAACTCTGGTGACAGCTATTCAACCTTAGGAATACTTCCATCTGTAGGAGTCCCTCCAAAACACACTGTAGAGATGGTTTGTGGGAGGTAAATTCTCTCAGCTTTTGCTTATCTGGGAATTGTTTAATCTCTCCTTCAAATTTAAATGATAATCTTACTGGATAAAGTAATCTTGGTTCAAGGCCGCTGTGCTTCACTGCATTAAATACATCATGCCACTCCCTTCTTGCATGTAAGGGTTCTGTTGAGAAGTCTGATGATAGCCTGATAGGCTTTCCTTTGTATGTGATTTTATTTCTCTCTCTGGCTGCTTTTAATTGTCCTTATCCTTGAACTTTGCCATTTTAATTGCTATATGTCTTTATGTTGTTTTCCTTGGGTTGCTTGTGTTAGGAGATCTGTGCACCTCCATGGCTTGTGAGACTCTCTCCTTCCCCAGATTTGGGAAGTTTTCCACAATTATCTCCTCAAAGATGCTTTCTATCCCTTTCTCTCTCTCTTCTTCTGGTACCCCTATAATTCGAATGTTCTTCCATGGACTGGTCACACAGTTCTCTCAGTATTATTTCATTTTTAGAGACCTTTTTTTCACTCTATGCCTCAGCTTCTTTGTATTCCTCTTCTCTAGTTTCTATTTCATTTATCATCTCTTCCACCATATTCAATCTGCTTCTAATACCCTCCATTGTGCCCTTCAACAATTGGGTCTCTGACCAGAATTCATTCCTGAGTTCTTGAATATCTTTCCATACCTCCATGAGCATATTAATGATTTTTATTTTGAACTCCCCTTCAGGAAGTGTCATGAGGTTTATGTCATTTAAATCTTTCTCAGGAATTTTATTCATAATTTTACTTTGAACCAGGTTCCTTTGGCATTTCATATTTGTATATGGCACCCTCTAGTGCCCAGAAGCTCTACTCTCTGGAGCTGCTCAGCCCCTGAAGCAATGTCAGGCATCACAGAGGAGTGGTATTGGTGTCCGGGGGGAGGAAAGAGCTGTTTCCTGCTTCCTGGCTGCTATGCCTGTCTCCACTGCCTGAACCAGTGGGCCAAGAACACAGGTATAAGCCTCTATATTTTGCGTTTTTAGTTGCTGTAGACAGATATTCCCTCTGGCTAGTCTAACGCCAGTGTAGGGTTTGCCGGTTTGCAAGCCAGGTGGGGCTGGCCTGGAGAAAAGCACAGTTGGCTGCCTATCATGGAGGGGGTCCTTGGAGCTGTGTAGCCAGCCAGGGAGCTGAAGTGCATGAAGATTGTGAAAGCTCCCAACCTTCTGGGCAGAGTGCATATGGACAATTTTGTCTACCTGTCCTTTCTCCTGAGCAGTAAGCTCTGTGCAATCCTTGCCCCTTTAGCAACCCTCTTGCTAAGGGCTTCCTTGTTAGGAAGTCTCTCAGACTGCCTGACATTTTTTTGTCCCAGAGCAGCTGCATATGGATCCCTGCTTTCCACAAGCAGCTGGAATCTCAGTCTTTTCAGGAATTCTGCCTGTCTTAGCTTTCCAACCCCCTAATCAAGAGAGTATCATGCAAGCACCTTAAATTGTACATTTGTGCTCCCAGAGAAGGTCTCCGGAGTTAGGTATTCAGCAGTTTCAAATCTCCACTCCCTCCCAACTCTGTTTCTCTTCCTCCCACCACTAAGCTTGGGTCAGGGAAGGGCTTGGGTCCCACTGGGCCACAGCTTTAGTAGGTTACCCTGTTCTGTGAGGTCTCCTCTTTTCTCCAGGTGTATGCAGTCTCATGCAGTCCTCTTTCCTGTTGCTTTCTTAGGATTATTTGTATTAATTATATTTTCATATTATATGCAGTTTTAGGAGGAAGCCTCTGTCTCACCTCTCATGCTGCCATCTTTCCAGTAATCTATTTTTAATAAAATGAAATATATAAAACACTGGAATTTCCAAATATGCATGGACTAGTAAATTTGTATGTATGGGTCTTGCTGTATTTTTTGTCTTTATTTTCTATTAGGTGACTGTAAACTTAATGACTGAAACAAGAATAAACAGTTTAATAAAACCATAAAGGCGTGACATACTAGTGGTATGTTAAGATAAATCACTAAAAGATATACTGTAATTAAGACTAAAATTGTAGTATTTGACTATGAAATTATAAGCCATGGTTAGAAGTGGTTAGGTTTATGGCCTCTTTTTGTAAAATGGGTAAGAGAAAAATGTAAATGTAAGTGGTGTTTAAAATTCAAATAATGCTACTTAAAAATTTTAAAATATCATTAAACTGCAAAGATAAAGCTTTTAAACTTGAAAATGAAACAAAAATGCAGCAGGATAGCTGGATCATATGGTAGTTTTATTTTTTACTTTTTGAGGAACCTCAATACTGTTTTCCATATTGGGTGTATTAATTCACATTCCCAACAGTGTACAGGAATTCCCTTTTCTCCACATCCTGGCCCATACTTTGTTATCACTTTTTTTTTTTGCTAATAAACATCCTAATATCTGTGAGTTAACATTCATCATGGTTTGAATTTGCATTTCCCTAATTATTAGTAATGTTGAGCACCAGTTGGCAATAAGTGGTGTTATGAAACTGCATAGCCACATAACATGAAAAAGAATGAAGTTGGATTGTTACTTTACACCATACACAAAAACAAATTCAAAATGGATTAAAGATTTAAATCTAATACTTGAAACCACAAAAACTCCAAGAAGAAAATATGGGGAAAAGCTTCAAGACAGTAGTCTTGGCAATGGTATTTAGAATATGACATGAAAAACTCTAGTATAAAATACAAAAATGAATGTGTTGGATACATCAAACTAAATTTTCTGTACAGCAAAGGAAGCAATCAATAAAATGAAAATGCATCCTATAAAACGGGAGAAAGTATTAGGAAACCATCTAACTGACAAGGTGCTATGTGTAAAATTGCAATATTTCTGGAAACTCTCACCTGGCCTTAGTGCATCTCCATATCAATAGGTGATTACATGAGGGAGTGATGGCATTTCTTCACCTGAGAGGTTGAGTGCAGTTCCTTTTGGAGCTGGGTTGTGAGAGACATGGTTGAGCAGAAGAGGATGACAGCTTGTAAGAAATAAACAGGTTTCTCCTACTTTATTTCTATCTTTGACTGATTTTGATTTCAAAGGTAATTTGCCTGGGCCAGGAAAATTACCCCTGTCCTAGGAGTTATACTTGGTGGTAGTGGGCAGGAACCCTGAACCCAAAATTTCTCTTCATGGTTGTAAAGCTTGGGCAGGCTTCCTCTGTGGACTGTGGGGAAGACCCAGTAGCTGCTGCTGTGGGGTTGACAACTCACCCTTCCCTCTAACAGTGATGGAGGGTGTGGCTTCACCCAGGAATCCCCTATGGATGGAGCTTCCACTTAGGGAACATCTAGTAGGAAATTGGTTTAGGGTAAAGCACAAGGGCTGAGGCCTTTTCCAGAATTGAGGAAGGGTGCAGATACTGGAAGCTGTGGAATTAGCCCTTCGTGAGATAGAAGACTGCTTAGAAGCCATGGGTGGCTATGTAGCAGCAGAATTGTGGGATGTCTGTTTCTTGAGATAGTGGAAAAGGTTATTGAGGAGAGAGACACACTTCGACATCACCTGGAGGGGCTGCATAATGACCTAGAGGATGTCCTTAAGAGAGAGAGTGAATGTGAAGAGAGGTAATGCTCCTGAAAAATATGTTAGCAGCGAGGGAAGAGGCAGCAGGATAGCAAGCATTGCAAGAAGCCTCAGGGGACAAGGAGGAAAAAGCGGTGCCTTCAGCCCTGGAAACAGTAGAGGAGATTTCAGGAGAGGATGAGGGGGTGGGGCCGAGGGCTGAATTGTTGCTGGGTCCACAGACTGAGGCACCAGCCTCTCCCATATTAAAGGCCCACCAGGTTGTAATTAAGAAAATAAAAATACAACACCATGAGCTCCTCAGGGGGAGGAGCCGCCCCTTCCCCAGCTTGTGGAGCACTCCATGCTCTGCCCCTACACCCAGGATGAGCTGGGGGACATGAGCATCAGGTTCAGCAGACGCCATCAGAACTTCTGCCAACATGGTTTTTGCATTTCTGGAATATGGGGATAGAAAACATAATTTGTCATGTTCTGATATGGGTAGACTGGCTTCCCTAACAACTGACCCTTCTTCCTTGTGGCAGTGGTTGCAAAGTGCCTGTCACACTTCAGGAAATCAGGCATTTCTGGACTGGCTGAAACCAGCCATCAGGACAGTTTGGCTTAATCAGGGTAATTTACCATACTAATCACTAGATGGAAAACACAGGCAGAGCTCCAGCAGGTGTTAGGAATTGTACATGAAAAATATCATCAATAATATGGGCCCCTAGGGTCACAATGAGGAGTTTTTAACCATAGGAATGAGAAATCTGGTGCTCCGTACAGCTCTCCCATCTCTTTGGGTCCTTAGTGACTGTTCTTGTCCCCCACACAGGGAAACCCATAAGTGAGGCTACTCGTATGTTAGCAGATCTGGAGGAATTTGAAACAATAAGAACACAGAAAAAAGTACAGACTATGACTGAAAGGAGAGGTGCAAAGGGCCCTGTGAACATCTTGAATACCCAGATGTGGGATGATTTGATAAAGGCTGGGGTAGTGAAAGAGATACCTGATGGGCAGCCCAATAGGAACTTGTTAGAATTGTGACAACAATTAAAGTCAGAGCAGCACTTACACCCACTGATGTCCAGGACATGGAAGCTGGAGACAAAGCCCATGTCTGGCCTGCATCCCTGGAAGACTTCCTGAGAGACAGTACTAAGGCTCTGCCTGGGCCCTCTCCACATAGGAAGATGATTGATTGTCATGGTTTGACTGAGGTGGGGTCAAGGACCTAACCTTGGGGGACACAGGAATCAGAAGCCATGTGTATAATTAGCAATTCATTGGTCCCCTGTGAATGTACTTCTCCGGCACTGGTAGATGTGCCGGAGATGTACATTCTCTGCTTTATGGCAACCCTGAGCATTTTCCTGGGACCACTGCTGGTGAATTCAGATTGAGGATATGTGTGGTACAGGCAGTTCTGAGGGGACATGCTAAGCACCCACCTGTAGTTTGACCTGTATCTTGGTGGGTGACAAATACTGAGCAGTATAAATTGCCTGGGGAACACAAAGAAATTGGAGAAACTCTGTAGGAGTTGAAGAAGGTGGGCATCATGAAGCCCACTCATAGTCCTTTTAATTCCCTGGTGTGGCCAGTGAAAAACCCAGATGGCTCCTGGCATATGAGAGTGGATTACAGAGCATTGAATAAAGTTACACCCCCTTTGCATGCTGATATCCCCTCTATAGCAGTCGTATAGATACCCTCAGTCATCAGTCATTAACTAGGGATGTATCATTATGTTGTGGACCTTGCTAATGATTTCTTCTCTATTCATATAGCACAGGAAAGTCAGGAACAGTTTGCCTTCATGTGGTAAGGCCAGCAGTAGACATTCACTGTCCTTCTACAGGGATACCTCCACACTCCCATCATTTGTCACAGACTTGTAGCCCAGGACTTGGCCACGTGGAAGAACCCACAAACAGTGTGGTTGTATCACTACATTGATGATATTATGCTCACATCTGATTCTCTTGCAGATTTAGAAGGGGCAGTTCCTAGGATGCTGCAACATCTACAGGAGAAAGGATGGGCTGTGAACAGCACCAAGGTTCAGGGACAGTTTCTCAGTAAAGTTAATGGGGGTTGTCTGGTTGGGTAAACTAAAGTTATCCCAGAAGCAGTCATAGGCAAGGTCCAGGCTTTCCCCACCCCTACCACTGTGGCAGTATTGCAGAGATTTGGGGTCTTTTGGGCTACTTAAGAGTGTTAATTCACACTTGGCACAAATTCTGAAGTCCTTATACTGGTTGGTAAGAAAGGGCATCAGGCCTTGACTAATTGCTCATCAAGACCCAGTGAGTTAGATGTTCATGTAACAGAAGATACTTATGAGCGGGGCTTTTGGCAACAGCTTGAATAGAGGCACCAACCTATTGGATCTTGGTAACACCTGTGGAAAGGAGCAGAGGTTTAGTACACCTTGATAGAGGAGCAGCAAGCTGCCATGTACCATGCCTTGCTGGCTACAGAGCCCATTGCTGGAACAGCTCTGATCAAGGTAATAACCACCTATCCCACCTCAGGGTACATGTGAGACTGGAACCAAAGGTGAAGGAGTGGCATGGCACAATGACTACACTAGCCAAATGGGGCATGTATTTACAGTAGCATAGCACCCTTTCTACTGGCCCCTTAAGTGGAGAATTCCAACAATTATTTGGGCCAGTGAAGTAATACCAGTGGAAAGCAAGAAAACTGATTTTGAGCCATTGGTAGCTGAGAGTCCTTATAAGGAGAGAAAAGCCCCTATACCTGAAAATGCTTAGTACATACGGTTTCAGTCATGGGAAGCCCCCGAAGTGGAGGACTGTGGCTTTCCATCTTAAGATTGAGAAAATATGGATGGAGGATGGAGAGAGGAAGATTAGCTAATAGGCTGAGTTGTGGGCAGTATGGCTAATGATCACCCACGAACCTTCCCCCATAGTTGTCTGCACTGACAGCTGGGCCGTCTATCAGGGATTGACCCTATGGCTATTGACATGGTACCACACCAACTGGATGGGTGGTCACCAGCCCCTTTGGGTGTTAGAATTGGCCTCTGGCCAGACTAAGACAGTTACTGTTTATCATGTGACTGGCTATTTGTCTTTGGCATCCCCAGGGAATGATGAAGCAGACGCACTGGCCCAGGTGCATTGACGAGAAGGAAAGCCTGACTCTGATAAAACCAATGGTTACATCTGCATTTTTTGCATGCAGGACAAAAGACAATGTGGGTTGTAGCCTGTCAGTGGGGCTTGCTGTTGACCTTTGGAAAAGTCAGTAGAGCCCAGAATAAGGGCCTTGTGTGCCCTAAGAGGGATTTACACCAAGTCCTACAGCAACATGGGACAATAGTAAAGGGGCTGATAACCCTTGTCAGGTGGCAGAGAGACTGTATTGGCTTCTGCCCATATTCAAAAGATATTGTTATGCCATGACTTGTGTGGACACAGCTACTGGACTGTTGGTTGCTTTTCCTGCACCAGAAATTTTTGTTCAGATCAGCAAATGACCAAAAGGGTCCTAGACTGTCTTTTTGCAGCCTATGGCCAGGCACAGATGATTGAGAGAAATCAAGGTACCCACTTTACTGGACATGCATTACAAGCATGGGTGCAGCAATTAGGAATAAAGTGGAAATTTCATATACCATATAACCCTATTGGAGCAGGCATGATAGAGAGGTACAATGATTTGTTGAAATCTGGCCTGGAGTCAGACACCAAAAGTCTAAGTGGCTGGTCAGTTCAGCTACAGACAGTGTTATGGCATTTGAATGAGAAGCCCCAAAAAGGAGCCTTAAGCCCTTTGGACATGCTAAAAAACATTGCTGTGTCTCCTCTACAACTGTATGTGCAAACCAAAGAGGAGTTATTAAAGCCAGGATATGGGCAGCAGAGCAATGTGCTCCTGCCAGCCCCAACTGCATTAAACTCTAGACTTTGTTGAGTGAATGTGGTCCTGGACCTTTGAACACATGGAACCGTGATGGCTGGCCCTTCTGACTCCTTGGAGAAAAGGTCTGGAAGCTTGGTTCTTGTGTATTCCTTGAGTAACAGCCGAGTGGTCCCCCAAAGGTCATGGAGGCATACACAAAACGTCCGGGATGTAAAGGCATTTTATGGGGAAGTTTTGTTTTATCTTTATGGCCAGTTAATCTACCTCCTGTAGCCCTATATATTGATCCATCTGTAACTCCCACAGGGAGGGGTGTGAAAGTCTGGTATACTAGACCAGGATGAGATCTCATTCCTGCCACTGTCCTATCAGGACCACTCTTGCATGCATCCTACCTGATGGACAAGATTTGCCTATGCTGGTGTCCTTAAAACATGTATCTTATCACCCTTAAGGTCATTTTCTTCTACAGTCCCTGTGGCCTAGACATGCCCCCTGGCTACAGTTGTGGCATGATGATTGCCTTGAGCTCCCTACCTGTTCACCTACTGATTGCCAGTGGAATAGGTGAGATATGGACTTAAACTGCATACAACTTTGAACCTAACTAAATCCTCCAGTTTGAGGACTATTATGATTTTATTGCTGTTTTTATTGTACGTTATTCATCTGGTTACAGTTCCCCAGTTCTCTCACACAGTGGCAATTGTGGAAGATGGGGAATGAGTAGATTGTGAGATTTCTGGAGGGGTGCGCTGTTGGTAAAATTGTCGTATTTCCAGAATCTCTCACCTGGCCTTAGTGCGTCTCTGTATCAATAAGGGGTTTCCAAAGGCTTGAGAGAAGTAGTCCATCTCTATATCAGTAGGTGATTACATGAAGGAGTGAGGGCATTTCTTCACTGAAGAGGTTGGGTGGAGTCCCTTTTGCAGCTGGGTTGTTAGAGACAGGGGTGAGCAGAAGTGGATGACTGCTTGTAGGCAGTAAATGGGTTTCTCCCACTTTATTTCTCCCTTTGACTGATTTTGGTTTCAAAGGTAATTTGCCCTGGGCTTGGAAAATATTAACCCCCTGGAGTTACAAGGGCTAATATCCAAAATGTGTTAGAAAGTAATACAACTGAGGCACAAAAATAAATCTATTTCAAAAATGCATAAAGGACCTGAATAAACATTTTTCCAAATAAGTAATTAGTTTTATTACACATCATTTTCAAACTATGTCAATGTACTCAGTGAAAGAAAAATGTATATAGTGTTATAAACTAGTTATTCTCTCAGCTAACATATAATTTTATTTATTTTGTTTGCAAATAGGAAGTAGAATTATTAATAATTCTACTTAAAAATAAATACATGTTTATTTTGTTATGAAAGAAAGTCAATTCTAATATAGTAAATATTTCATGACATTTGAATATAATTGTTTAATTGCTTTATTGAAAGAACACTCCATAAATCTGAAAAATACTATATACTATTCTCTGCATATTTTAATTAAAGGTTGTTGAAAATTTGTGCCAGAAAATATAACATATACTTAACATAATAGATACTCTGACTTACTCAGCTTCATTTCTTCAAAGGTGTTTTTCCTTTCCAGCTAATAACTTCTTCCAGGAAGAGAATTAAAAGTAGATGAAAGGATTGCTTATGTTTAAATATGCAAAGATAGCAAGTTTGAACACTTAGTATTTATTGCTTTCCTCTCTACTGTCATTGTTTTGTTCTCTAGGTATTCTTCTTTAAGAAGTTGTCTTTGACAGTAGCAAATAGAAGAGTTTCTCTCTTGTTAAATTGTTAGGTGTTAAATATTGTCAACACACTCACTACCCCACTTTTCAATATTTTTTAATTCAAAATAATCCAAAACACTTCAGAACACCCAATTTCTGATGGAAGGATTCACCCTAAATCTAAATGTTTTTAAAAGATAAAAACAAATAACGTAATGAGGTATCAGAGTGCTTTCACTGATTAAGGAAACATTACCCCAATACTTTATCCTCTTGCCTGAAATAATTGTTATACAATGTAAAACAAAGCACTCAAATGAAGAAATATCTGGCACTGGTATGAGTAAAGAAAGACAGTGATCCTGAGTGATAGAAAACAAAGAGGGAGGCCTACAATTGTCTGAGCTTGCTTACTTCCTGGAGAGAGTGTCCAGGTGATGAGTCAGGGAAAGTGAATTCCTGGAGTTGAACAAAGTCAGCAGTTCTGGGGAGACCATAGTGGCTAAAGTTGGCAGGTCTGAAGAGAAGAAGATTCAGAGAAAAATCTTTGGTGTCTGCAGATACTCTCTTTTGAGTATTTAGGAGAACACTGATTAGTTCATGCATATGAGTAATAAGGTCAAGGTCAGGGAGACAAACACTTGCAATGAAAAAAAGAAAAAGTGCCTGACATTCACATAGAGCCTGGAATATGCCTGGTTCACCAGCCAAACAGAAAACAAACAAACAAAACAAAACAAAACAACAGCAGGAACAATAACTTTCAAAGTTAAGAGGACATTTGGTAATCAGGTAGGTCTTCTTCAGGTATAAGAACTAATTACATTTAGACTGAGTGTTGGTCTGAATCCATCAAAAAATCATAAATGTAAAATCTGAAAGAATCAAACCTTTTCCAAGTTTATTTTTGGGAAAAATGCTCAAGGTTGTATATAGAAATGCAAAGAATCAACACCTACAAGATAAAATTGACAAGAACTGTCATCCTATCTAGAACTGCAGACAAATTAAACTTTCTATAATAGATTCAGAAAGAGATTGACAACATTAAGTTTTATGAAGATTTGGAGCAACAAGAACTCTGAACTCTCACACCTTGATATTAGGAATGTAAAATGTTTTAACAACTTTTCAAAACACTTTGGAGTTTCTCAGAATGCTAAACACGCATCCATACTATGACCAACACCTTCATTGCCAGGTTTTATGACCCCTGCCCCCCAAATAAAATAAAGTTGCATGTTCACAAAATAGTCTGTATAATAATGTAGCTAGAAACCTTATTTAAAATAGCCAACATTTTGAAACTTCCTAAATGTACACCAAAGGGATAACAAGTAATTAAAAAGTGAAATATTCATACAAGAGATAACCTTTCAGCAGTTCACAATTAGCAATTAGGACTTTCTGATACACACAATGACAAGATAAATCTCAAACACATATTGAGCCGGAAGAAGATAGTCACAAATTAATATACACTGTCTGAAGTTCAAAACAGGTAAAACTAATGTTTTTTTTTTTCTAGTGAAAGGGATCTCCTAGAAAGAAGCATGAAAAACTTGCTTGGATCAGACATATGTTTTTTAGAATTTACTGCAATACAAATAAAGATATTAACAGATATGTAACATTTTAGATATGATCATAATATATATTCTGCCATAGGAAAGTGTGTTTAAAAATACAGTCTTACACATTGACAATTTAAATGAAACAAATCTGCCACCATTTGGGAATCAATTTTGTAGTTTTCTGTAAAATTAATTATTCACCTACCCTATTGCCTTAGATCCATAATTACACTTTAATATGATGAAAACTCATATCAAAGAAAAATAATTATTTATCCCTACTTTTTAGGAAATTTCTTAAATATCATCTTATAAATTTCTTACAGGTAATATTAATTTACTGTCATATTTTAATTCACAATACTTCCTTATAGTTTTCTGCAAACATCATATTCTTTATTTTTTAACTGAAATGTAATTGATATGTTACTGTTTTTGTTACTGGTTGTAAGTTTCTACTAATTCTCTGAAAATTAATATTTTAAGCATTCTTTCTTCTTCATTGTGTCTGTTTTCTCTAAGTTTTTTTTTGTTTTGGACTTTTTTGTATTAGAACTGTCTCTATTATTTGATGTTCCATGCTGTGTCCTGATGCATCAGAGAGGAGCAAAATGAATGCATAAAGAAGAGGTGGTACATATAAACAATGGAGTATTATTCAGCCATAAAAAATAAATACTGCCATTTGCAACAATGTGATAGATGGATCTAGAAAGCATAATACTCAGTGAAATAAGCCAGGTGGAGAAAAGACAAATACTGAACGATTTCACTTATTTGTGGAATATAAAAACAGGGTAAAACAGAAGGAGCAACATAGCAGTAGACTTATAGACACTGAGAAGTAACTAGTGGTTACTATGGGGGAGAGGGTGAGGGGGAAAAGAGGCACACAAATTCTCAGTCATAACATAAGATGGTCATTGGGATAGTAGTACAGCATGGAAAATATAGCCAATGTTTCTGTGACATCTTTTCATGTTGACAGGTAGTAACCACACTAGCAGAAGTGAGGATTTAATAATATGGGTAACTGCTAGACCATTGTGTTATATATTTAAAGCCAATATAAAATTGTGTATCAATGATACTTTAATTTAAAAAAAGAGTGGAGCAATAAAAACCTGATCAGAGTTCAGTGTACAAAGGTGCAGTAATTGGCTACAGGCTTCACTATAACCTGTACTGGTGGTTCAGTTATTTAGCTGGGGAAATACCATGTCCAAATCTTTAACAGTCTGTTGGTCAGTCAGGGTTGCACCAGGGAAAAAAAACTAGTAGATCTAATGGTATTTACTGAAAGGAATCGGCTGATTTGGCAATTCCAGTGCCCTTAGCGCAGGCTGGGAGGGACTCTGGGAAGAAGCTGAAGTTACTGTCTTCAGGGGAAGTTTCTTCCTCCTACGGACCCTGGCTCTGTTTTTAAGGTCTTTCATGTGATTGAATCAAGCTCATCCTGATTATGTAGGATAATGTCCTTTGCTTCAAGCCAACTGATTCTTGATTTTTAATCAAATTTAAGAAACACCTTCAAAGCAAGAACTATATTAGTGTCTGTATAGTTGGAAACTGTAGCCTAGCCAAGCTGAAGCAGGGAAAAGATGATCACACCCTTAGAAAAAAATTGATATAAACAATGAATCATTTTTATTTCTTCATATGTAAGTCATTTTGTGACTAATTTATAGGAGTAAGAATAAAGGTACATTGAAAAATAACAAATTATAATAAAAACTTAAACGCAACACATCTAATATTTCCCCCCATATTTTTCTGGTGTAAATGTATGTATACCCTAATTGGGCAACATCCTCTGAATGCCACACATTTCTCATCTAGTGTATATGAACCTGGAACATACTCATCTTATAAATATTAATTCCAGTATTCAAATTTTCTCCAATAAGTTCTAGCTTACCATTACTTTTTCTTTATGAGGGTTATAAACACATGACATGGAATAAGTTTCAGGTGTACAATGTGATGATTTGATAACATATATGTTGTGAAATGATTACCATAATAAGGTTAATTAACACATTCCTCCTCCACATAATTACTATTTTGGAGGCTGTCAAAATTTAAATATGGCAATTAATAACAAATAAAATTATTGATAAATAAAATAAGTATTTTGCAAATCATTTTGTAAAAACATAAATTCAATATGTTTCATTTTCTTTGAGTCCTAGATTTTTCTACAGTTTGAACAAATATTGGCAATACCAACTCTGCATCTAAACTAAATAACTGATTAAAGATACATCATGAATTTGAATTTATTTGCATGAGTGTGCAAATGTTATTTTGAAAAGCAGTAAAAAAAATTAATGAAGATATTTAATTAAGCCAAAGAGTGCATTTATTGGATAATTCAGTCTCATTAATTAGATGACTCATTATTATGTAGAGAACCTTTCCATTTTTTGAGTGGCTGGGGAAAAATGTTCATGTTTAAAACATCACTCTACTAAGAAATTTGGAGATTTTTTTCATTGCTGCTCATCAAATTAATATGACAAGAGTGTTGAGATAAAAATGAATGACAGTCACTTCTTGGGTTGGAAACAAAGAGGTTCTAAAAAATAGGAAAACATTCTTAACCACTTGCTTAAAAATTGAGACCATATTTTTCATAATATTTTTGCTTATTTCATCCTAGTGCTCATCTAATTATGAATAAGTCTCTGTTTTACAGAATACTACAGCTTTTTAAAACTGTAACTGGGAGGCAGATAAACAAATTTGTAATAAAATAAAGTAAAGATATATCTTTATAGAACGGTACAGAAGAAATGTCAGCATTTTTTTCTGTAAAGGATAAGAGAGTAAATATTTCAGGCTTTGATAGTATACCTCTGGAGGAAAAATTCCAGAGCAAAATACCTTTGAAACCGAAATAAGTCAGAGGGAGAAATAAAGTGGGAGAAACCCATTTATTTCTTAAAAGCAGTCTTCCACTTCTGCTCTTTTGTGTCTCTCATGACCCAGCTGCAAAAGCCCCACTCAACCTCTGTGGTCTAGATAAGTCCTCACTGGCCCTTGTAATTACCTATTGATATGGAGATGGACTACTTCTCTCCACCCCTTGGAAAAACCTATTGATATGGAGATGCACTAGCCAGGAGAGAGATTCTGGAAATACAGTAATTTTACCCACAGACAGTCATATGGTTTTCATTGCAACAACTCAACTTTGCATGATAGCGTTAAAAACTTCCATAGACAATATGTAAATGAATGACCATGTCTGTATCCCAGTGAAACTATTTATGGACATGCTAATGTTTGTAATATTCTATGATTTTTACATGTCATAAAATAGTTTTTTTCTAATTACATAATTTAAAGATAAAAACTATTATTACCTTGAAGACTGTATAAAAACTATAGGCCATAAACTGTTAATAGCTTCACTGGAGAAAAATTATGTCATTAATGAAACATTCCCACAGGAATCAGGTTAAATTGAGAGTATCAATTATGACTAAGAGAGTTAAGTGTAGAGTCTTCCCATCAAGCTAGAGAAGGTTTTGCAGGATGCTCTTCTGAGAAGGAGTACAGAATTTGGGGGGAATTACAAGTAATTTTGTGGACTTCAATAAATATGGGTATGTGTTTGCTTGTGAGTAGGGCACAGATGTCAAGACTTGGAATAGAAAATTTAGCTTGGGATAAATTACAAATGCCTTTAAACCATTCACAGTGATTATAATTTATTCTAATGGAAGAGGTAAGACATTAGTAGAATATAAAATAGGAAATAAAAGAATCAGATCTATATATTTTTAAGTCTCACCTCAGATGTCTAGTTTGGGAATACACCATATAAAAACAAGACTGTAGGCAAAGAGCTTACTAACTGGACAGTGCATTTGATAGTCTAAGAGAGAAATTAAGGTGACCCTAACTACAAGAGTGATATGGGTTCATTCATATGGATATTATTTTTATATGACACTGAACAATAATAATGTTGCCACAATGACTGATATGCTAAAACATTATTATCAAGAAATGAAATTAATATTGTATAGTAAAACCAATGAAAATTATCTAAGCCCCAATGTAGTTTCTTGACTGCTGTTAAGAGCTGACTGTCAGATGTTAAGGTAGTCAGTTAAAACAAGCTAACCTGAAAGTAATATCAAGCCTTTGATTACTTGTTGAGATAGCGTAATAAGCTCAACACACACAAAAAAATCACTGATTCCTTTATGTTTCATTTTTCCATACAATAAGCAGCTAGGAAAAGTACTCTTCTTCCTTGCTGGTCCTGAGACTATTTCTCAGAAACACTGAGACAAGAGAGTGGAACCAGCCAAGAGGGTCCCAGTACAGTGAATGGCCTGGTCTAGAGAGATTCTTTGTCTGTGTTAACCTAAGACTCTCTCTCCTTTTTTGCAGAAGAAACAAATAAAAATAATGATGGCAGACTTAAATCCTAACATATAACTAATTATCTTAAAATATAAATAGTATAAATACAACAATCAAAAAAGAATTTGACCAGGTGGATAAAAAACACAGCCCAACTTAACTGTTTATGAGAAACTCATTTCAAATTCATTAACATAGGTAAATTGAAAGTAGAAGAATAGAAAAAAATATATATGCAATGGAAACATTAAAAAAAACAGGCAGGAGTAGCTAATGGTTAAATTAATAACTGATAATCTATACTTGAGAGCAAGAAAATTATTACAAAGAGGGACACTACTAATGATAAAATAATCAGTCCACCGAGAAACATGTTAGTTCTAAATGTATATGAACCAAATGGAAGAGGGTCAAAATACATGAAGAAAAAAATGATAGAACTGAAAGAACTAGGCAAACCCACATTTATAGCTGTGGATTTTAACAGCTTCCTCTCAGCATCTAAAAGAACTTCTGGGCAGAAATCAGCAACGAGCAAGCATATAGATCTGAAAGAACAAAATCAACCGGAAGGAACATTACATAGGCATATGTACATATATCTATCTCAACTACCTGTACCTATGTTTATGTCAAATGCATAGAAAATTGCCCCACATATACATATTTTTCTAAATGACTCTGAAATATTCACCAAACCAGATGATTTTCTTGTCTATGAAACAAACCCTGGCAAAAGTAAAAGAATTGAGATCATATAGACAATATTCTTGACCATAGTAGAACTGAATTAGAAATCAGTAACAGAGACAACAGGGAAATTTCTAAACACATAGAAATTAATACATTCCAAATAATCCATGGACTAAATAGAAATTGTCAAATGAAATTTAAAAATATATAAAAGTTAATGAAAAGAAAAATGCAACATATCAAAACTTGTGGGACAGAGGAAAAGCAAGGTTAGAAAGGAAATTTATAGCACTAATTGCTGAAATTTGAAATAGTGAAATGTTTCAATTTAGTAACTTTTGTATCTACTTCAAGAGTTTTTAGTTTTCTATATATAAGATCATTTCTTCTGCAAAACAAAGGCAGTTTTGTTTTTAATTTTTTATTAAGGTTTAATTGATATACACTCTTTTCACATTTTATATATACACATTTCACATGAAAAAACAATGTGGTTACTACATTTACCCATATTATCAAGTCCCCACCCACACCCCAATGCAGTCACTGTTCATCAGTGCAGCAGGATGCCAGAGATCCACTATGTCCCTTCTCTGTGATACACTGTTCTCCCCATGATCCCCCACACCATGTGTACTAAACATAATACCCCTCAATCCCCTTCTCCCTCCCTCCCCACCTGCCCTCCCACATCCCTCCCCTTTGGTAACCACTAGTTCATTCTTGGAGTCTCTGAGTCTGCTGCCATTTTGTTCCTTCAGTTTTGCTTCATTGTTATACTCCACAAATGAGGGAAATCATTTGGCATTTGTCTTTCTCCACCTGGGTTATTTCACTGAGCATAATGTCCTCCAGCTCCATCCATGTTGTTGCAAATGGTAGGATATGTTTCTTTCTTATGGCTGAAGAGTATTCCATTATATATATATACCACATCTTCTTTATCCATTCATCTACAGATGGACACTTAGGTTGCTTCCATGTCTTGGCTATTGTATAAAGTGCTGAGATAAACATAGAGGTGCATATGTCTTTTTGAATTTGAGAAGTTGTATTCTTTGGGTATATTCTAAGGAGTTAGATTCTGGGGTCAAATGGTGTTTCTATTTTTAGTTTTTTGAAGAACCTCCATATTGCTTTCCACAATGATTGAACTAGCTTGCATTCCCACCAGCAGTGTAGGAGGGTTCCCCTTTCTCTGCATCCTCACCAGCATTTGTTGTTCTTAGTCTTTTCGATGCTGGCCATCCTTACTGGTGTGAGGTGATATCTCACTGTGGTTTTAATTTGCATTTCCCTGATGATTAGTGATGTGGAGCATCTTCTCATGTGTCTGTTGGCCAACTGAATTTCCATTTGGAAACTGTCTCTTCATATCATCTGCCCATTTTTTAATTGGGTTATTTTCTTTTTGGGTGTTGAGGCATATAAGTACTTTATATATTTTGGATGTTAACTGCTTGTTGGATATGTCATTTACAGATATATTCTCCCATACTGTAGGATGCCTTTTTGGCTTTGTTGATGATGTCCAAACAAAGGCAGTTTTACTTCTTCCTTCCCCATTTCTTTTCTTTTACAATCATTCTGCCCAGGACTTCTATTACTGTATTGAATAGGAGTGGTGAAAGTGAGCACCCTTGTCTTGCTCCTGTTCTTAGAGAAAAAGCTTTCAAGCCTTCACAGTTGAGTATGGTGCTAGTTGTGGACTTGTCACACATAGCTTTTATTATGTTGAGCTATGTTTCTTCTATACCCAGTTTATTGAGAGTTTTATCATGAATGTTGCATTTTGTCAAATGCCTTTTCTGCATGATCATATGACTTTTATATTTCATTCTTTTAATGTGGTTTATCACATTTATTGATTTGTATATGTTGAACCTCTGCATTATTTCTTACAAATGCATGTGAATCTATAATTCTAATTAATAAATGTGCAGTGGATTGGAAATAATATTGTACCTGTCAGGATTTTCTGACCATTACTAAATTACTGCTTTTTAGTGTTATCAGAATTTGCCTTTGTATGTGTATTAAAATTGTTGATAAAACTAAAAATGCTATATTTAGATTCAACAGAGCCAAAAGTCCATAAATGTAGCAGCAAGTTTAGGAGAAAGTTTAGAAGAAATACCAACTGTACTGCATAGCCAGAAGGGTCAATTCAGGTCAAGATCAGAGAACTAATCAATGATTATAATGTCATTCATTCTCAGGATTTGCTTAGTATCTGGATACTTAGTTTTATTATAAAAAGATATCTATCTAAACAAAATAGAGTTTGTCATCAGAAGCTCACAACAACAGAATAGATGGACATTTTTTCATTAGAAAAAATACCCAAAGTAGCATAAAAACGTATAGTTTGCCATATAGTAAACTATTCGTTTCAAGAAATTTGTGTCCTAGTGAGAAGGGGACCAAGGGCTTAGACAGAGTAGGGGGAGGGCCTCTGGAAAAGGCAAGGCAAGATAATCCATTGTGGGATTTGCTTTGGCCTGCTGGGGGGCCCAGCTTATTTTTCTAACTTTACTTAAGTGCTGCTTTTCTTCCTCCAGCCCAAAGTAGATGATTTGTTGCAATTTAGGCAATGTAGCAAGCAAGCCCAAAACAACTTAGTAAAAACAGGAAGGATTCCATCTTAAAACCCAATTAGTTAAAAAAAAGTTTCTTAACAGACAGTAACAGAGCCCACCTTGGGAGCAAAACAAGCAGCCTTGAGTGATAATGTTCCCAGACCAGGAAGCTGCTATCCTGGGAGGAAATAAGAGCAGTACAATTCTTGTAAATAACCAGGAAGACTAATAAGAAACTTAGTGTTTCTTCAAAGGTAAACATTTTGGGGCCACTTAGCAGGTGTGCATCCCTAGCCCTTTGTCTCTCAACTGCCTGTAAAACCCCTAGACAACGCACCACCCAAGGACAATCTTGTGCCCTCCTGGCATGAGCCAGGAGCTCTGTCCTTTCTCTTTCTCTCTAAATAAAAGCCTCTGCCTTGCTCTCCTACCTTGACTGTTTGCAAAGTTCAGTCTTTGGCTCTGTGAACAAGAACCGTGGCATCACTAACTTAAGAGAAAGTACATTTAATAGACAGCAACATAAAAAAAAAAAAAACCTGACCAAGGATCTTGGGTTATAGAAGGGAAAACATCACAATAACTCTTAAATGAAAATTATTTATGTGGTAAATGTGTACTTCATCTGAAAAGTCTGTGAGTAAATGAGAAGTTGATTTCATCCCCTATAGATTAAATATGAAATTGATATAGGCCAACCAGTGGGAGCTTCTGATGAAATGTTTGTAGGGGAAATATTGAAGACAACATTAGTATGTCCTTGGAGACTGAAAAAAATATACACATGTGTGAGCTTCTGAAGAAAATTAACAAAAGGAGTATTCTAAATAATTGCTATTTATTCTTGAAAGAAACTTAGAGGTGATCCAGAACTTTACAGTTTCTTTCTGCATGCTCACCTGAGCATTCTTGAAGACTCATGACTTGAAATTGTATAAATCTAATTATGTTGTTTCCCAAGCCAATAAGAATCATTGGCAATAGCTATGTTAATTTAATGAGGATAAGTTTAAAACTATTTAAATCTCAAAATATTGCTAACTGTTAATATAAGAATGATCTTTGAGCAAATTCACATTTAGCTTCAATTTTTTGCCTATCCTGAACTTAATATGAAAAATGAAGCATCTTAGCATTTCAGTGTAATATGTGAAAAGCAGAAGCCATTGTTTTTTCATCATAACTTTCAAAAACTTGCTACTACTACATATTATGTTTGTATCACCTTTACACACACAGAAAATTAATCAGACTGATTCACAGAGAGGTAAAATTTTTTCTCAGGAAAAAGCCAGTTAGAAACAAAATCTTGAAACAAAACAGAGTCTTTATCACATAAATATTTTCTCTAACTTACCATGTTTTCTGTCACTTATCTCTTATACCAATGTTAATATCACAAGATGAATTCTAAATGTAGTTTCCACCTCCACTAAAAATTGTTTTACTATTTTAACCTTATACTTTCTATAATATTCACACATTTCAATCAATAATTACAATCCCTACCACATAGTACATACTAACTGTTGATTCTAAGTTATTTTAACACACCTTATCCTGACATCTGAAATTTAGAAGCAAAATCTGATGGAGATCTAGATTTTACAGGCATCAGATACTAACTGAAAATATGAAAATTGAGGATGTGATTCAAGGAGCACATGTAAAATTAAAAGAGAAAGCAATCAAGTATAAAAGTCTTACAAACCAGAATATTTTAGGATGAAGTGGAGGAATAGTAGTTTAAACTAAAATCCTAAATTTAGAAGACAAAGAAGATTGAAAGGAAAAATAACCAGTAATGACAATAAAACTCTGTTCCAGATTATACATCAGAGAAAGATTTAAGTGTTTTGCACAGGTCAATTCATTCAATCTTCACAAAAAATCTTTTTCCCATTGTTTTCCATGTATTACCTTATTTATGTCACAAAGATAACCTGTGATGTAAATGTTGTTGTTATCCTTAATTTACAAATGAGAAAACTGAGATAAAGAGAGGTTAAGAATCTTCCAATATCAGAACAGCAAAGAATTGTTAAAGTCTGGCCAAATCACATCTAATGAATCTGACTCCAGAGATGACATTCTACCCTTATGGAGAAGAAATCCCTTTCCATATGGGAAAACACCTGAACAGAGCGTGCTGTCTCTGAAGGCAAGAGAAGAGGCTCTTCAGAAATAAAGAGAAAGAAAAGGTAATATCATTTCAACAGTGATGAATAGGATTGATAAAGAAAATATTCAACACAGCCGTCAAGGTCAGCAAACCGCTTTTTTCTCCCAGTTGGCAAAGCCCTCCCAGCTCCCCCCTCCCCTCCTCTAGGCTCCTCTTTTGCCCTGCACATGCCGAAATGCCACATATCAAAATAATATAAATTGCTCCCCTTGCTTGTGCTTGGGGCTCAGACCTTGGGAGATTACTCCCCTCTGAGCCCGCCGGTGTGAAATAAACCTTAACACCCCAAGACCTCTGAGTGCTGCTTGGTTCTCCCGTCAGTGACCCAGTCCAGTTTTTCCAGTACTTTCCATAACAGTATTTTCTGTGGATAGGGAATGAAATGTTACCTTGAAGTCAATCATAATGCTGCCCTTGGTGACCTACAAAAAGACAATCTATCTGCTTAAACCTAATTTAGGTATTAGTTTAACAAGATATAGGGATGAGGAAAGTAGTGGGTGTGAATGTGCATGTGCGTATGTACACACGTGTGTGCATGAGTACAGACTTGAGAAAACTTTAAATTATGACAGAGGAAAGAATTTCTAAAAGGGAGAATTTGAAGACACGTGAATGAATGACTTCACTGATGTATTTATGGCTCTGAAAATTTGGAGGGATAATATTGCAATAGAATTGGTATGATTAGGCATACAAAGAAGCACGTATACCTTACCCATTGTGATATACCTAGATGTTAGCCATCACAGCAAATAATGTACACTTAATAAAATTTCAATGAAAGAAATACTAAGGACTTTATTTTTAAGTTAATGAACTAATATCAGTTAACAAAAATATTCTAATGTTTATGTCTTAATATGGTACCATAATGACTCTTCATAATTTTAAAAATGTATTTTTTATCATACTATATTTCTGAAATATACTATATGCAGAATTGTGTCAATTTGTCAGAGAAAGTTGCCCAAGTTAAAGAAAATTAATTCAGAGTTTGGGGATAAAAATGATTAAGTTGTATCAAAAGCCTATTAATGACTAGAAAACTTTATGTAAGTAATAAAACTATAAATTAGATAAGTAAATTTTAAAGGAATATTTTAAATTTATTTTTAAATATAATTGTGCAGAGGTGTGTCAATGTCTTTTAGTTAATAATCAACGTTCATATTTCAATTAGCTTATTTTCATTTCATAACTTGATGAAATTAGAATTCAGCTTTTCTAAAAGAGGAGTTTGCTCAAGTCTCCACATTGTTTACTTTTCTGATAGTTCTATATAATATCCAGGGCCAGAAAATTGATGCCGAATTGAAACATTTAGATAAATTCTTAAAATAATTTAATATATACTCAAACCTTAACAAATATAATAAAATGAACAAGTACCTAATATATTATTAAACCACAAAATAGCTGATTGACTTATTGAAATAAACTTATCAATATGAGCATGAAATTATCTTAGCCATTAACTGTCCAAGCTTTCATTTTCAGTATAATGACATTAGTCTCCATTATCCTTATCATTACACTAAAACTAGTGAATAAGTAGAAAAAGATTGGGAAAATACATATTGTGAAATTTAGTTGAATTAAATTCCTATATTCATGTAGATGTGTCTGAAAAAATCTATTGTAGCAACTATCCAGTCATATTTACTTATTTATATTCATGTTCTTAAAAATAGTAGCTGAAAATGATGATTTATTTAGTTGTTTTCAAGAATGTTACAGTCATGAAATTTTGAGTAATTTTTAAAAGATGATTTTGACTATATTTTGCATGTGATATGTTCTTCAAACATTTGGAAATATCATTGATAATATATAGCCCAAGGCACCATATATAAAGAGGCTCTATAAATTTAAATGTTTTCAATTGTAGAAACTATAACCAAAAACAAGTTTCTTTCAATATTTTGTATATAGTAAGAAATATTAAATAGACTATAAATATAATATATTAAACTACAAAGAATAGATATTTTGTGTCTGGTCGGTCATAGCTATATTTTTATCTGTAATACATTAGTTAAGTGTTTTTATACAGATGATGCCTCATAGACCAGCAAACATATTACCAAAAATTTTGCAGGGACACTTTTTGATGATTATTACCATTCTACTGGAACATGACTAAAAGAAAAAACATCTATGAACAAAACAAAACAAAAACAAAAACAAATTGGGTCAATTTGCAGTTTGCTTTTGTATCCCCAAGTAAATCATCAGAGAGTTGTTTATGATAGCTTCATTTTAAAATAATTTTAAAAAAATTTTCTGATTTCTTTCCTTTCAGCTGTACTAGCCAGATCCCTCAAGATGTTATGAGGGATAACTTTTTGATCATTCAGATTTAGAAAAGATGTGTGGTAGTAAGCCATTGTTCTGAGTTATAGAAAAATAAAGTATAAATAAATAATGGAAGAGTTTGGGCAGCTTGATGTCTGTTGTAATTGAAGCAAAGGAAGTCACACTGTGAAGCTTTGAACTAAAGCATCTTGTTCACATAAGCTGACAGGGTAATGGAGAGGCTAGAATAAGACAATACATATATGATAGTGAGTGCCTTTCTATGATACCTGATTCACTAAGCTGGGATTTATTATTTATATTATTTGTTTGGGTTATTGGTAACTGTCTTTCGATTATACTACAAACAATTTAGAGAAATTCAAGATAAGCCTAAAGAGGCAATAATACTGTCATGCACATCATTTTCAAAACCTTTGACAATTATTAAGTATTAAGCTTTCAAATACTCTTTCTTTGTACATTTTCTTTCCTCCACAGAGTCAGAAAGGGGAAAAACGACAAAACCATTTGTCCTTCAGTCATATAATAATACTGTAATTTTCATCTTGCAATACCTTATTTAAGACATCATTGAGAGAAAATGCTTTTAATTAATCATATTCCATTATTTCAGACATTCTTTATCTTTTACCTTACAAAAATTATATCATAAATGCATTTTAATGCATCTATAAAAATGGAATTATTTATCCAAAGCTTTGTATCATTCTTATAAATTAGATCATCAAGAAATACATTTTATTTCACTTCTAATATAGGATGTCATAAGAGGAACAATTCTGGACTTAAAAATCTGTATATATTTGGGTAAGTGGGCTCAGTAGCTTGCAAAATAGATTTACATGCTTTTAAGCCATGAAAACACATTGTGTCCATGTGTGGTGTGTTTGAGTAGGCACACACTCTTTAATATACATTCTCATATGTATGCAGGCATATATTATATATTTTTAATATATACATTTTCTATATAAACATATGCATGAGTATATAGACATATTATATTCTCCCTCCAAAAAAATACCTGAGGCATCAAATATTTCCAAGAATATACTAATACTATATTAAAAAAATATATTGCATGCATAATTTATAGTAAATACAAAATATCATGGACATTGTAATTTAAAAGATATTTTATTATCAAAAGGTCATATAAAGTTAAACTGTTAAAGTAATAGAAGTGATAGGCATATTAGTGCTCATTGTAAAAGTATTTTGGCTATTTTGGGTGTTGAAATTTTTTTATAAAAAATGCTGAGAAAGAGGTGCAATAAAGGTAATGTATGCAGTAAAAATCTCTCAATGCATTTTCACAAAGTAAATGCACTGAATAACCAACACCCACATCAAAAGGCTAAAACATTTCAAAATGAAAAAAAGTCCCTTCTACTTACTTTCCATAGCCAATTTACTCCATGCCAATTTCCTAATGACAACATTAGTTTTTTCTTGTTTCTGAATTTTGTACACATGGATTTACACATACTCTTTGGGTCTGAAGTCTATCTCAGTATTACATCTGTGAGAACTATACCTCTTCCATTTTCATATTGATGAACATTTTGCTTGTATCCAGTTTTCAGCCATTATATGCAATGCTATTATATTATTTCACTAGTTTGCATGTGTTGTGTATGTGTGTGTGAATAATGCCATGGATTTCTGTTGAATGCTTTGATAGACACTGAGATATACCAGCCCAGATCTAGGAAGAAATACTGTCAGGTCCTCATGGTTACCCCAGGGACAGCAAGCTGCTTTGCCTGAGGCCACACCCTTCCTGGGCAGCCTGCATCTGGTTGCTGAGGGTGTGGAGGCTTGGACCATTTCAGGCTGTCATGTGACAATTTTGTCAGTAGCTACCTCTTTCAGAGCATCCACAAGATTGGTCCAGGCTTTATCAAACTTGCTTTGAGTCTCAACTTTTGCCTCTGTACAAGTCTCCACCCTTAGACTTTCTCCTTGAAGTATTGATGCCCATAAACTTCTCGTGTCCCAAACTTGATTTCCACCTTAAACTCCATTTCACTGTTGGTTTCTAGAGGCCCCACATGACAACAGGTATACATTTAAAAATGGAATTTTGTATCATCACTGTGCACACACTCATCTTTAAAAAGTATCACCAATTAATTTTCCAAAGTGTGGGCACCATATGGATGTGAGATGTATGATTATTCCACACCTTTGTCTATACTTTGTACTGCATATTTTTTTATTGTAACCATTCTATTATGACTGTAGTGATATTGCATTGTGGTTTAATGTACATTTATTTAATAATAGTATTGAGCACATTCTCTTATTCCTATGATTCAGGTAGACATCCCTAAATGGTCTCTTTATATCTTTGCCTGATTATGCATTTGTATTGGCTTTCTTTTATTTATTTTTCTTAAGTCAGGAGATAGAAGTTTTTTACACATTTTGGTTTTTAGTTCATTGTCAGAATTATATACTACTACTACCACTCTAGGGACTCCATTTATTCTCAGAGTTGTCGTATCATAACAAATTGTTTCAATACAGGCCAAATTAATCTTTTTTGTAATCCTATAGTATTTTTTTGTATCTAAGAAATTTCTGTTTATTCTAAAGTGATGATGACAGTGGCATATGTTTTCATATCACAACTTTATATGTTTACCTTTCATATGAAGACACACAGCCAATGTGACATATCCTTGTACTGTGACAGAGGTTAATATATGTTTTTTAAAAGTAGGTTCAACCGACATGCTTATTTGATTAAAACTTCCCTGCTGCCTTCTTTATACTGCAGTATCACATTTGTCAATCAAGAGACCATAGATATGTGAATTCGTACTGCACTCTGTTTTTTTGGTCTATTTCTGTAATAAAAATTAGGGAATTTCTAATTCCACACTAATACCAGACCATCTTAATCACTAGAGCTTCACTATAGAACTTGATAAAACTTATTTTAAAATATCTAGCTTTTTTTCTTTTTCAGGATTGTCTTATTTTTCTTGATTCCTCATATTTCCATAAAAAATTGAGAAACATGTTTGCCAGTTTACACACACACATGCCTACTCAATCTATAGATCAGTTGGAGAGAATTTATGTAGTTTCAATATAGAATCTCATAATCAATAAACACAGTATATCTTTCATTTATTTAGGATTTATTTTCTTAGCTCAACACTTAGTTGGGATTTATAAGAAAAAGATCTTCACATAATGTTTTTAATATTTTTTTTCCTGTTTTTTTGTTTTTCATCATTCAAAAATGACTTTTTTTTCTTGTTTGTTGCTGGTATCCAGTTGTAAGAATTTTGAGTAGTCAGTTTGCATCTATATTTATAACAGAATTGGAACTATGATGAGATACCTGGGCACTACAGACAAAAGATAGGTTGGCAAAGATTTGCGGGCTCTTCCCAACAGACAACATCATGTGCTCATGAGAAAGACCATGGCAGACACAGGGCTCGGGAGAGCCTCAGGCACTAGAACCTGCTGGGACATGAGTCTCAAGCCCCTAGGGGAGCGCTGCCATCCAAAACATACGCTATTTATCCTTTTATTTAAATGTCTCTTATGTAAGATCACTTTATAAAATCCCCACATAAAAAGTTGAGAAAATGGAATTCCTGAAATAATCCAAATTCTCATAAACCTAACCAGCTTCCAACCTGCTCAAATAAACAAATGTAGTTAATATTTACTCAGTGAGTTTTATAGTGTGAAATTTTAGACTGAAATTATTCAACTATATTAAGCAAAAGGGAACCTCGGTATTGCTCCTGAGGAATATTTGATTTAGATTAATGAACAGGCTTGATAGACTAATTTTACATTGTCTTGAACAATGAAGAGGAGCTCTGAAGCAGAGAAATTTTGATCATGCCATAGTTAATTATTGTTAATTACACTAAAGGGTTGAAATATTGTTCCTTTTCTACTTACTTTTTAATTGAAGTATTATTGACACACAATACCCTATTAGTTTCAGGTGTATGTCACAGTGATCCAATATTTTCATGTTATGAAATGATCCCCATGGTAAGTCTGGTTATCAACTGTCCACCATACCAAGCTATTAAATGTTAACTGACTATATTTTCTATGCAGTACATTACACCCCCATGGCTTATTTATTTTATAACTGGAAGTTTGTACCTCTTAATTCCCTTTAATTCCCTTTACCTATTTCTATTTACTGGTTTTTAATGGTATAACAATATCATAAGCATTTAACAGTACATCAGCTAAGATGTCTTTGGCTTCAGGTTACAGAATATGGAAATAAAATAAACATGATAATATGTTTTCATAGAGTATAATAAATATTAATTTAGTGTTTAATGATTTCTATTTGGTTTCTAAGCATTTCTTTTGGCTTCACTCTGATACTTTTACCTTGACTTGGTAATATACAAAGGCAGTAAAATGTTAGCATCTGCATTATGTCCTACTTTATCTGTTTTCTCAGAAACCTCATTGGACTTGTCCTTAGGTGTTATTGGCTAGAGATGTAGCATACATCAATCCAATCACTGGCAAGAGAACAGAAATGCCATTGTAGCCTTATACTAATTAGCATCTATCAGTTGCCCAAAGCATGAATAAAATAATGATTCATTTAGTAAGGAATTAGTAGGAGGATAATTGCTTTTTAGCAGCCATGAAAGAATATTACTTGAAATAGCAATTTGTATGTTTAAGGATCGCATAATGTAAAATTGTTAAAATAAACAAGAACCTGTTTCTTCTTCTGAAACCTCTGAATTTCATTGCTAGTGTAAAATTTGTGCTATACACATGCAATTGGTTAAGAGCTGAGGTCAACCTCTTCTCTTGGGAGGAAAGCTGTGGAAAGAAAATGTACATAAATACTCATATGGCTTGAAAGTATAACAATTAACTCATTAAACCATGGAAGAAATTTTCTTTTTCTATAGATAGCATTGCCAAATACTCATTATGTGTAAGCTTTTAAGAATGCTTTTAAATATGGAAAGGCTTACAAATTGATGAGATATTCATCTGTCTGTTTATCTCCATATTTCAATATTATAAGAATTAAACTTGACTTTGCTTAAAAAGCATTTCAAATCACAGTTAGAACAGATCAGCTTGGACTAAATCACTCCAATTCATTAATGATATGTTCATAGAAGAACAATTGATAAATAATTAGTTATCATAGTTAGGCATCAATATTCAAGTAACATTAATTGTACTGAGAATTGTATTAGTTAAATTATCAGTATTTCTTCCAAAGACTTACAATTAAAATAGTTACAGATATTTATATTAACTGGGCCAGGTATTTTCTGCTTTGATTTAGACATATATACAAGGACAGGCAGAAGAAAGATAAACATTTCCTAATCTAGTTTATTATGAGAATGAAAATGTAATACATAAGGGAATATTCCAAGCATATATTATAAATCATAAATCTTCAGAAAAAGGAAAAATCAATCTATGATGAAGTTTGGGAGAAAATTCATAACCTGAAAAATGACTAAATACTGGATAAGTATGGACACCAAAGGAGATTTATCATGCTGGGTAATGAAAATAGATTGAGAAGGAACTCATATAGAAGAAGGCATGTGAGCAAGCACTCTTGACAAGAAAAGAGCCTTTGGGTAAACTAGCAATTACAATTGGATTTCTTTAACTAGTATTTGCCTTTTAGAAGGTACAAAATTTACTTTTGAAATGAATGAATGCTGGAGAACAGATGCGATATTATATTAAACTGAAGGATTTGAAAGAACTTAATTTTTTTTGGTTAAAAGTAGAAACAGTTTGAAACTAGCCTTATTTCAGTATTTGAATTACTAACATGTGCAATAAAGAAACCCCAGGAAAACTTATCCCAGCTTTATATAGAGACAGAAATTTATAACTCAACAGTAACAATAGAAAAGAGATTATATCTGCCATTGAAAACTTAAATAAAAAATAAGAAATTGGTTAAAATGTTGGAAAGATTTTAATTTCGAATAATTTTGAACTTGAGATTTTGTAATTACTCTGATTTTGGACACTTAAGTTCATTTGGGGAAGCCAAGTGTCTATCCATCCCTATTTCACTCTGGCAACAATGGTCCTTTACTTATTTTCTTTTTACCCTTTTCCTGTTTGAATATTTATTTTGTTGATTGGTAACATAGGAAAACTATGAACTAATTCCTGTGTAAATTTTACATACTACTCTTTATTTTTAAAAAATATATCTTGTCTCATTTCTAATATTTGAACTTGCTAAATTTTCCTTGAGTGTTTTCAGATGTATTTCTGTATTTTATTTTTCTTTCAAATAAATCTAGACATATCATAGGATGTCACCTGTATAGTTCATACTCTAGAGAAAGTATTGACATATTTTTAATCTGAATGAATATACTATAAAATTGTTCTAAAGACATGGAAAAATAGGCATTTTTTCCTCTTGTAGAAGACATATTTTTGTATGTTGTATTTCTAAATACTATATAAGAATTCAATATTTACATTTAAACATCAGAGGAATCAAACAGCCAACATCTATCTACAATATATTTCACTCTCATAATTCAATGCATCTGCAAGAATTATTTAGGGGCATTTTCACCTACCTATTCCCTTACACTAAGACATTGGGACATGAATCTTGGTCTTAAAAATTTCTTCATATCATACATATTACCTTGTACATTGAGTGAAGTTCATATCTCCTCCTTCTGAGGATTCGTGTTAATTAATATGAGCATTTTGTGGTACCTGATGCCAAAGGTTTAGAGGCAGCTGTCCTGGATATGGCATTTACTAGCTCTGTAATTGGGCAAGTTTCTCACCTTCTCTGTATATAAGTTACTAACCTATAAAATAATTTATTACCTACTATTGAGTCCTCTGAGGAGACAATGGTTTAATTCAGAGAAAGTTTTTAGAAACTTACAAATAGCAAGTACTCATTAAATGTTAACTATTAGGATTACCATCCTTGCTGTCTTATTTTCACAGAAGGCTATCCCTTGTGAATAAAAGATAATATGATATCTTTATATCCTGGGCTACTCTACCTAATACCCCAGGCCATTCTCTTCCTCTCTGTCACTGGCTTCTATCTCCCTAGTGAACTCAGTGTGAGTGTAATCAGATTTTCTGATTAAGTCAAGGAAACACATTAATAGACTTGGCAACAACTGGACTGCTGTTTAAAGGCAACAGGTCATTTGGGCTGGTTCCCAAATAAACCCTCTGCCGCTGAAGAATCCCTATGCCTAACATAAGAGTCTTCAGAGGAAATAAGAACCAATGGAACTTGTGTTTTTGTGAAGCCAGGTGACTGCATTTTGTAATGTTTCTCTATTCTTGGGAATGAAAACCAATAACTTTCATATTACTGTAGTGTATGATAAAATGTTGGGTTTTTATACAAGCAGAAGAAAAAGAAGGTCCTTGAAAACTATATATATAAAATCTCTCAAAGACTGGCCATTTCTGCCCTGAACTTTCTTATCAGCCAATGGTCTCTCTCACCAATGTCGAAGTAGTCTTCTGAAGCCTGCTTCAGGGTGTCATTTTATTACTAAAACCTCTGAGAAGATATTTAGTTATTTCAAAAATGTAGAGTCCAATATTTGATACTTAAGATATTTTTAGTCTCCTTCATTTTCCTCTTCTTCTCACTCCTCTATCTGCCTAAGAATTTGATAAACTTTTGAATGCACTTCAAAACTTAACATTATGGAATATTCTAAAATTTATAATTATGAAAGTGTGCATCTTTTCTACAAATGATTACTCTAATATTTTTCCAAGATATATTTTTCCTATTATTTCTGGGAGGTTGAATTCAACCACAGGCAGATATAATCCACACAAGTATTAGAAATCCATACTACATACCCTAACCTCAGATGAAGGAGCATTTCAAAGCTGCAAATTTACTTACCTATGATTGAGCTCAACTTAACATGTTAACCATATTAAATGTTCTATACTGACTAGCTTTCTGTTTTGTGGGTCTTCTTTAATTTCAATAGTTTAGAGGCCTTAGACATATATTGTTAATTTTCTATAGTATTGAATGCTATTGTAATTTGAACCAATTTTATTTTTCAAATGTCTTGGCTAGCATACATAAATTTATTTTATTTTTGTATAATTAATTTACATACAGTAACATTGCTAATTTATCATTAGTTCTAATAGTTTCAGGTAGATTCTTAAGGTTTTCTATGTGTACAGATGCACTGTCTATAACAGCCCTTTCTTTTATCCTTTCACATCTTTGAACATTATGAATGTTCTCTTTCATCATGTCTAAGATCTACAGTAACTCTTGAAAACAAGTAATGAGAAGAAGAATCCTCAATTTATTTCTGATCTTATAGAGAAAGAATTATTACTTTTTATTAAATATATTAGTTGTAGTCTTACATGGTTTTTTTAAAAATCAGATTAGGTATGGATCTTTCTGTTTCTATTTGCTGTGAGGTTTTATAATGAATAGCTGTTCTACCATTTTAAATGCTTTTTCTGCATCTACTCTTTTTAAGTCTATTAATATGGTGAATTTCACTGATTTCAAATGTTCTAAGACTCATCCATTTTGTTTATAACATTTTATATACTTCTGTATTTAATTGCCAATATTATGTTACTGTTTTGGGTTCTTTGTTTATTTTTGCATATAGATTTATGAAGGATAATGGTCTATAACTTCCTTTTCTTATAATATCTTTACCTGTTTATATGATCAGGATTATTATGTCCTGCTAAAATTATTGGAAAGTATTCCCTCTTCTTCTATTGTTATGAAGATTTTGTGTAATATTTACATTGTTAATTCTATAGATATTTGGTATAATTAACCAGTGAAACCATCTGTGTCTGCAGTTTTCTTTGCATGAGGATTTTCGATATAGTTTTATTTTTTAAAATAACAAGTCATTAGCAGAGGATTCTAGAAAGTTGACAGAGTAGGAAGCACCAGGAATTCATCTCTCCACTCAGAAAATTACATTGTCAGAATCTGTCTGATATGACTATCTTGGCACTCTGGAGTCTATTGAAATGTTGCAAATTCCACTAGAAGGCTTGAATGTTAAACTGTGTTAATTTTTATCAATTTTCAGCTCTTAGTTTAGCAGAAACTACCATGCCCCATGCCTCAGTCTCATGATAGGCAGCATTTTCCGGGAGCAGCCTAGATGCAGCTAGTGGGAGTCAATGTGAGTAATTAGAGCTGTTATACTTTAAATGCTGGGGGTCTGTATTCAGATCACTGAATTTTGGGAAACCAGTGGTGTTGCACCTCTTCCCACTGTTTAAGCCCCTACCTGTCTGGTTGACATAACTTCCAGAGAATTTAAAGGGACAATCTAATTTCTTCCCTCTTCTTTTTTTTTCTTTTCCCCACTTTTGAGAGCAAGTCATTCTCACACTGGGACATTAAAAGGCAACCACATAGATGGGAAAAATTTGAAAAATCACTCTGCATGCCCAAAGAAAGGTACAGAATTAGAAACGACCTTAAAAAACATTAAGTTTATACCTCAGGTTGATCTTTAGCATAGAGACAGCCTACAACATTCAAAACAAAACAGAAAAGATTGAGAAGGTGAAATAATTTGGTATCCATATTACTAAATTCCTTGGTTTAGTTTTCAACAAAGAATCACAAGGCATACAAAGAAGTAGGGAAGTATGTTCAATTCAAAAGAGAAAAATAAAACAGGAACTTTCTCCAAGAGAGAACAGATGGTAGCTCTACCGGATAAAGACTTTAAACAACTGCCTGAAGATGCTTGAACTAAAGGAAGCCATGGAGAAAGTCAAGAAAACTTTATATAAAAAAATGGAAATATCAATAAAATATAAAGAATCTAAAAACAAATAAGAAAGTTTATAAATGAAAAGTAAAATAACTGAAGTGAAAATTTTAGTAGAGGGATTCAAAAGTGATTTGAATAGTCAGAAGAAATATTTAACACCATTAAAAAGAATTTGACAAGCTAATTTGTTTTCAGCCAGTTTGAACAGTAATACTGATAAAAAAATCTTGAACTCTAAAATGGAAGTAAAAGACCATAAAATCTTCTACACAGGAAGAACAAAAGTTAACACCAAAGAAAAGAATTAGTTTAACATATCTTATCTACAACAGCACACATCAAAAGACAGTGGGATAAAATCTAATGCATACTAAAACAGAAAACAATAGTAACATACACTGGTTCAGATAAGTAGATTTTATACAATGAGTAATTATCATTTGCTCTAATTCACAAGTTTGTGATTTGCATGCATAAAAACCTTAGATTTTGCTCTTTGGTAGGTAGGCTACTACATGGTAATTGAAAAGTGAAGGCATCATTGATATTTGAAAAACCCTAGAATGTATGATGGAATTTTTGTTCTGGAAAGTTAATGAATAAGAAATGATTTTGAAAAATAATGTAGATTAATACAGTGCATAAAGTTTTTGCTTTAATTATGGTTTGGAAAGTCAGGCTCTTTATGGATTAACTCTTCTTTATCGATATTCCTACAGCTTAAATGACTTGTGAAAGTAGTTTTCCTTAAGAAAACTAGCAGAGTTAAAGAGAAGTATATATTTAAATCAAATTTAAAGTATAAGAATTATACATTTTGGAAAGGAATCTACTAAAGTACAATAAATGACTGGAACATGCCTGTGATAAATATGCATATTGGCAATGTACTGTGAATTATCCAGCATTAATTACAAGGCTATTGCCTACTAAAAACAAAATTGAGAGGCAGATAAATGTGCCAGTAGCTTTAAATTTCCCTTTTTATCTGTTGCTTTGTCTTTGGTTTGCTTTTCCTTCCTTCTGACAAACCACCTCCAACCAATTTGGAGACAGTTCCTGGTGTTACCTAAGATTTCTAAGGGTATTGATACCCAAAATGTGGTCCACAGATCCTTGAAGGACTATCTCTTAGGGGAGCTATTTTAGGAGGTTCACCAAGTTAAAACTATTTTTATATTAATACCAAGAAATGTTTTAGCCTTTTTCAACTCTATTGGCATTTTCACTGATGGTGCAAAAATGATGAAGAGTGAACATGCTGTCATTTTAGCATGACTCAAAACAGGCACAACATTGTGTAATTAATGTATTTTTCACTTCCACATACCCCCACATAAAAGTTTAATCTCCACTGCAAAAATCATTAATGTCATTAAATCACTGCCTTTTTAACGTATCTTTTTAATATTTTATGTGAAATAATGAGAAGTATGCATAAAGCACAGCACCCAAAGTCTTCTGTGACTGACACATACTAAGAACTCAGTAAATATCCCTACAATTGATGTTTTGGTCCTATTAAACTGTTATGTATATATAAGTCACAGAATAGTTCTAAAGTATTACTGCCAGGAAGCTGTTTTCATCTATTTTGAATACACTATTCCCATTCTCACCTCTGAACTCAATTAGTGGCAGGCAGTTGTTTGCAGGCAGGAAACACCTGGTGAGTGTAAGCTTGGCCTTAGATTTTTCTGGAACCCAACAGAGAGTGATGGAACAGAGCTCTAATCCTGGCATTTGAAAAACTGGAAAGGAGAGAGACTTTTTCCTGGTAGGTACTAAAGAATACTCCGACTGGCACACTGCTGGCTTGATGGAACCGAGAATGCTACTATATAAAACCAGAAGCTATAGCTGAGCTGCAAGCATAAATTGTGGTGTGAACATCCAAAAGGAAACTAGCATTAAACCTAAGGTGACCTAGAAGGCATATAGAGGAAAATTACTCAAGACAGTAGAAAAGTTGTTGCTAGTGGAATATCCTCTAGGAGAGACATATAACAAATGGAGCAATGGAGGTAAAGGAAGAATTAAAGAGAGAGAGAGAGAGAGGAGAGAAATAAAGAGGAGGAGTAAAGGGAAGAATAGTTGAGCATTTCCATTACTACATTAGAACAAATATTTGTGAAGTAAAAACACATTTTAAAAATGTAACATAGCTGTATGTAATTGTTCCAGTGGGTGTTACTATGGTGACCTGCATGAGTGTTCCAAAAGATCCAGTGGTATAAATATTAGAAAATGTTAAGAATTAGGCTAATTCAGTATCAGCAGGTTGAGTTGGCAGCAATACTCTTAAAAATATTGAACTCTAAAACAGAAGTGAAAAAACATAAAAACTTTCAGACAGGTAAAACAAAAGTTAACACCAAAGGAAAAGTATTAGTTTGACATTATACCTCTCATGAAACAGCACATATCAGAAGAAAGTGAAATAAAACAGAAAAAAAAAATTCTGCTACCATGGGATTTTCTACTCAGGTAAGGTATTATTCACAAGCCAAGATAAGCAAGTGCTATTTGATACTCGTAAGATTTTAGAGCCTATTCCTACAGCGTAGTCTTCTCAATGATAATATTGATATAGATTCTGTAGCAGAGAATGAATTGAAGTAATGCACACACAAGTATTTTAATCTCAATCTTCCATTTTTCAACTCTTTCCTAGTGATTTTTAAAAAAAAATTTCTATTCTCATTTAGGAAAGTTGACTCATTGTGGACCACTGATGTTGTCATCCACCCAAATAAATTACACAGTTGCTAAAATAGTATTTTAAGAATTTATCTTTGTTAAACTGTATAAATAGCTATATAAGTTTGAGGGACTACTTGTTTTAGAAGGTAGACTTCTGAAAGATCAACTGCAACGACTTATTTAAGTATTTGGTTGTGGACATATGGAGGATGAAACACACAAGAGAAAAGAATTCAAAGCATTTCTGGTGAGGATGCTTTACCAACAGAAAGCCAACCAAATTACTTTTTTAAGAGTATAAAGTACTGATATTTAACATATCACATCACACAGCTACACCCTGCCATGGAGTAAACTCAGACTTTGTCTTATAAAATTCATAAAATAGCTCACTTTATAATTTCTTTGATCTTAATATCTCAGAAACCAGTAATTTTTTCCCATTCTTTAATGATTTCATACAGTCTGGGAGACAAAGAAACAATTAATTTAGCATGACTTTTTTCATAGTTTATTGCTTTATATTATACATGCAGATCTATTTCATTAGAAGTCATTTATATTTATTTAAATTCTAAGTCTCTTTCATATTTGAATTAATATTCATTAGTTATTATTTCTTTATGTGAGTTACTGTCTATTTACATCAGCATTTCCCTATTTACCTATCTATATTTCTAATAACCAGTACAAATCATAAAAGATTATATAATGAGGACATTAATTAAACATGGTTATTATTTTAATTGTATTCTTAATAAAGGAAATGAAATATCAGTTTCTGAATTATAGGAAATAATAATTGACAGATACAATATTATAAACATTCTTGCTCAGTAATTATTTTCACATGTATTTTATATTGTAAAACTAAAGGTATTCATAAAAACATTATCAAAAATATAACCTCTTATATTTCTAAGAAAATATAAATATACTAGTTATTTTTAAGAAAGTTCAGATTCATGTAAGTTTTCAAAATCTGACAAGTTAAATTCAGCATATAATGTATAGGTCTTGAGAATAAAAATAATATAAAATTTATCATGCCAACAAGCTTCTCAGACTAATTTAAAACTCATACTGTCATGGTTGAGCAGTATGTTAATTCTAGCTCCCTAATTATATATAAGATATGCTTGATATAATAGTAACAAATAATTGGAAGAAATATTTTAAGAAATAACCCATAATTTCTAAATAAACTTCAATTTTACAAAAGGAATCATTTTAGGCCTCATACTGTTTCATAACTGTAAACTCACACACATACACACACACACACACACAACTCCCATATCCAGCTTTACTTTTTTGCCATGTTTATTCAACTTAGGAAAACATTTATATTTATGTTATGTATTTTGTTTTGGTAAATTCAATATTGCCAAAAACTCAATGTGGAGGGTAACTACACCATGAATTATGGCCTTAATTTCAAACTGAAAACATCATACTAAACTTCTTTATTTATCATCTATATCCATCTTATTTCTTTTGCTCTATCATCTATGTATCTACCTTCCACTTATGTTTAAACATGGGGTCCTTAACAAGATTTTCCTTGTTTGTTTTAAGTAAAACAAATTACTCAATATAGTTACTCAATCAGTAGCCAACTCCTTCTATATAACATGCAAATTCTCAAGGTGGAAACGAACCTTATTTCTTTCTTGGAGTAGTAACGATTTAAAATAAAAAAATAAAAAAATAGTAATTTAATGTCCCCAAACAAACATAGCTAGCTATAAATATGCATTAAGATCAGTTATTTCACCATGTTTCTCACTCTCTTTTTGTTTCACTTCATCAAAACTGATATAAATAGTATATAGTATAGATGACATAAAAAACTCTGGGCATTCTTTTCTATAAATTTTAATCTACTAGGCTATTTATGAACAACTGATTATCTCACTAATAAATTTTTGCTAAGTCCTACAGAAAATTATAAGGCTTATTTAAATGCAGAAAGTTAGAATTGAGGTTCTATTCTGTCTTACAATCCAGAGCATTTTAAACATAGACACGTCCATTTTAATTCTTAAACTTCTAATTCTTAAGTTTTCCAAAACCAAACACTTCATTAAGGGATTCAAACTTCAAAACTCTAAGTGTTAGTATTTTGGAAATAATTTTTATTTTAAATCTTGAATCTAAATGCATGCACAAATATTTATTTTAATTAGAATAAAGTATTCTGATATTGCATACGTGTGGATATGTAGATGTTTGTAAAGGTGTGTATATTTTAAATTACTATTACACTTCAGCCAATGTGACATGAGAGGAGAGAGAACAGTTCAGATTAATCTGAACAAAACAGAACTTTTAGAATATATATTGATTTTCTACCTTCCAAAATACTTCCATAAATCATGATCATTGTGCACCATTCCTATGTGCCCTTGATTCTGCAAACTATAATCTAATCTTTACCTCAAGCCTCGAGGAAAGAACATTTTTCTTACCATTTCTTCTTACTTGTGCATTTTACTTACTTTTCTGTCTTCTTTTTTTTTTTATTTACCTACAATATTGCTAGCCGTACACATGATGCTGACATCCCAAGGTCAACAAAATGAACTAATGAATAATAATACTTTTGTTCTCAGTGGAATTCTTGCCCATGAATTTAGTAAACTAAGGAAAAATAAACTCTCAAACACATCAGTATTTTCATGCTTCTTAAATGTAATGTCAAAAATAAAATGTTTGAGGCCAAAAATCCTTAGAATGCACATTAAATCTATGACTTACACTTTATATAGACCATCTTTACTTAGTATTTTCTGTTTTCTGTATCATAAGGACATTCTATATGACTTGACATTTGTATTCAGGACAAAACAAATTGATAAATGTTTTGTAATTTTCATTTCATATGAAATCAAGAGCAATATTATCCTGGTAATATTCAGGGAATGATTAGTCCTGTCTCATTTATATTTATTACTCTTTTCTATTTTGATAATTTTTCACATATTCTGATTATTCATTACCACTACTTACCACAATTGATTGGCTATAATGAATACTGTGAGCTCTACTCAACTGAAATAGCTCTTCTTTGTAGGATTCACATTGGAAAATAATAAAAATGTGACAGGTAAATATAATGGGTAGTAGAGTGTAAGAAAATGGATTGAAACAGGACAATTGAAATGAAGAAAAGGGGAAATTATGAAAGACTTTATTAGAAAAGATAAATGTATAAAAATAGCACATGCTAGCAAGAAAGAGATTCTATGAATCAATTGTACCTTTGTGCAGTGTTTCTTAATACCTCCTGCTCTTGAAACAGGTTCTAAAGAATCTCCAAAAGCAAAGAGTCTTTAATGGAATGCACCTTCACTGAAAGGGTAGCAACTTGACACACTTTTTTCTTGAGAGTTTGAATTCTGTAATGGAAATATCATGACATTAACCAAAGGTGTTCACTAACTGATCTGAATTAAACAGATAGAAACCAAAGGCATGATACCCTTAGGAATTTGAACATTGAATAATAATGGTCTAATTTATTCAGAGTACAAAGTGCAGCTTAAGTTCAGTAAAGCAATTATAATTTCTATCTTGCAGAAATGTTTTATTTTAATCACTGTAGTCAGGTTATTTTTCTCTGATAATTGCTTGCTACCTATGATACACAATAATCTATCTATCTATCATCAATCTATCTATGTACCTAATTTTCAATTGTGAATATGAAAGGTGTTGTCATTTGAGGTAAAAATGTTAAATCCAGATTTCTATTTATTGTAAAGACTGAAAAAACTTGAAATCAGCAAATAAATCGATAAAACTCATTTTTAAATGAAACATATGCAAAGTAGAGGGTATTTAAAAGTTAATGCATTTAGTACAGGTTTAAGATATAGAGTTAAATGTAAAAATAAAAAAGGGGTGAGTCTAGTTTTTCTCATTTCTCTCTAGTTTGAAACCTTGGAATAATTTTTAATAAGTCTAAAAATTCATAAAGAATCTTTCATTTATCAGAATTTATACAAACATCTGCCTTATTTTATTCTTAGTTTTAGTTGCTATTTCATAAAAATTATGAAACAAATAATTCATGTACATAATACAATTTCTAAATTAGTACCTTCAAATGTTCCTTTTAAGTTATACACACTGCATTACTATTTATAATTATCACAGGTGCTTTATCTCTTCTTTCCTCTTCTGTCTAGTGAAGCTACATTTGCCTTCACTGGGTTCTTGGGAAAAAAGAATGGTTTAAAGTCAACAAATTTTCTTCATATAAGCTTACAATCAGAAAAAAACCATATTGCACAGGTTAACTAAAAGTTTTTGAATATTCAGTAACAATTTACTTATTAAAATGGATTTTTAATAAAGTAGATTTTGAAGGTTATCAGTTTTAATAAAAGCTTGATTTTACTTTGTTCACTAATTTGAGTAAACTACTCATTATAAATACAATTGAAGATTAGAAATGGGGATAATTCTGATGGTGTTTGTTTTAGCATTGACTCATTTATCCATTTTGAGGAATTGGCTGCCTGTTTAACTTACTATGTTGCATCATCAATTTAACTATAGTTGGTCAAAGATAAAGCTGGACTTTAGTTAAAGCAGTCACAACTGATTTTATCTGTAATTACTGAATGGAGGTGAAGCATTAAGCTCTACTCCTGCTGTGCAGGGGTGGCAGTGTTTTAAGGGAGAATGGGGGAGTAGAAAGGGGACAAATGGTGGCTTGGTGTGGTAAGGAAAGTGAACAATGACAAAGGGTTGGTCAGTGGCATTTAGGCCAGCTATGTCTGCTAGCTGGCAATTATTAAAATTAGGATATTTGCCTTGCCACAGTATTTATGAGACAGAGCCCCTATCCTTCCTGGTAGACAATTCAAAAGAATGGCTTTCAAGTCCATGAGAAAGGCACTCCTGGGTTGTAGGAGATATAAATATACATAGATATTTATATTTCTCAAAAGAACAGAAGGAATTGCAACTGTAAATTTTTTAAATAAGTGCTCTAGGAAAGGAGATATTGGCTAGAAGAAGTGGCAAATTTTATGGCTGCCTCTAGCTTTGATAAACAGGCATTTTAAATGGGGCCTTCCTAGTGACATGGCCTTTGGCTGTCATATCAATATATCAAATGAAGTTTAATTACCATTTTGTAGGCCACCAGTTCCCATCAGTAATACCAGAGTCAACAGGCTAGTTACAGACCCTGCTTTTACTCTAGAACATTCAGTTGTGTTACTTGACCCCAAAATACCTCCTCTTCATGTTCATTTTTCTGACTATAAGTGTTTACCTGAATTTATTGACAAAGAAGTTATGAGACTGGTGAGTTCTGACAAATGTGTATTCCCATGTACCAGCCTTAAAATATAGACCATTACTAACACCTGAGAAAATTCCTCTATCACCTTTTGCTGTTAATCCCCAGACCAAATAATCAATGATGTTATATCTATCATTATAAATTCATTTTTCCTTTTTTTAGACTTTCACAGAAATGGAATATCGATAGAAGTATAATACTTCTGTGCCCATCTCATTTTTTTTGTGTTTAGCAATAATTTTTTATTTTTATTACAGAGCATGATCTCAGTTATGGATATACCACAATTTGTTTGCCTGTGAGTGGAATTTTGAGTTATTTTCAGCTTGGGGTAATTATGAGTACAGCCTTTATAAGTATTCAAGTATAAGATTTGATGCAGGTATCTTTTTCTTTTCTTTTTTCTTAACTTTTAGGACTTGAAGGATACTGTTCCATTATCTTATAGCTTGCATATATTTGGTGATTATTCAGTAGTAATTTTTATAATTTTATCTTACTACATATCATAATATTTTCTTTCACCTTCTTTTAAGATTTTTTTTCTTTATCATTGATTTCAACAATGTGATTAACATGGTGTGGTTATCTTTGTTCTTAATTCTGTGTTTCTTTATTTCCTTCATGGTCTACAGTTACACATTCATTAGACTGTTCACTATTTTATCACTGGTCATGGAATCTCTGTTCATTTATTTTTTTAATGTGCTTTTTTGTATGTGTTTCAGTTTGGATAAATTCTTTGCTTTGTCATTGAGTTGAATATTTCTTCTGTGATAACTAATTGTTGTTACCATCTATAATTTTTTAAAATGTCAATTATTGTACTTTTCATTTCTACAAGTTCTGGGTGTCTCTTAATTTCAATCAGATGTAGGCTCTTAATTTTCAATCAGAAATTGAACATTTAATATTGTTGATGTTGAGTTTTACTACCTTCTTTTAAACAGTTTTGAAGTTTGAACTTGAACATTTTGAAGCTTGAACATTTAATACATAGTACAGTTTTGAAGCTTTATTAGGACTGGTCTAGAGTAGCTTTTTATAAGCATACTTTAGTCCTAGTACAGAACTGTGACCCTCCTCAGGTCTATACTGACTGTTCCAAGTATTTCAGGAAGACCGTAATTAGGATGACTGGCTGGAATGTGAATTATTGCCCAGTTCTGTGTGGGTGCTATACATTTTTCAGCTGCTAACACCTTTTTCATTCTTTGCCTTGCACACGATACACCTCATCATTCAGCAAATGTATCAAGGGGATCCCTTTGCAGATTTCTGCAGCTGTTCCTCTGTGTCAATCCCTTCTCTTCGCTACTCTGCCTGCAAACACCAGCCATTTAATCCTCCCTGATCTTCAGTGTCTAACTCCTTAACACAGCAGGCTCTACGCCTCTGACTGGGTTTCCCCTTCCCGCAGCTCAGTACAGAAAGTACCTCCAAGCAGAAGCTGGAGAGATGCCCTGACTTTCCTTCCTTGGTCCCTTTTCTCCAGGCTTATAACCCTGTGTTCTTGTCAATATCTGAGAACCACTGCTTTCATTCAGTTTACAGTTACTTGTGAAGGGAAGGCAAGTTTGATTCCAGTTACTTCCTCATCTTAGCTGGAATGGTGCATTGTGTGTAGCTATTATATATGTATTTTCATATAGATATATTTATATAAATGTGTATACACACACACACACACACACACACACACACACACACACATAGTTCTACTTTGAGGTAAAGGAAATTGATCATTAATACATTTTAAAGTATTTTATTAACAGGAAATTATCTCATTCTTATACTTTTGTTATATACATAAGTATACAATATTTTATCTACAAAATACAAATTAAAACCTTCTATAATACACATCAAAAAATTAAAAATTATGACAATACTTTGTGAAGAGTTTAATGATTTTTTCAGTCACATAATTTTTCTTAAAGCTATATATATATGTATATATATGTAATCTCCATTTTCATAAATGTCTGATTTTTAAAAGACTTTTACAGTTTGAAACACTGTGAACAGCAGATCACCAGGGCTTTTATCAGGAATAGAGCTTTGTCTGAGAACACACACCAGTTTGACAAATGCCTTACACTTGGTTCAGTGGTCTCATTTCTTCTGCTCATCTGCATAGTGATGTGTTTAGGACACTTTTGGACACAGGTTTTGTAATGATTAGATTTTATGGTATGATGGAACACCTGTTTTTGTGTTTGTTATCACATATCTTCCATACATCTCTAGCAAAGGGAAGTTAAGCAGAAGCAAATATAGATTAATAACTTCTAGGGGAAATGCACTTCATAAACTAAAATCTTAAAGTTTTTAACCCCATCCTGTCACTGTAATTCACTGTAATATTTCTAAACATCTGCTTTCTCTGCTCCTTTTCTCTCCTGCAGCTGCATAAGCAGGTGCCATTAAGAAGCAGTATAAGGAATGAAAGAGAGTTTATCATGCAAATGATAGCATCATTTACCCAACCCCAACCCTGTAATTGACCTGATTGATCATAATGCTAAGATTCTCTCTCTGAATTCACTAAAAACCACTGGGTAAATACATAGCAAGGCATATTTTATTGACACAGCGACCATAATAGCAGTCTATCTTTTAAAAATACATATTATTTTCCTAACAGACCCAACTGAGGTTTTCGTTCTGTAAGTGCATCTTTCCCCTAGCTTTGAAATGAGAAATACCGTATCATTTTGTTTTCTGCTGCACATTTATCACAGTCCTTAAAGGTTTCACGCAAAGCAGAATAAATCATCCAGGAACATAATATTCACAAACCTGGTAGTTTAAGTAAAATTAGGACTTATTCCTTTTAATTCAAATTCTTGATAGATTATTTTTTTTAAAGCCAGGTACACAAAAGACAAGCCAATACAAAATCAATATGCCTTTCTTAATAAATTGGGCTGACTGGGGACTGGAAACTTTTTTTAAGGCTCAATATCCAGGGAAGTTATGCCTTCATGTCCAGCTGTCTTTGCTAAGGAGTTAAGAATATAAAAATATTCTTTTATTCGGCTATACCTCTTATAACAAAACATGGAAACAAATATGAAGGTGGTGGCTATGACTAACAAGAAACAAAAGGGAAGGAAGCTTTGTGGCCATTTTATGTAAAAGAATACAGAGAAAGGTAACATGATCTTGAGTAACTGACTAACTTTGCTGGGCATTGGTTAAGTCCAGAGGAGAAAGCCACATGTTTCGCAAAGGTCAGAGTCAAAGGGACAAGTGCTAATGGAATCAGATAATCTATGTAGATGGCATTTTGAACTTATTAAAACTACCTCATGTTAGGACAAATCAAAAAGAACTTACTACTGGTTTATGCAATTTAAAATATAGCTGTATGCAAGGCTTCCTTTCAAGCCCATAATATACAAATACACAAGTATATATGCTTGACACCTGATTTATCTTAGATATTCTGTGAGTCTACTGAATCAGTGTGCTTGTATTTGAAGCACAGAGAGTTATCAAATAAGATTCAAAATGCAGTGAACATTTCATTGAGTTCATTACTCCCTAGTCAGCAAAGCTGAACATTTGAAATACTCTTCAAATCAGTTTCTCTCTCACACAAAACTCAATTTACCACGTTTAAATCTGAAATATCTTATTGCTCCTTTTGGAGATGAAACAAAGGAAATGATACATCTGTGTGATATAGTAGTATTTAAGGTGGCTAGCACTTCATAAATTTCTGTATACCAAAATAAATGAAGGGAAAAAACTGATAAAAAATACTAGTACAATACTGAAATAACGCTACACTTTGCTCATTTGGCTTCAAATCAGATGTTACTCCCCTTTGCCAAGCCTCCTACCTAATTGAAACAGATAGTATCTTCCCTGCATAAGGTTTGTCATGAATTTCCAAGATTAGATTTTCCTTTTATTCAACCTCAAATTTACAATCAATTTGGATTATTGAGATTATTTTTGCCAGTTAATCCAGAAGTCCTTTTTTCTTCATCTCCTCTCTTTCCTCTTCTACTTCACTGTGGTCTTAAACTGAGATTATTTGATATCCTCTGCACTGGTAACAAATTTCAAGTTGCTTTTAGCCAAAGTACAATGTTCAACTAAGCCACATCCTTTGGGTCATTTAAGAAAGAGCGAGAGACATGAGAATTAATTTGAGTTAAATCAACTGAATAGTTTGATGTTTTATCAGGTATTTTTCTTCTAAATGTTAACTCTATAAAATAAGTAATACCTACTGAGCATTCAGAATTCATTCATAATCCTTATGAAATATTTGGCATCAAAATAAGGTAAGATAAATGGATAATAGACTGCAGAGTGACATTTTATAAAATTTCTGGTTGTAACTTTTAGACATAATAGTAAAAAAGCATTCTTGAAATAAAAAAATATTTAATATATTCAGATATGGATCAAATGAATACTATATAGAAGTTCATTACTCAAAAAAAATAAGGAATGAGAGCAAGATCAAGGGAAGAAAGAACGAAGGAAGGAAGTCGAGAGAGTAGGGGAGCGTAGAGAAGGAAGAATGAATCTGTCATATGCACGTGTGTTTTCATTGATGACTAAGTTCCAGGGCTGTTGTTTGTGTCTAGCAGGAAAAAGAATATGAACAGAGCTAAATGTTGAAATTTCAGAATCTATCTAGCAGTTTCTAAACATAGTATTTAATTAAAGTTAAGTTATATAAAAATAACAAATTATAAAAAAATAAGTAATAATTTCTCAGGATACATACTTATTGCTTTGCTATATTTAACTATCATCTATATGTCTGAGTTTATGTATATATATTCTATTTGTATAGTGGATATACTACAGAATGATGTGCTACCGCACATTTCTTCACAACTCACATACAGTGATAACACCTAAGTAGTTTAAAAGAGGCCATGCTAAGAGTATTTACACTACAGAAATCAAAAATGTGTTACAAATCATGGCTTGAGTTATTGTTTTGATGATTCTTTAGGATTACAAAAGTAATGGCTTTATAGATTTTTTTGTGAATAGAAAAAGAAAAAGAAAGAAAAAAGATAATATTATTTTAGTATCAAAATAATGACTCAATTTAGTAAAGAACAGTGATACAGTTGATAAATGAGGGAAATATATCATACGTCTTTATTGTTTAACTTTTCTCTTATTCATATAAACAAAAATGTTAAAACTTTCCATGAGCATCAATTGGCTAAATGATATACACAGTAAAGTGTATTGTATATTTTATTATTATTTGCAAATTGCTACATAATCTTTATATCAGTGAAAGCTGTAATATGCATATACATACTTTGCATATACATATTTATTTGTTTACTGGTGTTGAAGAAGCTGTTATTAAACCTTTACCAGCTAACCACAGCCTTGGACACATAATTTAAAATTTGCTTTGCAGATGATTCTCTAATGAGGTTCCATAAAATGATATATTAACAAAAGGAACAGTTTTTGGTTGAGTCCACACTTCTGGCCTGATGAGTGTGGACAGGCAAAGAATGAGTTAAATAAGAAAATGCATTGTAGAATAGATACATCTAAATTTAGACACATACAGCAATCAGAATTTTAAGACAGCCTCCATGACACTTGTTTCCTGGTATCCATGCCTTTGTGTAATAACCCGTCTCTTTACTGTGGGCAGCATCTGTAACTTCCATCTAATCAACAGAATATGGTCCATTGGAGAGATTTTGCCATAGAGCTAAGGTCCCTAGTCAGCTGACTTCATGCTAATGAAAATGATATTATCTGGAGGTGGTTTTTCCTAATGAAGTGAGCCTTATAAAAGAAAGTCAGGGACAAAACCCTGAAGCAATAGACTCCTGCTTTTCTCTCCATTAGTGGTTTTAAATAGAAAGATGATATAAACACCATAGCTTCAAAGAAATTGGTTCTGCCAAGAACCTGAGGAGCTTGTAAGTGTACACTTGCTTAGACAAATTTAAAGATAAGAATGCAGCCTGTTCAACACCATGATCATAACTTGGTGAGATGTGAACACAGAATCTAATTAAGTTGGGCCTGGAACAATGATCAATAGAAACTCTAAGATATATATATATATATATATATACACACACACACACACACACACACACACACACACATAAATTCATATATATATATATATATATGCACATATCCTTACAATTATAAAAAAAAGACACACACATATTGTATGAGTACATTTGCATGAAATGTCCAGAATAGATAAATCTATAAAGAGAGAAAATACGTTAGTGGTTGCCTAGAGCTTGGGAGGTTGGGGAATAAGGAAAGACTGCTAATGGACATGGCCTATCATTTTGGGATGACAAAAATACTCTAAAAGTAAACTAACATGATTTTTACATAACTATATAGATATATTAAAAATCATTTCATTGTACACTTTAAAAGAGTAAGCTGTATAGTACTGAATTATAATTTAATAAAACATTTTGAAATGTGAAAAGGAGATAATATTGTAGGACATACAAAAACTAAAGAAATTACATTTTAGAAGATTGGTATATATATAATAGCAATATTATTCTGTCACAAAAAGAATGAAATCTTTCCATTTGTGACAACATGGATGGACCTTGTGGGTAATATGCTAGTGAAATAAGTCACATAGAGAAGGACAAATACCATATGATCTCTTTTATATGTGAATTCCACAAAACAAACAAACAAAACAGCCAGGCTTATAGATACAGTAGAGAATGGATTGGTGGTTGCCAGAAGAGGGAGTGGGTACAATGGGGAAAAAAAAAAAAGATGTCTGGAAAAACACCAAATAACTGGGAAAAAAATACACTTCTGAATGACCCATATGTTAAGGAAGAAGTCTAAGAGAAATTAAAAATATTTTCAAATGAATGAAAGTGACAATAAAATACATCAAAATATGTAAATGTAGCTAGAGCAATACTTGGTGTGAAATTTTTATCATTGAAGGCTGGCTTTAGAAAAGCAATGTCTAAAATCACATAATCTAAAAATCCATTATAAGAAACTAGGGGAAGAAGAGCAAATTAAAAACAAAGAAAGTTGAATAAGGAAATAATTTATAAAATAGAGAAGTAAAAAAAATTGGAAAAAATAAAGACAACTTTTTGAAAATACCAATATTCTTGATAAACTTCTAGCCATGCTCACCAAGAAAAAAAAATAGAATAAAAAATGTATCAATATGTGCTGAAAAAGCACTGGACAAAATTCAACATCCATTCATGATAAAAACTCTCTAGGAAATGGGTATAGAGGGCAAGTACATCAACATAATAAAGGCCATATATGACAAACCCACAGCCAACATCATACTTAACAGCAAGAAGATGAAAGCCTTTCCTTTAAGACTGAGATCAAGAAAAGGATACCCACTCTCTCCACTTTTTTTCAACATAGTTCTGGAGGTCCTTGCCACAGCAATTAGACAACACAAAGAAATAAAGGGCAACCAGATTGGCAAGGAAGAAGTTAAACTGTTCCTGTTTGCAGATGACATGATATTGTACATAAAAATCCCTAAAGAACCCACTCCAAAACTACTAGATCTAATATCTGAATTCATCAAAGTTGCAGGATACAAAATTAATACACAGAAATCTTTTGCATTCCTATACACTAATGATGAACTAGTAGAAAGAGAAATAAAAAACAATTCCGTTCACAATTGCATCAAAAAGAATAAAATACCTAGGAATAAATCTAACCAAGGAAGCGAAAGACCTATACTCTGAAAACTACCAGACACTTATGAGAGAAATTAAAGAAGATATCAGTAAATGGAAATACATCCCATGCTCATGGGTAAGAAGAATTAATATTGTTAAAATGGTCATCCTTCCTGAAGCAATCTATAGATTCAATGCAATTCTTACCAAAATATCAATAGCATTCTTCAACAAACAAGAACAAATCATTCTAAAATTCATATGAAATCACAAAAGATCCTTACTAACCAAAGCAATCCTGAGAAGGATGAATAAAGCTGGGGGGAATTACGCTCCCCAACTTTAAGCTCTACTACAAAGCCACAGTAATCAAGACAGTTTGGTACTGGCACAAGAACAGAACAATAGACCAATGAAACAGACTAGAGAGCCTTGATATAAACCCAACCATATATGGTCAATTAATATATGATAAAGGAGCCCTGGACATACAATAGGGAAATGACAGCCTCTTCAACAGCTGGTGTTGGCAAAACTGGACAGCTACATACAAGATAATGAAACTGATTATTGTTCAACCCCATACACAAAAGTAAACTCAAAATAGATAAAAAACCTGAATGTAAGTCATGAATCCATAAAACTATTAGAAGACAACACAGGCAAAATTCTCCTGAATATAAACATGAGGAACTTCTTCCTGAATGCATCTACTTGAGCAAGGGAAACAAAAGCAAAAATGAACACAAGGGATTACATCAAACCAGAAAGCTTCTGTATGGCAAAGGACACCCATCAACAAAACAAAAAAGGCATCCTACAGTATGGGAGAATATATTTGTAAATAACATATCTGATAAGGGGTTAACATAAAAAATATATAAAGAACTCAAATGTCTCAGCACCCAAAAAGCAAATAAGCTGATTAAAAAATGGGTGGAAGATATGAAGAGACAATTCTCCAAAGAAAAAATTCAGATGGCCAACAGACACATGAGAAAATGCTCCATATCACTAATCATCAGGGAAATGCCAATTAAAACCACAATGAAATATCACCTCACACCAGGTAGGATGGCCAGCATCGAAAAGACTAAGAACAACAAATGTTGGTGAGAATGTGGAGAAAGGGGAACCCTCGTACACTCTACACTGCTGGTGGGAATGTAGTCTAGTTCAACCATTGTGGAAAGTAATATGGAGGTTCCTCAAAAAACTAAAAATAGAAATACCATTTGACCCAGGAATCCCACTCCTAGGAATTTACCTAAAGAATACAACTTCTCAGATTTAAAAAGACATGTGCACCCCTAGGTTTATCGCAGCAGTATTTACAATAGCCAAGATATGGAAGCAACCTAAGTGTCTATCAGTAGATGAATGGATAAAGAAGAGTTGGTACATATACACAATGGAATACTATTCAGCCATAAGAAAGAAACATATCCTACCATTTGCAACAACATGGATGGAGCTAGAGGGTATTATCCTCAGTGAAACAAGCCAGGCATAGAAAGACAAGTGCCAAATGATTTCTCTCATTTGTGGAGCATAACAATGAAGCAAAACTGAGGGAACAAAACAGCAGTAGACTCACAGACTCCAAGAAGGGACTAGTGGTTACCAAATGGGAAAGATGTTAGAGGGCACGTGGAGAGGGAGGGAGAAGGGGATTCAGGGGTATTATGTTTAGTACACATGGTGCAGGGAGTCAGAGGGAAGACAGTGTAGCACAGAGAAGGCAAGTAGTGAGTCTGTGGCATCTTACTACACTGATGGACAGTGACTACAATGGGGTATGGGTGAGGACTTGATAATGTGGGTGAATGTAGTAACCACATTGTTTTTCATGTGGAGAGTATATCAATAATACTCTAATAAAAAATGCTAATATGAATATCATTATTGATAATTAATCATATAAAAAAACCTTATGCCTGTAAATTTGACATCTTAGGTGAAATGAACCAATTCCTGAAAGACTAAAACTACCAGAACTGAATCAAGAAGAAACAGAAAACTTTAATTGTCCTGTATTTTAGTTAAAAATCTAATTAAAAGAGAAACCTTAGTGCCAGAAACTTTCATTATAAATTCTAATGAACTCTTAAAGAAAGAAATAATACTAATTCTTCACAATGTACTCCAGAAAATAGACAAAGTTGGAATACTTCCCCACTCATTCTATGAGGCCAGCATTAGACGAATACCAAAAGCAGACACAGATACTACAAGGAAAAAAAGAAATATTGTGCAGGAATGCATACACATGTGACCAAGCGCACAAATGCACAGTCTCAACAGAATCAAATGCAGAGTGTACCAAATTAATCTAACTGTATGACAAAGATGATAGATGATGATATATGGATGAATACATGATAGATCAATATAGAGAATTCAAGCTCACTCAAAAAGGTAGGATAAAAGAGCTGACCTAAACATTTTGGAAAACAACATTGTTTTAAGAAATTCTAATGTTAAAGACACAAGAATTGTATGTAAATAAATGCTCTAGTTGGGAAATTTCTTTCACATGAGTAGAGGTTATTACAATAATCCCCCCTTTTCAGGGTTTTGCTTACTGGGGTTTCAGTGTCTTGTGGGCAACCATGGTCCAGAAGAAGATGCTCCTCCTTCTGAGGTTTGGACAGATGGTTAGCAGTAGCCTAAGGCTATGTCACAATATCCACGTCACTCACCTCACTTCACCTATCAGTATCTCATGTCATCTCATCTCATACCATCACAAGAAGAGGGGTGAGTACAGTACAATAAGATGTTTTGGCAACTGAGAGACCAAATGTACTTAACTTTTATTACAGTATATTTTTATAATTGTCCCATTTTATTACTAGTTATCATTGTTAATCTTTCACTGTGCCTAAATTATAAATTAAACTTTAGCATAGGTATATATTGTAGGGAAAAACAATATACATAGGATTCATTACTATCCACCATTTCAGGTATCAACTGAAAGTGGTAGAACATATGTCCCCAGGGATAAGGAGATTATTGTTCCTTGGAGTGTACTTTTAATGTACATCATCTCTAAATTTGGTGTCAGAAGCCAGTGAAATGATTTTTCAACCTTATTCATAGTTTAATAAACTGTAATTCAATAATCACATTTTGGCACAAATTAATTTTAAGAAATTTTTTGAAAACAGATTTTAAACTGTTTAATAGAAAGGAGGATGGCCCCACATGGTTTAAATATAATCTGGCTGGACTTCCTCAACCACTGCTCAAAGAAACTCCAGACATTGATATGGAATGTCAAACTTTCTGCTTGACAGCAATTTTACAGGCTGCTGACAGGCCACTGGGTAATGAGCTATTGCTAACTCATTGTCTCATATTAAAATCACTGGGCTAGCTATAGAAATACAAATATTTATGTTTCTATTTGATTTAAAACTGGCCCTCATTCCTGAGAAATATAGCCTATTATTAAAAGAAAATTGACAAACAGGAAAATAATATATTAAATACTAATATGTTCAGATGCTTAAAATTAAAGCTATTTAGATTATGACACAAGATGTATAGCAAGCAGTGTGAGTATTAGGACCAAATTACACATATATAAAATGAAAGAGATGAGTTTTTCCCCTTACAATGATAGCACTAATCATATTTATTATAAACCTAGGGCAATCATTCTTAAAACACATTCCTAATTTAAAGAATATGTGCTACAAAGACTTTATGGTGCTATCAAAATCTTTGTTTTATAAGTCTGTTTCATCATCCTAAACTCAAATAGCTATGACAAGGTTAAAAGAAAGATCAGTAATTTCCAGGAAGAGCTAACTGATATTTAACTGAAAATATTTTCCATATTAAGGGTTGAAATGGTGGTTCACAGCAGTAATGTTTCATATATATGGTGCAGTTTAACTGGGGGAAAGTGAAACAATCAAAAAATTGTTGAAAAATATTATTTTCCCCTTCAACCATAAAGAAAATAACTCAAAGTAACATCTAAAAGAAAGCTATATGTAAATTGAATTATCTAATAGAAGTTAAGTCTTAGAAAAACTTAAATAAAATCATAACAAACTATTACCTTCTTTTATGGATAACCTTATTAGCATGTTCTTTATCTGTATATCTAAACATATCCTTTATTAATGCATATGACCATTTCTAGAAACTGATTTCCTCTCACCTTCTTTTTTAGTGATCATAGTGTATTGTGTATACATGTGTGCTTGGTTACAAGTAATAATTTGGCAAAAGGAAATTGCTAATACTTCAATGATGAATAAGTGTCACTATCGCTATAAAATACATGGCTAATTAAGAAAATGCATTATTGTTTCTCATATTCAGAAATTTAGGAGAGGATTAGACAGCATGCCATAAGCACATGGTATTGTAGAACACATGCTTATTATTGCCTAACATAAAATTATATTTTACTATCTTTCATATTGTTAAATGTGCAATAAAGAGAAAGTCAATATTTCTTTTACCACTTAGCCTATTTTTATGTTAGTTTTAATTTTATTGAGATATCCATCGGCAGCATTTTTAACACTCCAATAAGTCACTTCTGTATGTAAGAAAAGGTTATGAGAGATGGAAAGCTGAGAGATACTTCTGGTTTGGGTTGTTTCAAAGTCATTACTACCGAATCTAAAACACAGAAGAACAAATGAATAGTTACTCAAACATTGCATGTCTCGGTTATTCAAATAACTCAGGTTTGGAGATATATTGCAGTACACTGACACAAGGCTTTCACAAACATGCAGAAATACACTTCCTTTTACTGCTTTTGATTGAGGATTATTTATTTATTTGAAGAGGAAGTTTGCCAAATACATGAAAATATTCATGTACTTTAAATTTTATTGGGACTGCCTTGATTTCCAATCCCCCAAATTAAAATAGAACATGAAAATAAATAAGAGTAAGGCAAAAAATACAGATGTGTGTCAGGTATGTATGCACTAAATCCTATTTCAAGCAAAAGCATACAAACACCTGGAATTTCTAATGGATTTGCAAGATAAGTCATACATGGAGGCAGAGTTGCTTCAGTTTTCCCTGATCAATGAAGACCATAATATATATGGAAAGAAGTCAATGGTTACATGCCAGTTTTTATTTGACTACTTTATTATGAGTGTGTAAACTTCATAAAAATAGAAATTCCATTTTCTTGTGAGTTGTGTAGGGCAGAAGAAAAGTTATTTGAATAAATAGGCCATTTCTCTGGGAGTTGTGATGGCTTTACAATTCATGAGCAATTGAAGTTTCTGGATGATCTCCTTCGTGGGGGTCCAGAGACACAATCTTCATCTTCATAGACCTGTCACTGTCATTTTGGGCAAAGAAGTAATGTGCCTCACCTACTCTTATACTCCATTAATTAGACTATGCCTGAATTCTATTTAGAAAGTAAGAGGATGGGGAGAGAGACATATGACATCTGAATCCCTCACTTTATTTAGTCTGGTGCAGGTGCTCCTAGTAGTGGTTGCATATGTTTCTTAGGCCAAATGTGCTTTTTAACAAACCACAATTATAAAGGCGGCTGAAAAATCTATCTTTGTTTGTTTGATTGCTTTATTGTTTTGGTATATTGTCAACCTAAATAAAACTGTTTTATATAACAAGGAAATGGGAAAAATGGAAGTTTAGTAGGCAACTAACAGCTATGTCCAAAGCCACATCAATAGAACATTGTTCCAGAAATTAGACTGTAAACACTATTACATTAGAAAAAACACTGTAAAATTAGACACATTCCTCTCTATTACTACTGATGTCATCAGTACTTTATTGTGTTTCAGACCAGTGATGACTATTATATATTCATGAGCAATCAACCATTCTGATTTTGTATCTCACTGTTTAATTATTAGTAGCCCAACCTCCCACCCACTTATAATGATAGAAAAGACACTATTGATCTTTAAATAAGAAAATAAAGACATTTATGTGCCAGAAAATCTATTTTGAAGATCATGCCATTCTCTGGTGATATATACAAAACTAATATACTGACCAATTATGGCTCCCCCTGCACCTTCATAATGAGCCTTGACTAGGAGGTAAGTATTTCATACTTCAAAGTAGCAATGGCATAGTACAAATAACTCACAAAAGTGATAGACTCTCATTGGTCCCAAGTTAGATGTGATGAAAGGGGCATAAACTCAGGAAGTAATGAATTGTTCTTATGAATTTTGTATGTCCTCCTGGGCTTCTCACATTTCCTTCCTGAACAACACCCAGAAGGCAGTCCTATATGCCTCACTATGGCCAGAGAGTGTCTACAGGCTCTGATTTGCCAGAAAGCTACAATTCTTACTTACTGTCCCAGCATCCTGTACAGGTAGTGAGCAACTCTTTTTTCACTTTTGAAAGTATCTCTCTTTGGATAGTAGTTTTAATGGCCACCCAGCTAGAGTTCACAGACAAGTCGTGTGATCATGCAGGTTCCTATGGAACAAGCCCCACAGTTCTCAGATCCTCTGTTCCTTTGATTTCCACTAAAAAACCAGGTAACAAAAGTATCAGGCAGATATCATTGCAAAATAATGCCCCCAGGCTCCTAATACTAATCACAAAAGTAATATTAATTAAATAGACTAAGGTTATTTATAACAAGTTGACTAGATTTTAATGTTTCATAATTTGTGGAGCTATGAATGTCAATGTGAACCCAGACCAAATTAATTATATTGAAAAAGACCAGGCTAATGTGTGACCTGTTCATCAGCTCACCTACATCAAAGGGATACTTGCTAGAAATGGGGAATAGTATTTCCCACCCAAAACATAATGAGTCAGAATCTGGATTTTAAAAAGCTCTCCAGAGTGATACACATTAAATATTAAAGTTTGAGAAGTCTAGTTCTAGGCTGAATTAACATTTACATTCACATATTATGAAACTTAAAAGGTTAAAGTTACATAACCATGGGCCACTTTATTAAATGGCAGCAGAGTTTGACTGAAAATTTGACTCTTTCTATTTCAATACAGTGGGCCCTGTTATCAGCCTCATGCAGTTTTAAGCTCCAAGGTGTAATCTCTCTTTAGTTTAAGCTTCAAGCTAAAGAAAATATTGACAGATTGATCTAAATTTAAAGTAGCATCTACCTCACAATATATAAGGGGAGTTATGAAGATAGTACATAAAACAATTAAATAGGTATATGTTAAGGTTTTTGGAAGGGTCAAATGGGAAAAAAATGGGTTTTGTCCTTAAACCATGCCTGTATGAATGTGGGTAAGTTGTTTCACTCCTCTTAACTACTGTTCCTTTTTTCTATGAAACGAATATTTAATGCTTATTTTGCAGGGAATTCACAAGTTGATGTAATTGCCCTTGTACATAATAGATGTGCAATGAATTTTACATTTAAATTCAAATTATGGTTTTTCTTGGGAAATTCCCCAGTTCCTCCCATTACCAATATTTTAGACATTTTTCCAATTATTTTATGTACGTACTGACTATGCAAAAACAGAAACACATAAATCATTATGATAAATATATAGAGTAAATAAACAGGCATAGTACAATTCTGAGATCTTTTCCTCTTCTTCTGAAGACAGCAACTGAATAGGATTAGGTCTCTACGTTTATGACCTTATTTAACCTTAATTACCTCCCTAAAGATCCCATCTCCAAATATACTTTAATTGGGTATTAGGGTTTCAATATGTGTTGGAATGGAGGGTCACAATTTAGTCAATCAGAATACTCCCAAGATTTGTAAAGTAGATTCTGAAATTTGCTTGATATTCCTAATATTATTTTACTCAGAATCAACTACACTAAAGATTTACTCACATCATATTAAGATTTGTGACCCATTTAAATGTCAGTGAGTCAAGATATCTTACTGAAACATATTTCAAGTGCAGATTTATTGAAATTAGTGACATAAAAAAATAGAATAATTACTGCTTCCATGGAGATTTTAAATAAAGTTTAACTTACCTCCTTTACAGATATAATGGCCACCATTATAAAATATGAATGCTAGTATATCCATATTTGTTACTCTAAAATAATTAATGTGATGTGTTTAGGATGTAGGGTGCTATTTCCTCCCAGAACTCTACTTTGCAGTAATTCTTCCATTTTTGTTTCTTGGAGTAACTCTTGGAAAACACACCGTCACTCTTTTTTTTAGTGTTATTCACTAATTTGTGGACAATACTTAATGATCACGTCTATTGAATAGATAGAGGAGAGTACTCACCTGGCCAATGAACATCTGCATGTCAGAGATTTCTCCTCTTTCAATATTTTTGTCACATATTTTTAAAGAAATTCAGTGCATTTAAATTCTCTAAGGCAGTTTCATGAAACATTTGAAACTAAAAAAAAAATATATTTCATATCCTGTCTGATTAAAACATATAAATATACCATAACAATTTTATATATTTTTTGCTTGAAATTTAAATGGAGGATGTATTTTGAAAATACATGTGAACATTAATGATTGGTGTTAAAATTATTACAGTTATAAAGATGTGATTCTGTTATATAAATATCATTTTTATTCTTACAGTTCATTCTCAAGTGAGAGCACAGCAGAGATCATTCTGGTAGGATAAAGAGGTTTTAATTAATTGCTTTATTTAACAACTAAGTTATCTTGTTCAAACTGCAAGTCATTAGGAAATAAAACAAAGTAGCTATGTCATTGATAAAATACCATAATGCAACTGAGGTAGGCTTGAAAACTGGTCCTCCGAAGAACTCCATGTCCTGATCCCAAGGATTTGCACATATGTTATGTAATATGGCAAAAATGGACATTGCAGATTTGGGTAAGTTAAGGATCTCGAGATGGGGAGACTATCCTCCTGGTGGGTTCTAATGTAACACAGTGACCTTGTAACAGGAAGGCAAAAGGCAATTGAAAGAGAAGGCAGAATGCCAGCAAAAGCAGAGGATGGAGTTATGTGCCCAGGAATGCAGCAATCTCTAGAATCTGGGAGAGTCAAGGAACAAATTTGCCCTGGAACGTCTAGAAAGAACAAACCCTGCCAACATTTAGGGTTTAGTCCTTTAAGACTCATTTTGAACCTCTGACCTCAAACCTGTAATATAAAAATCTGGGGTTGTTTTAAACCAGTAAGTTTGGGATGTGATTTGTTGCAGCAGCGATAGAAAACTAACATGGAGATGGATATAATTTTATATCCATTTGGTAACTTGACAGTCATAACACATTCAATTTGTCTTCAAGTGCATCTCTGGCATAATATATGTGAAAGGGTCTGACAACCGTGTATTATTAACTAATACTAAATAGTATTAAAATAATGGTTTTGCTGCTATAATAAGCAGTAGTTAAAATGTTCACCTCAGTGTATGATCCCAGAGGCACCATTTACATGTTATTCCATAAAAGTGGTGCTTCCTGAAATAGTGTAATACAACATCCTTTCAGAGACTCATCATCCTACTTTCTCCAATCAGCAGATTTGAAACTAAAGTAAAGATTTAATGCTTTAGTTCCTCAATTCCTCTTACCAAGTTTTGTGCCTATAGTGTCAAACAATTGCAAATAACAGCAAATCTAATTCACCTTGAATTAAATAATAAACTGTATTTATGGCAGGCATGTTCATTCTGCTCAGTTCTGGCAGCTCTGTTTGAGACCCTGAGACTGATGCAGATTAAGAACACTCCTTTTTGAGCGATGTGGCTGTGGAAATGGATAGTGACTGTGTCTGGGTCAGTTATATTTGGCAAGAGTCTGTTCTCTGATGAGACCAGCTAAAATTGACTACTGCTAACTGGGTCTCTTCATTTCTGGGACAGGGGCAGTAACTGTCAAAGACACCCTCTTTGCCTCTAGGCTGGGAGGCCACTTGCATAGTGAGGCCACTCAACCTCTCCCAGCACTCTGACAACATTAGACTTTCAACCTGCTGTCTGGTCTACTGACCAGCTAACTCTGGCCATACTTATATGGTCCATTAAGCTAACTTGTTCCATGTGTTTGGCTTTTTTGGGCCAATCATTGTTTGATGATGATGTGTCTTTTATGACAGAAGCTATTCAACAATGAACTGATAGACTGACTTTACTCACCATTTTTTCTCTTTGCCTTTGTAAGCAGTTTGTTGTTAGTTGTCAATTCGCTAATTGCAACTGTCCCCAGAAAGGGATTTTCTTCTCTGGTCTGATGAATGGACATTAATCAGGATGAAAGGAGTGGGGAACTTTCGGGGTTATATTTTGAAACTTCAGAATCCTGTCCTGGTCATTCCTGAGAATGATATCATTTTTTCTCCTAACAGCGGCCCCAGTCAGCCTGTTGGCACACCCTCAAAATGGCAGCCTGGACAACAGGGGATTCACACATACTTCTGCTTAAATTATATGAAAAAGCATTGGTTCTTCTTGTACTAGATCCTTCTGGATAAAGTCTGGGTGAGAGTAAAGAATAACAGGGAAAAAAATATGAACTTACCGTTCCTGGAATAGGACAGACTTATTTCATGAAAATGAAGAAAGAGGAGAAAACGCAGACACCTGATGAAGGAACTCCTTAAGTCCTGGAGTGTGCAAGGATTGGGGGGAGAATAGATCATTGTTTTTCAGAACTGTCCCCAAAGATTTCCTCTGGAAGGAAACTAGCCTAGTGTTGTTCTCCCAAACAGTTGCAAGTACCTCAGAGTCTGAGTCTGGCATCCCTCGCCAGAGCTCTCTGACCCAGAGACAGAAGCAGATGGACCCCTCATACTTCGTATGCAGAATACCTCCAGATGTTGTTTGCACGTCCAATTTCAGTCATTCTTTGGGGCAGAAGAATGAGTGTCACAGACAAGAAGGACCAACTGAACTGACTACCCCTCCCCAAGCAGTCCTTCTGAAACCAAGAACCAACTGGGGAACCTAGAGCTTGCCAGCTGGTGGAAGGTCCCACAGGAAGCCCCAGCAGCAGGCACTGTGGGATGCCACTGGCAACTTGTGACTTCTGGCTGGTGTTATGTCTCACTCAGGAGTCCTCAAAAATTGTTTCCAAGAGTACCATTTCTGCGAAGGACTGGACTTCTTGTGTGAAATGTGTATGTTGTTTTGCCTCTCACTCACAATGACGTGTGATTTGCACATAGTAATGGTTATAAGAGACACCAAAGTGCTTCAGGAAACAACACTGGTAAACTGTGTAGCCCTCCGATGTTGGGAGAGATCTCTTCAAAATGATGATATTTGGTTATTTGAAAAGATTCCTGGAAGTGTAACTAACTCATTATTCTAGAACACTGTGGAGATGGTTTCGCCCACAAGGGAATCATTCAATTTAATAACCTAGTTCAACATTCGTCAATGCGCTAGACTTTATCCTTACAGGCAAGGTGGCACCTGTGCAATCACCTTATTAATGCCTTAAGTTGGTGGAAAGGTCCATACAGAAATTTAAGGAGAAATGTATCTGGCTTTCTAAGATAGGACTTGATGGTTTATGGGATTTATTCAGTTTGTAAATTCAGTTTATTCTGAATCTGGGGTCATTACTGAAATCAGCACTACAGGACAGTCTAATACCACAGCTTTGAGTTCTGCTGATAATGGTGTTTATTAGCTACTCTATAAGCTGAATGGATTTGGTCCCAACCTGTCATTCAGATTAATCAGAATGGTTAATTAAGTAGTACAGAGGTGGAAAATTTGTCAGAGGACAGGCCACACATAATGAAGGGGTAGAACTATTGGGAAACAAAGCTCAATTAACATTGTCACATTTCTGCATGGTCAGGGCTTTCTGAGTAAAAAAATCTGGCAACCTGAGTTAAAAGATAATTGAATAGATGTCCTAAAACACAAAGGCTCTCAGAGAGATTTAGAGACATCTCCTTAGCTGTTTGTTTGGGTCTCTGTATTTGCTCACCTAAAATCCTTCCCTCTCATGTAGGATTTGCTTATATTTCAGAGCCATGGTTACTCTCTCAGAAAGACAGGAAGGACTGCTTTGCCAGCTGTTTTACACCATCTCTGAAATTTAGGCTTTTGGTGTCCTCTTGTCATGCAAACCCTTCTGTGTGCTCTGGAAACTGGCTTCTATACTCCGGAGCTGCTCACTGAGTGAACAGATTGAATAAATTCATTCTTGCCGATATGAGTTCCTCAAATTATACTTGTCTTTTAAAAGGGTCACTGTGAAGAGGAAATGTGTTTATTCATTTTAAACCAAAGTGTTTTATCTTAATAAACAGGGTTAATATATTTTACTATGCTTATAATCATTACCTAAATAAAACTACTAACAACTTCTCTGATTCAGAGAAGAATAAAAAATTATGACTTATTATATTGCTAATTACCAAATGACCTACACTATGCTCTTTGGTTTAACTAAAAATTTTGAAATAAAATTTTTGTCTTATTCTCATAATTATAACATTGATTCCTTTATTTTCATTCATAAGAAGCTAAAATGACTAACATTTATATAACCTCCATAATAATTCATTTTAGAACCTACATATATCCTTCTCTTTTTGTTTACACATAGATATTTCCCTAACTTGGGCTATTTAACTTGCACCATTTTTGACTTCAGACTGCCACTAGACTATTCAATAATAGACAAGTGGGGTTTATGGATACTAGTTATTCAATATGTATTATAAATGAAATTTATCACACAAGAATTTATTCTACATGAAATATATGTCTCTCTCTTTTGTTAAAGGATATATGGATTTAGTTTGGTGTGTTTGCATTCATTAAAATGTTGTAGATGTAAGTAATTCACCACTATAATCTAATGTTTGACATTTTTACCACATATAACCACATAGAATTAGATTTGTGCACATTCAAAGTATAGAAAGCTTGAGGTCACTGAACCAAGGCTATTTTATAGTGTTTTTATTCTATTTTGGAACAGTTACTTTGGTATTGACACTAAGGAGATAGTACAGTAGCATAGCTGTAAACCTACCACAAGCCTCTTGATTATTCTACCTTGGAGATTTTATCTTTCTATTGAAGCCAAAGAGAACAAAATGTTCAAAATGAATGTAAATTAAATATAGTTTTAATACATGTCAGTTGACTCTGCAACAATTACAACCTTGTTACCAACTACATACCCTTAAAAGGAGAGGACTATAGGCATTAAGGAAATATAGGGAGATAGACCTGAGAATAAAGAAATTGGGATAATTCCTTGCTGTCTCTGAATTTTGGATGGATGTAGAAAACTGTGTTGATACAAGATTACCAAAAGAATGTGACTTGGACTAAGAAATCTCAAAAATGTTCAACAAATGCTTCTTTCTGGAGTTTCATCCTCATAGAAAAATACTGCTAGAGAAACCAAAATGTACTACACAGGAGCACACAGTGTAATAGAAGAGCTCCAGAAAGCCAACACAGAAGGGCTTAAGGACTTAGAGTCCATCTTGATATTATCAAATTTCTTGAGCAGACTTGACTTTCAGGGACGGTAGTTACATAACAAGGCCATATTTTGAATCTTTTCTGGTTAACAAATTGAAGAGAGTCTTCAAGGTGTGAAGACCAAAGCTATGATAGTATATTTTTCACTACAAGTGTGTCAGTCAACAAGACCAGAAACTTCTCCACATATGTCCTTGGGAAGCAGAAAAACACAAACAGACCCCCTTCAAATTAATATTTTAAAAATGCAAAAATAAACCAAATAACATTACAACAAAAATGAGACTATCTCACAAAATGTGGGCAAACAAGATGGAAATAATAGCTTAAAAGAAAGAACTTAAAATGAATAGAAAATATTATAAGGGGTATGTCTAACCAAAACTTATGTACCTGACATATCTAGAGGGATTACATAGATAAAATTTAGAAAGTTACAAAAGACCTGAAAAGTTTAATTATTAAATATATATGAAACCCTAAAACTACAATAAAGAAAATATACTTTCTTTTAAAGTGTTATAGAGCATTTAGAAAATGTAATCATATACTCAGTCACAAATAAAACTTCAGTATGTTATGAAAATAGCCTTTTCTGAGTATAATAGAATAAAAATAGACATTAATGAAATTAAAAGTCCCTTTCATAGGAAATTCTTCAGAATTACTATTAAAGTGGTCAAAATGGAAATAAAAAATGAAATTGCATCATTTATATGAAACCATGTTAAAGATGAAACCTACCAGCATCAGTGAGATACAGTTACAATGGTGCTACTGACACTGATTGTATCTATTCCTTAAGTTCTTTTTCATCACCAGTGCTAGTCAATCATTACCTTATCCACAGTATGCAGATGAGCATCCAGAATATAACAGGCAGTCCTTTTCCATTGTTAAGTTTTTGATTAATTGTCTAATGGAAAGTAGAAGCAGAAATACTAATAAAAAACATTTTAAAATAAAGACAACAATGGAAGGACATAACTACCAGAGAGTAAAACTTCTATAAAATCACTTTAATCACAGTATTAAACTTACCTTAATAAACAGACTTGTGTGAATAATATACATATTATAAAGGTGACTTTTTATATACAGGTGTACCACAGAGATGCTACACCTTCACTTCCAGACCACCACAATGAAGTGAATGTCACAACAGAGTCAGATGAAATTTTTGGTCTCCCAGTGCATATAAATCTTTACACTATACTGTAGTCTGTTAAGTGTGTAATAGCATTATGTCTAAAAAGCAATGTACAAACCTTAATTAAAAAATACTTTATGGCTAAAAAATGCTAAACACCATCTGAACTTTCAGTGAGTCACAATAACTGATCACAAATTAGCATAACAAATATAATAATAATGGTAAAGTTTGGAATATTGCGTGAATTACCAAAATATGACATAGAGACACGAAGTGAGCAAATGCTGTTAAAAAAATGGCCCCAATAGACTTGCTCCCCACAAGGTTGCCACACATCTTCAATTTGTAAAAAATGCAATAACTGCAAAGAGCAATAAAGCAATGTTTGCCTGTATTTGCAAATGATCCGTGAGAGAATAGTTTCCCAACTTAATCCATATTTAAACACTAATTTGAGGATTAAGAATTAACATTAAATAATAACCCCCAAATTAAAATTCAATGTATCTTTTTAAAATTTAGGATGAGAACTATTGCCTGAAGAAAGACATGAATTTCAAATGTCAAAAATAAAACTTTAGATATTTTTCACATGAAAATGAAAATTTAAAGAGCAAAAAATAAACACACATGCAAAGAAACAAAAACTAAAAGCCTCAGTGGAGGGTGGAAGTTTATAGCACAGCTAATGAAAAGTTGAAAACTGATAATAAGCGCTGAGCTTACACAATTTGATATTGAAAAAGACAGTTCAAACCAAATAGTAGCCAGATGTTAACAGTTCCCAAAAGGGAAATTCCCAATGACAGGTATATATTTGAGGTGGGGTTTAAAGTCACAGGGAGTCAAAAAATAAGAATAATAATAAACCCTTCATTTTCAGATGGTGCTTGCAGCAGTGCCAGTGAATATGAGTCTTTTCTAACCATTGTTGGTGAAGGCTAATACACATTTTACCTCTCAATGGAGAAATCAGAAAAAAGACAATTAAAATTAATTAATTTCTTGTCTCATAGTATCCTTGTTATCTACTTTTTTAGCAATACAGGAGAGTAGGGGGAAATATGCATAAGGGATTTTGTTGCAACAATGTTTTCAGCTGGAAATATAAATGGTTTTATCCATAAAAGAAAAGAATATTTAGCTATTTAAAAAAGAATTAGATCTATAGCTAGAAACATTAAGTGTTTTCACTATTTATTAAATGGGATAGTATGATACTACTCATGTAAGAGAAATAATAACAATAGTAGAATGGTTATAATGATACTTAAAAGTTTGTTCCTTTAATTTGTTATTGTGGATTATACCCAAAATGTGGAATTTTGTTAAGGAAACTAATTTATAACATTGACATATTCACATTAAAAACCCATATGTTTGATTCTCTAATTTTATTGAAAAAAGATAAATTTGTCAGAGTTCATAAAAATGCCAAGTGAAAGAGAAGGAATAAACTAAGAGTCCCTGATGTAAATATAGCTATACCCTCTTGTCTATATATTATCCATAATTTCACAACATGAAGATTTGGGGAAAACATTATGTTAAAGTTACAATTGGGTATTCAATACTACGATTTAATAAAATAAAATATATTTTTCTTTTCTTATTTTTGTGTGGATTTCAAATTCAGAAACATTTAAGAACTGGGTACTGATTTTAGTTGCATTGGTTAAAATTATACAGGAGATTGATAATAACAGTATGACTGATAATAAATAGCACTTATGAAAACTTAAAATGGGCTGAGTACTGTATTAAAGTTATCTCTCATCTTACTTAAAACCTACAGCAATTCTATGAAATAGAATTGTTTTTACCACCATTTTAAATATAAGCAACCAAGGCTCAAATTAAGTAACTATTCAAAGTTACTGAGTAAGAAGTTAACTAAAGATTATAATCCAAGTCTATACTATTCAAAATAAAGAATTTTTCAAGTTATGGACTACATTTAATATAAATTTAAATACTTTTAATCTGATCATTGGCATTCAAATGCAGATCTAGGATTAACATTTCTGAATAATGTTTTTGCAGTCCCTTTAAAACAATCCTTCTTGACATTCAATATTTTAAATCAGGGTTATCTCTCATGTTTTTATATTTGCATGAACTCTTTCACCTATTGTTTTTGTGATTATATGTGCAAGATTATATAGAGTATGAAATTAATATAGCAAGATAAAGTGGAAATGTATTTAGGTTTTTTTAAGCTATTTACCTAAAAGCTTGAGACCCTTAGCTCCATGGAAAGCCTGACCTCCACAGAAAGTCTGGGTTAGATTCACATCTAAGTTAACAGTCATATTAAATGTTGTATGTACTACTGAAGACAGATTACTTATGAATCTATTAATAATGAAGTCAGGATCAAAGTAAAGTTAAATTTTCAGAACAAAATGATGGTGGACATCAAAAACAATTGCTTATTAAAATCATTTAAAACTATCTATATATCATAATAACATGAAGTACAATCCTTGGGGGGCAATAACTGTGTTTATGAAGATGTAGCCTGGGATTCTGTTAATATCTACTTCTGGATATGGAAGGTGGTTACATGGGTGTGTTCACTCTATAAATAACTTCACTGAACTGTGTACATTTATGACATATATACTTTGTATGTGTTATGTTTAAAAAAAGTTCCCTTAGAAATATGAATTTGGATCACTTACTACATTTTGATAGGTTATTCTTTTAATTATTTGAAACACTAATGAGCAGCTGGTGCATGGTGTCTGTGCATAATAGATCAGTGGAGATTGTATGCATGTACATATGCATGTATATTTATGTATTCATTCATCATTTCATTCATCCATTCATATAAGGGACTTCTCCTACTCCCCTTCTCATTACATCATATCAGGAGGTGCATGATATCAACAAGACTTATCACAACTAATGTGAACCTTGATCATTTAATTTAAGTGGTTATAAGCTTTCTCCACTCTGAAGTTAGTATTTTTCCCTTTCCATTCAATATTTGTTAGAAAGGAGTAATTCAATCCAGTTCAAGTTCAAGAGGCTGGTGTGGAGCTCCATCTCCTCAAGGGCAGAATATGGAAGAATTTTATTTATATGTTAAAATCATCACTGTAATGTATAAATTGAGGGGAGGTGCTTTAAAGTTATGCAAGTGCCCTGTTTCTCCTTAAATATTTTGCTCACTATTTTGAGCATTCATCAATGGTTGTCACCTGCAGCAATTATTATTCTGGTATTCTAACAGTGATTACTGTAGGATTTTAATTACATTGCTTTTTTATTTGAGAATAGAGCCTATATTAAATCAAATATTTGGCACTTCCTTAAACACTTCTTTTTAGCTAAATACATTGCACATTTTTTGTAATAAGTTCATATAATCTTGAAAATAATTTGTATTCTTTCTCTTTTGATCATAGACACCTTAGACTGGATTTTCTAAATTGTTTTTCAAAAAATCTTCCCAATCTTTACAATTACTTTTTCTAGATGAGTTTTATTAAAATCTCCTAATCTACTGGAATTAATAAAATCTTCTTCAAATGTTTGTCAACATTCATATCATAAGATTCAAAGACTTTTTAAATTGCATCTAAGCTAAATAAAAAATTTTACAGTTATAATGTCTTTTTTGTCCATTTAAAGGTTATCCCTTAATTTTTTTATCAAATAATATTGTCATATCTGGCTTTGACTTTGCTAGTGTTTCACCTATTATTCTTATAAATCATTTTACTTTTAGTCTTTTTGAGCCATTTTAAAGTAATTAGATACATACAAATGGATACTTTTAAAATCAATATAATAGAATCTTTGGCTATTTATTAGCTGAGTATAATCTATAACTAATATAGTGATTTCTGATATTACAAATTGAGGGTTGAGTGAAGGATAAAAACTTTCAGCTTGGTTGCCTGGGGTATACCACTGTGGGCAAGGATCTCAAAGTTTTCCTGAAGCACCAGTTACAATATTTTCTTCTGGCACAGCACGTGGATCAGCTATATAATTCGTGAGACTGAGTGCAAACTGAAAATGCAGGACCTCTTATTTAAAAACTTTTAGGAATTTTGAGATGGCAACAGAGGAGCAATCAATCAAGCCTGCCAGCCTTCTGAGTGTAGGGGCCCATGTGGCCATGTACATGTATGAGGCCACCCTTGCCTATGAAGTTGACATTCCTGGAAACATATGGAGGTTTAGAGGAAGTCCAGTGACTGCATCTTTATACTCTATATTATGGTATCAGAGAGTACTGGTTTTTGACTTGCCCCAGGCTCACACAAAGTTTTATTTCATTTTGAGAAATAAAGATTGACATTTAGATAAACAAGACAACTTTTTTTTCTAGTCTTTTCTTTTTTTTTATTTTGGTATCATTAATATGCACTTACATGAGCAACATTGTGGTTACTAGATTCTCCCATTATCAAGTCCCCCCCACATATCGTATCCCATTGCAGTCACTGTCCATCAGCATAGTAAGATGCTAGAGAGTCACTACTTGTCTTCTCTGTGCTATACTGCCTTCCCTGTGCCCCCCCTACATTATGTGTGCTAATCATAATACCCCTTTTTCCCCTTATCCCTCTCTTCCCACTCATCCTCCCCAGTCCCTTTCCCTTAGTTAACTGTTAGTTCATTCTTGGGCAGCACTATTTTCAATAGCCAAGAAATGGAAGCAACTTAAGTGTCCATCAGTAGAGGAATGGATAAAGAAGAGGTGGTACATATACACAATGGAATATTATTCAGCCATAAGAAAACAAATCCTACCATTTGCAACAACATGGATGGAGCTAGAGGGTATTATGCTCAGTGAAATAAGCCAGGCGGAGAAAGACAAGTATCAAATGATTTCACTCATCTGTGGAGTATCAGAGCATGACAACTTTTATATAAATTGTGTATAAATAAATAATTAAGATACAAGCACACTTTATTTTTATAAAAACTACCACCACAGACATCTGTCTATTTCACTAAATCAAATTTCAAGGGATAATTAGCCTAAAAGATCCACGGTGAATATTACAAACATCCTCACATTGGTTAAGCCTCTGTGAACAGATTTTAAGTTATTTCTTTATTATTTGATAGTTTCACAGAGCACATCTGCAATTAGTATGTATATGTGTATGCTTACACTGTAAGTTATCAACTGCACTATCAACATAGTATACTATCAAGTATACTATGAGAGTTGCCAGAATTAGCCACAAAAATTACAGGTAGTTTATTATTTTGCCTCTCAATGTATACATAAATGTGTTTGTTTTAATCAACAATGAACAGTTTAAGACCTAAATTTATTTTCAGATTTTTAGTTTGTTTAATATTTACCTGATTTTTATGTAATAGAGTTTTAGCATACATTATGTATTTGTTATTTGGGCATGATTGACAAAGGTACATTAAGGGATATATTTTCATATATGTGGTAAAAGAGCTAAATTGTAATTGCAAGGATGGCTGAAATTAATTGAGATCACTTGAAGTCCTGGAGTGTTTTTTACAATTACTTCTAAATGTCATAAAGTTTGAACAAAACCACAATTTCTCTTAAGTACTATAATCAATTATAATTATAGTTAAAGGTAACTATAATTACTTTTTTTTAAACTAAAATCGTTGACCACTGGAAACATGAAAATCTTAGCCATGCATACACACATGGCTTAGACTTACAGTCATTCTCTCCCCAACACACATATCACATCCAGACTTCTCCTATGTAAGAGAGAAAAATCATGACTCTCAAAAACTTTCAGTATCAGAAGAGATAAGAAGAAAATGGACAAAGGAAAAAAAAAACTGCTAAGTGAGTTCATAGGATAAAGAAACATTGTCTTGAGGAAACAGTTTTAAGCAGGATACACATGCATGCATTTGTGAATAAAGGCAACACAGGTATTTCCAGATATGGATGGAAATTGCACAGGAAAAAATTGGGAGATAAAGCAGAGAACAGGTAATTTGACTTGTATTCATTTGACTTGAAATTTCCAGTTGTTTCTGGGCCAATTGTGATAGTGAAAATAAAACAGCAATTTGACTAATATTGCAATAAAATCATAGGAGTTGAATTTGGATAACCTCTGTTTGGATCTCAGACTTCCCACTTACAAAGTGATGATGGTCACTCCAGATTATTCCAGTGAATATAACCTTCTTATTTCTTACATCAGAGTGATAATGCTATACTAAGATAAAGATGAAAATAATGTATATGGAAGTAACTGGGGAATTATCTAGTACATCTTAATAATTATTAATAGTTAATAATTATATCTATGTGTAATTGTAAGAATAATATTGATATGAGTCAATGGGTTCAGAGCCATCACTACCAGCTATCCTTAATATGCCTATTAAATATTTAATTATACATGTTAGCTGGTTTTCTTCAGTAGAGCTATTTTTACTATGTTTCTATTAATTAAAACACTACAAGAATTATTTTCAGCCAAGTTAGCTTTTACAGCACTAGAAATTCATTTTTTAATACTTGCCTAACTTTTATACTTAATATATCTTTTGAGAATATTTTACTGTCATTGATGATCAGAAATTGTATATTAAATAAGTTTGAAATAGGTATGAATTTATATTAAAAACAGAATATATAGTGCAGTGCACTTAAAAGTAAAATTACTTTAAGTAGCGGAATTACTGTTCTCTGTATTTCATTATAGTAAATTTTATCTAACTGCTAAAGTTGTAAATTGGAACAATGTCTTAGTGGTGTATGCTCTTTATTTCTGACCTGTCTTTAAGTTGAAATTTTTTTTTCAAATTGACTAGAGTAATAATTATTTATTATTTTAATAGCTCTAATGAAACCATTAATGCACACTCATAGAAGTTTGAGTTGAGAAAAACCATCAAGAAAATATTATATTTACTTTTCATTAAGATTGTACATAATGAAAACTGATGAATTTGTTTATAGGTGACATTCATGACCTTGATTACACTTATAATTTCTAATCACTATCAAGCATAAAGACAATATAAATCTATAGACTAATTTTAAAAGTAAGTGTCTGAATATTTTATTGAGCATTTCAATGAAAGACATATTGAATATTGTTTTTACCTTTTAAAATCTGTGTAATGGCCCTACTGATCAATGGAATTTGAATGGAAATATACTTTAAGAAAAGTAGAACATTTGTCAGTTTCTCAGATTACAAGTCACCAGCTCCTAAATTTTATGGAGTTGTTTTTCTAAAATGCACTCTCCTAGGACTCATCTCAGATAATGAAAAAACAAAGCCTGATCATACACAATCAAATTGAGAAAGTATATGCTTACATTTTATCGCAAAATGCCCCAAAGTGATAGAGCATGCCATTTTCAATGTACCTATTTATGTAATTTTTCCCAAAACCAGTAATTACAATGCTTTTGAGTCTCCTTAGAGGAGAATAAAATTCCAAAAACCAATGCCACTTTAACCATTACTATTAAGCAGATAAATGGCATGTTTAAGTTAACTTATGTAAAATTAGGTACCACCTCATCAGTTTAACTTACATTTATTTAAATTTTTTTACATGTTAAGTGAAAATTCCAGTTTTGATGATGTTGAATTTATTATTACTTCAAAAATAATAGAAATAATTTTTTTTTTAAGTAGAAATTGAATCTCTCAAGCAAATAATGAAAAAATCACTATTCTCATAACAAAAGTAGAACTCATCCAATTTAATGAATTCTTTAAAAGTATTTGAATTAAATTTGAGATTTTAGCTAATTTATTTTGGACATAATTTCTTATTATATGTTTATTTTTCTCCTTTAAACTTGGTCGCCTTTTAAATCAAGGTATCTTAATATTAAAATTACTTTTTTATAAACATGTTCACATTTTGTTAAAATGGGAGAGTTTTCAAACTTTCAAAGACTTATTTAAAAAGATTCGAAATATACTGTGGAAATTATTATGGGAAATTCAGATGGGGATCAAATGAATTCATTTTAGTATAGCTAAAATAATTCTTAACAAATTAAAAGCAGTTATGAGAAACAGTGCCATTTTAAACAATTTAATTTTAAAGGAAGACAAAAGTATTCAATTCAAACAAAATACAATTAATTTTTCTTTGTGATTAATGGAAACAAACACTAAAACCAATAAATAATTATGAATAGACAGTATTTTTGTGATGTAAAAATACAAATAATTAAAAATTTCTTTTGTCATAGTAGTCATAATAGAGAACCCCCCGAATCAGCTTATGTATGGTAACTGGATACATGATAACAGATAAAAAACTACTAGTAAAAGTGCTAAATAATGCACATTGTGGAAAATAAATAAATGACTAACATACCAATGGATTTTAAATTATTGCCACTTTAGGAAAAAATTTCAGTTTTTATATTTATGAGTAGCTCAATAAAAAAGTTCCAGAACAATAAAAATATCAAATCATTAAATTTTCTTTTTAAGGTAAGAGAAATTAAAAGCTTTAATGTTTTATGTCAACATGTAAAATGGCAGCATTTCTTTACTAGGATATTTACAAATTTTATTACTAAAAATTTACAGAAAAAAATAGAAATATGTACATAAATCTTATAATTATATCTCTTAAAAAGAAATTCAATACAGAAGATCGTTCATTCATAACATATCTAGTGATTTGTTTTCCTCTTTCCAAAATGTAATCAAGTGAAATTAGCAGAAAATTTTAAGTGAGATAAGTGAGAAGATGATCCTCACTTATTTTACATGCACATTTATTTCAAATAATTATTTTTTTCTCAAGTTAAGTAATATTTTCATTTCATCTTAGCATTTCTTTATTACTCTCAATTCCTCAAGCATATGGGACTGGGGAGAGTATCTGGGACACCCCTAAACTGACTTTATCAGGTATATTTGCCCTAGGAACTTGAGGTAGGGCATAATATGTTCTTTTGATATAAGAATTTATACTGATAGGTAAAAGTCAAGGAATTGTGCTATTTCTTCAGAGAATAAAGGAAACTTAAGAAAATACTGCCAAATAGAAACATAAAATCTTTATTATAACATTGAAACAGAAATCATGATTGGACTGACACCAAACATTATGGAAATATCATCACCATTTTGATCATGCAATGAACCTAAATTTTCTGTTCACAAAAAAACAAGGTTTCTTTACCTTTTTCTAATCATACACTTATTGTATTAATGCCTTTTAAAAATTGTAAACATTATATCAGACAGTTTACTGGGGGTAAAAAATACTTTGTGTCATGTCTTAACAATGCTTTATAAGTGCTAATATTAGCAAAAAAAAATGTCTTTGTTGATTTTTTTTGTACAATTTTATCTATTCTCTTAATTCCTGTTCTTGTTATCATTGATTTCTTTTTTCCTTTGAATTTCCTTGGGATTTATCTTCCTCCTTTTTCTAAGTTGTTGAGATAGATGTTGTCATGTAGATAAAATGAACAGCCAAAGACAGCCACAGACAGATATTATGGAGATTTTTTAACTGAAGGAAGAATGGCAGGAGCACTAACAGAGCACGGGTATGGGTCCCCTGCACCCTTCGACTCTGCAGCGTCCAAGAATCATGGCAGAGCTAAATATCAGACTTCAGAAAAGAAGGCTCTAACCTTGGGCTGAAGGAATTTTTGGCTGCTTAATTAAAAAGTCAAATGGAAAATCCCTTTACCTTTCCATTAGTGGATAGATATTTCTGAGGCAAATGTCATGTCCTAGGGGTTCCTGGAGAGCCCTGTCCAATTCAGCAGCCTATTCCTGGCTGTAGCCATCTCGGTGCTGAAATGCTTCTTTTTGTTGGCTCACTTTTCCCATCCTTGGCACAGTCTGGCCCTCACACCTGCTCTTACATCACATTCTTGTATAAACAAAATCTAAACAGTTGCTTCAGGCTCTGCTTCCAGCCTAAACTAGTTCAGAGAGCCTTACTATTCTTCCCAGTGACACCCAACAAGCACAATATAAGAAAAGACGATTTTGTGCCACTTATAAACATTAAAACCAAAGTCTTTGAGATATTAACAAACTAGGTATAATTTTACAAATAAAAGATGGTGTAGAAAAATACATTATTGAGCAATGATAATTGACCAGGTTTTATTTATATCAGGGATGCAAGTCTAAATTTACTTTAGAAAAATGAGTCAATAAAATTAATATACAGATTCACACATAAAATATAAACAATTAAGTAATGAATGTAGGAAATAATAACATGCTATATCCATATTTGATAAACATGTATTCCAAGTAAATATTAAGAGAACAGATTAGTCTAATATGAAGAGTGAGTTATATTCTCATACCAATGTATGTCTTAATAAATGTTGTTTTTAGGTTGAGGTATTTCTTCAATCCTATTTTTCTCCTTCAAATGTATCTTCAAGAAATATATACATATATATAAAATAAAAAATACATGGAGACAAATGGCAAATATATCCACAGATGAAAAGACTCAATAATTCATTATTGGTTGATCACATGTCCCCTAAAATTTGGCTATAGATTTCAAAGTTATCCAAATCAAAATGTCGGCAGGGTATTTTGTGGAAATTGTCAAACGGATCTTACAGTGTACGTAGAAATATAAATAACTATGAATAAATAAGATAAAGGTAATAAAGAAATACAAATTTGAAGAAATATCTCCACCTTATAACCAGAATTATTAAAAAAATACAATAAAAAAGAGACTGGTGTAGTGATGTGAGAATTAACAAAAAGACTAATGGGACAGACAGAATAGAGAGTTAGAAAAAGCCTAGGCATACTCAGGAATTTGATTCAGAGAAAAATGGCCCTGCAGAAGGATTGTGAAAAAACTGTAACTTTAATAACTGACACTAGTTTACTGTACATTTATGTGGAAAAATAAAAATTTCCTTATTATAATTATACACAATATAAATTCCACTTGACTATAGGCTATATAATAAATCTCTAGAAAACAATTCTGTAATTAATGGTAATAGCTTCTGAATGAAGAGAAGAGACTACATTTAAATGGAGAAACAACGCACTTGACTGAAAAATATACAGCAAGTTTGGTTAACTAACAATTAAATCTGTTTATCAAAGAGCATCAGAGGCATAGAGAAAAATCAAACCAAAATTGGAAGAAAATATGTGCAGTAATTATCAGTGAAAAGCATTCATACCTAAAATTAATAAAAACTTCCTATAAATAAATAAGGAAAAAAAATGGATAGCCCAAAAGAAATTAATATGAACAAAAGTTTGAACCCTACTTTAAAAAAAGAAGAAATCTAGGTAGCCAATGAACATATTGAAAGTTTGGATATTCAATAGTATTTTGGGAAATGCAAATAAAAATCACAATGGGATATGATAAAAGTTGGTAAAAATTTTAAAAGTTGACAGTAGCAGCAAGAACTCTCATATATTCTTTGTGGAATGTAAGCTTAAATACCACTTTGGCAAATATTCTTCATGAATTTTATTAAACTGAAGAAATATGTAACCTATAACCCAAAGACTCTACTTCTGGGTTTATATAATTGCTATACACACATACACACACACACACACACACACACACACATGCACATACTCTGTCTCACACACCCATACAAGGACATATGTTGACAAATAGTTATTGTGAGATTACTTGCTATGGCCATAATTTGATAAAACAATTATTCAGCAGCCAAACAATAATTAAATTATAATTTTATGTATACAAGAGAATAATACAGAATAACGAACATTAATGAAATAGAGCTATGAGTAAAAATGTTGATGAATCTTGTAGCCATATTATTAAAGGAAAATTGTTAGACCAAGGTACATCAGATCAATGAACTGTTTATGTAATATGTATAAAAATAAAGCAAGCTATATTTTTAAGGAATGTATACATGTTTGCTAAATTGATAGGAAAACTAAGAAATCAATCTCCACGAATACCAGGTTGATGTTAACTTTTGAAAGATGGGAGAGTTGAGATCAGGAAATTTCATGCAGGGTGTACTGGGTGTGCTGGTAATGCTTTAATTCTTGACAAAATTTTGAGACAGTATGTAAAGACATGGCAGTACTTACATGGGTATTTATTTTATAGTAATTTTTAAATCTCTATACTGTATCTCTATGGTCTGTTATTTTTAAAAGTAGGAATATAGGCAAAAGAAATCCAAATGTAAATCATTTTAATGACCTGGGGGATACCCTTTTATGTTTTATTCTTGATTTATAAAGATTGGGGTAATAACTATAGTTTATTGAATTGGTATCCTACAAAGGATCTGATGGATCTTTAAGTGATAGGAATGGTCAGGAGGAGGTAATTTTAATACATTTGTTCATAGAAATGACCTTCAGAGTTCATTGTCTGTAACTTGGCTAAAGCAATTTAGAATGAGCAGATTGAAACCGAACTTTTCACATCAAATCATTGGCCTATAGTAATATTGATCTTCATATATGCTTCACAGAGAAAACACAAGTTATTGGTTGATCACTATCCTCTGAAGTCTTACAACTCAAATCATCATCCAAAGATTAGCATCAAAACAGAAGTACCATCTACACTGATCCTCATTTTAGTAAGATCCACGGGTGACTTGTATAAACATTAACATTTCTTAAGGACTGATCTACAGCACTCTAAAGATACATATTTTGTGACTTAAAAATATAAAATTGCATCCTCTGTTACTAGGCTTTATATAAATATCAAAACAAAATAAATATAAAAGCTAATACTATTTTTGCAGTTGAATAATTTTAATAAGTTTGGGATAATATTTCTCATTTCCATTGGGGTTTTCAAAAGGACATTCTAATGCTGCATAAGTGATGTTGAAATGGAGAAATGTTTTAAAAAATCAAAGCAAATAGAATTATTGTACCTATTTGGGATAAAGTATTTCATAGAGTAGAATTAAGGTAAAAAATAAAAAATGGAAAGGTTATTACATAGAATACTTTAAATATGATTGCAGTTGTAAGACTATGTCTTTTTGACTAAATTAAAAACTTTGAGCTTTTCCTAAAAATCCGTAATAAAAGTAATAAATTTAATTTTAGTAACATGATCTTCCAGTTAGTTGGAGTCTACTTTACTCACCAGAAATACAAAAGGACATAGTTAATTCTGTTTATATCTCTTAATAGTGGCCAACACCCTGAAGCTTTTCATTTTAGTTTTTTGTTTTCCTATTTTCAGAGGTACCATAGCCTATATTTATAGTTTAATTTCAGATGTGTATGGAATAAAATTTATATAAATCATATTAGTAATACTGAAATGCACGTGTTCCTTCTACTAATACTCGTTATAGTCCGAAATATAACTCATTAAATATAATAGTCAATTATATTATTATTTATATTTTTATAATGGTAGCGTATTAAAAAAACCCACATGAAATTTATTCATCTTTATTTTGTCCTGTAATTCCAGAATAACGTAGGTGGCTTTTAATCACACTGGCACTGTGCTCTCCTTTGTATGTCAACTCCCAGGGAGCTCAGAGTTGCATAATTCCTGGTCTTTATGGGAAAGGGCTCCCTGGAGTTATGCAAGGCGTGATCTTTGTGTACAAATGCCATAGTCCTGCATGCTGCTGTGCTTTCTCCTAGGAGAACTGCTACTTACATTCTGAGAAAACACGCTCTTCAGCTGCACTGTCATATATTATCTGTGCCCAGCAATTGTACAATGGCAGTGTCCTCCAATATCCTTCCAATGCCATCGTTTCTTATTAGACAAAAGAGGTGTAAATTTCAGTAATATTTCATTTCAACCATGTGTGCCAGGTGGAACTGTAAAACACAATAGCTTTCTTTGCCGCATTCATTCACCAAACTGTTTCCTCTTCATACCACTTCCAAACCATGTCTTTCCAATGGCACCCCCTCGCCATGACCTATCAAATGCCTACAGCTTCCTGAAGTTCCCCATCTCCTTGGTAGCAAGAATGCTGTCTTCACTGAAATTTCTCTGGAATGTTCTCCATATCTGAACAGCTTACCTCTCAGTTACCCACCAAGTCCCCACTGTACAATTACCATGCTGCATCAAGTTCTGAAGGCCACGTTCTTTAGTAGGTTTTTAATAATTCAGTGAGAAACCAGGGCCAAGAAGACAAAAAAAGAATAAAGAATTGAATATCTACATGCAAATATTTTCTTCATTTCTAAGAAAAAGTTGCCAGTGATCTTTTGAATTCTCTCTGCATTTGCTGAGAACAAAAGCTACACCTCTGATGGAGGGAACGTCAGTCAGACCTGACAAGATGGAAATCAAGTTCATATATGGCATGTTAACTAATCTTTCAGCAAGTTACCTCATCTAAAGCATAGCCATATATACAGGTGTGTGACTTGATTTATGTTAAATGATTTGTTCATACACATGAAGAAAATGGTTATTTGAAGACATTTTTGCTATACACAAAAATTTGTATTAACTGGCCTGCCTTCTAGGTCTGTCTCTTCTACTAAAACTTATTTTGTCTTAGAAATATCCTATGACTTTATTTGGCCTTAGTTTTCTCATCTGCAAAAACATCAGGGAGCAGTTAAATACTCTTAAAAGCTCTATTTAGCTCTACCACTTTATGATTTGTAGCAGTTAAAACAAAGATGTTGATATATGTGTGAAGAAGCAGTAATTTATATATCTAGGCAATAATTTAGGTATGTCCAGATATAGAGCAGTTAGGTACAGAAGAAGAACAAACTTAAAATTACCAGAGGTAGATTTAAATAACAAGCCTATCACTACATGGGGCCTCTTGTGCAAATTACTTAAACTTTCTGGGATTCGTTTTCTTCATCTTTAAATTAGCTAACACATGAGATGAAAGTTCTAAGAAGAAAATAAGTTAAATGTTTGTAAGACAACTAAGTGCTCTGGCCTACAATAACTGTTAGATCCAGTCCAAGCTCTAAATGACTGTGGCTTTTCAGTTTCCTAATAGGTCTAGATTTTCTGTGTGCTGCAATTAATTACGGTAAGACACCTGTGACAAGATATGTGTGTAATCTCTCAGGTGCTACTTTCCTACTGGGCTACAGTATACTTCACCCTTAGATTCTGAATGCACATAGATCTAATAGGTCATATTGCAAGACATTTGGTGAGATACAAATATAACTACACATATATGTAAATATATACAAATATAATATTTGTATTTTGTCATCAGTACTTGTGCACAGATTTGGGGCTATTATTTTATTTCACATGTTATATTCATGGATTATGTAATGTTCACAACAGAAATGGTAGTTTCTTTAACATAAAAGTAATTAAGATGCTCAGAAGGTTAACATGCTCAATCTTTCGGTTTCACCTTCCCAAAATTGGAAACAGAATATTGTTTATAGAGGTCCTTCACTCCTAAAATTGCATTCTTGCATTTATGTTGGCCTTCAGGGAAAATGCAAGCACACTGATTTACCTTGGTAGAAGAGGACACAACATTTTTAAATGTAATTTTTGTGTTAATGGAAATGCACCCAGAGGACCAAGGACTGATTCACACTTTAAATCAATTTGAATGGGCAAAATTCAAATTCTAAATACCTCTCTGATTTCCCATGGGGGAAAAAACTTGTTTAGTATAGGTTTTTAAATGTGCACCTTGAAACATTTTAAACAATAACACTGCTAAAAAATAAACATAATTGAAAAGTATCATTATTTTAGTAATCTATACAGTTTATCAAGCTCCCCCTATTTTAAATACATTTGACATTGGCTTAAATGAAATTTATGTATTAATACATTATTAAAAAGACTAACATGATTAACCTTGCAATAGCTGCTCTAAAATATTTAAATCAGCAGAGTATTAAAAGCAACTCAATTGTAATGGGAATGAATAAAAACTTGGGTTTAAAAAATTATCTATAATCCTTGGATTGATCTGGTGAAAATTATCTGCCTCTGAAATAAATGGCACAAGCAGGCAGTTAGTAAAATATGAATTGTTTAATATGGAAAGATAATGCAAAAGCATTTATTTGTTTCTTTGAACGATATTCTTTCCAGCCAGTTTTGGCCCAAACATTTGGGTTTCATATTACCATTCATCAGGAAGACATTTAGATATTTTGATTTGTAGTTAGGATACCAGAAGATTTTCCTGGCCTGAATAATTTTAAACTGCAGTGTGTCCATAGTTGTGGTCCTCTTCATCCTAATCTGCATCATCGAAACTATTTCAAGTTGTAACATGATTTGAAATATACTATTACACATAGAATAATACTATGTTGACAGAATACAACCATTAGAAGTTTATAGTACACTGCGGCGGTGTAGGACATAGGAAACACTAAGTGTGTTCCACAATTTACAAAACATGATGAACAAGAGTCTCTATAAAATTAAAAGGAATGTTTGGTGTGGCTCTACCAGTGCCATCTATCTACAGAGAAAATGTCAATATATGATATTCAGCCATGGAGGGATTTGTGATTACTTGCATTTATCATTATTTGTGCTCTCGTTGGCCTTGCTTCCTATCTTTTGTCAATGATTCACAATGAAGCTGGTAGTTAGCATGGGAGCATTCCCAAAATTTAAAAGAACAATGTCATCTTTGAGAGTTCCTTTGTAATCAGTAATAGACTTTTTGTAATATGAAATAAAGCTGATGTATAAATCTTGAAAATGACATCTGAAAAAACGCAGATAGGCTGATGAAAAACAAATGGCATCTAATGTATTTTTTACATTGACTATGGCAGTGATTTATTATGCTGTCTAAGATGCTAAATATACATCATAAATCCCTCCAACAAAAGACTTATTGTATTCATTCATCTCTTTTCCACGAGCTAACATTTCCTCTTTTCATAAACTTCTTTGTATGGAAAGAATCATTATTTTTTAAAAGCATTTAAATCCAGTGATTTTACATTGGATGTAAAAAACACAATGAGAGGGTTTTTTTTTTTAAACTTTTCATTGTGAGAAGGTACCCAACTGGAAATAAATGTTTCCGTTCAAAATTACCTTTCTGTGAGGAAAAAAAATCAACAAAATGTATGGCAGCTCATTGCCTGAGTATTGCTTTCACCTAACAGAAAGGTAAAAAAAATGAAAATGAGCATAAAATATGTAATATCTGTATATTGTACTGTTTGAGTCCAGTAGTATGTTATTTTTGTATATAATCTGACTGAATTATAATTTTAATTAACACTTATTTCAGTGACCACACTGTTAATATTTCAACTTATTTTTTAACATTTCTGGTAAGGATACTATTAAATAACATGGGAAAGGAAAACATATGTAAGCATGGAACAGAAAGATTAGGGCCATGAAATTATTACAGGATGTCCTCTTGTCTATTAAATAAATAAAATAAATATTTTTATTAGAGTAAAATGTAAAATATGTTTTTTTGAGCTTAAATTAAGAGTTATGCATCCCAGGGATCTTATTATATAATCTGTTATTTCCTGGGGATAACTTTTTGCAACACAAGAGGAGCTAATTATCACTGAATAACTGGACTCAAGGCTGTCCAAAGTAATGTCTGAACTTGTAGTTGAATCTTTTATCAAAGAACATTACCTTCAGAAGTTTGCATTATTTGTGCATTGTTGGTAAAGCCTTCTACTAAAGAAGTGTGCACAGTTTGTTGTGTGATTTTTAATATAATTTATGCTATTGTGAATAATGACATTGTTTATAGAACTAGAAAGCACTTCTTGCCTGAGATCTCGTTTTAGATTTTATAATATCCTCTAGTCTAGTTTGGGAACGGTCTCAGTACATGAAATATGGGGAAAAAAAATGGATGTGGAGCTTAGTATGTTTTTCAAGCTTCAGACAAGTGAATAAAGCAGAAACATACAAAATCTTATCTCAGAAATTTTTCTTAATTCCTTTACTCAGATCCTATAAGAGCTGGTGAGAGTGCCATTCAAAACTGACTGAAAGAAATATACAGCATTAAAGTGAGGAAGCATTAAAATCAGATGGATGGTTAGAGCAAGAGTAGTGCATTAAATAAATGCCTTTATTTAAAGGCATTTTATTTGAATTTGAATACTGAATTCTAAGTTATGTATTAAAATTTGATATATCCCAGATTTTAGAATTCTTCTCTGACAAGGATATGAAAAAATATGATTCTGAAATTAAAATTGAAAGAAGACTACTGTTTATGAATTGGTTTCTTGAATGTACTAGAGACTTAAGAAGATGCCAGGCATGAAAGTGAGTGCTTAGTTTCTACATGAAACTCGTCAATAAAAGACTCAACAAAAAAATAAATTTTGAGTGAAAGTACACTTTATAGAACTATTAAAAATATTAAAATAAAATATTTATATCACTTTAACCTTGAGAATTTGTCTTGGAACATGTTTTCAAAAGTTTAGCTAGTCTCCCAGAACATTTGTAAGTCAAATTTTACATATTTATACTGTTATCTTTGTTTTGCTTATATTCATTTTGTTCTGTAGATTGGGAAATTGAGAATAATTTATATGACAAGACCTCTGATGTCAAGATGCTCAGTTATAAAGGAAGAACAAATTACGTACATAATAGAATATAACTATACAACTACATCACTTAATATCTATTTTATAAGTGAAAGATGAAATTTAATTGCAAAGCTAGAATTATAACTAACGATAATTACAATTGCCTAACTCTCTCTGTAAGGAGAATATAGATCATTCTGATAGTATGTTAATATGCAATGGATATTTGGTGAGAAATTTCTCAAATACATTAGCTGGCAACGAGGAACATTTATTCATCCTTGAAAGAAGTGGTGAATCAAAGACGTTTTTTTGAATTAGAGTGAGATAGAATTATGCAGAATGATTTAGTATTACTCTTATGGTGACAAAAATTATGTGGCCTTAGACCTGTGGGAGTCAGTGGAAAGTAGAGTAATTAGTATGTCTTTCAAGCTTCAGACAAGTGAGTAAAGCAAAAACATACAAAACCTTATCTCAGAAACTTTTCTTAATTCCTTTACTCAGATCCTATAAGAGCTGGTGAGAGTGCCATTCAAAACTGACATGAAAACATAGAATTTCAGAGACACTATCTGGATTAATTACTCAAATAAAGAAAGCATATGCCAAAATGAGACTAGCTGAAAAGTACATAGCAGCATTTACTGCCAGTGAAAGTGCAAATAAATCATTAGAGGCTGCTAGAAAATTTCTCTTTGTCAGGTCTAATTCTTCTTTCCTCCAGGCACTCAAGTTTTTAAAATAATTTTTGGTGCTCTCAGCCAGTGAGTTAGAGAAAACAATTGTGAGTAAAACAATGGGTATAATACTGATATATGCTTGTACTCCTTGTATTTTTATTTGTGTTTTACAGACTCTGCGGGTAGAACAAATTGCTGTCTTAAAAATCAGACCTTTTAATGAATATTGCACAGCATTCTGAGAATCTGTATCTCAGCCTGACGTGATTAACTAATCTATCTGTAATTATGGTCTGCCTGTGATCATTCTTAAAAATTAATAGACACCTTCCCTCCCTCCACCTCCAGTAATATACAAATGCATCACAGTAAAATTGGAAATCTAAAACTTTCTGTTTCACATTTGCAACCTTCTCAACACATTACTATTATTTTTAATTCCTGAAACTCTACATTTAATCTGAGAATTTAAACTATAAAAAAATAAATCATTTTCAGTTCTGTAGGAAGGAATAGCTAGATGGTCAAATCGAGTTTTAGGTAACTACTTCCTGCTGAGAAATAAAAAGTTTCTAAGCAACTGTATGTCAGGTGTGTTGCATCTCACTGCTCAGGAAAGTCAAGTTTCATCTTTCCTATAATCAGGTCCTGAGCTGCTTCTCTTCCCACCCAGCCCCTATCCTTATTCCATTACATACCAAGGATACTATTTCTCTGAAAAAGCAAAAGCATTTTTTTCCCAAAATGTCAGACACTTAAGTTATAACATTTTATTTACTTTGGAAAATAAGACAGACTATTCTCCTCACAACTTGCTGTGCTAATTTATTTGTAACCTGGTTATGTAGTTCACAAAGACAGCGTTAGTTAAGTGATATTCTTTTGCTCTGGCAGTTTTAAAATATTTATGATTTTTTGTGCTCTGGTCCACTTTTTTATACTTAAGCAGTATTTTACACAAAATGAAAATTAACATAGATAAAATAAACTATACATTATGCTTCATAATTTTATTTGAATAACTTCCTTTAGAGTTGACCTACCCTGATGTTGCACCATTCAAATTATATGTTCAAGCCAACAATGTCCTCCAAAGAGCAATACAGCTAACTTCTTATTTCCCTCTAACTCATGCATATTGCTAGACACAAATGTTACTACAGAACAGTACTTATTGTAAGTGCTTTGAAGTCATCCTAAGTAGAATGTTAGGGAAGAAAGAGGTAGCCAGACTGCTTCAGCAAGAGCCTAGAAAGAAAACAAAGTGATTTCAATTCAATAAGCGACTAAAATATTGCTCCACTATTCTTTCCACCAAGTACCAGAAGATTCCACTGCAGAAATGTGTTTGGGAGAAGCTGAATAAATAAGTACAATGAATAAATTAACATGAAGGTTTCCAAGCTATTGTGTATTTCTGAATAAGTGCTATAAATTGTTTGCTGTTCAAAGTAATAGGGTAATCAGGATTAATATCCCATTTCAATGTTTTATTCTTAGTCTATTTGCATAATTTAGAATATAAGAAAAAACAATAAATTGTATTAGGGCCCCTTCTTTATATATCTATAGAGAGAATTACAATAAGAAAATCAAAAGGATCTATAGATACTGAACCTTTACACATATACTACTTATATATGTATTTGATTAAGAATAATAGATTAGATGATAGATGATAGACAGGTGTTAGAAAAATAGATAGATAAACAGGCAACCAGCAGTATTGTCCTCCAATAAGGGTCAGAAAAGAGGAACATAGAATTTGGCCACCTGCCCTGACTTTTCCTACAAGGCTAGATTGAATGTGCCTACAGCTTGGAGATAACAATATTGAGCTAGTGGTGAGAAAGAAATAATTCCTTTTTCTAAGAAACTTAAAAAAAATTATGATCATCCAGGTTTGGATCATGAGCTCTACCTTCAACCAATTATACGATTAAGAGGCAGTCAACTTCACAGCTTCCTTTTAGAATGAAATATTAAATCAGATTGGAGCAATTTGATTTTTTTAAAAAGTTGGTGGTGATACTGCTTTTTATTCCCCAGAAGAATAAAGAGGTGCTGAGTGTAAAAATAATTCATTCCCATTAGAGGCATGCTAACCTAACAGGAAATCCACACTTCAGTAAAGCAAAGCTTTTAAATAATGTTCACTATCACAGCCCACCCAATTAAAGTAATATTCTCTTCACCAATACTGAATTCAATTTTCCAACTCTGTCACTGGGTGTCTCTCTCTAGTCCTTCTTTCCATTCTTCCTAATAGCTGTTATTTCTAGTATAAATTAGTGATAACTATTATTGTAGGTTTAGAGCATTGCAGTAGGCTTGAGACCTGTGAATATGTCACCTTATTGTATGGCAAAAGGAATCTTGCAAATGTGATTTAAAGAAATTTTGAGATGGAGAGATTATTCAGGTAGGCCCGGTATAATCCCAAAGATCTTTATCAGAAGGCGACAAATGAGTCAGCCAATAGTAAGAGAAGACATCATGAGAAAGATCGCATTGATTCAGGAAAGAGCACCTGGTCCAGAGAATGCAGGCAGCCTCTAGAAGAGGGAAAAGGCAAAAGAAATATTCTCTGAAGGCTTAGAAAGAAGGCAGTCCTCTAGCACCTGGATTTTTTACTTCCAATATAGTGAGAGAAAAAAAAATGTAGTTCTAATCCTCAGAACCAGTGGGCGGTAGTTACAGCACCAATAGAAACTAATATGAGTGTGCTGAAGGAGATTCAGGGAGATAGGAATCCCTTCTTGGCTCAGTGATAGAGAATGCTCTGGAAAGAAAATTATCACTGAATAGTACTTTGAATGGTTTATAACGTTTCATTTGATGATACTGATGGAATTGTGTTCTTCTGTTCCTAAGACCTTAACAGTCAAAGACTGGTATGTGTGACACTAGTTTTGAATGATGAGTGATCTGAACTGGCTGTCAGTGGGAGTTAAATATGTCACTTGAGTGAATCTATTTACAGATGAATGAACACATAGGAATCCTGTCAGGAAATCAATACCATACAGCAGAGGTTTTTTAATATTAACCTATAGGTAAAGAGCATTGAAAAGCATGCAAAACTTTGAAGACAAGACAATGAGAGTAAGAGACTAGATATCTATATGAAGACCCATTTAATTATTAAAATCATATGTCTGGGTCTCAGTTTCCTGATTTGTGAACTAAGAAGATGGAACCAGATATTCCGTATGATGTTATTTTATATGAAGTAAACAAGTAAGGAAGGTACTTTGAGCATGGAAATAATAAAAATTTTCATGCATCTAAAATTAGCAGAAGAATGTGATAGAAAGTATTGTCAGAAAGTAATGGTGTATGGTTTATCTTGATATCTAGTTCATCTGGAAATTCTAAGTTAGTAAGTGTGGCCTGTTGTTCTGAGAGTCTGCATTTCAATCCACTCCTAGGTCATGCTGAGAGTTATGTTTAAAATACAGATTACCAGCCTTTCCCCCACCTAAATGTCTATTTCACTGTCTATTGTGAAAGCACTGAGCCTGCATTTTTAGTCTTTCAGTAAGTTCTTACAGTCCCAAGTTTGGGATCATTGCTCTAGAGCATTTAATCCATATCTTTGACCTACTAATTACTAATCAGGCAAATAGCTTTAGAAACATTGAAACGGTTATCAGAATAGACATTAGGGAATAACTGAGCAAACTGTGTATGCTCTGAGATTTACTGAGCCTGCAATTTTTTGTTTTCTTTCAGATCGAAAGAAAAACCTAAAGCTAGAAAAAAATGAGAGGAAAAATGTTTGGAAAAGCAAAAGAATAACAAAATAGAAGCAAATTCAAGTTGTCACAGCCTTTTGAATGATTTTTAAATTGAAACTTTAAACTTGATTAAACACTGAGATTTGTTTGTGTTCAGATGAGCACACACACATGCATACACATACCCACAAGTTCCTCACTCCAAACAATTATTCTAAAACATTGCAAATTGAGGGACTAAGGCAAAAATATGCAACTAATTGTGCTTTATTTTTTTCTTATATTTAGTGCTTACAAAATATATATATATATATATATATATATACTTACTAACCAATGTAGTATAAGAAAAGAATTATTTTTAACAGAATGTAATGAGAATTCCAAAATATTCTTAGAGCCTTTTAATGATAGTATCTATTTTCCCTCTTCTTCCTTATGGAAAGGATAGGATGTACAATATTATGTAGTTAACACATACCTTTAGGAAAAATGTATATTGTTTTATATCTCCTTGCACATAAACAATGTAGGGAGTGTTGAGAGAATGACTCATCCTTGGTTTAAAGTGCCCTGCTCCTCTTCCTGGGAATGATGATATGTGTTGAAAGCTTAGGAGAATAAATACTTACAAGTGCAGTTTTATTTGTGTCCATTATTTAAAAGTTACAGGTTACAAATGGAAACCTAAAGTGTAGTTTTGTTTGGATTAGGATTTTTAATCCAAAAATGGTATTTTATAGATTAATTTATATTTTAAAATATTTTAGTACTGTGTCAGTGTCTCTTGAGTGCTTTCCTTACATAAAAAAATAGCATAAAATATCTTCCTTGAGAAAATACAATTTCCTTTACTTACAGTTTGGTCTACTTCCAGATGCTTTAATGTCTTATATTATCAGTTCTTCTGTTCAAGTCATATCAGAATTACAAATAGGCACATAGAAATAAATCACTTAAAATATGTGCATCTAAGAGATCTTCTCTAGTACAAAAACACAAGTGATGTCATCAAACCATAGTGAGTTTCAGGCAAGAAAAACACTTTTTTTAATTAATTATTATTCATATTATGCTTGGCAACTTGGTAAGGAATAATTGTTACTAGAGCTAAATGTAAAATGGAGAGTCCATGTCAAAAAGATTAAACTTATCAGCATCTTTAGCAAAAACAGGTATAACAGACCTTAAACACCAGATTATGCCACAATCTGCCTCACAAGAAATAAATCAAGATGTTAATTTAATTTAGAGATATTCAAATACAGTATAAAGAGCCCTTGGAAATTTAGCTCTGTTTTTTTTTTTTTGAGGGCATCTCTCATATTTATTGATCATATGGTTGTTAACAACAATAAAATTCTGTATAGGGGACTCAATGCACAATCATTAATTAACCCCATGCCTGATTCTCAACAGTCTCTAATCTTCTAAAGCATAACGAACAAGTTTTTACATGGTGAACAAGTTCTTACATAGTGAATAAGTTCTTACATGGTGAACAGTGCAAGGGCAGTCATATCACAGAAACTTTCAGTTTTGATCACGCATCATGAACTATAAACAATCAAGTCAGATATGATTATTCGTTTGATTTTTATACTTGATTTATATGTGAATCCCACATTTCTCCCTTATTATTATTATTATTTTTAATAAAATGCTGAAGTGGTAGGTAGATACAAGATAAAGGTAGAAAACATAGTTTAATGCTGTAAGAGAGCAAATGTAGATGACCAGGTGTGTGCCTATAGACTAAGTATTAATCCAAGCTAGACAAGGGCAACAAAACATCCACGATGCAGAAGATTTCTCTCAAAACAGGAGGGGTGAGGTTCTAAGCCTCACCTCTGTTGCTCCCCAATTTCTCATCTAATGGCCCCCCTGCGACTGTGCCTGTCTTAGGTTGTTCCTCCCTTGAGGAAGCTTACCCATCTCTCGCTAACCAGTCATCTTCCGGGGCCATACAGGGAAATGTAAAGTTGGCAAGTGAGAGAGAAACAATATTGTTTGAAAAGGTTAGCTTTTTACTTTTTTGCAGATTTATGCCCTGTGGCTTCAATGCCCAGCATTTGACTTGAGGTATCTTTACCACTTGGAAGAATTATGATACTCAGTAATTTCTATATGAGGCACGAATTCTACTTAGGAGTTGTAATTATGAAGGAAGAAGAGAAACTATAGAAGTAGCAGATGGAAGAAAACATGGGAAGATTTATTATTTCTTTGACATATCTTTTTGAAGAGTAACATAAGCATGAACAGGTTTTAAATTACTAAATTGTGTGGACACATTAACATAATAGGAATACAGCTACATAACCAAAGCAGACCTACAGTTACCAGCCATCTCTAGTGAAACCAAGAAAACAGTTAGGCACCCTAGGCATTTGTGAAAACTTATCAATGATATGATGGATATTGTCTAACTGAATTTGAATAGCTTGAGAAAAATCAGACAAATTAAAACAACACATTCCTGGGAACTGTTCACATCCCATATGTTCTTTTAACAGTAGATAGTCCATAGTCACAAGATTTTGGAGTGCTGCAACTTGCACTTCTCCTAATTCTTGGTTGAGTTCCAACAGTATAGATCCAGTCAAACTTGTTGTTTTACTGTATGCACAGGCCAGTTTAGATATCTTCTTCTTCATTCAAATGGCAAGTCCAGGAACTGGTGGGATGAACGCAGCTACAACTGCAACAGCACCAGGATTTTTGTTGAAGTTTTTTGATGATCATCTTCTGGAATGACCCTTCCAGAGAATGTTGATGTTGGAAGTTCTTCTTCGTATCGTATCTTAATTCGTTTTCTGGGTAGCCAAATTAGGCTTTGATCCTCTGTATAAACACAAACAAACCCCCTGCCCACACTTTGATATGCCCTTTATACCATTGGGAAGAACTTATTGGAGATCACCACACAAGAACTGCCTTTTTTTCTTTTCTTTTTTTTTTTTTAAGAAAAAGGAATATTATCAGAAAAATGTACTTCCATAACTGACCATCTGACACCCTTTAAATGATCAAAATTAAGGATATGTAAAGCATGCATTAATCGGTGATTTGAAGTTAGTTTTATCCTATCAGGGAGTAATCCCCCTTTTTTTATTTTTTTATCCTTAATCTACAATTACATGAAGAACATTATGTTTACCAGGCTCTCCCCTATAGCAGGTCCCCCACACAAACCCCTCTACAGTCACTGACCATAAGCATAGCAAAATGTTGTATAATCACTACTTCTCTTCTCTGTGTTGTACAGCCCTCCCCTTTCTACCCCCCCATTTTGCATGCTAATCATAATATCCCCTTTCTTCTTCTGTCCCCTTATCCCTCCCTACCCACACATCCTCCCCAGTCCCAATCTTGGGTTCTCTGATTCTGCTGCTGTTTTGTTCCTTCAGTTTTTCCTTTGTTCTTATAATCCAAAGATGAGTGAAATCATCCGGCATTTGTCTTTCTCCGCTTGGCTTATTTCACTAAGCGTAATACCCTCTAGCTTCATCCATGTTGTTGCAAATGGTAGGATTTGTTTTCTTTTTATGGCTGAATAATATTCCATTGTGTATATGTACCACCTCTTCTTTATCCATTCATCTACTGATGGACACTTAGGTTGCTTCCAATTGTTGGCTATTGTAAATAGTGCTGCGATAAACATAGGCATGCATCTGTCTTTTTCAAACTTGAGTGCTGCATTCTTAGGGTAAATTCCTAGGAGTGGAATTCATGGGTCAAATGGTAAGTATGTTTTGAGTGTTTTGAGGAAACTCCATACTGCTTTCCATAATGGTTGAACTAATTTACATTCCCACCAGAAGTGTAGGAGGGTACCCCTTTCTCCACAACCTCGCCAACATTTGCTGTTGTTTGTCTTTTGGATGGTAACCATCCTTACTGGTGTGAGGTGATACCTCATTGTGGTTTTATTTTGCATTTCTCTGTTAATTAGCGATGTGGAGCATCTTTTCATGTGTCTGTTGGCCATCTGTATTTCTTTTTTGGAGAACTGTCTATTCAGTTCCTCTGCCCATTTTTTAATTGGATTATTTGTTTTTTGATGTTGAGGTGGGTGAGCTCTTCATATATTTTGGATGTCAAGCCTTTATCGGATCTGTCATTTAAAAATACATTCTCCCATACTGTAGGGTTCCTTTTTGTTCTATTGATGATGTCTTTTGCTGTACAGAAGCTTTTTAGCTTAATATAGTCCCACTTGTTCATTTTTGCTGTTGTTTTACCTGCCCGAGGAGATATGTTCAAGAAGATGTCACTCATGTTTATGTCTAAGAGGTTTTTGCCTCTCTTTTTTTCTAAGAGTTTTATGGTTTCATGACTTACATTCAGGTCTTTGATCCATTTCGAATTTACTTTTGTGTGTGGGGTTAGACAATGATCCAGTTCCATTCTACTACATGTAGCTGTCCAGTTTTGCCAGCACCATCTGTTGAAGAGACTGTCATTTCGCAATTGTATGTCCATGACTCCTTTATCAAATATTAATTGACCATATATGTTTGGGTTAATGTCTGGAGTCTCTAATCTGTTCCACTGGTCTGTGGCTCTGTTCTTGTGCCAGTACCAAATTGTCTTGATTACTATGGCTTTGTAGTTGAGCTTGAAGTTGGGGAGTGAGATCCCCCCTACTTTACTCTTCTTTCTCATGATTGCTTTGGGTATTCAGGGTCTTTGGTGTTTCCATATGAATTTTTGAACTATTTGTTCCAGTTCGTTGAAGAATGTTGCTGGCAATTTGATAGGGATTGCATCAAATCTGTATATTGCTTTTGGCAGGATGGCCATTTTGACGATATTAATTCTTCCAAGCCACGAGCATGGGTTAGTTTCAATTTGTTAGTGTCCCCTTTAATTTCTCTTAAGAGTGACTTGTAGTTTTCAGGATATAGGTCTTTCACTTCTTTGGCTAGGTTTATTCCTAGGTATTTTATTCTTTTTGATGCAGTTTTGAATGGAGTTGTTTTCCTGATTTCTCTTTCTATTAGTTCATTGTTAGTGTATAGGAAAGCCACAGATTTCTGTGTGTTAATTTTGTATCCTGCAAATTTGCTGTATTCTGATATCAGTTCTAGTAGTTATGGAGTGGAGTCTTTAGGGTTTTATATGTACAGTATCATGTCATCTGCAAATAGTGACAGTTTAAGTTCTTCTTTACCAATCTGGATTCCTTGTATTTCTTTGTTTTGTCTGATTGCCATGGCTAGGACCTCCAGTACTATGTTAAATAACAGTGGGGAGAGTGGGCATCCCTGTCTAGTTACCGATCTCAGAGGAAAAGCTTTCAGCTTCTCGCTGTTCAGTATGATGCTGGCTGTGGGTTTATCATATGTGGCCTTTATTATGTTGAGGTACTTGCCCTGTATATCCATTTTGCTGAGAGTTTTTATTATGAATGGATGTTGAATATTATCAAATGCTTTTTCCACATCTATGGAGATGATCATGAGGTTTTTGTATTTCTTTCTGTTGATGTGGTGGATGATGTTGATGGATTTTCTAATGTTGTACCATCCTTGTATTCCTGGGATGAATCCCACTTGTTCATGGTGTATGATCCTTTGTATATATTTTTGAATGCGGTTTGCTAATATTTTATTGAGTATTTTTGCATCTACATTCATCAGGGATATTGGTCTGTAATTTTTTTTTTGGTGGGGCCTGTGCCTGGTTTTGGTATTAGGGTGATGTTGGCTTCATAGAATGAGTTTGGAAGTATTCCCTCCTCTTCTATTTTTTGGAAAACTTTAAGGAGAATGGGTATTATTTTTTCTCTGTGTGTCTGGTAAAATTCCAAGGTAAATCCATTCTGCCCGGGGGTTTTGTTCTTGGGTAGTTTTTTGATTACCGTTTCAATTTCTTTGCTCATAATTGGTTTGTATAACTTTTGTGTTTCTTCCTTGGTCAGTCTTGGAAGTTTGTATTTTTCTAGGAAGTTGTCCATTTCTTCTAGGTTTTCCAGCTTGTTGGCATATAGATTTTCATAGTAGTCTTTAATAATTTTTTGTATTTCTGTGGAGTCTGTCATGATTTTTCCATTCTCATTTCTGATTCTGTTGATTTGTGTTGATTCTCTTTTTCTCTTAATAAGTCTGGCTATAGAGGCTTATCTATTTTGTTTATTTTCTCAAAGAACCAGCTCTTGGTTTCATTGTTTTTGCTATTGTTTTAGTCTTCTCAATTTTGTTTATTTTTTCTCTAATCTTTATTATGTCTCTTCTGCTGAATTTAGGCCTCATTTGTTCTTCCTTTTCCAGTTCCGACATTTGTGATGTTAGACTATTCATTTGGGATTCTTCTTCCTTCTTCAATTGTGCCTGGATCACTATACACTTTCCTCTTATGACTGCTTTTGCTGCATTCCACAGAAGTTGGGGCTTTGTGTTATTCTTATTTGTTTCCATATATTCTTTGATCTCTATTTTAATTTGTTCATTGATGCATTGATTATTTAGGAGCATGTTGTTAAGCCTCCATGTGCTTGTGAGTCTTTTTTTTTCTTTGTAGAATTTATTTCTAGTTTTATACCTTTGTGGTCTGAAATGTTGGTTGGTAGAATTTCAATATTTTGGAATTTACTGAGGCTCTTTCTGTGGGCTAGTATGTTTTCTATTCTGGAGAATGTTCCATGTGCACTTGAGAATAATGTATATCCTGATGCTTTTGGATGTAGAGTTCTATAGATGTCTATTAGGTCCATCTGTTCTACTGTGTTGCTCAGTGCCTCCGTGTCCTTACTTATTTTCTTCCTTGTGGATCTATCCTTTGGGGTGAGTGGCATGTTGAAGTCTCCTAGAATGAATGCATTGCATTCTATTTCCCCCTTTAGTTCTGTTAGTATTTGTTTCACATATGCTGTTGCTTCTGTGTTGGTTGCATATATATTTAGAATGGTTATATCCTCTTGTTGGACTGAGCCCTTTATCATTATGTAGTGTCCGTCTTTATCTCTTGTTACTTTCTTTGTTTTGAAGTCTATTTTGTTTGATATTAGTACTGCAACCCCTGCTTTCTTCTCTCTGTTGTTTGCCTGAAATATGTTTCTCCATCCCTTGACTTTTAGTCTGTGCATGTCTTTGGTTTTGAGGTGAGTTTTTGTAAGCAGCATATAGATGGGTGTTGCTTTTTTATCCATTTTATTAATCTGTGTCTTTTGATTGTTGCATTCATTCCATTTACATTTAGGGTGACTATTGAAAGATATGTACTTATTGCCATTGCAGGTTTTAGATTCGTGGTTACCAAACGTTCAATGTTAGCCTCTTTAGTATCTTACTGCCTAAGTTAGCTCGCTTATTGAGCTGTTATATACACTGTCTGGAGATTCTTTTCTTCTCTCCCTTCTTATTCCTGCTCCTCAATTCTTCATATATTGGGTGTTTTGTTCTGTCCTCTTTTTAGGAGTGCTCCCATCTAGAGCAGTCCCTGTAAGATGCCCTGTAGAGGTGGTTTGAGGGAGGCAAATTCCCTCAGCTTTTGCTTGTCTGGAATTGTTTAATCCCTCCATCATATTTAAATGATAATCATGCTGGATACAGTATCCTTTGTTCAACGCCCTTCTGTTTCATTGCATTAAATATATCATGCCATTCTCTTCTGTCCTGTAAGGTTTCTGTCGAGAAGTCTGATGATAGCCTGATGGGTTTTCCTTTATAGGTGGCCTTTTTCTCTCTAGCTGCCTTTAAAACTCTTTCCTTGTCCTTGATCTTTGCCATTTTAAATAATATGTGTCTTGGTGTTGTCCTCCTTGGGTCCTTTCTGTTGGGAATTCTGTGTATTTGCATGGTCTGTTAGATTATTTCCTCCCCCAGTTTGGGGAAGTTTTCAGCAATTACTTCTTCAAAGACGCTTTCTATCCCTTTTTCTCTCTCTTCTTCTTCTGGTACCCCTATAATACGGATATTGTTCCTTTTGGATTGGTCACACAGTTCTCTTAATACTGATTCACTCCTGGAGATCCTTTTATCTCTCTCTACATCAGCTTCCTGTTCTCTCATTTCTACTCCATCAATGGCCTCTTGCCTCTTATCTATTCTGCTAATAAATCCTTCCAGAGTTTGTTTCACTTTTGTAATCTCCTTCGTGGCATCTGTGATCTCCCTCTGGACTTCATCACTTAGCTCTTGCATATTTCTCTGCATCTCCATCAGCATGTTTATGATTTTTATTTTGAATTCTTTTTCAGGAAGACTGGTTAGGTCTGTCTCCTTCTCAGGTGTTGACTCTGTGATCTTTGTCTGCCTGTAATTTTGCCTTTTCATGGTGATAGAGATAGTTTGCAGAGCTGGCATGAGTGACGGCTGGAAGAAGTTCCCTTCTTGTTGGTTTGTGGCCTTACTCTCCTGGGAGAACAGCAACCTCTAGTGGCTCGTGCTGGGCAGCTGTGTGCAGACAGGGCTTCTGATTCCTGCCTGGCTGCTATGGAGTTTATCTCTGCTGTTGTGTGGGCGTGGCTTTCCTTGGGCTGCTGCTCCAATATGGTGGAGCCATGTTGGAAGGGAAGTGGCCAGGAGGCTATTTATCTCCATGAGGGGCCTCCGTGCTCCCTGCTGCCCAGGGGGCTATAGTGCCCAGAGGTCCCCAGATTCCCTGCTTCCGGACTAAGTGTCCCGGGACGCTTCCGTCTGGTTTTGGGGTTCCCTGACCCTTTAAGACTTCCAAAAATCACTCACAACAACAACAGCAACAAAAAAAATTAAATAAATAATTAAAAAAAAAAGCCACTCACTTTTCTTTGTTCCTGGGTGCCGGACTCAGGGACATGCTCACAGGTCTTGCTGCTCTGTTTCCCTCATATCCAGGACCCCATGCATGCACTGTTCCTGTGCTCTGGTGGGAATGGCTGAGGCTGGGTATTTAGCAGTCCTGTGCTCCCTCTCCTTCCCTGCTCCGACTCCTCTCCTCCCACCCAGGGCTGGGGGTAGGGGCACTCGGTTCCCACCAGGCTGGGGCTTGTATCTTACCCCCTTCTCGAGGCACTGTGTTCTTGCAGGTGTGGATGTTGTCTGGATGTTGTCCTGTTTCCTCTGGTCTCTATTCTAGGAAGAGTTGTCTTTGTTATATTTTCATAAATATATGTGGTTTTGGGAGGAGATTTCAGCTGCTCTACTCACACTGCCATCTTGGCTCCACCCTCCGCTTTATTTTTTAATAATGAAACATTACAAGATATTTTTCTTGACATGTTATTCTATATGACAGATAATTATAGATTTCTGTAAACATAGCAACAACCTTCCTTTGACAGTGACTTAGAGTTTTAACATCTTGAGGATTAAGAAGACAACAGAATATCTAGGAGTAATGGAACAAGGTTATAGTTGTGATTGAAAAACCAGCAGCTGTGTTGGGAGCCAGGCTATGCCCCTTCCTCCACTTGCTGATGTCCCGGGAATGGAGAAAAAAGAACATCCTGTTCACGCATTCTAGGAGCAACTGAAGGAGCCCTGCTGTTCTTAACTTTGCCCGGCTACTGCTGGCATCAATAGTGTGCTTGATTGTTTATTGGATAATGCTATTTCCTGGGATAGTGTGCTTCTTTGCTTTATAAATATTCTGGACTCTAATAAAGCTTTGCTGGTGACATGCAGGAGCGTCAGCCCTCCCAGTTCTTTCTGTCTTTCTTTGTTTTCTTCACCCCACTTCCACACTTCAGGGCCTGCTCGACTTAGCGCGGCTGGACCGCATCAAGTGGCACCCGAACAGGGACCTGAAGGAGAGGGAGAAGGTGAGGGCCACCACGTCGAGAAGAGAAAGCCCTGGCCAGGGTAACCAGAGAAGAAACGCGAGGGAATAGGCGCGCAAGCAACGTGGACATTGTAAGTGAATTTTTCTCAGAGTCCAATATGGGACAGGTGGGGAGCAAACAGTTATATGTTTGCGGGCTAAGGAAGTTGTTAGCCGCCAGAGGAATTAAAGTAGGGAAACCCCAATTAGAAAGATTTTTAGATTTTATTGAGAAAGTGTGCCCTTGGTTCCCAGCAGAAGGGACAGTAGACATAGAATTGTAGAATGAGGTAGGAAAGGGACTTCAATCTTATTATTCTACCCATGGTCCAAAAAAGGTTCCGGTGGACACATTTGGCCTGTGGACCTTAATTAGAGACTCTTACATGACTTAAGGCAAATTAATGCGGTTCTTAAACCTATGGGACCTTTACAACAAGGCCTCCCTTTTCCGGCTATGATTCCAAAAGATTGGAATATGGCTATCATTGACCTTAAAGATTGCTTTTTTACCTTGCTCCCCATTCAAAGCACTCCTCTTAGGCCTGTGTTACTTTCTCCTGTGTAATGTAAATAGAGCCTATAATTAAGCTGAACCCTCAGATCAACATGTAAATAGCTCTATTCTATTAACTGCTTTCCTTAGAGGCAGTCATCCTGGAGCTAAGCATTTCCTCCTCAGCTGCTCCAGGGAAGCCAAACAAGCTTGTGACTCAGATCAGGGCTCTAGTAGCGAAAAATCACAGAGTCCCTGCATTTACCAGACAGGCAGGGGTCTCTTGAGGAATGACTAAAGCTCGGGCAGAAAAAACTAAGAAAACTAACTGAGAGCAGTTCGATCCCTAAACTCTAAAAAAGAAGTATCTTATCTTCTGCACACAAACCTGGGCCCAGTACAAACTCTCTGATTAGAGAGGCTTGGCCCCTAAAAGAAGTATACAATATAATGTTATGCAGCTACATATATTTTGACACAAGGGAAGAAAATAGTCAAAAGTTCCATGAACTACTACAATATGGAGCTAGTTTTCTAAATCCTTTTAGTGAACATCTATTCTACTTATTACGTTCATCATTATCTTTGAGAATTGAGAAGTCCTAAAATAAACTCCCTGAGATAGAAGAAATTTATCTTCTGCAATACAGCCTGGCTTTAAATGACTGGAGCTAGAATTGTACTTGCATTTTATTTCCAGCCCCCTGGACACACACAGTCCCTATCAGTTCAGAGCCTTCATCAGCCCTGTTAGTCTGGGGCCATCTAAACCTTAACCCAGTTATGTAAACTGCTTGCCCTTAGAGTATATTCTTGAAAACTGAAGTACTTTTAATCAAATAAACTAAGAAGAAAGAAGACCATTGAATATTAGAAACTCAAATCTTTATGTCAGTTTGTCTGTGTATATGTTTTTATATGAAAAGTGTTGCTAACTGTAGTCATTATGTCTCGGTCTGTATGTTTGTGTGTCTAAGTGTGTAACAAAAAAATATTTTCTACCTCTGGAAGGTATTAATAAAATTGATTTGAAAACAAGCGCTTGTGAAAATTGGGCATTCTAAAACTTCCAGAAAATCTAATAAAAAATATTATGCATTAATGCTAATTTAAGCTTAACTGATATGGACATGTCCTTATAGTTATTAGCTGCCATAGTTTACTTAAAGTCATTTAAGTTGACGTTACCTGTTAAATATTTCAAGAAAATACTTAAAGAAAAGCTTGACTTTTTCTAATGTTTGGTAAAAGTTTTGTAAGTAATTTAGCATGGTTGCTAAAAATAAGTAAACAAGTGTAGCAAATAAACTTTTTAATAATAATACTGTATTAATGTATAACAGTGTATATATCTGCAAACAACTTGAGAATTTTTGTAGTAACCAATATTCTTAAAGTTTGCTAAGCTATATAGACATATTTTGTACTTAATGAGAAATTGTGCTATAAGGCACATTTCCAAAAATAATAAAATATGTTCATAAATGTATCAATCTGAAGAATGCTAGTGTAACATTTTACAATGGTATATTTTTCAGTGTTCTCTGAAAGTTAAAGTATCAAATAGTTTTAAGTTCTAATGAAAACTACTTGATATAAGGAAAATATTTTAGTATGTTAAAGATGTGTGTTTTAATAAGAGAAAGTATAAAGAATAGAAATTTATTTTGTTGTTCTAAAGTACAGCTGTTTGTTCAAAGAAAGAAAACACTGAATATAAAAGTTGTAAAAGGTTTATAAAAGATTGATATAATCATGCTATGTGAAAAGATTGATATAATCATGCTATGTGAAATTAAAGCATAGGAATCTTGCTATCAAGTACATTGCTAGACTAAAATTTTTGTTTGTTAAAAGAACAAGAGTTTATTAGTCTACCTTTAATGTTGAAATATTGCAAAAAGTTTCTATTTGTTTATTAAAACAGTTTCTTATGTTTAAAGTCTCAATCAATTGAGTATTTAAGAAAATGAGATCTTAATATTAAAAGGACTGTAAGCTAAGTGTTGTTAACTATGTAACCTTCTGCATTTGCTTTTAAACTTTCTCATTATCATTCTGGCTAAATAATAAGTGTTATTTAATAACTATAATTCTATTTAGGCAAGTGACTTAAAAGCTTTTGACTGCCTCCCAAAACCAAAATTTAAAAAGGTATTTTTACCTCTCAATTAACTCTGATATTTTCCAGAGGGCCCCTGGAACATATCAGTAGAATTTCTTCTCCTCATCAAATAAAATATTTTACTAATTTGGCTTATTTACCTGATATATATTTACCTGGAAAGCACTGTCAAAAAGAATAATGCTAAACTTTATTACTGAATGTTTTATGTTACAGAAATGTCACTCTTCCCCCTAAGACGCTTACTCCTGATGCCCAATTAAATTTACCTGTAGTAGTACTACTATAATTACTGATTGTGTATGTATTAATTGTACTCATGTACCCTCTTATTGTAATTCTTCAATCATTGTAAAATAGTCTTCTAGATATAGACTGCCAAATGGTTGGGTATTTTTGTGTAATAACAAAACATATCAAGCCCTTTCTTCACACTATCAAGGTATTTGTGAGGTGGGATGCATTCTTCCTGCTCTAATAGACCACCTGAATATAAGCGCAAGAGGCTTCTCCTAGCTCTCCCGTCTGATTGTGATGAAAACTTGAAGCTTTGAGGTCCTGCCGCTGTTGCAGTTGCAGCTGCAGCTGCGTTCCTCCTGCCAGTTCCTAGACTTGTCATTGGAATGCAGAAAGAGATATCTAAGCTGGCCTGAGCATATAGCAAAACAACAAATTTGACTGCTTCTGTATTATCTGAACTCAACCAAGAACTAAGAGAAGAGCAAGCAGCAGAGCAAGCAGTTCAGCGCATATATTTGGCATATGTTCCTGACCCCCCCTCTGCTCCACCCAGTCAGTTGGAAGTCTCCCGAGGTACAGATCTACTCCAATGATTCTCACATTTTGGGAGGACCTGTTGTCCACGCGCAGCTACATCGCCGGTTGTATAATTACACAGGCCTGGGACGAGGGACTCCGATGTGCTTCTTTAAAAACAATTGCAGCGACGTCGCTTGCTTAAATAACCACAAGCCCGGCTGTTTAACACTTCAGTATTCCAATGTGTGGGGCTGGACCGTCCTGGGTCACCAATTCACTGTCATGCTCTGGAGGCCCATCAGAACACCTAGTAATAGGAGCAACGGCACCTTGCCTTCTGACCACCCTGTGTGCAGTGTGCTTACATCATCATCTTCAATTAAAAATGACACATTGCCATTACCCTGGGCAAAGTGCAAAGGCTCCCCTTCACTTGTTGGCGCAGGTGGTGAATGGCCACAGCAGAAGAACATCACTAAAGAACTTTACATTGTGGACTGGTCTTTAGGACCAAATTCAAAGACGCCAGCCCCACAATACAGAGGACTCTCTATGGGACTTCGGTACACTCCAGATGGGTACCCTCAGACCTCTTGGTGGAAAATAGCGGTGGCTATTGGAGGATTAGATTGGGATAATGGTACAAGTGTTGATGTGAACAATGACACACATGTGGCGGCTTGTGTGCCCCCCCCATGCGCTGTTGTTAGGGTCTATTTCTATTAATATGACTTATCAGGAAAATATGTTTCACATTGCCTTTGAAAATTGCAATCTCACTAGCTGCATCTCTTCTGTATCCAACAATACCATGGTTCTTTTACTTAAGCAGCCCCCTTCCTTTTGATTCCTGTGAACCACACGGGACCTTGGTATAATGATAAGGGCCTGCAGGTGTTGATAGAATTGAAGAAAGCTCTAGACAGTCCTAAGAGAGCTGTGGGCCTCATTATTGTAGGGTTGTTATCTTTAATTTCCTTCATTGTATCTTCTACTGTAGCAGCTGTAGCATTAACTGAGAATGTACAAACTGCAACCTATGTCAATAGTTTGACCCAAAATGCAACTCAGGCTCTTAATGATCAAGGAAATATTGATGAGAAAATAAGTCATAGGCTTAATGCCCTGTGTGACATGGTCATGTATTTGGGCAAAGAGGTTTCAGGGCCTAAAATTAAGGCACCAATTGAAATGTCATGCAGCTTATAATGAAATTTGTGTCACATCTAAAGAGTATAATCAATCTAAGTATAGTTGGGAAACGGTGAAAAATCACCTACAGGGCATATGGCTTACTGATAACTTCACCAAAGATTTTCTAAACCTACATAAGGAGATACTTGACATGCAAAATGCAGAATTGCAGTTTGATCCTGTTCAAATCACTCAAGATATCCTAGACACCCTCAAGTATGCAGCCTCTCCCTTCAGCAAGTTGGGAGACTTGCCCCATTTTCTGTTATCCATTGTGACTGTTCTGCTATGTCTTCTTATAATGATATTATTGATACCTTGTGTTATCAAGCTCAGGTTAAAATCCCTCTTAAAGCTGGGTTCAGAAATTCATATGTTTCACCTGAAACAACACCCCCCGTATGGTACTATCGAAGAAAGACAGGATAGCCAATGACGGGTAAGCACCCTGGAGCCTCTGGCAACCTAAGACAGGGCTTCCACATTAGAGAGGGACTATCAATGATGGGTAAGATCAGAGTCGCTGCCTTGGGGCACCTAAGACAGGCACTGTCTTCATATTATAAAATAAAAATGGGGGAGATGTTGGGAGCCAGGCTATACCCCTTCCCCCACTTGCTGATGTGGCGGGAATGGAGAACAAAGAACATCCTGTTCACGCATTCTAGGAGCAACTGAAGGAGCCCTGCTGTTCTTAACTTTGCCCGGCTACTGCTGACATCAATAGTGTGCTTGATTGTTTATTGGATAATGCTATTTCCTGGGATAGTGTGCTTCTTTGCTGTATAAATACTCTGGACTCCAATAAAGCTTTGCTGGCGACTTGCAGGAGTGTCAGCCCTCCCAGTTCTTTCTGTCTTTCTTTGTTTTCTTCGCCCCACTTCCACACTTCAGGACCTGCTCGACTTGGCGCTGCTGGACCGCATAACAGCTGCCATTCATATTAGCCAACATAGAGGAATGATGGTCACTTTTGTGACTTGGACAATGTTGATGATTTTGTCTGTGTTCAGCATTGATAGTGAAAGATCCGTGTGGCCACAGACTAGCCTTACCTGATGTTAGTGTTCTCTGAAAATGTTTATGTTAAACAGGGGAATCCAAATGCCTAGCCCAACTACCAGGCCACCTTCCGTATTGAGGCTTGTTAGTGTCAGGATAGTTCTAGCTGTCAGGGGCTCCTCTTTTCTTCTCCAGTGTTTTCAATGATGAGTTAGTTATATGTGCATTCCTGGAATATATCCTATTTGTTCATGATGTATCATTTTTTGTACACCTCACTAAATTTCATATACCAGTGTTAAATTGTTATTTATTTTAATGAAAGTGTTTAGATGGAATTTGTCTTTCTCATAATATCTTGTCTAGTATCTAAAGAAAGTTTATACTGGCTTCATAAAACAAGTTGCAAAACCATCCCCTATTTTGTATTAAAGAGTTTGTGTAAATTTATATTTACTTACACTTTTTAAAATGTGAAAGATTTCGTAGTGAATCCATCTGGACTTTTTAATTTACTTTCTCAGAATGTTTTATATTAAGTATCAATTTCTATTTTATATATGCCTATTTACCTGGTTTTTATTTGTTGTTTGCTTTAATAATTTTTCCTGAGAGAATTGTTCATATAATAATAATAATAATAATAGTAATAATAATAATTATTATTGAGTTACTGGTGTAATGATATTATAATATTCTATATCTTTTTAATATTGTAGTGTCTGTAGTAGTGTCCATTTCCTTTACATATTTTGATCATTAGTTGTTTTTTTCCCTAAATCATCCTTGCTATGAGTACATTTATTTCATTAAATTTTTAATTAATTAGTAACTAATTTAATATTAATTCTAATAACTTTATTGATATAGTCAATATATGACAAAAGAGTCAAGAATATACAATGGGGAAAAGACAGTCTCTTCAATAAATGGTGTTACAAAAACTGGACCACTACATGTAAAAGAAGGAAACTAGATTACTGTCTCACACCATACACAAAATAAACTCGAAATGAATTAAACACTGCTTGTGGAGGAAAAGTGGGAAAGGATTAAAGACCTAACTATAAGACTTGAAACCATAAAACTCCTAGAGGAAAACATTGGCATTAGTAGTTTGTTTGTTTTTTTTCCCCTGGGTATGTCTCTCCAGGCAAGGGGAACAAAAGCAAAAGTAAATAAGTGGGACTAGATCAAAGAAAGAAGCTGTACAGCAAGGGAAACATCAACAAGATAGAAAAGTAACCTACTGAATGGGGGAATATATTTGTAAATTTGTATGTCTGATAAGGGGCTAACATCCAAAAAAACATAAAAAAACTAATATAACTCAACACCAGAAAAACAAATATTCAAATAAAAAATGGACAGAGGATCTGACTAGACACTTTTCCAAAGTAGACAGAGAACCAACAGTCACATAAAAAGTTGTTCAACATCAGTCACCACAAATCAAAACCACAATGTAATATCACCTCACACTACTCAGAATAGCTAATATCAATAGGAAAAGAAATAGCTAGTGTTGACAAGGATGTAGGGAAAAGGGAACCCACCCTCATTCACTCTTTGTAGGAATATAAAGTGGTACAGCCACTGTGGAAAGCAGTATAAACATTTCTCAAAAAAATGAAAACAGAAACACTATACAACTTAGTAATTCTACTTCTGGGAAATTGCCCAAAAAAAAAACAAAATCACAAATTCAAAGCAATATATGCTCTTTTATGTTTATCACAGCATTATTTACAAGAACTAAACTATGCAAATAACTTTAGTGTCCATGCATAGATAAATGGATAAGGAAGATGTGATATATATATATACATGTGTGTGCGTGTATGTATATATATATATATATACACACACACACACACAGTCACACACAAAGGGATATTATTCAGCCATGATAAAGAATAATATCCTGCCATTTGCAACAACATGGATGAAACTAGAGGGCATTATGCTAAGTTAAATAAGTCAGACAGAGAAAGACAAATACTGTATGATTTCATTTATATGTGGAATCTAAAAAAAAAACCAAATGAACAAAGATACTACAAATGGAGAAATAAATAATACAAAGAAACCAATAATAAGGTAAATCTCATGTTTTTGTCTTTAAAATTATTCCTTGGGTTTCAAAGAACTTAACTGAGTCTGTGAATAGATGTCTAATAATTTTGGAAAATTTTCTTAACCACCATCTGTTTATTAGTTTTGCAACATTCTCTCCATTTCTTTCCAGGCCACCAATTATACATTCCTTAGGTCTTTCTCATTAGTATCTAACAGTTTTCTATTTTTAAAAAAATCCTCTTCTTTCCATGTGCTTCAATTTGCTTATTTTCTATCAACATACTGTATTATTCACTCTCTGTTCTGTGACATTTGTTAACGGCTATTAAAACCTGCAAATGAGGTTTAATTTTACATATACATATACATATATGTACATAGATAGTCTTTCAGTCCTACTATTACTATTTGAATAGTTTCTTTTAAGTTGCAGTCTTCTAGTGAAATTCATCATTTCTTCTTTTTTCTCTGTTTTATTTTCTTGAATTTAATACTTAGAGATTTTAAAATCATTTTTCAGATAACTCCAATAGCTGGATCACCTGTGGGTCTGTTCCCTTATTTTTTCCTTTATTATTGGATGTGTAGTCCTGTATTTTGGTGTTCATATATTTTATTCATTGCCAGGCATTAGATATTTTTTTCAAATGAAATATTCCAGAAGAGTTTCACCATGTCCAGAAGAGTTTTTTTTTCATAATAATAGGTATGTTCAACTTAATCAGCCAGGCTATACTTGTTAAGAAAACTGGGTAAAAGCTCCCATTAAAGCTTATGCCTCTTGTTCACCTTAGACCCTGGTTTTCCACAATGAGCCTGGTATATTTTCTATGGCTCTTGAACTTGATGGATCTCCATTTCATTGTGATTTTACCTACTGAAGAAAATCTTTGCTCTGCTTTTCAGGTTTCCCTGTAGTTTGTTCTGTTTTGTTTTTCCTATTCCATGTAGTCCTAGTACATGTCAAACACTGTGAGGGGAAAATGATAATGTGTTTGAACCACTCAAAACTCCACCACCAAAAGCTCTCTCTCTCTCTGTCCCTCTACAGCAGCCCTCTGAATATTATGTACTAGGCTTTGCAGAGGATCCTCAGTCACCTGTTCTTGTTACAGCTGGAAAATATCCCCAGGAGTAAAAGCAGCTGCAGGAATCAGCTTCTTTCTCTGACTTTCTTCCTCCTCCTGAATTTTGGCCACTCTAGATCTTGGTAAGCAGTTTCTATACTAGGTTTGAATGAATGATTTCTATGTCATCTGTTTTTTTTAAAATTTTTTTCTAGGTGAGAGCATTCATTTGCTGCCTGATATTCCATTCCACCCAGAAGAAAACTGTGTATGTTATTTTTTGTTAATTATAGGCTATATGGCAGACTATAATCAGTGATGCATAGTTGATATCCAATATTTTCCTCTAGTTTGAGGAATTTTCACCTTTAATTCTCCAGTTTTTGGTTGAATGTAAGAGATCAGATTAGTATAATCCCCATGTTTTTTTGTCCATAAGTACCTTGGACACAAATAGATCTTCAAATATGATATTAAAGTAAATTTAATTTGAATGGAATAATTTTACCTAGCAAATTCCTTTATTCTAACTTATAATTATACTATAACTATAATTCTACATTATAACTCTAATGTGTGGCTGGTATGGAGGAAGTATAATATTAATAAAGATGGTTATAACATTGATGATAATAGAATTGATATCTAGAATGTCCTGGCCATTGTGAATATTCCAGTGTTTGGATTGTTTTACTTATTTTTCATAGCATCCCTTTAAGATAACTACCATTATTACACACACTTTTAATCACTGAAATTGATAGCTAGGGTCACTAATTTACTTTCCATAGATTGAGAATCATTAAATAGTCTATTTGAAATACTACCCAGGCACCTAATTTCAGTGTCTGACCAAGGAAAACATTGTTTTGTGTTATTAGTTTCTCTATTTCCAAAAGCTTTAAGAAGTTGCCCGAGTTTAGCAGCTTCATTTTATCAGAAAGCATATGCATTTCTCCATTTGTGTGCTCTCAAGCAGAAGGTAAATCCAGATGAAAATGGTAAATGAATGAAGTGCCATTCTCCTCTTAGGAATTGGGGAGTTCACATTCCAAGAAATAAAATTCATGAAGGAAGGATTCAAATGTATTTAAATATATGGTATACAAATACTTTGAAGAATATTCATAATTCAACTAGAGCTTTTACTAGAGAATTAACAAAAATACAAAGATATTAAATCTAGGGATTTAAAAAACCCTGAGTGTTCTTACCATTAAACTAACCAAGAGATATAAGTCACTTCGGCTTTTGATATAGGTCAGTCAATATTTTGTGCTTTGGGGCAGAGTTAGCATAAAGTCTGTTCTATCTGGTAAATCCAGTGTAGTAGAGGCTAAAACATTTACACAATGTAGGGAACATGACACGTACATTTATTTGTCAGGTCAAGATTCTTTCATGGAACTGTTAAAAATTATTTGTAATTCATCACTATATTTCTCCAAAAGTTATTGGATAACTTCTTATGGTTTTATTTAATTGGCAACTGTTGCTATCATTTTTCAAAACTTACTAGTTATATGCTAATATTTTAAAGAAGTCTCTTTCCATCTATGAATCATTTCATTATCCTTGAACAATAGATTATATTAAATAGCACTTCAGGGAAAAGACATCCAAAAGTCTCATACCAGAATGTTTGATAAGATAAAAAAAATTTAAAGAAGAAAAAGAATTAGAAACATATTGCATAACATCTAAACATAAAGAGTTCCCTTATTTTTGCCAAATCAAAAGTTTCCATTACTCACTTTCATTATTTGCAAAAGATCTGAATGAATGCAAAGATTTTTGCACATTTCATCTTTGACAGAGGCCAGGTCTGCATTTCAGCCCTAGGGCCTCAGATCCTCCTGAGAATGAAATGTGAATACAGAAAGCTCATTCTTGTCTTATCTTGGACAGCAGCTTTGCAATTTTCCTGGTACTTTGAATATTCTAAAGGATTATACTGCAGATGGGATTTTCTCTGGTGGCTATTTGTTCTGTTTTCATCAGACACACTAATATACAAACCAGAGCAACTTTAAAAGTATTGGTTTCCCTTATCAGCTAGCATTTCTATTTAAGACTTACAGTAATGATTTTCAAAACTTTTTATTTGTGATAGGAAGGATTTTTCCATTTCTTCTGTAGTTAAGCTAACTGCAATTCTCCAGTGTTAGTTAAATTTAGTTTAATGGATTATGAAATGAAATACAATCATTTCTGGGAAAAATATTTTTCTTGTTTCTTCAAAACAGAGGTTCTACTAGTAATCTTCCCTAGATTCAGCAGCAATAACAACCACAGAAAAAATATTTTGCTCCAAAGAGTAAAACTTAACTCAATATTTACAACAAAAATGGAACAAAAGGCCCCAGAAAAAAGCTATAATACTGCAATATTGATGGTAGGAAAACACATAATTGGCTCCCTTGAAAGCCTTATCAGACCACAAATATTAGCTCACATAAAATTGTCCAATTAGGTCAAGATCCAAGAAAGAGAACATTTTCTCAAAGGCACTTTTATAGCTAAAATAAAGTCAGTAAAATAATAATCTTTACTATTATTAGCACTGTAACTCATCTTCCCTTTGAAGAGAAGATGTTTCCGCTTAAAAGTAAGGCAAAAGTATATTTAAGTTTTTTTGTCTTTTAAAAATCAGTTGATTGTTTTATTATGGTAATCCTTTTTTCTGATAATCAGTCATGAAGTTTTCATTTCACTTTTTTAGCTTGAATATGAGTAAAATATAAGTTTCAGAGCATCCAAGACATATACAAATGTGATGAAAAAATTCATTTATTAAGGATGATTTTTACTAGAGATATTCTTTCAGAGTCATATGAAAGTAAACAAATGCTTTTTGTGTAATAAATTCCATAGCATATAGAATTATTTTTAAAATAGATAAAGTAATTTTTGTGCTTTAGACTCATATTAGGTGATTTTTGTATTGTGTTGAGTTCCCATTTACCTCTCAATGTAGCAGCTGCCTCTAAATCACTTTTTGTGCCTGGTAGCTGTGCACAGGAAAGGATCATTTCTGGCAGTGGATATAGGCAGCTGGCTTTAATGATATTAAATTTCATATGTTATAGATGCACTTAACTTTTTGATGATGTTCTTAGATGGGAATCATTTGAAAAAGATGACAATCTGTGTAAAGGGGCAAATGCATCATGTTCATTGCTTTAAATGCTTTCATATAAATTTTGTGTATGTAAATAGAAAAAACATGCTATTTAAGTAATAATGTATTTCTAGTACAATTAAATACATAGTTTAATCAAGAATATAGATTTCTACAAAGGCTCATTGCACAGTATTGCCCAAGAAAACATTTATTTCTCAACAAGATTTGCAATTTTATGAATAGCCAGAGTAGGCAGAAAAAGTTTCTTATGTACTTGCAAAAAGCCATTAACAAAAACAAGAAAACAAAATAAATTTTTAGGATTTTAAATAGTAATAAATTCTTGGCATTTCCACATATGGAGATAGCACATTTGTATTAAAATATAACTCATTGTTCTTAAATTAAAAGTAGTTAAGTTGAAATATCACATGAAAGATACAATTATTTAATATTGTTACATCAAAATTACTATTTTGGGGAAAAACTATTCTGCACCACTCAATTAAATAAGAAAAATACTTGCCATATATCTTCAACTTTTGATAATATGAAAAAGAAATTATGGAATTGAGGGCAGTGACCTCTGAGCTTTACTGACCCTCTCATAGAACAGAAATATTGCTCTGCAGCACAGGGATGTGGAGAGAATAAAGTATTTCTGAGATCCTGTATTGTGTTTGTAAAATAGATTCTAGCTCTACATAAGAAATCGTCATTGACAAAATTTGTTTTAAAGAGTTGATTTCTAATCTTTCATAACAAAATTACTTGTATTAGCTTCTTTCAGAGATTTTATTCCTAGTTTTGTTTATAGTTACAGTATCATTCTTAATAACTTTAGAAAATAATATGACAAGATGTAAAGTATAAGAAAAAAATTTGTGATGAGATTTTGAAGTGTAGAAATACGTTATATAGGAGATGTTATCATGTGTATTCATTTAAACATATATTTCTGAATATACCAAGTGACGTCTAGGTTGCAGAGCAAAAAAAATAACAGAAAAACCCAACAATTTCTCAACTTTTTAAACTAACATGAATAATGTTAATTAAATTAATCACTATGTTCATATTCAGGCCTAAAATAGAAATTCTAAGAAAACACAAGACATACCATGGTCTAAGGAATAAACAAACAAACAAACAAATAAATAAAAATATATATCTTTAGATCTGCCTTTGGACATTGGCCTATGGTCAAGACCCCACAGATACTTACTCTCTGGGAGTAGAACCTAAGAGTATGGTCCAGTTCAAGAAGCACTGAAGGGCTTTATCTGACAATTACATTATAATATCCTCTGTTCTCTAGCTTAGTATAGGGGTTTTACACTTGTACTTTACTTTAAAATTCAAATCAAGTACTGACCATTGGTCATATCTTAATGTGGGTTATCAGCAAGGACAGAGTACTGAAACAAATGATCAGTATGGAAATACTGTTTTTATTTACACATTTTGACCTCTTTAAGATGTCTGAGAAATTGCTATTCTACACATTTAATCAGTGCTATAATTTTCTAACATAAGACCTTTGATGTCTTTATGATACTACAAATTGCTTCTTGATTCATTTAGGGAGAGATGAATGAATACTTTTGGTAAGAGGTCAAAGAAAAGCATTAACAAATAATTGGACATTTAGGTTATAACACAAGTAGAACATGAATAATAAAGCAATATTAATGGAGAGCTTATTATACTAAGCATATCTCATTCTGTGTTATTTAATTATCCCCTAAATTCCATAATGGAATAAGTACCATTTTATCTCCATTTAGATATAAGGACCCTAAGGCTAAAGTTATAGTATCTAATAAACCATCTATCTATTAAAAGCAAATGGTAGGGTTCAAATTCTGAAAATCTGAATTAGCAACTCACATTTAAGTAACAGCAAATAATTGAAGACAACAAAACAAGATCAAATAATGTCAGTAACCTGATGAAAATTATTTTTACAGATCATAATCATTTTTAACCATTTCCTTTAATTCTATATGAAAATGATGCATTTGTATCTGACAAATACATCTCATGCCATGTAGTTATGAATAACTTCACTTTGTTTTTCCTAGTCATTTATAACACATTGAGTAGAAAATGTTTTATTCTGTTCTTGGAGGAAAACTCAGGAAAGCCTCATGACTTTTGAGTTTACTTTTATGTAATCAAGACTCCTATGTTTACCTTAAGTCACTAAGTGTTCTTAATTTGATCATCAGAGCATCCACTATTATCCAACTGTGTCATCGCATCCCTCTTGGGCCATCTGTGGTCAAGGATGGGGGTAAGGTCAGCCTTTCCTTTCCGTTTGGTCTCCTCTGACAGCAGCCAAGTGTGGTTCCTTATTATATTGGGGTTGGTCTGCAGTAAGAGGGTTAAGAAAAGTGTAAAAATTACTTCTATCCAACACTGTGCCCACGTATCCCCTTGAAATCTGTGGGTCCAGGAGTGTTCAAATCTCTCTCCTTTGAGGATGGTCTAACGGATTATTTAGGAACCACTCACTGTTGAAGACCTCTTTCCTGCATTTCACCTGACAAATGATGCATTCAGTTCTGACTAGTGGCACCCCATGAAAATCCATTCACTTTCATGACCCATTTCATATAAACTTCTCCTGTTGGAGTCCACCATTCTCTCAGGCTGTCTGTATTTCTGTAAGTGCTGAGGAAATACTTCTTGGGTCTCCTTTGCTGAAATGCAATAAAAAATTATTTGTAACAGCTGTTCTTTGCCTGCCTCCAAAGCCACTAGCAGTTGGTCTCTTGTTTTCTCAGTGTCCTGGGTTGGAGTCACTGTGACCATCCAACTTGACTTTGTGAATGGCCCATTGATTCTCTTCTCATTTGGATGGAAGTGAGGTGAGGGCACCCTCAAACCCTACTATGTGTTGGGGATTTGGGATTTATAGAATAGCAACAGTTCTCGAAAGGCATCTTTCTCAACAACCCTCTGCCAGTTTCACCACCTCATTCTATTTATGTCTCATGTGCCTAAGGCTTTCAAGTTCTGTTCCCAGTCATTGTCCATTTACCATACTTGAACATATTTGCATGGTGGATTATTTGGAATGTAGAGTATTTTCACACCTCAACCAAAAGTGAGAAGGAAAGAATTTCATTTAAACAAGCTGTTTTTCATTTTGATGCATTGGTAACTACTTCTTACCCTAATTATTTTATTTTTGCTCAGCAACAACAAAAATGAAAAGAAAAAAAAAAAGAAGAAAGGAAATTGTCACGTAAAGATGCACACCCTTGTATGAGAAGGCATCTTCACATGAAAGCTGAGATATAGTCATTTAATAAAGACTTAAAGGCAAAATAAATCAAGGTTCAGTAAGTACAATTTCTTTCTGGAATAAGAAATGAGAAGAAATTGGCACAGAAGTACATTTTAAAAGTATGTATAGATCACATAAGAAAGATTGTACATGTGAGACCTTCTTGAGGACAAACCATAGAGCTTAAAGGTGGAGAGTTACATCACTGTAACTATAATATTTAAATATCTGAGAATATAATATTTTCCTCTTTGCAAGAGGAAATACTGGAAGCAGGGAAAATGTGAAGTGGGAAGTGTAGTGTTCTAGTTAAAAACGTATGAAGAATTAATTTCAGTAGTCATAGATGAGAGAATAAAGAAATATTGAGAAATACTAAGAAAGTTCATCTCATAGGTTTTGGAAATAAATTGGATGTGTTTAGTGTTAGATACAAAATTATGTAGGAATTTAGATATACATATTTAATTTTCATGAAATGCAGAAAGCCACTTTACTCCTTTTCATTTTTTTCCCGAGAAGAGCACTGCATTTCATGTCATGACCAAAGTACGTTAAATTAATATTATGAATCCCTTCAGTAGGTATTGTAGCAGATGCTGCAGATACCCCTACCACCATCACAACATAACTTCAGCCTATAAAAGTTCACCTGCGACAGTTATAAGCTCTTTATATGTCTCCTCAACATAAGGGCTTTGTCTTAATGAAGCTTGGTCCACTTGAATGCAGAACCATCCTGGACAGGTAGAGGACTACATCGGGACAGAGTGGAAAGTTAATAGCACTCAGATTCCCAAGTGATATGATTTTATGCTTGTTCTCAGAGCATCTCAGCAGGTTCAAGATCCACTCACCCACAGCAGTAATGCCCTCATCAATATGCCCTTTATTAGTGAGGGACACTGGACAACCATCATGATTAGCTCTTCTTGCCTATGATGAAAAATATTGAGATAGAAACAATATAGTAAGAACAGGAAGGACCCCATCTTAAGGCTAAGATTCCATTTTAAAAAGCAGAAAGTTAGGAGGTAAGATTCCTAACATATTCTTTGGTAATCAGACAATACCCACCCAATCTTAAGGCAGGGCAAGCCATCATAACCGATGTGTCCCTACTGCTTTGGGGTAGCCACTATCTTAGAGAAGAACAGGATCAACAAATCCCTTGCGTTGAGTGTATCTTACAGAATTATCTGGAGGACTGACTGTGGGTGGGGACATAGTGTCCTTCACTGGAGGGAGACATCCTGAGACCACAAGTCAAGCCTACGTCAACAACTCATGTCCTTAAAAACGAAAGAATCCCCAGCCTTCCAGTGCTCCTCCTCTCTGAGAACACCTGTACTTTTCTCTGTTTAAGTGCCTACTTTAAATAAAGCTTTCTCACTGCTCAACTTACTACATTTTGTCTCTTTGCCTTTTCATACTATTTCCAAAACTTCACTCTGTCTCTGCTTTACTCTCAGTAAGTAGGGAGGGGCTGCTGACAGCTCAGATTTGGGCCTGCAAATTTCCATCAACTGGGTGATACAGAAGGAACTGCAGCTGCAGGAGCCTGACAGAAAATCTTTCTTTGGGACGTAATCTTACTCCACCTCATGATTCACAGCTCCCCCAAATCCTAGGGTGGCAGGGGTTAGTCCCTACACCATGCAGATCCCACTGGACATAGGATGCCAGGTGGCTCTGGCTTCAAGATTTGGGAAGGGAATCTGCCCTAGACTGGGAACTTTCCCTCTTTCCCTCTGCACTTACCTGTTCTCTGCTTCCTGCAAGGCAGCTTCCATTCCCTGCTGCTCTTAATTTGATGAATTCTTTCCTTACCTACACTTGTCTGACCTGCTAGAGAATTATTTCTAGATCAGAGTCAAGAACACTCCCCTGTCCAGGTTGAGATTTCACCTGGTGCACAGGGAGAGACCTCCCCAGATGCAGTGGCGTGGCAACATTACATTTTTACAAATCCTGTCTCATCTATAATTCCTTACTTTTGCTTCCTGGCATCATCTACCAACTAAATTACCTGCACCCAGTCCCTTTCCTTAGGACTTACCTGAAGGAAATTCCAAATGTATTGTCATTAATATCATAATAATTATTAGATTCCTTGATAGATATGGAAATAAATATGAAATAGATATGGAAATATTGCAGAATTCATGATTGAATTAAATTATCAGAAGAAATATCATTTAATTTAGAGTTGGAAATCAGTTTACCCAGTAATTTCCATAGTGTATTACAACTATCATTTAAAATTGTTTTCACCATTTCTGGAATTGCCTCTCATGCTTGCATTCCTGTTATTATACTTCACCTTATTATGCTTCAGAGGTAGAATGTTTTTTATAAATTGAAGGTTTGTGGCAGCCATTTGTTGCACAGGTCTATTGGCACCGTTTTTCTAACAACTTTCCTCTTTTTGTGTTTTTTTAATCACATTTTGGTATTCCCACAATATTTCTAATTTTCTTCCTCTTATATTTGCTAGGGTGACCTGTATTTGGTGATCTTTGATACTACTTTGTAACTGTTATGGTGTGTCATGAACCATGCCCAGATGAGATGGTGAATTTAACTGATAAATGTTGTGTGTGCTCTGATCGCTCTACTGACTGGTCATCTCCCCACCACTCTCCTTCTCCTCTCTATTCCCTGAGGCACAACAATACTGAAATTAGAACAACTAATAATCCCACAGTGCTATCTAAGTGTTTTAGTGAAAGGAAGAGCCACATGTCTTCCACCGTAAATCAAAAAGTAGAAATGATTAATTCAGTGAGGAAGGCATGTCAAAAGCCAAGATAGGCTGTTAGGTAGTCCTCTTGTGCCAAACAGTATTCCAAGCTGTGACTTCAAAGGAAAAGCTCTTGAAATAAGTTAAAAATGCTACTCCTATAAACACATAGGTGATAAGAAGTAAAACAGCCTTGTTGATGAAAAGTTTTAGTGGTCTGGATAGAAGTTTATACCAGCCACATTACCTTAAGAAAAGTCTAACCCAGAGTAAGGCTCTAACTCTCTTCAGTTCTATGAAGGCTGGAAGAGGTGAGGAGACTGCAGAAGAAAAGTTGAAGTTAACAGGGGTTGTTTCATGTGATTAAAGGAAAAAGCCAACTCCATTATATTAAAATACAAGGTGAAGCAGAAGTGCTGATGTAGAAGCTGCAGCAAGTTATCCAGAAGATCTAGGTAAAGTAATGAAGATGGCTATACTGAACAACAAATTTTCAGTGTAGATGAAAAAGCTTTATATTTGAAGAAGATGTCATTTAGGACTTTGATAGCTAAAGAGGATAAGTTGGCATCATGTTTCAAAGTTCCAAAAAAACCAGCTGACTCTCTTATTAGGGGCTAATGCAGCTGGTGACTTAAGTTGAAAGCACCACTCACTTACCATTCTGAAAATCCTGGAATCACTATCTATTCTCCCTGTGCTCTATAAATGGAACAATAAAGCTGTTATCCAATAAATGGATGACAACATATCTGTTTACAACATAGTTCATTAATATGTTAAGGTCACTGTTGAGACCTACTGCTCATTGACAATGCACCTGGTTGTGCAAAATGTTTTCATGCCTACTAACACAAAATCCATCTGCAGCCTAAAAATCGAGGAGTAATTTCAACTTTCAAGTCTTCTTATTTAAGAAACACATTTGTAAGTCTATTGTTAACATAGTGATTTCTCTGATGAATTTGGATGAAAAAAATTGACAACTTTCTGGAAGTAATTGCCCATTTTAGATGCCATTCAGAACATTTGTGATTCATGGGAAGTCAAAATATCAACATTAATAGCAGTTTGGGAAAAAATGATCACAACCTTCATGGAAGACTTTATAGAGTTCAAGACCAGTGAAGGAAATCATTGAAAATATGATATGAATAGCAAGACAACTAGATTTAGAAGTGGAGGTTAAATTACTATAATCTCTTGATGAAATTTGAAAAGATGAGTTGCTTTTCATGGATGAGCAAAGAAAGCGGTTTATTGAGATGGAATCTACTCCTGGTGAAAATGCTGTGAGGATTGGTGAAATGACAACAATGAATTTATAATATTACATAAACATAACTGATAAAGCAGAAGCCGGGGTTGAGAGAACTGACTTCAATTTTGAAAGAAGTTCTATTGTGGGTAAAATGCTATTAAACAGCATCTCATGCTACAGAGAAATTGTTTGTGAAAGGAAGAGGCAAAGGATGTAGCAAACTTCATGGTTGTCTTATTTTAAGAAATTGCCACAGCCACCACAACCTTCAGTAACCTTCAAAATGATCAGTCAGCAGCTATCAACATAGAGGCAAGACCCTCCACCAGCAAGAGATTACAACTCACTGAAAGCTTAGACAATGGTTAGCATGTTTTAGCAATGTAGTATTTTTAAATTAAGATACACACATTGCATTTAGACAAAATGCTATTGAACACTTAATATTATACATAACTTTCATATATAACAGAAAACTAAAAAGTTCATTTGACTCACTTTATTGCAATACTGGCTTTATTGTAGTGGTCTGAAGCCAAACCCAAAATATCTCCAAAGTATGCCTGCAAATATAATCTCATTTTCCACAATATCTTTGTTTTTGAAAAAAGCAGGGTCATTATGAAACAAATGAAGACATTTATTAATTTGTGACTGAGAAATTATAAAACATAACTACTTGGAAAATTCCTTATCTAGGCATTTAGTAATATAAATATTAACTTAATAACATTGTTGGTATTACATTTTCATCTTGTTTAATTTACTATTAGTAAGGAGCATAAATTTACTGGTCTAACATACAATATTTTAAAGAAATACATATATGTACTTTAAAGTGGTACAAAAATTATAGTCACAATATAAGAAAATATTGATTCGATTTTTAATAATGACTGATAGAATTATAACATAATGTTTACATTTTGAAACTTATTAAAAGTCTTTGAACAGGGGACTTTAACAATTTGTTCAAAGTTACATTCAAATTTAAGTTTCAATAATTGTTATTGAAAGCCACTAGGAACTCATATGGCAAAGAAAACTGTCTCCCTAAATGTCTCTCAATATGCCCAAGTTATATGCTAGATTTTGACTGTGAGATAAATCTTGCATTTAATGTTATTTTCTGCTTGTATGCACAGTAACAATTCACTTAGATTTCCAAATTTTATTTCCATTGACTTTCAGAAGTTTTGTTTAGTTTTTCCTCATTTTTTGAATAAGAATTTCATTCTATGTATACTCTGTTATTATCACTAGTATGAGAGATAGTTGAGACAAATGATTATTGCTTTTATTACAAATAAAATAAATGGCCCAGTTTGCTGGGTTCATATAAAATCAATTATTATTTATATCAACTGTTACTATGTAATAACTGCTTTGCTGTGTAAATGATTTACAAACAAGTCAATGAAAGAGAACAATTCAGTAAGTCAACTATCAAATTCAATTTATCAAATCCTTTTTTCAATGATTAATTTTAGAAAATTTTCTCATTAAAATAATCTTTGTTCTGTTTAATTTTGTGACCCACAAATATTTGAGTTTTAAAGTGATATTTGCATAAAGCTAACCATAACTGCCTATCAAATATTTTCCAAAAGCTTCTCAATAATATTGCCTTTTATTTCATTTTCTATGGGGATACTCCAGAAACATTATGCAGCCAATTGGAAATAATCTGCCAGCCAACCACATTCCAATCTAATTATGCCCACCTCTTACATAGGAACTCTACACATGTGCAAAGAGTGCTAAAATAAATTTGCTGTCTTTTTAATGAAATCAACAGTGATATGGAAATGTGATTTTTTCTTGCTGCTGTTTTATTGAATGCTGTGGAAATCAACAAGGTTTTTAAGGATCATACAACAGATTAAAACACAAAATATAGAAAATCCTTCATAAAATCCACTAAACATTCTAAATATAGAAAGGTACATTTTTGGCACATGCAAATAGACAAAAGATTACATTGTCTCAAAAGAAAGTTTACAATTTTCTAGCATGATTTATATGACCTCTTCAAGAAAATATATATTTTTTGAAAGGGCTGTTTCCTTCAAATATTATTCACTTGATAAATAAAAAGTCCAGTATTTTCCATCAGCATGCTGGATGTCAATTCTACTTTTTGCTCTGGATATTATTTTACCTGAAAGCTGTTCAGTGGCACACAGACATCTGTGCTGTCCAGCTGACTAAGAGTCCAAGTGGTCTGGCAGGCATTCAAAATGATTAGCAATAGAAAACCTCATTTGGAAAAGAGAAACATTCATGGACCTTGAGTTCAGTGACTTTCCTTTGTCTCTACTCTGTAGGGGGAAACGTTTCATTTATAAAACTAAAAAGACACATCTTGAAAATAAATGTTGATAGTCTTGATACATTTGTTAATAAAAAATAGGTTTCTGTTTGTGGTCATGCTTAAATGTTGGTATCTAAAGCTTTGCAATATGACCACTGTATTGCTTTGCAATCTTTCTCCAACAGTCCCCTACGTATTTTACATCATCAAGTATCTTATTTTATATTATTTTATTTGCTTTGTTTTGTTTTATTTTATTTTATTTTGTTTTGTTTTATTTCTTCAACATCTTTAAAACTCTATATTGAAAGTTCTTAGCATTTTAACATTGTCTAAGGTTTCTAGGAACAGAGTTGTCCCCAAATTCCATCAGACTTGGCCATTTAATCTGTAATCATGACTCAACACTAAAAGTTTTCTCAGATTTCACTGTGTTATATTTATTGGTTTCAACAATAGCTATTATTTTATGATTTCTTCCAAGGCATATTTTCTGAAGGTGTAATTCTAAAATGGTTTCCTGGCAGACTATAATGTTCAGAAATATTCAGCACTGCTTTTTCTGAGATTATATTACATATCAATTGTTGACCACAGGCATCCTCAGATGACTTGCTCTGGCCATTTAAATATGACATTTTTTGCTTCTGAACAGAAACCAAAATCACTGTAGATAAGTCTAAGTGAGAAAAAGGATGCAATGTTGACTCTCTTGATATTTTAGAATTAAGAATATTAGAAGGAGGGAACATGTTTGAATAACAAAATAATACAATAAAGAGTTTTTTAACTCAATAGGCATTCTTTTTAAAAAGAGTTCTCATTTAGGATAGAGGAAGTTAACAGACATTTTCCAAGGAAGTAATATATATGGAGAGAGGATTAAAGATGGCAGCGTGAGAGGTGAGATGGAGGCTTCCTCCTAAAAACTGCATTTAATATGAAAATATAATTAATATGACCAATCCTGAAAGAGCAACAGGAAAGAGGGCTGTGCCAAACTGCATACACCTGGAGAAAAGAATAAACCTCACAGAACAGGGTAACACACCAAAGCCGTAGCCCAGTGGGACTCAAGCCCTTCCTCCACCCCAGTTCACTGGTGGGAGGAAGAGAAATGGAGCGGGGAGGGAGAGGAGGCCTGGGACTGCTGAATACCTAACTCTGGAGATCTGCTCTGGGAGCACAAACCTACATTTCATGGTGCTTGAGTGGTAAGTTCATGATTAGGGGGCTGGAAAGCTAAAACAGGCAGAATACCTGGAGAGACTGATATTCCAGCCGCTTGTGGAAAGCAGGGATCCATATCGAGCTGCATTGGGACCAAAGAAAGGTGGGCAGTCTGAGAGACTTCCTAACAAGGAAGCCCTTAGCAAGAGGGCTGCTAAAAGGGCAACGATTGCACAGAGCTTATTGCTCAGGAGAAAGGACAGGTAGACAAAATTTTCCATGTGCACTCTGCCCAGTTGGTTGGGAATTTTTCTCATCTTCAGGTACTCTAGTGACACCTGGCTGTCTACACAGTTCGAAGGACCTCTGTGATACACAGCCTACTGTGCCTTTCTCCAGGCCAGCCCCACCTGGCTCGCAAACTGGTAAATGTTACCCTGACATTAGGCCAGACATAGGGAAGCCCCATTTACAGCAACTACAAACACAAAGCATAGAGGTTTACTCCTGACTGCTCAACCCACTGGTTCTGGCAGTGGAGGCAAGCATAGCAGCCAGGAAGCAGGAAACAGCTCTTTTCTCCCCCCAGGTACCAAAACCACTCCCCTGTGCCCCCGACATTGCTTCAGGGGCTGAGCAGCTCCAGAGAGTAGAGCTTCTGGGCACTAGAGGGTGCCATACACAAATATGAAATACCAAAAACTTGTTCAAAGTAAAATTATGAATACAACACATGAGAAAGAGTCAAATGAAAAATTGACTTATGAATCTTCCTGAAAAAGATTTCAAAATAAAAATTATTAACATGCTCATGGAGGTACAGGAAAATATTCAAAAATTCAGGAATGAATTCTCGTCAGACATCCAATTGTGAAGAGCACAAAGGTGGGTATTAAAAGAAGATTAGATATGGTGGAGGAGATGATGAATGAAATAGAAATTAGAGAAGAGGAATAAAAAGAAGCTGAGGCACAGAGAGAAAAAAGGATCTCTAAGAATGAAAGAATATTGAGAGAACTGTGTGACCAATCCAAATGGAACAATATTCATATTATAGGTAAACCCGAAGAAGAGGAGAGAGGAAAAGGGATAGAAAATATCTTCGAGGAGGTAATTGCTGAAAACTTCCCCAACCTGGGGAAGGAGATAGTCTGTCAGTCCATGTCTTCCAATACAAGGGACCCAAGGAAGACAACACAAAGACATATAGTAATTAAAATGGTAAAAATCAAAGATAAGGACAGACTATTAAAAGCAGCCAGAGAGAGAAATAAAATCACATACAAAGGAAAGCCCATCAGGCTAACATCAGACTTCCCAGCAGAAAGCTTACAGGCCAGAAGGGAGAGGAATGATATATTTAATTCAATGAGGCAGAAGGGCCACAAACCAAGAATACTTTATCCAGCAAGATTATCATTTAAATTTGAAGGAAGGATTAAACAATTTCCAGATGAGCAAAAGCTGAGAGAATTTATCTCCCACAAACCATATCTACAGTGTATTTTGGAGGGACTGCTATAGATGGAAGTGCTTTTAAGGTTTAATAGCTGTCACAAGAGGTAATAAAACCACAGTAAAGAAAGTAGAACAGTTAATTACTAAGCAAATGCAAAATTAAATCAACTATCCCAAAGTCAATCAAGGGATAGACAAAGAGTACAGAATATGATACCTAATATATAAAGAATGGAGGATGAAGATAAAGGAGAAGAGAAAAAGAAACTTTAGATTGTGTTTGTAATAGCATACTAAGTAAGTTAAGTTAGACTCTTCATTAGTAAGGAAGTTAACCTCGAACCTTGTAACCATGAATCTAAAGCCTGCAATGGCAATAAGTACATACCTGTCAATAATCACCCTAAAGTAAATAGACTGAATGCTCCAATCAAAAATGCATAGAATCACTGTATGGATAAAAAGCAAGACCCATATATATATGCTGCCTACAAGAGACTCACTTTAAACCAAAAGGCACACACAGGCTAAAAATGAAGGGATGGAAAAAGATATTTCATGCAACTAATAGGGAGATTAAAGCAGGAGTTGCTGTACTTGAATCAGACAAAATAGACTTCAAAACAAAGAAAGTCACAAGTCAAAGAAGGACATTATGTAATGATTAAGGAGTCAATCCAACAAGAAAATATAACTATTATAAATATCTATGCGCCCAACACTGGAGCATGTACATATGTGAAACAAATACTAACAAAATTTAAAGGGGAAATAGAATGCAATGCATTCATTCTAGGAGACTTCAACACTTCACTCACTCTGAAGGACAGATCATCCAGACAGAAAATAAGTAAGGACACAGAAGCATTGACAAACATATTAGAACAGATGAACCTAAAAGACATCTACAGAACTCAACACCCAAAAGCAACAGAATATCCATTCTTCTCAAGTCTACATGGAACATTTTCAAGAACAGATCATATACTAGGCCACAAAAAGAGCCTTGGTAAATTCAAAAAGACTGAAACTGTACCAGCCAGTTTTTCAGACTACAGAGGTATGAAACTAGAAATAAATTACTCAAAGATAATTAAAAATCCCACAAACACATGGAGGATTCACAACCTGCTCCTCAAAATGGATCAATGACCAAATAAAAACAGAGATCAAACAATATATGGAGATAAATTACAACAACAAATCAAACACCTCAAAATCTGTGGGACACAGCAAAGGCTGGGCTAAGAGGAGAGTATATTGCAAAACAGGCCTAGGTCAGGAAATAAGAACAATCCCATATGAACACGCTAAACTCACAATTAACAAAACTAGAAAAAGAAGAACAAATGGAAGGTCCAAATTCAGCAGAAAGAGGGACATAATAAAGATTTGATCATAAATAAATGAAATCGAGAAGAATAAAACAGTAGAAAGAATCAATGAAAGAAAGAGTTGGTTCTTCAAGAAATAAACATAAACCCCTAGCCAGATTTACCAAGAAAAAAAGAGAGACTACACACATAAACAGAATCAGAAATGAGAAAGGAAAAATCACCATGGACATCACAGAAATACAAAGAATTATGAGAGAATACTATGAAAAATTATATGCTAACAAGCTGGATAACCTAGAAGAAATGAACAACTTTCTAGAAAAATACAACCTTCCAAGGCTGACCAAGGAAGAAACAGAAAATCTGAACAGACCAATCACCAGCAACGAAATTAAACTTCTAATCAAAAACATACCTAAGAACAAAACTCCTGGACCAGATGGCTTCACTGCTGAATTTTATCAAACATTTAGTGAAGACCTAATACCCACTCTCCTTAAAGTTTTCTAAAGAGTAGAAGAAGAAGAAATACTTCCAAAGTCATTCAATGAGGCTAGTACTACTCTAATACCTAAACCAGGCAAAGACACCACAAAAAAAGGAAATACAGACCAATACTCCTAATGAACATAAATACAAAAATACACAACAAAATATTAGCAAACCAAAATAAAAAATACATCAAAAAGATCATCCATCATGATCAAGTAGGGTTTATTCCAAGGATGCAAGGATGGTACAACATTCGAAAATCCATTAACATCATCCGCCACATCAACAAAAGGAAGGACAAAAACCACATGATCATCTTCATAGATGCTGAAAAGGCATTTGGCAAAATTCAACATCCATTCACAATAAAAACTCTCAACAAAATGGGTATAGAGGGCAAGTATCTCAACATAATAAAGGCCATATATGACAAACCCACTGCCAACATTATACTTAACAGCAAGAAACTGAAATCTTTTCCTTTAAGATCAGTAACAAGACAAGGATGCCCACTTTCCCCACTTCTATTCAATACAGTACTGGAGATCCTAGCCATGGCAATCAGACAACACAAAGAAATAAAAGGCATCCAGTTTGGCAAAGAAGATGTTAAACTGTCCCTGTTTGCAGATGACATGATATTGTACCTAAAAATCCCTAAAGAATCCACTCCAAAACTACTAGATCTAATATCTGAATTCAGCAAAATTGCAGGATACAAAATTTAATACACAGAAATCTATTGCATTCCTATACACTAACAATGAACTCGCAGAAAGGGTAATCAGAAAAACAATTCCATTCACAGTTGCATCAAAAAGAATGAAATATATAAGAATAAACTTAACCAAGGAAGTGAACAACCTGTACTTTGAAAACTACAAGACACTCACGAGAGAAATTAAAGAAGATATCAATAAATGGAAAGATATCCCAGGCTCCTGGATAGGAAGAATTAATATTGTCAAAACCGCCTTCCTGCCTAAAGCAATCTACAGATTCAGTGCAATTCCTATCAAAATACAAAAAGTATTCTTCAATGAACTAGATCAAATTGTTCTAAAATTCATATGGAACCACAAAAGACTGCAAACAGCCAAAGCAATCCTGAGAAGGAAGAATAAAGCTGGGAGGATTATGCTCCCCAAGTTCAAGCTCTAGTACAAAGCCACATAATCAAGATAATTTGGTACTGGCACAAGAACAGACCCACAGACCAATGGAACAGACTAGAAAGTAGTCTTGATAAACCCAACCATATATGGTCAATTATTATATGATAAAGGAGCCATGGACATACAAAGGGGAAATGACAGCCTCTTCAACAGCTGGTGTTGGCAAAACTGGACAGCTACATGCAAGAGAATTAAACTGGATTATTGTTTAACCCCATACACAAAAGTAAACTGAAAATGGATCAAATACCTGAATGCAAGTCATGAAACCATAAAACTCTGAGAAGACAACATAGGCAAAAATCTCCTGAATATAAGCATGAGTGACTTCTTCCTGAACGCATCTCCTCGAGCAAGGGAAACAAAAGCAAAAATGAACACATGGGATGACATCAAACTAAAAAGTTTCTGTATGGCAAAGGACACCATCAACAGAACAAAAAGGCCTCCTACAGTATGGGAGAATATATTTTTAAATGTCATATCCGACAAGGGGTTAAAATCTAAAATATATTAAGAACTCATATGCATCAACACCCAAAGAGCAAATAACCCATTTAAAAAATGGGCAGAGGATTTGAACAGACCATTCACCAAAGAAGAAATTCAGATGGCCAACAGACACACGAGAAGATTCTCCACATCACTAATCATCAGGTAAATGCAAATTAAAACCACAATGAGATATCACCTCACACCAGTAAGGATGGCCATCAAGGAAAAGTCTAAGAACAACAAATGCTGGTGAGGATGCAGAGAAAGGGGAACTCTCCTATACTGCTGGAGGGAATGTAATCTAGTTCAACCATTGTGTAAAGCAGTATGGAGGTTCCTCAAAAAACTAAAAATAGAAATACCATTTGACCCGGGAATCCCACTCCTTGGAATTTACCCAAAAAATACAACTTCTCAGACTCAAAAAGACATATGCACCCCTATGTTTATTGCAGCACTATTTTCAATAGCCAAGGTATGGAAGCAACCTAAGTGTTCATCGTAGATGAATGGATAAAGAATATGTCATCCATATACACAATGGAATACTATTCAGTCATAAGAAAGAAAAAAAATCCTACCATTTGCAACAACATGGATGGAGCTTGAGGGTACTATGCTCAGTGAAATAAGCCAGGCAGAGAAAGACAAGTGCCAAATGATTTCCCTCATTTGTGGAGTATAACAAAGGAGCAAATCTGAAGGAACAAAATAGCAGCAGACTCACAGACTCCAAGAAAGGACTAGTGGTTATAAACGGGGAGGGCTGTGGGAGGGTGTGGTGAGGAGGGAGAGAGAAGGGGATTGAGGGGTGGTATGTTTAGTACACATGGTATGAGGAGTCACGGGGAAGACAGTGTAGCACAGAGAAGGCAAGTAGTAAGTCTGTGGCATCTTAGTACAGTGATTGTCAGTGACTGCATTGGGGTATGTATGGGGATTTGATAATATGGGTAAATGTAGTAACCACATGTTATATTCATGTGAAACCTTCAGAAGAGTGTATATCAATAATACCTTAATAAAAAATTTTAAAAACAAAAGAAATACATATGGCTAACAGGAACATGAACAGGTACTCCACATCACTAGTCATCAGGGAAATGCAAATCAAAACCACATGGAGATATCACCTCACACCAGTAAGGATGGCTAGCATCAAAAAGACAAGAAATAATAAGTGTTGGGGAAGGTGTGAAGAAATGAGAACCCTCTTAACATTGTGGGAATGTAAATTGGTGCAGCCACTATGGAAAGCAATATGGAGGTGTCCCAAAAAACTAAGAAATGCTGTATGTACCAGTAATTCCACTCCTAGGAATTTACCTAAAGACAATAAAATATTTGATTTGACATTATATATGCACCTTTATGTTTACTGCCACATTATTTACAATAGCCAAGATATGGAAGCAAACACAGTGTCCATCAATAGATGAATTTATAAAGAAATGGTAGATAAACACAATGGAACATTATTCATCCACAAAAAGGAAAGAAATCTGGCCTTTCGTGACAAGATAGGTGGATCTAGAGGGTATTGCACTAAGTGAAATAAGCCAATTAGAAAAAGACAAAACCATATGATTTCACTTTTATGTAGAGTCTAAAAACAAAACAAAACAAAACAAAATGAACAAAACAGCAGTAGACTCATAGACCCTGAAAAGTGACTGGTGGTTACCATGAGGGATAGTTTGGAATGAAGAGGATGAAAAGGTACAAAATTTCAATCGTGATATAAATTGGTTACAGGAGTGGAAGTGCAGCACGGAGAATATAGTCAATGATTCTTTAATGTCTTTCTATGCTGACAGTAAAGTGTGAACTGTTGAATCACTGTGTTGAATACTTGAAACCAATTTAATATTGTATATCAACTATACTCAATAAAAACTAAAATTATGAATAAATGGACTAATTTAAATAAAGACTGCTTGTAACGTTCCTTTTTTTGGAGCTACTGGGTATCACATAACATAAAATATTAGTTTTTCTCTTAAGTCAGGCCAGTCTTTATCTTCTTTATGATTTTTCAAAGTACTCTGTATGCCTTAAATAAGCTTTAACTTCCTTCAAACTAGAGGGCTTCTTCTCACTTTGCTTTTAGTTGGTATGTAGGATTATATGACTTTACCTGTTGGTGAGGGGATGGTGTTTCTAGCAATAGAATAAATTTGATTTTACTTTAATCTAGTCCTAATCTTCATATGTCAGCCATTTATATCATTAAAGCATTTTTAAATTAATGAAGAGATATCTGTTCTTGCTTTTTAATCATTTATAATTTAAATATTAACATGTACTTAAGAAAAATTCATCTGTGTTAGGAAGCTGAAAAACATGTTATAAATTTCATTGTAGTATAACATTTTTCGGTATTTCACAGAAGCAAAGAAAAAGTTGTTAAAAAGAACCATCTAAGCATCAGCACACAATACATAATGCATGCAATATTCAATATGATTCACCAAATACATAAAGAAATTCTAAACTGATAGGAATTGTTTATTAGTACTTGGGCAACCTTCTAAATCGATCAAAACATTAGACATATGATTACAGTTTCCTGTTATAAGATGATGAAACACCTTTTATGCAAAGATATAAGCGGAAAAAAAAACAAACCTGGAACAAGATAAAAGAAAAAGACACTAGATCTCTTCTGAATAAAGTAGAAATGAGAGAAAAATAGAATATAAAACCAAAGGAAATGAATATCTCTATTCCTCCCTAATCATAAAAGAGAATAGACTTTCATCAACCCAGCTAAGCAAATTATTCATTAACTCTTTGAACAAAAGCTTATGTGATACAGATGTATCACACCATTCTTGATTACCAGTAGCTAACACACTAGAAACCTATAATATAAAAATCAATCATTAAAATGCAAAGTAATACAAACCATAAAATTGGTCCTAAGAAAGTACTAAAAGGGCTTGGAGGTGAGAGAAATATCTTGCAGATGAGATAATCAGAAAACTAGTAGGATAATGTCATCTTTAAAACAGATTTTAAGATAGACAAAAGAAGAACAACAACAAAAAAATGAAAGAGTAGTATACCAGATAAATTCCAATTCTAGTATAAAACTTTAATTCCTGTTTAAGAGAATGTCAACATATTGAGTTAAGAGTAATATCTATAAGTACAGGAAGATAAATATATGTTGAATGAATTAATCTGGAAAGATAAATTGGGTCCAATCTACTAAGGCCATTTAAAGATAAACCTAAGAATTTGATTTGTATTCTGTAGAGAAATATTTTAAGTGTTTTGACTAAGGAAATCTCAAACAGATAAATAATTTATCAAAATCTGACTATAGTATAAATATAATTTCAAGAGGAATGTTATAAGTAAGGAAAGCAGATGAGGACTCTACTAGAAAGGGCCTGTATATGATAAAATGTACAAGCTTGTGGAAAGCAAAGAGAAGTATAACAATATTGTTTTTCTTCTTTCCATGAAAAGACAAGTAGAGTCAAGCAGCATAAATAGTGATAGTATAATTATGGAGAAATCTAAAAAGACAAGAATACAACAAAACTACATTGCTTTAACTCATTTTTTTCCCTTATTGTAAGTAAAGTTATGGCATTAGTCACTTATTTATGATGCCCACTTAACAACTACCTAGGAAGAAGAAAAATAATATAACAACTATTGATAAGTCTCAAAAATTAAAAACATTATGAAGATACATTTGACACAAAAAATAAAGAATATCTAAGAATCATTCATCAAGATACAGAGCAGAAATTAATGCTTAATTTTTTCTCCCATCTAAATATTGATGTTCTTGATTATTATGGAAAGCACTCAAAATAACAATCCATTACCCTGGATATGTGTTTCCATAAACATCTTACAGTCTTCAGAACTGAATGAGTAATGATGTTTCTTGACACCAATTCCACTTTCCTATCCAGCTGGCTGACAAAAGACCATTTTATCTAATTGTTAGATTCACTGTGGACCACATGCATTTTGGCTGTAATTGCAGCTGAAAACTATGAAACTTAGACCTCATCTGTAAAGAATGTGATTTTTCTGAATTTATTTGGAGCCAAACAAGATTAACTCTGTAAACATCCTCACCCTGCAAGGACAGTGGGTAAGGGCACTAACACAAAGCTCTGAGGAGGAAAACCACCATTTCAACTTTAGAAAAGGGAATAAGTAAAATCTCGTATGAAGAACTTGTGGAAATGGCAAACCACTGATAAACTTTCACAAAGGGATGCCCCAGGCAAGCCAGGGACTCTAAAACTCTCAGTTTCTCTATGATGGCTTCAGAACCATGATCTGGTAGTGACAGAATGTAAGTAAAAATTTATCTGATTTTTACACTAGGAAAAAGGATATTGTTGCAAATATCTAACCCCCAAAATAGATTTGAGTTCCCTAAAACAATCTGGTAGAGTTATATACCTATGAATGGGTATGCAAGTTGTTTACATTATCCACATACATTTAAAATTGTTTAACATATGTATTTATATGGTGTGCTGTGATTTCTATATAGTAATTCTCCTTTGTGGCATTACTTAAGATTCCTTTCCAAAAACTAATAGCAAAGCACCACTGAGAATATATGAAAGATCTCCTATACCCTGTCATCGTCAGTGGTCCAATTAAAACAACATGGTCTTATATGTTTAGATTTTGCCTATGTGATCATTAATAATACATCAACCTTCTTTATTTACCATCCTTTACTTGTCACTGAAGCTATTTTTTCATATCAATCATTTGGATTTTATTCCTCAGTGACTTATCTGCTCATATACTTATTAGTTTGACTGCATTTTTTTGATGAATTTGATAAAATCTTTACCTCTTAAAAAGAGTGAGTGTACTATCTGAAGCTGTAAAACTAGAAGAAAACACAGGGGAGAAATTTTATGACATTGGTCTTGATAATTATTTCAGAGATATGACAACAAAATCACAGGACACAAAACCAAAAATTAATGGAACTACATAAAACTGAAAACAGTTTCCTCACAGGAAAAGAGACTATCAACAGAGTGGAGGCAGCCCATGGAATAGGAGAAGAAATGTGTCAACTACATGCCTGATAAAAAATTAATATCTTAAAAAAATAAGGAACACCTACAACTCAATAACAAAACAACTAATAATCCTAAGGACTTGATTAGATATTTCTCCAAAGAAGACATATAAATAGCTAACAGCAACATAAAAAAATGTTTACAAAATGCTCAAAGTCACTAACCATCAAAGAAATGCAAATCACAAACACAATGACATTATCACTTCACATCTGTCAGGATGGCTACTATCAAAATAGCAAAAGCCAACCAGTGTTGGTGAGCATATGGAAAAACTGGAACTTTTGAATATTGCTGGTGGGAATGAAAACTGTAGCTGCTATGGAAAATAAATTGGTGGTTCCCCCCAAAATTAAATACAAACCTAACATATGATCTAGCAATCCCACTTCCAGTCTTTATAATAATAATACACTAATCACATTAAGATTATAATTTTCTTTGTATTGTATATCAGATCTTGATATTAAAACTATGCTAACTTCACTGATTTGGAAAGAATGCCATTTATTTTCAAGACAACTAAAATATATTTGACATCAGTTTTTTGGACTGTAGATATCTTTACATTGACCTAATGACATTTTCAACTATAGAAGTTTAATTACCTTTCTAATTGGTTCTCTGATAATTCCATCAGCATTTCCACTTCTGGGTCATTTTTAATAAATTGCATCTTTGGAGTCATCCATGACCTCTGGCTTTAAAAATATTTTTGATTCATTATGCATTTTTCTACCCTCAGAATAATTATTTACCCTCAGAACAGCTAATAAATGATAGCCATGAAAATATTCATTACTGTTAATTCCTGATGTTAAATGAATTGCTGAAGAATGAGTCATAAGAAGAAAGATATGCACAGTCTAGAAATCTTTTATATACTACAAAGCTGATAGGCTGTGAAGCCATAATTTCTGTTGTTGTTAGTGTTATCATCACTGATTTTGTTTTTCTCTTGGAGCATCTTGCAAAGTCATGACTATGTTCAGAGAAAGCACCTAATTTTGCAAATGATACTGCCTTGCTGTTAAGAATTTGATTCCTCTTTCCTGAAAATAATTTGACATTTTACTTGCCTTCCATGATTGCACTAATAGAAACTTTCAAATATATAACTTAGAATCTTTAAGGAGAAAATAAAAAACGGAATATGCTATTATTGCTAAACACCATTATTTTATCATTGTCAGCAATACAATCATCTTTCAAATATGAATAACTTCACATACAAGTTTTCTTGAATCATAATAGGCACTATTATTGCTTCATAGTAATATGTCTATTATAGAATATGGTTGATAATTATCACTCTGAAGTAAAATACCATTTCTTCACACATTATTTCCTTTGAAACTCTTTGGTGTGACAGAACATAGTTAAATCGTATTATAGTGCTGATATTAAAATCACAACATATCTAAAATGTAATGAAAAAATAAATATATTTCTTTGTTGCTCTCTAAAATATTCTCTCTAGTTCACGATTCTTATTGCAATTTACTAATAAATTTCTTAATATCTGAAATAACTCTTCTCTGCCAACGAGTTGTCCAAAAAGTTTACATATTTTTAAAAATTCTTTGACTTTTCTTTCAGTAATATTACTATATTAATTTAAATATTAGAACACATTTAATTGTGTAGATGATCTTTCTTGACTAAAACTGCTGTCAAGAAATTAAATAATACACTGTTCTATGAGTTTTTGTAAGACACTCATTCTGTTTGTGTTCAGTTAATTCATTTGTAAAATGAGACAGTCAGGTTTCTTTCAGTTCTTGAATTTTGTTATCTGTGATTTCACCGGGTCAACAAGTCAGATGGTGAGAATCCAAGAACAGAAATCCTTAGATTGTAAGGAAGTAAAACAAGTAATATAATATAAGTGGGCTACATAAAGTTTGGAATAGAATACCAACCAACACCAAAATAACTGGACCAAATTTTGGTTATCAAACAGAAAGAAAATCAGCATGTATGTATAGAATTCAGAAGAGTAGAATATAAAAGCTGTATGTATATAAGCAAATAAAAGTTCTAGGATCAAGGAGTCAGAAAAATAGTTGCAAATTTTTTAACTAAAAGTGAAAAAACGTTTATTAATTTACTAACAGAAAATTAATTTTAAAACTGAAAATAACAGTTACTGAATATTTGTTTAGCAGTCAAGTGTTTTATAAATTAAATTAACTCTCAGAATAATCATAAAGGGTAGTTGATATTATCATACACAAGTAAGCAGTTGAGCACTATGATACTTGAGGTAGTGAGGGAATAGTTAATAAATGTGACCAGACATAATTTGCCTCCAGATTATTAACATTTTTTAAATAATAAACTGTGCCTACTTCAATCTTAATCTCAGTACCTAACATATTGATAGTTTAGAATCTTCCAAAGCATTATGCTATAGGATTTACCTTCTTTTTACTGTGTCCTGAAAGCAAACCTTTTGTGAGTGTTGTTGTTACTATTGCACAGATACGCAAAATGAGTTTTGGAATCATTACTTATTCAGTGTCACCTATTAATATGTAATAAAACCATAGTCAGTCTCTATGACATCACAGCTTCTTGTCACCACTCATATATCAAGTTAGAATAACTATTATCTATTTCACAACATTGAAATACAGAAGAAATTGTGGACAAAATATTTAAACATTGTGAGCATATAGTAAATGCTAAATAAACATTGTTTATAACTATTATCACAAGCAACCACAAGACTAAAGCACCAAGGAGCATTACAGGAAAATACACAAAGCAAGAGAGAAAAGGAAGAAAAAATTCCTCAGAGATGATAATTGCCTGCCTAGCTTACACACTAAAAACAACAAAAGGGATAAGGAAAATGTGAAAAAATGTCTACCACAGTGTTTGAGACATGACAAGTACAAAGGAAAATAGTGCTCTATGAGAATCAAGTGATGTGATCTTCCAGGGGAATAATATTCTGCCACTGAAGTATCACTGGCCGCCCACTTCCCTGGTCAGGGTGCTAAAGCTGAGACTTTCTGTGGTCAGTCTGTTCTTTAGTGTATATGCCCAGGTCATGTTTCATCAGTGCAGACAGATGGTAGCTATCAATAGATAGATGATTAATAGATAGACACATAGGTAGATATAAACAGATGATATATAGATGATAGTTGATGATAGATAGATGATAGATAGATAGATAGATAGATAGATAGATAGATAGATAGATAGATAGATAAAGATAGATAATATAGATGAAGAAGAAAATGTGTGTGTGTTGTGCCTATGTGTTTAGATGTCTTTAACACTCTGGCAATCATTTTCTTACTATTCATATCAGTCATTTTATCCAGGAAAGTTTTAACAGGTTTCCTAAATAATATAAGTTTAAAAAAAAACACACACAAAGGAGAGAAACCATTGGAATAAAGAACATTGTTAAAAGAAAATAAATGTGACGTGAAAGCTAAGGACTATTAATAATTACAGAGAAATAATAAGACTGTCTAAGTCTTGATAAGAATAATTTAAGCTAGAAATACAAAACAAAATGTTTCTACGACTGCTGTTATAACCCTTGAGTAATTTACAGCTGCTTTTCTTTAGGGAAACAAGTAATTATTTTTAAATCTACCAGCATAGATTATCAAATTTGTGCCTTTGTATAAAATTGCTTTGTTGTATTTATTCTTATGATTTTTTTATTTTGCTATTCAGGGACTCCATTTTTATTTAAATGGCTTACACAAGGTCATTTTTTTTGAGATTTCAGAATTCTAGTGAAAAATCCCTTCTAAGTTCTTAACATGAGTTCCTCAGAATGATTTTGTCATTTAAAGCTATAGTTCTTGTTACAATTCCATACTCATAAACCTAAAGATTAAATATTTCTTTTTATCTTCATAAATGTCATAATAAATACTGTGTCTTTGAAACATGTCATAAGAATATTTTAGAAAAATGTAATATTTTTGTTAATATGAATTAGCAATCCATTTAAAATTGTTTTAAGGACAGATTTCCAGTTTTCATTAAGTTAATATTAAATAATGTCACAGGTACTTATTCACTCAGTAAGGTTCATGGTCACAGAATAGAATTAATTTACTTTTATTTTATAATGTTCTATTTCTCTGGAAGACTAATATTCAGAAATCATGTCACAGAATCACATATTATTGTTACTTCTTATTTTTATTTTTATTTTTTATTTATTTATTTTTTTTGAAGAATATTGTGTTTACTAGGCTCTTCCCTACCCCAAGTCCCCCCCACAAACCCCATTAAAGTCACTGTCCATCAGCATAGCAAGAAGCTGTAGAATCACTACATGTCTTCTCTGTGTTGCAAAGCCTTCCCCTTTCCCCCACCCTCCACATTATACATGCTAATCATAATACCCCCTTTCTTCTTCCCCACCCTTATCCATCCATACCCTCCCATTTACCCCAGTCTCTTTCCCTTTGGTAACTGTTAGTCCATTCTTGGGTTCTGTGATTCTGCTGCTGTTTTGTTCCTTCATTTTTTCTTTTGTTCTTATACTCCACAGATGAGTGAAATCATTTGGTATTTGTCCTCTGCTTGGCTTATTTCACTGAGCATAATCCCCTCTAGCTCCATCCATGTTGTTGCGAATGGTAGGATTTGTTTTCTTCTTATGGCTGAATAATATTCCATTGTGTATATATACCAAATCTTCTTTATCCATTCATCTACTGATGGACACTTAGGTTGCTTCCATTTCTTGGCTATTGTAAATAGTGCTGCGATAAACATAGGGGTGCATCTGTCTTTTTCAAACTGGAGTGCTGCATTCTTAGGGTAAATTCCTAGAAGTGGAATTCCTGGGTCAAATGGTAAGTCTATTTTGAGCATTTTGAGGAACCTCCATATTGCTCTCCACAATGGTTGAACTAACTTACATTCCCACCAGCAGTGTAGGAGGGTTCCCCTTTCTCAGCAACCTCGCCAGCATTTGTTGTTGTTTGTCTTTTGGATGGTGGCCATTATTACTGGTGTGAGGTGATAACTCATTGTGGTTTTATTTTGCAATTCTCTGATAACTAGCAATATGGAACATCTTTTCATGTGTCTGTTGGCCATCTGTATTTCTTTTTTGGAGAACTGTCTTTTCAGCTCCTCTGCCCATTTTTTAATTGGATTATTTGCTTTTTGTTTGTTGAGGAGCATGAGCTCTTTACATATTTTGGATGTGAAGCCTTTATTGGATCTGTCATTTACGAAAATATTCTCCCATACTGTAGGGTACCTTTTTGTTCTATTGATGGTGTCCTTTGCCGTACAGAAGCTTTTCAGCTTGATATAGTCCCACTTGTTCATTTTTGCTTTTGTTTTCTTTGCCCGGGGAGATATATTCATGAAGAAGTCGCTAATGTTCACATCCAAGAGATTTTTGCCTTTGTTTCTTTCTAAGAGTTTTATGGTTTCATGACTTACATTCAGGTCTTTGATCCATTTTGAATTTACTTTTGTGTACGGGGTTAGACAGTGATCCAGTTTCATTCTGTTACATGTAGCTGTCCAGTTTTGCCAGCACCATCTGTTGAAGAGACTGTCATTTCCCCATTGTATGTCCATGGCTCCTTTATCGAATATTAATTGACCATATATATTTGGGTTAATGTCTGGAGTCTCTAATCTGTTCCACTGGTCTGTGGCTCTGTTTTTGTGCCAGTACCAAATTGTCTTGATTACTATGGCTTTGTAGTAGAGTTTGAAGTTGGGGAGGGAGATCCCCACCACTTTATTCTTCTTCTCAGAATTGCTTTGGCTATTTGGGGTCTTTGTTGTTTCCATATGAATTTTTGAACTATTTGTTCCAGTTCGTTGAAGAATGTTGTTGGTAATTTGATAGGGATTGCATCAAATCTGTATATTGCTTTGGGCAGGATGGCCATTTTGATGATATTAATTCTTCCTAGCGAAGAGCATGGGATGAGTTTCCATTTGTTAGTGTCCTCTTTAACTTCTCTTAAGAGTGTCTTATAGTTTTCAGAATATAAGTCTTTCACTTCTTTGGTTAGGTTTATTCCTAGGTAATTTTTTTTTTTTTGATGCAATTGTGAATGGAGTTGTTTTCCTGATTTCTCTTTCTGTTGGTTCATTGTTAGTGTATAGGAAAGCCACAGATTTCTGTGTGTTGATTTTGTATCCTGCAAATTTGCTGTATTCCGATATCAGTTCTAGTAGTTTTGGAGTGTAGTCTTTAGGGTTTTTTAGGTACAGTATCATGTCATCTGCAAATAGTGACAGTTTGACTTCTTCTTTACCAATCTGGATTCCTTGTATTTCTTTGTTTTGTCTGATTGCTGTGGCTAGGACCTCCAGTACTATGTTGAGTAACAGTGGGGAGAGTGGGCATCTGTGTCTTGTTCCCGATCTCAGAGGAAAAGCTTTCAGCATCTTTCTGTTGAGTATGATGTTGGCTGTGGGTTTATCGTATATGGCCTTTATTATGTTGAGGAAACTGCCCTCTATACCATTTTGTTGAGAGTTTTTATCATGAATGGATGTTGAATTTTGTCGAATTCTTTTTCAGCATCTACAGAGATGTTCATGTGGTTTTTGTCTTTCTTTTTGTTGATGTGTTGGATGATGTTGATGGATTTTCAAATGTTGTACCATCTTTGCATCCCTGGGATGAATCCCACTTGGTCATGGTGTAGGATCCTTTTGATGTATTTTTGAATTCAGTTTGCTAATATTTTGTTGAGTATTTTTGCATCTACGTTCATCAGGGATATTGGTCTGTAGTTTTCTTTTTTTTGTGGGGTCTTTGCCTGGTTTTAGTATTAGGGTGAGGTTGGCTTCATAGAATGAGTTTAGGAGTATTCCCTCCTCTTCTATTTTTTGGAAAACTTTAAGGAGAATGGGTATTATATCTTATCTATATGTCTGATAAAATTCCGAGGTAAAACCATCTGTCCCAGGGTTTTTTTTCTTGGCTAGTTTTTTGATTACTGCTTCAATTTCTTTGCTGGTAGTTGGTTTGTTTAGATTTTTGTGTTTCTTCCTTAGTCTTGGAAGGTTGTATTTTTCTAGGAAGTTATCCATTTCTTCTAGATTTCCCAGCTTCTTAGCATATAGGTTTTCATAGTATTCTCTAATAATTCTTTGAATTTCTATGGAGTCCGTTGTGATTTTTCCTTTCTCATTTCTGATTCTGTTGATGTGTGTTGATTCTCTTTTTCTCTTAATAAGTCTGGCTACAGGCTTCTCTATTTTGTTTATTTTCTCAAAGAATCAGCTCTTGGTTTCACTGATTTTTTCTATTGTTTTATTCTTCTCAATTTTGTTTATTTCTTCTCAGATCTTTATTATGTCCCTCCTTCTGCTGACTTTAGGCCCCATTTGTTCTTCCTTTTCCAATTTGATAATTGTGACGTTAGACTATTCATTTGGGTTTGTTCTTCCTTCTTTAAATATGCCTGTATTGCTATATACTTTCCTCTTAAGACTGCTTTCACTGCGTCCCACAGAAGTTTGGCATTTGTGTTGTTGTCATTTATTTCCATATATTGCTGGATCTCCATTTTAATTTGGTTATTGATCCATTGACTATTTAGAAGCATGTTGTTAAGCCTCCATGTGTTTGTGAGACTTTTTGCTTTCTTGGTACAATTAATTTCTAGTTTTATACCTTTGTGGTCTGAAAAGTTGTTTGGTAGAATTTCAATCTTTTGGAATTTACTGAGGCTCTTTATGTAGCCTAGTATGTGGTCAATTCTGGAGAATGTTCCATGTGCACTTGAGAAGAATGTGTATCCTGTTGCTTTTGTGTGTAGAGTTCTATAGATGTCTACTACGTCCATCTGTTCTAGTGTGTTGTTCAGTGCCTCTGTGTCCTTACTTATTTTCTGTCTGGTGGATCTGTCCTTTGGAGTGAATGGTTTGTTGAAGTCTCCTAAAATGAATGCATTGCAGTCTATTTCCTCCTTTAGTTCTGTTAGTATTTGTTTCACATATGCTGGTGCTCCTGTGTTGTGTGCATATATATTTATAATGGTTATATCCTTTTGTTGGACTGAGCCCTTTATCATTATGTAATGTCCTTCTTTATCTCTTGTTACATTCTTTGTTTTGAAGTCTATTTTGTCTGATACTAGTACTGCAACACCTGCTTTTTTCTCCCTATTGTTTGCATGAAATATGTTTCTCCATCCCTTGATTTTTAGTCTGTGCATGTCTTTGGGTGTGAGGTGAATCTCTTGTAAGCTGCATATAGATAGGTCTTGTTTTTTTATCCATTCAGTGACTCTATGTCTTTTGATTGCTGCATTTAGTCTATTTACATTTAGGGTGATTATTGATAGGTATGTACTTATTGCCATTTCAGGCTTTAGATTCGTGGTTACAAAAGGTTCCAGGTTACTTTCCTTACTATCTAAAAGTCTAACTTAACTCACTTAGTATGCTGTTACAAACACAATCTAAATGTTCTTTTCTATCTCTCCTCCTTTTTCTTCTTCCTTCATTCTTTATATATTAGGTGTCAGATTCTATACTTTTTCTCTATCCCTTGATTGGCTTTGGGGATAGTCAATTTAATTTTGCATTTGCCTCTCAATCAGCTGCTCCACCCTCCCTACCATGATTTTACTACCTCTGGTGACAGCTATCCAGCCCTAGGAACACTTCCAGCTATAGCAGTCCCTCCAAAATAAACTGCAGAGATGGTTTGTGGGAGGTAAACTCTTTCAGCTTTTGCTTATCTGGAAATTGTTTAATCCCTACTTGAAATTTAAATGATAATTTCACTGGATAAAGTAATCTTGGTTCCAGGCCCTTCTGCTTCATGGCATTAAATACATCATGCCACTCCCTCTGGCCTGTAAGGTTTCTGCTGAGAAGTCTGATATTAGTCTGATGGGCTTTCCTTTGTATGTGATCTTATTTCTGCCTCTGGCTGCTTTTAACAGTCTGTCCTTATCCTTGATCTTTCCCATTTTAATTACTATGTGTCTTGGTGTTGTCCTCCTTGGGTCCCTTGTGTAGGGAGATCTGTGGATCTCCATGGCCTGAGAGTCTATCTCCTTCCCAGATTGGGGAAGTTTTCAGCAACTACCTCCTCAAAGACACTTTCTATCCCTTTTTTTCTCTCTTCTTCTTCTGGTATCCTTATAATGCGAATATTGTTCCACTTGGATTGGTCACACAGTTCTCTCAATATTCTTTCATTCTTAGAGATCCTTTTTTCTCTCTGTGCCTCAGCTTCTTTGTACTCCTCTTCTCTAGTTTCTATTTCATTTATTGTCTCCTCCACCATATCCAACCTGCTCTTAATACTCTCCATCATGTTCTTTAACTATTGGATCTCTGATCTGAATTCATTCCTGAGTTCTCGGATGTCTTTCCATACCTTCATTAGGATGTTGATTATTTTTATTTTGAACTTCCTTTCAGGAAGAGTCACGAGGTCCATATCATTTAAATCTTTCTTGGGAGTTGTATTAACAAATTTACTCTGGACAAGGTTCCTTTGGCTTTTCATTTTTATATATGGCGCCCTCTAGTGTCCAGAAGCTCTATTCTGGAGCTGCTGAGCCCCTGAAGCAATGTAAGGGTTTGCAGGGGAGCGGTACTGGGGGTAGGAAAGAGCTGTTCCCCACCTCCTGGCTCCTGTGCCTCTCTCCACTGCCTGAACCAGTGGGCCTTTCACACAGGTATACGTTTTTGTCCCAGAGCAGCCATATATGGATTCCTGCTTTCCACAAGCAGCCAGAATCCCAGTCTCCCCAGGAACTCTGCCTGTATTAACTTTCCAACTCAGTAGTCATGCGAGTCTCATGAAAGCACCATGACGTGTAGGCTTGTGCTCCCAGAGCAGATCTCCAGAGCTAGGTATTCAGCAGTCCCAAGCCTTCCACTCCCTCCCTGCTCCATTTCTCTTTCTCCCGCCAGTGAGCTGGGGTGGGGGAAGGGCTCGGGTCCCGCAGAGCCACAACTCTGGTACGTTACCCTGTTTGCTGAGGTCTGCTCTATTCTCCAGGTGTGTGCAGTCTGATGCCGTCCTCTTTCCTGTTGCTCTCCCAGGATTAGTTGCTCCAATTAAATTTTCTAATTGTATCCAGTTTTAGGAGGAAGCCTCTGTCTCTCCTCTCACGCAGCCATCTTTAATCCGTTCTCCTGGTATTGTTACTTTTTAATATGGGGTAGACATCTTTCTAGACCCCAAAATATATGTTCTAATTTACTAGCATCAGAATAATAAGCTTTAGGGCAATGGCTTCTCCATTTCATGAATAAAATTCATATAATTCATTGATCTTTATGGGTAATGCAGGAGCAGTTCCATCTAAAAAGTGTATATTCATTTTATTACAATTTCGTGAATTCACATCGTCCATTTACCTTGATGACAGAATTTTGAATTGAACTCTTAATTTGAAGGCCTTTGAATCCCTAATGAATTTCATGGTACCATCACCATCCTTCAATGATGTTTTCTTTTATTGTTACTCATGTTCAAGTTATAAAATCACAGTGACTTGGCAAAATAGGTAATATGAAACTTTCTATAATTGAACACCATAATTGTCTCATCACTAGTTTGTATAAGTATGATACCTTCCATTATGTTTTTTAAACATTTATCATTTAAGATAGAAAATGTATTCAATCACTTTTTATAGCACACTGAACCAAAATGTTGACTCAAATAATCTATCACACAGAAGATAGAATAAAAAATAATAAAATGTCAAGATCCTTTTAAATTTGTTTAGTCACAAATTTTTCTTCTTTGACTCTTTCCTTTCTTATTACAAAATAGATTTAATTTAAACTGAAAAACGCATTTCAACTATATCCAGTACAAATAATCTTCTAATTAGGAAGTTCTTAACTGGCCTAAATCATTCATCTGTAGTCCTGGGTCTCAGATTTTCCTCATCAGTTTCTAGACATGGATATTACTAAAATACCTCCTGCACATTTTGTGAAGAAAAACATTAAGTAAATGTTTTTCCAAGTGTTTTAGGTGGAGAATAATTCCACGGCATATTTGTATTTTTTACCAAAAAGGCATTCTTTGGAAAACCATATTGTGGATCCTTATCACTCTAATCAGACCCTGTTGTAGGAATCTTTGGAGCTTCTCTGTTTCTCAGGTGCCTCATGAATCTTGAGAATATAGAATACAGAGTTTCCTCATTTCGTATGAGCAAGTATTCAAAAATTATTTTCATGGAACATCTTTCTAAATTAATGTCCTGTGTCATAGGAATGTAAGCAAAACACAGAAAATATAACTAATAATACTGTAATATTTTGCTGCAGTTAAAGGTGGGTAACTACACCTACCTTGGTGAGCATCTGATAATGTATATAATTGAACTTATGATGTACATCTGAAACCAATATAATATTATATATCAACTATATTTTGGTAATAGATAAATGAATAAATAAATGTTCTGCGGATAGAACTGTGGGGAGGTGGCACTTCAGGAAAAGATATTCTAGAGTGAGTGTATAGACAAACTCACTCCACATTTAAGTTCCATTTATAGGTGTTTCTCTAAAATCATTATTTCTATTTGTCATATTTTTTCATTCTAGGAACAGAATCATAAATGCTAGACTTAGTTTGATGATTTACAGAAAGACAACATGGTGTGAGTGGCTGCAGTGCCACGGTGATATTCGTAATCCCCACAGAGGCAAAGTTTGATCCAGTGCTCTGAAGAGCTCTATGTGGAGAAGGGACGTGGTTGCAGAATCCAGAACCTTAGGATTTCACCCTTTATAATCCTTTAAATCCCAGCAGGATGGAAGTAGAGATGAATTTTTAGGTTAAGCAATTCAGAGTTAATATTTCAGTTACTGGCATGCGATGACTGTTGTACGAGTTGCAGAACGTGTTTAATCTTGCATTACATTAATCACAGAAATGTTAGGACTATAGAACGGATATCAATTCAACCATCCCGACATGTTCAACACAAACTGTCGGAGCTGGAATAAAAAAAAAGGGATGTTTTCAGATAAAAACATTGATCAAAAAATTTAAACATTGCATTTGAGGTTGTGGTGGAGGTGATTTATTCCTTAGTGGACTGGCTTTTTTGCCTATATATTTTCACTGTGTTAGATGCATAATTGCATTTAATTAGATTGCATTTGTTGTAGGAAGATACCTTTGCAGGATGGATCATCACACCTTTCTTTCTAACAATATTCTGTTTCAATCTGGTAGCATATTCCCTGACCTCAGTGAAGCTACTAAGGACACTGACAGCCTGAGGTAGAATTAAATGAAGGATTAGAGAGAGAAATGAACATATATATGTTGAATTATTGCAAAATCTTGATGGTTGATGATGAGAAACTGTCTGTGCACCTCTGTAAAGTCAAACCCTTTTACTGTGTATTTCTAAAGGATAATAATCTAGGAATTATCTCCTCTAATTGTTGCATTATTAGTCATCTCATCTATTTTATCATGAACAGAAAAGTAAAATTATTGTATCTCCAGAATTAAAAATAAAGCCATCTCAACCCACATTCAACTGCTACAATATTTTTATTTTTCTCTTTACAAATAAAGACCTCCCAAACGTTGTCTTTATTCTCTATCTCTAATTTTTCTCTTCCCTTCTTTCTTCTATACACTTCAATTTGCCTTTGACCACCATCGCCTATGGAAACTTCTCCTGTCAATCCATCAATGATCCCACTGATCCTTTACTATGAGCCAATGACTGTTTGGTCCTCCTCTGTCTTGACTGATCTGCATGAACATATGTGTGTGTATATGTGTGTGTGTGTGTGTGTGTGTGTAATTATAATTAAATTTAGTGATTTTAACCTTGTATATTATTAAAGAAGAGAGAATACAATGATGACTGAAGCCTAACTGGGATCAAAATGTTTTCCTCCAATTCCTTTTTTCTCTGGAGAGTATTTTTAATACTGAACATTTTGGCAAATGATCCCACTTGATATGAGTAGCTACAATCTTCTTGTTCTGTACAAATTAATTGTGTTATAACTTGGGGAAATACATTTATGCTAAAAAATATATGCTTTCTGATAAAGATGCACTTATTCTGCTTTAACATGACCTCAAAATAATGAATGCTTCTTTTTCAACCATATTTTTCTCTATCTAATTATTTCTTCAAATTACTTAGGCAGCTTCTCATAACCACAGAGTTTACATTTAGATATTTTATCATGTACTTATCTTAAATCTCAGACTACTGAGTAATTAAGTTTTCTAAGAACCTGCATTTCTAACATATAATCACTTCTAAATTAAATTAATAATTATTTCTCTAATAGTGATCATTATAATAATGTTTCTTTCCTTAATTTTCATAATCATGTTACAAGTAGCAGAAAATGTCACAGCTTGTTAAAGGTTTGGGAGTGACATAGGTTTCTTATGTTCCAGCTAGTAAAAGTTATTACAGAATGCGAAGATATTCTTAAAGTTCTTACTTCTCCCTATAGTACTTTCCTGTGAAATATGGAATGGTTCTTCTTTTCTCAGCCAAGAAAATAAGAACCTAAAGAATATGCAGAGCATGAATCATGCAGTAGTGAAAGGAATTCAAGATTGACTTCCAATAAAAAACCCATCTTTACTAGCCACTAGGTTGGAAAAATTCCACTAAGTCCTCTGAACATTTCTTTTTCTGTAAATTAAAAATTGCTGCATTAGAAATCATTTTACCTCCACAGATAATTTAAACAATCCCATTTGGTGAAGGCATTATTTGTATTCCTCAATGAGTTCCTGTACAGAAAAAAGAGAGGCTGATGATTTTTAGACCAAAGAAGCTGGTATCTTCTTTTGGGAAATAATTAGTTAACATTCTATATGCAGTTACCAGGAAGAAGAATGTAAGGTAAGGATTTACCTGCTTTGAAAAGTGCTATAAAGTCCCTTTCAGTATATTCATATGCATATATCTGATATGTCAATAAGAATTTATCTTTGAATGAATTTTTTAAAATTACTGATAAATGACCTTATAAGACCTAAAAAGGCTTCGGATACAGGTTGGAAATTTAAAGTAAATAATTCAATATAGTTCATTCTACAATTCTATTTTAACTAGAAAAGAAAACCCAAAATGATTTTATGAACAGCATTCATTGTTTCTGATCCAAACAGAACCCTAAATAACATGGCAATTTTCCTGTTCATGTTATTAGTACTTGTAAGCGTTTCCCTAATAACTGAAGAAAAAATCAGAGTGGTCTCACTTTAAAAATTGGAAAGTAACAGGATATCTTCAAATTTCTAGACAAGGTCTAAAAAGAAGTGTATTTTTGACAGATTGATTCCTTCAGAGGTATAGATAAATGGTAGGTAGATAAATGATAGATGGATAATGGAGCTGAGCAAATACCTGAATAATTTGACAAAGACTTTCATTCCCCTTAAAGGATTATTATGGCTAGTTTATAACCTCAAATATTGAATCCCCATGGATAAGTCAAGGAATATAATTCAATTTTTGGATACACTTTGATTTGATTTGGCAAAATTGAATTCATATTACAAAATTATCTGAATTCATTCATGATTATATAATATAGTATATAAAGAATTTGGTGAACAAAATGTGTTGTGTGGAAAGAAAAAGAAAAGGGAAAAAGACTCAGCAACAAGGAAGAATATTAAAAAGGGAACTTTTTTGGCTAATTACCTTTAAGTCATACTATCTTTATAGAGAATACTGCTTTAATGCCAATAAACATTTAGGTGGATTTAAAAATTAATCTAAATGATATTTACAAATGAGAAATATATTAATACAAAGCCATTTAAAGTTAAATTTACTATTTATTGGCATATTAAGTACATCTATTTTAAATGGTTTAATTACCTAATGACAATATTCACAAATGCTTTGAACAAATATTTTTGGTTCATTAATTTAGTCTTTTAGGTATCTACACTTGTTTTCTCTAATTCATTATCACACACTGAAGATTTTTGTATCTTGTAACCTATTTTACAATAATATAATTTAATTATATTTTAATTACAGAAGTATCATAATTTTAGAAAAATAAAGAAGAACATGTGTAAGGGTGAAAGATTAAATACTCATAATCTTTCCCAAAGAAAAAGCAGTTGTTAACTATATGAAATAAATTTCTAGGAATTGACTGTGTCTCCATTCCTTTCTCTAGTCTCATATATTTCTATAAGTATACATACATTTCAGCATTATGTATCGATATTTTATTAGTTGAAAACTTGGACCTCCAAATTCCTCTAAGGACTCTGTCTTTATATGTTAAACATTGTATACTGCATTGACTTCTTCCTTGTAGTTGATCTTGTCGCTGTTACACTGTTTTGACCTATACTTCATATAGTCTTATTTCTCTGAGTTCTTGTCTTTTTAGGCTAGATTATTCAGCTTCAATTACTATTTCTGTGACTGAAGTCATTGTGAATATTTCATAATCTGTTTCACATACATAACAATTTAAGTTGACTTGAGCTCTACCAGCAGCCAGTATTTGGGTTTGAAGTACTATTTTACATTCACTACTGAAAACATGAAATAAATATATTCAAACCTTATCCCTGATTTGCCAACACATTTATTTTATATTGCATAGCATCACTGACAGTGATTCACTAACACTCATTTGAAATTTGAGACCCCCTTCTGATTGTATATGATCTATGTAGAGAGATATGGCATACAATATCACTTCTGTTTTTTTAGTTTAGAAACTCAGTTCCAAAAGTTTATTTTATAGTTTGTATTCTGAGATAGGGGATATTTTAAATATAAACAGTAATATAAAATGAACAAATTATAAAGCATGTTAAACAATACAATAATATAATAAATTTATTTCTAAGATATTTTGATCAAATATAGAAATTTTTATTTTCAAAAGATGCACATGAGAAAAAATGTCCATGAGTCAAAGATTTTTAAAACTTACCTTATTATGATAGATTTTAACATTATGTTTTAGTGAGATGCTATCTTAAACAGAGGAAAAATAATTGTGTACTGTGTGATAGATAATTTCTAACTCTTGTCTTATAATTTTTTCCATATAAAATCTGATTGTGTTGCCAACCCTCTATCCCTCCATCCATTCCTCCATTTGCTCATCTATTTATTAATGAGACAAATATATGTTTAGTATTGGCATGTTTTGTTAGACAATGCACATTATGAAAATTAAATAAAACATGATAATTGCCTTCACAGTACATACAGCTTAATTTCTCTAATTGTCCTTGGTCTAATATTTGGTGTCATTGAATATTAAAAATATATATTTGCTTTCATAAAAACATGTCATAACTTGAATTTTCTTGCATCTTGAACTAATTCCACCAAACTGAAAGAGCTTGCTTAGGCAAAATGGTGGAAACCTGTTTGGCAAATTCAATAATATATAATTAATCTTTCCCTGCTACATTTAATATAAGGTTTTGGACATACAGAATTTTACATAAAGTAAAAAATAAGAAACCAGTACCTATATACACATAACAGAGCTTAAGTAATAATACAAAATAATTTTTGGAGTCCCTTTTTAATATAACCTTAATAAATATCTGTCTTCTTTCCAACAGTGTTAGCAAAGATGGAATCATTATTTCATCCATTTACATTTTTTTGGCATTATCGTTGTGTTAAATGTGTAGTAGGCTCTGAATAAAGAGTAATCAACAAATTAAAAATAAGTTTTGCTCTCATTAAACTTATAGTCTGTTGTGTGAGAAAGTCACCTTAGCATATGTTAAGAGTAGAGAGCATCCCCCTTCACTTTTAAGCTATGGAATCATATTACCTGATTCATATTTTTAAATATCAGTTCATCTAACCAAGGTAAAATATACTGAGGAGGCCAAGTATGTAAGAATAGAAACTAATAAGAAAAAAAATGTATTAGACCAGCTGAAGCATTATCATGCTTTAGAATGGTGTGCTGGGAATAAAAAAAATGTTGACTGATCTCACTTAGGATTAATAGGATTTGACAGATTGGCTGTGGACTAACAGAGGGAGTTTTCCAGATGAATGGGTGGAAGTTTGTATTCATCAAAAGGAGTTCTAAGTGGATAGAATATTTGTGAGGGAAGTAGTGAAATCAGTTGCTATTTGCAAGATGTAGTGGTCAGGTTAGTTTGTCCACATATGAAAATAAAAGATTGATGTTTTGTTGTTATCAAGTTTGGAGACATAAAGAGCAGCATGTAAACAAGCACAGATTTTGTTCTGCAGTGAAGGATGAGAAATGCAGTGAATTCTACAGAGCTATATCTGAATGGTGGGAGTTCAAAGTAGTGTGGAAGAAAAAGCTTTTAGGGTGTTGTGGATTAAGTTACAGTAAAGTAGAAAGAAGGTGCTGGAGAGGTTGACTTTCCATTCTACCTAAAAATCAGAAATTTACGTTTTAAGAACAGTATGTGCTTTGTATTTACAGACAAACCAGGCAAACATTTTTGGAAACACATAGTCAAGAATTTCCTCTTTAATGGAAAAATGTGGATTATCATGACTGTTGTGTCATTTAACCATCTAGTCTTTATTTTCTTGCTGTGTCTCCCAGAGTGGATGTCTTCTGGGAGAAACAGATCCTCATCTTCATGCGCAATACATTGTTAAGACTTTGGTTTCTGTTCTGTCAATTCACTCTGCATCACTTTATAGCTTTAGTGCTGGATCTGAGGCTATGTTCCTTCTTTCTGACTTAAGGATATTTCTGTTAAGGATGATGGATCACTTACCATTCAGCATGTATCTACTGATCATCCTCAATATTCCAAGCATTGTATAAGAACTGGGTTCCCCCACAAGCAAAAACTTTTGACATCCTGTTTCTTGAGTGCTTGCTTCCGTTTCCCAGGTTTCAGGTACTTACATTTTGTTTTGTTTCTCACTGCCTATAAATATCCTGTAATTTTAAAATGTTGAATTACAAGTGTATGAATTGGTAGAAAATTTACTCTCATAAACATGTGAACATCATTGTAAATAATGTTATATTTAAGAATATTAATATAACTCATGTGGTAGTTAAGAATGTTGGTGTTAGTTCTCAATGAATATGAATTTATCAATTGATGAAATATTTATAATGGTGAAACTTAAGGGGAGAGAAATGTGCTTTGGAATAACTTTTAAGAGTCATCTATTACAAAAAAAAAGAAATTTGCCTGGTTTGAAGCTTCAATCTCTAAAAATATAATTTTGAAAACATACTATAAAGTATACATTTATTTCACAAAGTATCATATTTACTAATAAAATTAGAAGGAAAAATGTGATATTTGCTTCCTTTAAAGGCATAAAATCTTAATTTCTTAATTTATTTTAATAATATGAAGTTTTTATTTTTGGTTGAATACTTGCTAATTAAAACAGCAAGTTGTTATTTCCATTAAAATTATTCAAAAATTTTTAAAGGGAATGTTAAAAAATAACTGTGTGACCTTGAGACGTGTAAAACCAATTCCACTGTATGTTGCCAATAAATTGTGAAATATAAATGTTAAAATTCATAACTGAATTTTAACTGAAAGGAGATTTTAAGAATAATTTACTCAAAAATATTTTTTTGCTTCTTTTTCTATTTTGTGCTCTAGGACTAGAAATTGTGGTTATTTTTTTTCTTCTTTAACAATCCTTGTTGGTGTTTGTTTGCTTAAATAATACTTATGTAATAGAGTCATTTATTGAATTATTTAGAAGATGAAAAATGTCAGATATATTATTATTACAATACATCTAAATTATGTATCTTTAAAATTTCATATCCTAGTTCAAGTTAGGAAGATTCTCTAATTAAACCAGCAATTGTAGTAATCAAAATTAGTGTGCATATCCTATATTATTCTCTTCCTTTTTGTGAATGTAGGGCCTGGGAATATGATGGGATAATCCCTTCTTGATTATGTTATTTCTGTGGCAAAGATTAAGGGATTTTGCAGATTAATTTAGATCACAAATCAATTGATTCTGAATTCATCAAAGGGGAGATTATCCTGGGTAGACCTGACCTAATTAGACCTAATTGGTGAGTCCAAAAAAAAATAGTGGGCCATTCTTGTCTTGAAGACAGTCACTCAGAGTATGACAGATTGCCCTGGTGGCCTAAATGAAGTAAGTCATCACAGTATGAGGGCATAGGTGGGTAGGATCTGAGAACTGGCAGGAGCTGCTGAGAGTGCCCTGGCCAATCAGCAGTAAAGTGGGTGCCTTAGTCCCTCAACTGGAAGGAATTGAAGTCTGCCAACATACACATGATCTAAGGAGAGGGCTCCAGGCCTTAGCTGAGAGCACTGCCCTCTGACCTAGATTTCAGCCTTGTAAAATGCTGAGCGGAGAATCCAGCTATGTTGTGCCCAGACTTCTGACTTATGGAAGGGGAGATAATGAATGGATATTGTTTTAAACTGCTAACTTTATGGTATTGTGTAGTACAAAACTGTAAAGCTAATAGAGCAATAATGATATGTATTGTGAGGACAGCATTCTATTACAGTATTATAATGTACTATTCTTATTTACTCTTGTAACACAAATTAAAAAACTGGAATAACATTAACTATTCCTCTTTATCAATCCCCGGATTTATCATCCTGGCTTAATTGCATCTCTCCCAAAATTTATGGTGAAATCCTAACCTCTAGTACCTTAGGATGTGACTATACAAAGATAGGGCCTCTAAAGAGGAAATTAAGTTAAAATGTGGTCATTAATGTGGACTTTATCCCTATAGACTGGTGTCTTTTAATAAGAGGGTATTTGGACACAGACAAGTACAGAAGGATGATGATGTGAAAGCACAGTGGAAATACAGTCACCTGCAAGTTCAAGTTGAGAAGACAGATCTCAGAAGAAACCAACCCTGCCAACACCCTGAACTTAGACTTCTCCAGAACTGTGAGAAACATGAATTTCTACTATTTAAGCCTCCTTGTCTGTGGTACTTTGCTAGTCCTAGCAAACTAATACACATCCTATGAAGCAATTCCTAAACACATCTAATTTGGTATTATCTCTTCCATCTTTAAATCCTCATACTCATCTCATGTTTAACCTTTACTATGGTAATTGCAGTATTTAAAATAAGCTGTGTTATTGATCTACAATTCAGAAGGATTTCAGTCTATATTAATGTTCATAAATGAAACAAAAGACTGAGTATATTAAGTAGAAAGTTTACTGCTTACAAATGCTGATTTTCAACCATAATTCACATACCCAATAACATCAAGTTGCTCCTTTCAATTATGAATTAAATTCAGCAGGGATATTTTATACTTTCTGGATAATATGCTATACTGGAGATTTATAAAATATTAGACACCTTTCTTTCCTGAAGATGCTTAAAACCTAGTTATTGGGTCAGACATGGGAGTTGGTTGCGTATTTTCATTGTGTGGTGCCTAAGTGCTTTGCCTTTGTTCTTATTTCTCCAAATTGAGAAATACAGAGTAATAATCAAAAGTTGATTATAAATGCTTATCCTACTCAAAGGCCCAACAAGTGTCCAGACAGACTCTGTAGGCTGTACCAATGCAGGGTCACTTAGCCACAGAGTCAAATGGCCATATTACTGAATCAAAAACTGAGAGCTACATCTTTTGTAATTATATATTTATACAAATAAATTTGAATTAGAGCTTGTAAAAAATGATTCAAGATGACTTGTATAAAAATAATTTAATTCAGCACATGACTAAACTAACATGCTAACTTGCATAATTCTGAAAGATAAACCTTTTTATGTACAATTGATGAATTTGGATCATTAAAAAATCTTGGCAGATTTTTCAAAAGGTGGTTTGCTTCTACTTTCTTAAAACTTAGTATTCAGCTGAGATTTTATATTGTGCCTTTTTAAATAATGAACCCTTGGATTTTATGTTGAAATACATTGTTCAAAAAGAAAGATATAGCTTAATGATTTGTGGAAGGAGTTACAAAAATGTAGTTAGGCAACCTTGTTTGGAATGTGCCAACTTGTGTTTAATTAAGAACGCAAGTATTATATTCTATTAACATATTCCTTGGATACAGTTGTACCTATGAGGTTTTACAGTATTTATGACCTGTACATAAGACCTATAAACTTGTTATTTTATTTTGATGTAATAAATGTGAGATGAATTAGTGTTAAGGTTTTTTTTTTTTATAAATCTGTATTTATAAATTAAATGAAGTCCTGTTATTTTTCCAAATTATGCTGCAAGCATAATCCTCAATAACAAAACCTTACTGGCTGAAAAAAAAAGTTTTCATTTTTTTTTTTTTGCTGTTAAATATATTCCTAGAAATACGTTATAAAATGAGGATCATACCAAAATTATCTTAGGAAAGTATGAATGTAAGCATCTCTATTTGTAAAATTAGAGCAATGTAAAAGGCAAACAAAATAAATCTTTTTTAAGATAAGATATTAAGATTCTCCAAAAAAAGAAAATACACACACACATATACACCTATATAATGTATAATGTCACTAAAACTTTAATACACAAATATTCTATGACTGTGCATAAATGCATGGAAATGCAGGCACTTCTGCATATAAAAGTGTTGACAAGAACATCAAATATTTTTCTGATTACATTTAACAGAATGTAAATTTTAGAAGTTAATTTCACCATTCTTTAACTTTATCATAATTTACTTATCAAAGTCTTACACTGCATATCCAATGAAATTATATAACCAGGAGAAGAACTTATAATAACACAGTGTAGAAATTTGATAAATGTGTATCATCTTAGCAAAAAAAAGAAAAGAATGCAGCAGACATCTGTTGTTTTTCATTATATGAAATGGGATATCTCTTGTAGTAAGATGATTGCTTCTTTTGTCAATTGCCAAAATATTTGTGCTTCCCTTACATATAATTTAATATCTCACAAAAAATAATTATAAACTGGTATGCCATTGTGCACTAAAATTACAAAAGAACACTTTCAAAGAAATTTTCCAGGGTGATAATCGCAGTGTTGAGAGAGAACTATGAAATTTCAAACTGTGAACTCTTAAATTGCTGTATATAAAGATGCCAATCCCCATTGATTCTCTTTTTAAATTGTGTACTGGAGATTATTTTCTCTTTTAACATAATCCCTAGATAGAAGTCAGTCGATGCTGATGCTAAAAGGGACATATTCTCATTGCTGAAGGCTTGTCTGAGCTCTGAAAATTCTAGTGCTTCACCTGATATCAAATCTCACATGTGACATGTTTTATGGACCACGGTATGATTTAAAGAGCAATCATGAAGTGATAATTTATTAGGTATGTGTGTAGCTTGGAAAGAATACAGAACATAATAGCTTGATCATAAGATATTGCTTTTGATACTTTTGACATCCAGAAACACAGAGAGATGATTGCGTTTTGAAGAGGAATGAAATTTTTTTTAATTGCCAATTTTTTTTCAGACCTAACTTCTGGTCACTATTTATTGCCATTGTCTAAACTTAAGTACATTGTTGTAAAAATTAAGCCAGGCTGCAGAAGTTAAGACCAAATGTATATATTGTTGAAGAATTAAAGAAAAAATGTAGATTTAATTTTCTTATGTTAGTTGAATGTAAAGTTTTTTTAATGGAGTGAAATCAATTAAAATATAAAGTTAATTCCTTTTTTATTTTTAAAGGAACTCGCAAGTTGAAATAAACTACTTGGCCTATTGGAGAGATTATTTTTCTATGTAGACCCTACATGACATACAACAGAAAAGATTTTTAGACACTTTTTAGAAATAGAATTTTGTCCTTTGGGAGCATTTCTATAAGCTCTGAAATTTAAAATAAACTAGATAATAACAGCATTAATTTAACACTAATTTGGATAGCAAGGTTAATAGTGTTGTATATGGATATAAAGTGACATTATAATTCATCTCTGTGTCTTTATTTCGTTTATCATAAAACATGACTTCTTAATTATTAGTTGTATTTTTAATTATCTCTACCCAGAGAGAAGGCATTTTTTTGAAAACAATAAATATGTCTTTTTCATGCTTTAATTTCTGCAACCCAGTAGAATACCTAACATAGAGTACAGACTCAGTACATACTACTTAACCGGCACAACACTGAGTCTTAAATGCATCTCCTTTTAAAAGAATGAGTTAATTTTGAATTATAAAAATATAAGGATATATCAGTTATTATAAAATACACAAGGAGAAATGAAAGTGGTGTTGTGAAAATCATTTTATTAGAAGAACATAAGCAAAAAAAAGTGGGATATTTAAAAATGATCAGAACAGCAAACTTTTTCAAATTTATAACTATAGACCAAATAACTTTGGACATGTTCCTAGGGAATTTTTGATCTCTTGGTAACAGAACATTGGGGAAAAAAATTGCAGTGCAGACAATAAGTGTAGTTTTCAAAGCATTTATCCAAATTATACTTTGGGTAAGATTATTTTTATTTGTATTGGTTTTTCACTGTTATGTTGTCTATCATAGCTGATTCTTTTTTTTTATTTGTTTTCATAATACTTTTCTTGTTGAGCAAGCACTGATTTCACCCTTTATTATAGAAGGCCATCTATATTCTTAGGTTATTTTCAGTTACTGACAACACAATTGAAAGAAATTGGTTAAAAATAACAATTTCTAATAGAACATTAGTATGTAATTTATCTATTAGACTATCTCTACAACTTACCAAAAATTTGTGAATTTATTCTATTTTATTTGGGGACCAAGACCAACATTAAAATGTGCACTGAAATTTGGAAAATAAAAGCATAGTAATCTCATTTAAAAATATTTACACAATTCTACTGTTGATCATAAATACACTGATTCCTGTTGAACTTGGCATTTTCCCTTGAAATTTTTTTCTCAAATATAATTTAAGTTTTGGTAATTTTATTGTTTTGTCTCTGCTCATCCCAAATTTTACTCATTATATTCAGTTCTAAGTTATTTTTATATTAACTTCATTATTGTATTTAAAGTGAAACTTGTCAAGTAGTAAGTTCATTGGCATTGAAATATTTATAGTTCAATAATTAAAGAAAACATAAGACAAAAACATAAATTATGCATAATACTCAAGAAGTATTTGATGGATATTTTATACAATTATTTATATAGAAATATCTCTCAAATATATCTGTAAGTTTAAAAATATGGAGAGGCAATTTTCCTCCAAGCATTCATTCAATATTTTAGACTCATTAATTATTTATTGAGCCCCTAAGAAATGTTTCAGTAACAGTGAGGACACAGTAATGAATATGACATGACATCACTAACATGATGTATGTATGTCTAAAGCAATTTATTTACTTATTTGTTTTTATTATTTTTTTATTAAGGTATCATTTATATGCAATCCTATGCTCAGGTTTCACATGAGCATCATTGTGGTTACTACATTCCCCCTATTATTAAGTCCCCACTACATACCGCATTACAGTTACTGTCCATCAGCATAGTAAGATGTTATAGAGTCACTACTTGTCTTCTCTGAGCTATACTGCCTTCCCCGTGCTCCCCCTATATTATGTCTGCTAATCATAATGCCCCTTAATCCCTTTATCCCTCCCTTCCCACTCACCCTCCACAGTCCCTTTCCCTTTGGTAAATGTTAATCCATTCTTGGGTTCTGTGAATCTGATGCTGTTTTGTTCCTTCAGTTTTTGCTCTGTTGTTATACTCCACAGATGAGTGAAATCATTTTGTACTTGTCTTTCTCCACCTGGATTATTTCACTGAAAATAATACACCTTAGCTCCATCCATGGTTCTACAGATGATAGGATTTGTTTTCTTCTTACAGCTGAATAATATTCCATTGTGTTCCACCTCTTCTTTATCCATTCATCTACTGATGGACACTTAGGTTGCTTCCATTTCTTGGCTATTGTAAATATTGCTGCTAAAACATAGTGCTGCATATGTCTTTTTGAATCTGTGATTCCGTTTTCTTAGGGTAAATTCCTAGGAGTGGAATTTCGGGGTCAAATGGAATTTCTATTTTTAGTTTTTGAGGAACCTCCATACTGCTTTCCACGATTGTTAAACTCATTTACAATCCCACCAACCATGTACAAGCATTCCCCTTTCTCCACATCCTCGCCAACATTTGTTGTTTGTCTTGTAGATGTTTGCCATCTAACTGGTGTGAGGTGATATCTCATTGTGGTTTTAATTTGCATTTCCCTGATGCCAGGAGCCATGCAACTCAAGCTGTGTAGCAAAGCTCAGGCTGGAGGAAGACCCCCACAAATCAGGAGCCTTTGCAGCTGGCTCCCTCTATTACCCACCTTGATTTTGTTATTTTCCATTATACTATTAGCTTTGTTTTTGCTTGCATTGTTGCCAAAGACTAAGCTAACCTTTGCTAAGCAGCATGGAAAAGATGAGAACATAAACTTCCTAGAAGCTTTTCAGGACAATGCTCCTGAAGAATGGAACATGCAGGGGCCAAATGGCGATCTTGGCATAAAGTACTGAAACCTGCTGTTAGTCAGTCAAACATTGACCACTCCATTTCCACTGAACATGCCCCCCTTCTTTACAATGCTAGTGAAACTAGTGATGGAAAGTTTTGTAGAAATAGAGTCATGAGAAAATATTGAATAGAATAACCTGTCTGACACTTAATCAATCTTCTCATGTTTTCTTTCCTCTGCTACTTCTATAGTTTGTTTTTCTTCTTTCCTAATTACAGCCATTTACTAAACTTTGTGCCTTATATGTGGGATTACCAAATACCATAATTTTCCAGGAAGTAAAGATACCTCAAAACAATTGCTGGGCATAGAAGCCACGGAGCTTTTATCTGCGAAGAAGTGAAAAACTAACCTTTTCAAAGAATATTACTTCTCTCTCACTTACCAGCTTTATATCTCCCTGTATGGCCCCGGAAGATGGCTGGTTAGCCAGAGACGGGTAAGATTCCTCAAGGGAGGAAAAACCTAAGTCAGGCACAGTGGCAGGGGGGCCATCAGGTGAGAAAAAGGAGGCCAACAGAGGTGAGGCTTAGAACCTCACCCCCACCCAGTTTTGAGACAAATCTTCTACACCTGTGGATGTTTTGTTGCCCTTGTTCAGCTTAGATTAAGACCTGGTCTGTAGGCACAAACCTGATCATCTACACCTGCCTTCTTACAGTTCTAAATTATGCTTTCTATCTATATCTTGCATTTACCTACTACATTAACATTTTATTAGATTCACATATACAGTATAAAAATCAAATGAATAATCATACATCATATTTGACTTGATTGTTTATAGTTTAAAGTTTGTAGTTAAAACAGAAACAGTTTCTATGATATGAATGCCCTTGCATTGTTCACCATGTAAGAACTTGTTTAGTCCCTGCAGTAGTGAGCCATGGAGACCTGTGTAGCATATGTCAGGGAGATTTTGGTATCCACACAAATGAAAGAGAAATGTAGATAAGAAGGGGAAATGTAGTTTGCTGCCTACTGTGCCCTGTAAAGGGGTGTATAATGAAGATATGAATTTATGATTTTAGATTGATTATAAATTTATTAAAGCTGCTAAGAATATTTTTGTAGGAAAGAATCCTAGCTAACTGTGGCACTAGGTGACCTGTATTTCACTGATAGACTCCATAGTCGCTGTTACATACTGCACGCTCCTACGGTCACATGCACTACTTAGAAACTGCGTTGCATAGAAATGTAAAACACAATAGAGTACATGTTGATTGGAAAAGTTTCAGTCAAGGAACAGAAAAACAATCACCTAACACTTGACCAACCATGAGTACATTAGAATGGAGAAGACAGAAAAAAGCTTGCCTATACTTATTAACCAACTGCCTATATACTAATTTATCATCAGAATAATAAAAAATAATCATATCCTTGTGCAAAATGGTATAAATAAAGCTGTCATCGGCACTTTGTCGAGAGACCACCTCCATCTGACTCTGTGTCCTGTCTCTCCATATGCCGACTCCGTCTCATCCTTTTGGGCTTCACCCCCCACCACTGGAGCTGGACTCCAGCACCCTGATAATTAACGATGTTTCACATTGTTTCATGTTCCTGTTGGCCACCTGAATTTCTTCTTTGGAGAAGTGTCTTTTCAGACCCTCTGCCCATTTTTCAATGGAGTTATTTGCTTTTTGGTTATTGAGGTGCATGTGCTCTTTATATATTTTGGATGTCAACCCCTTATTGGCTGTGTCATTTATGAATATATTCTCCCATACTGTAGGATGTCTTTTTGTTCTACTGATGGTGTCCTTTGCTGTACAGAAGCTTTTTAGTTTGATATAGTCCCACTTGTTCATTTTTGCTTTTGTTTCCTTTCCCCATGGAGATGTGTTCATGAAGAAGTTGCTCGTGTTTATGTCCAAGAGATTTTTGCCTATGTGTTTTTCTAAGAGTTTTATACTTTCATGACTTACATTCAGGTCTTTGATCCATTTTGAGTTTACTTTTGTATATGGAATTAGACAGTAATCCAGTTTCATTCTCTTACATGTAGCTGTCCAGTTTTGCCAACACCAGCTGTTGAAGAGGCTGTCATTTCCCCATTGTATGTCCATGGCTCCTTTATCATATATTAATTATCCATTTATGTGTGGGTTTATATCTGGGCTCTCTATTCTCTTCCACTGATGTATGGATCTGTTCTTGTGCCAGTATCAAATTGTCTTGATTACTGTGGCTTTGTAGTAGAACTTGAAGTCAGGGTGCGCAATCTGCCCCCACTTTATTCTTCCTACTAAGGATTGCTTTGGCTATTCAGGGTCTTTTGTGGCTCCATATGAATTTTAGAACTATTTGTTGCAGTTCACTGAAGAATGCACATGGTATTTTGATACGGATTGCATTGAATCTGTAGACTGCTTTAGGCAGGATGGCCATTTTGACAATATTAATTATTCCTACCCAAGAGCATGGGATTTATTTCCACTTAGTGTCCTCTTTAATTTCTCTCAAGAGTGTCTTGTTGTTTCCAGGGTCTTTCACTTTCTTGGTTAGGTTTTTTCCTAGGTAATTTACTCTTTTTGATGCAATTGTGAATGGAATTGTTTCTCTCTCTGCTAGGTCTTCATTAGTGTATAGGAATGCAACAGATTTCTGTGTATTAATTTTGTATCCTGCCACTTTGCTGTATTTAGATATTAGTTCTAGTAGTTTTGGAGTGGATTTTTAGGTTTTTTTATGTACAATATCATGTCATCTGTAAACAGTGACAGTTTAACTTCTTCCTTACTGATCTGTATGTCTTTTATTTCTTTGTGTTGTCTGATTGCTGTGGTTAAGACCACCAGTACTATATTGAATAAAAGTGGGCAGAGTGGGCATCCTTGTCTTGTTCCTGATCTTTATTATGTTGAGGTATTTGCCCTGTACACCCATTTTGTTCAGAGTTTTTATCATTAATGGGTGTTGAATTTTGTCAAATGCTTTTTCAGCATCTATGGAGATGATCATGTGATTTTTGGCCTTCTTTTTATTGATGTACTGGATGATGTCGATGGATTTTCAAATCTGGTACCATCCTTGCATCCCTGGGATGAATCCCACTTGATCATGGTGTATGATCCTCTTGATGTATTTTTGAATTCAGTTTGCTAATATTTTGTTGAGTATTTTTGCATCTATATTCATCAGGAATATTGGTCTTTAGTTTTCTTTTTTTGTGGTGTCTTTGCCCGGTTTAGATATTAGAGTGATGCTGGCTTCATAGAATGAGTTTAGAAGTATTCCCTCTACAATTTTTTGGAAACCTTTGATAATGGGTATTATATATTCTCTAAGTGTCTGATAAAATTCAGCTGTGAATTAATCTGTTTTGGGTGTTTTGTAATTGTTTTTTTTTTTTACCTATTCAATTTCATTAGTGGTAATTGTTCTATTCAGATTTTCTGTTTCTTCCTTTGTCAGTCTTGGAAGGATGTATTTTCCTAGAAAGTTATCCATTTTTTCTAGGTTATCCAGTCTGTTACTATATAATTTTTCTTAGTATTCGCTAATAATTCTTTGTATTTCTGGGGTGTTCATAGTGAATTTTTCTTTCTCATTTTTGATTCTGTTTATGTGTGTAGATTCTCTTTTTTTCTTGATAAGTCTGGCTAGGGGTTTATCTATTTTGTTTATTTTCTCAAAATCCAGCTCTTGGTTTCATTAATTCTTTCTAAATTTTTAGTCTTCTCAATATTATTTATTTCTGCTTTTATCTTTATGATGTCCCTCCTTCTACTGACTTTGGGCCTCATTTGTTCTTCTTTTTCCAGTTTCAATAATTGTGAATTTAGAATATTCATGTGGGATGTTATTCCTTCTTTAAATAGGCCTGAATTGCTATGTATCTTCTTCTTGGAATTTCCTTTGCTGCATCCCACAAAATTTGGGTACTGAGATGTTGTTTTCACTTGTCTCCATATATTGTTTGCTCTCTGTTTTAATTTGGTCATTGATCCATTGATCATTTAGGAGCATGTTGTTAAGCCTCCATGTGTTTGTGAGCCTTTTTGTTTTCTTTGTACAATTTATTTCTAGTTTCATACCTTTGTTATCTGAGAAACTGGTTGCAATTTCATTCTTTTTGCATTTGCTGAGGCTTTTTTTTGTGGGTTGGTATGTGATCTATTCTATAAAATGTTCCATGTGCACTTGAGAAGAATGTGTATCCTGCTGCTTTTGGGTGGACTGGTCTGTAGATGTCTTTTAGGTCAATTTCTTCTAATATGTTGTTTAGTGCCTCTGTGTCCTTACTTATATTCTATCTGGTTGATCTGTCCTTTGGAGTAAGTGGTGTGTTGAAGTCTCCTAAACTGAATGCATTGTATGCTATTTCCCCCTTAATTCAGATAGTATTTGTTGTACATATTTGGGTGCATAGATATTTATAACAGTTATATCTTCTTGTTGAACTGACCCCTTTATCATTATGTAATTTCCTTCTTTTTCTCTTGTAACTTTCTTTTTTTGGAGTCTCTTTTATCTGATACAAGTATTGCAGCTCTTACTTTTTCTCCCTATTGTTTACATGAAATATCTTTTCCCATCCCTTCACTTTTAGTCTGTGTATGTCTTTTTGTTTGAAGTGAGTGTCTTATAGGCAGCATATAGATGGATCTTGCTTTTTTTTATACATACTGTAACTCTATGCCTTTATATTTGTACATTCAGTCCATTTACATTTAGGGTGATTATTGATAGACATGTATTTAATGCCATTGCAGGCTTTGGATTTGTGGTTACCCACAGTTCAAGGGCAGCTTCTTTACTATCTAACAGTCTAACTTAACTTGCTTATCACACTATTATAAACACAATCTGAAGATTCTTTTTTTTCTCCCTTCTTTTTCTTCTTCCTCCACTCTTTATATGTTAGGTGTCATATTCTGTACTCTTTGTGTATCCCTTAACTGACTTTATGTGTAGCTGATTTAATTTTGCATTGGTTAGAATTTAATTGGTCTACTTCCTTTTCTATGGTTTTACTTTCTCTGTTGACAACTAGTTAGCCTTTGGTGCACTTCCATCTAGAGCAGCCCCTTAAAAACACACTATAGTGATGGTTTTTGGGAAGTAAACTCCCTCAACTTTTGCTTAACTGGGAAATGTTTAATCCCTCCTTCAAATTTAAGTGATAATCTTGCTGGATAGAGTATTCTTGGTTTGAGGCCCTTCTTTGTCATTGCATTGAATATATCATGCCACTTCCTTCTGGCCTGTAAGGTTTCTGCTGAGAAGTCTGATAATAGCCTGGATGGGTTTTATTTTGTAAGTGATCTTTTCTCTCTCTCTCTCTGGCTGCTTTTAATACTGTCTACTTGTCCTTGAACTTTACTGTTTTAATTATTATATGTCTTGGTGTTGTCTTCCTTGGGTTCCTTGTGTTGGGAAATCCGTGGATTTCCATGGCCTGAGAGACCAACTCCTTTCCCTGATTGGGGAAGTTTTCAACAATTATTTCTTCAAAGACACTTTCTATCCATTTTTCTCTCTTCTTCTTCTTCTTGTATCCCTATAATACAAATATTGTTCCATTTGGAATGGTCACACAGTTCTCTTAATATTCTTTCAATCCTAGAGATCCTTTCTTCTCTCTTTGCCTCAGCTTCTTTGTATTCCTGTTCTCTAATCTCTATTCTATTTGCCCTCTCCTCTACCTCAACTAATCTGCTTTTAAATCCATCCATTGTTTCATTTCAGTTCCTGCATTTTTTAAGGTGTTTTTCTTCCTTTGAATTCATCCCCTAGCTCTTGAATATTTTTCTATAGCTCTATTAGCATACTTCTGACTTTTATTTTCAATTCTTTTTTAGGAAGATTGGTGATTTTATTCTCACTGAGTCCTCTTTCTGGTGTTTGAGAGATTTTGGATTGAACAAGATTGTTCTACCTTTTCATAGTCCTGAAGCAATACGGGTAGTCTCAGGTGAGTGGTGTGAGTGTCTGCTGTGAGGAAACTAGTCCCTTCCTGCCTCCTGATCATAGAGCCTGTTTCCGTTGTCTGTCCCAGTTAAATATGTGCAGGGAGCAGCCTCTGGGTTTATCCCCTAAGCTGCCCTGGGCAGGGAAGCCCTCAGGATGACCTAGGTGATAGCAGGGTCACAGGCTAGTGTTGCAGGTGTCTGCGGCAAGGACAAATCCCTTTTGTGCTTACCAGTCACAGTGCCTGTCTCTGCTGTGCGGTCTGGGCTGGTTAGTTGCTTGCAGGGAGTGGCCTCTAGGTTAATCCCCTAATATCCTATGGATGGGGCTGCCCTCCTGCTGGCCTAGGATATGGTGGGGTTAGGCAAGCAGCTTTGGGTGTTTGTCTGGAGGGCAAAGCCCTTTTGGTCTTTCTAGTTGCCATGCCTATCTCCGCTGTCAGGGCAGGTTAGCCTCATTCAGGGAGAAGCCTCTGCAATAAGCTGTGTAGTTGCTGTGGGTGGGGCTGGTCTGCAGCAATGGCAGGGACAGCAGGGAGGAAGAAGCAGCATTATCACAGTAATGGACCTCACAGCTACATTGCCAACCAGGGGGATAGAGCACCTGAAGCTCCTGAAAGTTCCCAACCTGCTGGGCAGAATGTGTTGGGACAATTTTGTCCATCTGTTCAGTCCCCTAAACCCTTGCCCACTTAGCAGCCCTCTCACTGTTGACAAGTCTTTCAAAGCTCTAGCTTTTCTTTTGTCCCAGGGCAGCAGGTTGTGGGAACCTGCTCGCAGTCTTAGTCTCTGACTTTGGTTTTCAGCCCTGCTAATCTTCATTGAACCAAGCAATGTGTGTCTGTGCTCAAAATATATGTAGTTTTGGGATGAGATTTCAGCCTCACTTCACACACTGCATCCTTTTTCCTCTCCATCTGAAGCATTTTAAAGAAGAATAAAGAAATAGTAAAGGAAAGTTGAAGTAGTTTGTTTAGATAGGGTTGTCAGAAAGGCATCTGAGCAGAGGTTAAAATTAATAGATAAATACATAAGTGGTAATGTTAGAGTAGGCAGTTAGATGTACATAGGAAAAAAGCTCCAGCCCATCACACCAAGGAAGACTCCAACCTGGCCAACACCTAAGCCCTCCACAGATCCAATTTCTGCATTCAAGGACACCTGACTTATCAGGAACTCAAGAGAGTCATGGACACCTAGACTGTCAAGAGGCCCAGGACCAAAGGGGCTCCTCTGATTACAGGGCATGAACATGGTCCAAGACATTGTTTGAAAGTAAACCCACCTCATTTAAAATGGCATCTAAAGCAAATTAGTGTTGATGTTTTGCTGACCTCACCACCACTGTGGGCTTCACTTTGGTACTTACAGGTAAGGTTCCTGTGGATTGAGAAAAAGGTTATATAACCTGGAGCTGTCAATCAGCCTGTCATTCAAATGACATAAGATGCAGGGTTGAACTTCCCACCATCTGAAGAAGAAATATTTTAAACCAAGCTACCCTGAATAGCTGGGTTTTTAGATAGCCTGTTCTCCTGGCTCGAGAGGGTACTTTTTGCTTTAACTCAATAAATTCTTTGCTGTCATTTTTTGCTCTCTAGTTTCTAGACTGAATTCTTTCCTTCCAGAAGACAAGAATAGGAAAAGCATAACACGTTCCATCAGTAACAGTAAGATGGTAAGCTAAGTGATCAGTCTTACAGATAGAAGACACTTCAAGCACAAAAACCTGATTCGTATTTGAAAAGCAACATTGCAAATACTATTTAAAATATTACCAATATTAATAGTAAGTGTTATACATCTACAAGTGTTTTTTTAATCTTGTCAAAAATCAAGATTCCTGCTCCTTTTATGTACAACTCTGCTTAACAATTTTTGATCATAGATTCTTTTACAAATCGCATTTTATCTATGGACTTTCCCCTGTAGAGTGTCTGTGTGTTTATTTATGCATTCTTCTTTCAATGTCTAGGGAATATACTAAGAATGCTGACTGCCAGCCATGGTCTCCAAGTTAGAAACTCCTCTTATTCAATTGAAGCAGAAAATGTTGTAAGAGTGTATTTTTGTAATATTTCATTTAAAATGTATAGGTAAAAACAAATTCCACTCATATAATCTAAGGGGAAGTAGCCTTTTATTTTTCAGAGATCTTCAAATATTTTTATATTTCATTAACACAATTACTATTTTCATTTACTCATGAACTTCTATGTATAAGCTTCTTTGTGATGTACATAGAAAAATGTAATATCAAAGTCAACTGAAGCTTTCTCAATAAGGAGTTTATATGAATCTTTAGTGTAGCACATTAGATATTATTATTTTTTTCAGTGTGTTTAGCCTTGAATTTCCAGGAGGGCTTTTTCTCCCAAATGGATTAATCATCCCATGAACTTATGATATGTCAACAGAGCAAAGTTCCTAGGGATCTATCATCTCACAGATCTTTCTTTCACAAATATGCAAATTTTACCGATTAACAGATTTACATCCTTCTGTTAGCTTGCAAATGAGTCCAGAGGGAAATATCACAAAGCAATATCTTTTAGAGTTTCTCATTATTCTTTTATCAGGCATAAGAACCTAATTAATTAGATACATGTTAATGAATATTATATGTAATGCATCACTCACTTATTCATATGCACAGGCATGCAGGAAATGTTTGTCAATCATTGCTTTTGTCACACTTTTTCATCTGAGCAAACTGATGGACAGCTAACTCAATTGTCTGGAGAAGTGTCACATTGTTATCTAACATTTTTAATACAGTACATATGCTAAGAATGGTACTACCTATTGGGAATATACAGATAAAAACAATGTAATAAAATTGTTCAGAGTCCTTTTGAGATTGCAGCATATTTGTGAGATAATGTAAGTGCTAAAAGGTGACTTTAAAAGTAGTATGGGTGTAACAAGAACAGGTAAAATGGGAACTTCCTACTTCTTACTTAACTTTAATTACTGGAACTGTACTTGAAATGCTAGATAAAAAGTGACATTTTTAACAAACTCAACTGTATGGTTCTTCCACTGGGTATGTGGACTTCAATCTGTCTCCATATCTTCTGCACATCACAAAATTTAAAATCAAGTGTGCAATCCAAACAGTTGAATATTTTATATAACTACCTTTATATAATGTCCAATTAAACCTAATCAGGCTATATATTTGGAGAAAAGGGAAAGCACTGAATAATTTTTTAAACTGGTGGTAGTCTCTAAATTTTTTAGAGGTGGCTGATTTTGGCTTAGATATCTGAAAAACAATTATAAGAAAAACAGGATTTTTGCTTTTAAATTTGGATAGAGAATATTATACATGCAAAAAAAAGGAATCAAATGCAATATTTATATGAGAGTATTTGAATTCCCTTTTTCCTTAATCAAGATACTCCTTTTCATTGTAAAACAAGCTGAGACTGTCAGATAAAAGAGGAATTTAGCCACTTAAATTGATATCACTACAACTCAGATTTAGAATGAAATAAGTAGGGAAACAGAAAGTGTGGGTCAGGGGTGTTTTTTGATGGCCACCAAAAGGTGCTCACTATTAAACAGCCCACTTAATATAATGGTGAAGAAGGGTTGTGTATATTCTAGTTTAGAACACAACAAAGTGTAAGGAGATCCATAAAAATAAGACTTCCCTATCAAGCCAAAAACATTCACAAATAAGGATACTGGAAGGATTATATTCAAGTGACAGGGTGCAGCCCACACTGATATTGCCCTCTTGAGTTCTACATTCTTTATGAGTCTCCTCACTTTATGTCTGCATTATCACACTTGTCCGTCAGGGGTATATGGTAGCTTTCATACCACAACAATGGAGTTGTGTGGTTGTAACAGAGACCATTTGTATCACCCACAAAGCAGAAAATATTTACCATATGTCTTCTTACAGAAAAAGTTGCTCACACCTATATTAAACAGTGTCACTGGTAGGACACTGAAAATGAAACAATTGCTGAATTTATGTTGATGTTCAAGACACCCAGTTTACAGGTTCACAATATAATGGTATCGTAGCATTTGTATAGCCGTAACACTTATAGAAGATGGTCAGCATGCATATGGTCAGTCATGAGTGTTCACCCTTTCATGAAATTATATATAAAATAGATTTTTATCCCTTTTAAGTTTTACTTTAAAACATACAGAATTTTCAATCAAAACAATAATTACTATATTCAGATATAAAGTTACTTTTTCAAAAGGAAAAAATTTCACTATTTTCATTATTCATTGTAACTATGAACTGTATATAAAAAGTTAAGCATACAATCCAAAATAGTTGCATATGGTATGTAACCTCCCTTAAAGGATTAATATCCAATTAACTTGATCAAATTGTAGATATGGAAAAGCAAGGTGACACAAAATTATTACCATAATAGATTAAGAGGAAGTCCAAGAAGATATAAATTTAAAATTTATTTTGAAAAAAAATAGAAAAAGTTACCTGTATTCAGTCAGCATGATAAAATGAGAGACTTCATTAATTCCTATAATTTCTCATTTATCTACAACTATTTGGGTAGTATTTTCATTTCTCCTTGATATTTTGATCTAGAAAAGAAAGTTGCTTTCATTAAGAAGTTAATTTGAACATATCATTTAGCCAGGAAAATTGGGTTCCTAACTGTTCCTTGAACTTTTATCTGACTACTGTAATATAGTAAAAATAATATATATTCTGAAGTATTATACATTCATCCATATACACACAAATAGATATATATTCATATATACACATATATATATGTCTTAATCTTGATTATATCCATCTGATCATTTTCAATTCCTAAGACTTTTCCTCACTAACCCTAAAATGAGATATATTATTTGAAATTAAATAAAATAAGCAAGTTATATAGGATTGTTAATCTGTGTACCAAACTCCATGATAAGGGTAATAATATTCTGTGTTATTCTTGTGCTATGAAAATATTTCTGACATTAGCATTCTTGGCCTCTGATTTTAACTTTACATGTATAAAATAAATAACATTGGATAGAATATATTCATTTCAAAAAGGGTCTGTTAAAATTTTATAAAATACTATATTAGGCATATAGAAGTGAAAAAGTTATAAGCTAGGATTTCAACTGGACTCTTAAATCGGCCATTAATCAATGGCTTTAACATTTGTTACATTATTTACAGTTTCTACATGTAGGACCAAAAGTATTAAACAATTCTGAAGTCTAGTATCTTTCTAAAAATTTTGACATCTTTATATAAACGATTTAAAGTTAAAATTATTTGTATGTGTACTACAGCAGTTTAACCTGCAGTATTTACTTATTTGTGCTGAAATAAGATTGTGCTTAAAATTTGATCTGTAGTAGATGAAAAGGGAAGAGGTAAACAAATCACAATTGATTGCAAAATCACTTTTTTCATGCTTTTGGGGAGAAATACCCCAATTATTGCTACCAGAAATACAATTTCATATTGTCAGTGGACTACAAAGCAGAGCATCCTTGGATCTGGTATCATATTTTTATTTTACTTTAGGACTTCATAATAGTCATGATGGATAATGTAGAAGAAAAATCTTAGGGACAATTTATGGCTTATAAATGAAAGTTATTTTGACTATTTAACAAATGTCTTTCATATTTTGAACTCTCATATATTTATTATGTTTAACTTTACTTAGTGATTCTCAAAAGATGATAGAATTTAAGAGCTGGGTGGTGGTGGTGGGATCGTAGGCCATCTGTGTTTGTTAACTGACAACCCAAAGTTGCCAGGCAGTTCTGTCTGGGGAGGTCTCTCTCCTTATACTCTGCTAGATGAACTTTCAACCCAGATGGGTGAGGGAAGGCTCTTGACCCTGATCATGAAAGAATTCTTGGACAGGTAGAAGGAGAGCACATAAGAAAGGAATTCATTAAAGTGAGAATAGTAGCATGGAACAGAGCTGCCTAGTGCCAGGGAAAAAGACTTTTCTACTTGTGAGGCCATGCAGGAAGAACAGAGGGAGTAAAGGGAAGATCACTGAACTCCTGCTTAGTGTAGGGCAAATCCCTTGCTAACTCTTAAAACAGTGTCACTGGGCATCCAACCTCAGCTTGATCTGCACAGTGTGGGAACTATGTACCTACTACCCCAGAATTTAGGGGAGCTGCAGAGCACTGGATGGAGTGTTTTATGTTTTGAGAACTTTCCAAAGTAAGTAAGGAGACTTTCAGTCAGGCTGTTAAAGAACGTGACTCAGGGGCTGCACTTCTGTGCAGTCACCCAAGTGAAGGGAGAGTGCAAGGAGCAGAAAGGCTAAGACTAGAAAGGACTGTGTTTAAGATAAGAAAGCCAATGAAATAATGAAGTGACAAGACACTACAGGTGGAGGAGATCTCTTGAGTCCTATTAAGGTTGGGTTCTTGTCTTTGCAGCAAAAAATAATTTAGAGACAAAGTGCAACAGGCTTAAGGAGAAGGTTTAAAGGGACAGTGCACACTCAGGAGTGCAGACAACTTCAGAGAGGAGGTGTGACTAAAGGTTTAGAGTTTGGGGTTTAATAGAGCCTTTTGGGTAGGGGTGAGTATGAAGCATGAATAGGTGATTAACAATTCCTTTGATGTTTTTGTCTTAAGAGGGCTATTTAGATGACTGTTGATCCAGATCTCAGCATTCTTTAGGCAGGTAGGTTCCTTTATACTCTGAAGACCTGTTTCTTGTCCTGGTTACAATGTTACTTAATTGATTAAGGTGACAGCATAAAGGTTAAGCTCAGGAATAAACTGGGCCATTTTTGGAGGCTAAGCAGATTTATAATGGCAGGACCCTTCTCCCATTTCCCCACTCTACTCAAAAGGAAAAGTAAACTTTTTTGGGTTTCATGGCAGGAGGTAGGTAGTTTTAATACTTGGAGCATGGCAGCTTCAAAGTCAGGCTCCTACCCTCTCAGAAACAAGAAGATAGGGGCATTATATTCCTTGATGATGGTATTTCAATGAGATGGTTCCTAGTCCCTTCAGAAAGCCATACCAGTATTGTAAAAAAGTTCAAAGGGATTTAAAAAGATTTACATCTCAAAGAATCTGAGTTTTCTGAGGTAAATGGTTTAATAAAGGCAGGTCAGGGTGTCAAGTTAGGAAAAAACCTATGTAAATTTTAGAGAAACTGAGGAGACTTTAGGAGGCCCTTGATCAGTATCCCAGGGATTTCTAATATGGACTTAGAAGCAGGATCTTGTAAGCTGATTTTCCTTAACTCTTTCCCTGAATTTTCCATGTGTATGTGGCAGCTTAATTCTGTATTTGTTGATCGACTCATGTTAATTTAGAACATGAAGATAAATATGAATGGCCAAGAAAAGGGGATCAAAGAGGGCGGTGTGATAGGTGAGGCAGAGAACTCCTCCCAAAAACCACATATTTTATACAAATATGGTTAATGCAACTAATCCTAAAAGACCAACAGGAAGGAAGGCTGCTCCAAGAATGCATACACAAGGAGAACAGAGCAGACCTCACGAAACAGGGTAACATACCAAAGCCTTGATATGGCAGGACACAAGCCCTTTCCCAAGCCCAGCTCATAGGGTGGGAGGAAAGAAATGGAATGGGGAGGGTGTGGAAGCCTAGTATTGCTGAACACCCAGCCCTGGAGATCTGCTATGGGAGCACAAACATATGTTGCATGGTGCTCTGGAGATTAGTGCGGTTGGAAAGTTAAGACAGGTGGAATACTTGGACAGCCTTAGATTCCAGACACTTGTGGAGGACAGGGATCCACATAAGGTTGCTCTGGAACAAAGGAAAGGCAGGCAGCCTGAGAGGCTTCCTAAGAGCGAGAGGGCTGTTGAAGGGGTAGGGTTTTCATGGTGCTTGCTGCATGGGAGAAGAGATAGGTGGACAAGGTTACTGGGCACACTCTGCCCAGGAGGATGGGAATTTTCAGTAGCTCCATTGGCCTGGCTGGATACTCAGCTACAAGGCCCTCCACTGTGATAGGCAACCTGCTGAGCTTTCCTCCTGGCTTGCCAACCCCAGCTCGCACAAACCAGCAGTCCTTGCCCTGGTGTCATGGCAGCCAGAGGGAGTCCCTGCCTATAGCAGCTACAGACACAAAGCACAGAGGCTTACACCTGTGTCTGGACCCACTGGTTCTGACCCTGGACACAGGCTCTGCAGCCAGGAAGCAGGAAATAGCTCTTTCCTACCCACATGCACCAGTGCTGCTCCCCTAAAACCCCTGACATCTCTCCAGGAGCTGTGCAGCTTGAGAGAAAAGAGCTTCTGGGCACTAGAGGGTGACACATACAAATATGAAACATCAAAGGAAACTGGTTCAAACAAAAATCTTGCAAACACCAGCAAAAGGCCCAAATGAAACTGAACTCACTAATCTTCCTGAAAAAGAGTTCAAAATAAAAAATCATAAACATGCTTATGGAGATACAGAAAAATATTCAAGAACTCAGGGATGAATTTAGGATGGAGATTCAATCATTAAGAAATTCCATATTTGAAATGACATATAGAATAGAGGGGTTTAAAAGCAGATTAGAAGTTGTAGAAGAAATGGTAAATGGAATAGAAATCAGAGAAGGGGAATACAAGAAGTTGAGGCACAGAGAGAAAATAGATCTCTAAGAATGAAAGAATATTGAGAGAAATGTGTGACCAATCCAAATGAAGCAATATTTGCATTATAGCAGTATCAGAAGAAGAAGAGAGAGAAAAATTGATAAAAAGTGTTTTTGAGGAAGTAACTGCTGAAAACTTTTCCAGTCTTGGGAAGGAGTTGGTCTCTCAGGCCATAGAAATTCACAGATCTCCCAACACAAGGGACCCAAGAAGACAACAGCAAGACATATATTAATTAAAATGGTAAAGATAAAGGATAAGGACAGACTTTTAAAAGAAGCTAGAGAGAGAAAAAAGATCACATACAAAGTAAAACCCATCAGGCTATCATCAGACTTCTCAACAGTAATCTTACAGGCCAGAAGGAAGTGGCATGATATATTTAATGCAATGAAACAGAAGAGCCTCAAACCAAAAATACTCTAGGTTGGCAAGGTTATAATGTAAATTTGAAAGAGGGATTAAACAATTTTCAGATAAGCAAAACTGAGAGAATTTACCTCCCACAAACCACCTCTACAGTGCATTTTGGAGGGACTGCTATAGACGGAAGTATTCCTAAGGCTAAATAACTGTCACCAGGGGAAATAGAGCCACAGTAAATTAAGACAGCTAAATACTAACAGATGCAAAATCAACCCAACTACAGACAAAGTCAATCAAGGGAAAGACAAAGAGTACAGAATATGATACCTAATATATAAAGAATGAAGGAAGAAGAAAAAGGAGGAAAAAAAAGAACCTTTAGATTGTGTTTGTAATAACATGCTAAGTGAGTTAAATTAGACTGTTAGATAGTAAGGGAATTACCCTTGAACCTTTGGTAACCACAAATCTAAAGCCTGAATTGGTAATAAGTACATACCTATTGATAATCGTCTTAAATGTAAATGGTCTGAATGCAACAATCAAAATACATAAAGTCACTGAATGTATTAAAAAATGACCTATCTGCTACCAACAAGAGAATCACTTCAAACTCAAACACATAAGCAGTCTGAAAGTAAAGGGATGGAAAAAGATATTTCATGCAACTAATAGGCAGAAAAAAGCAGGAGTTATGGTACTTGTATCAGACAAAATAGACCTCAAATCAAAGAAAGTCACAAGAGACAAAGAAGGACATTACATAATGATAAATGGGTCAGTCAAACAAGAGGATATAGCTATTATAAATATCTATACATCCAACACAGGAGCACCTACATATGTGAAACAAACACTAACAGAATTAAAGGGGGGAAATAGAATGCAATTCATTAATTTAAGATACTTTAACACACCACTCACTTCAGAGGACAGATCAACCAGACAGAAAATAAGTAAGGAGACAGAGGCACTGAACAAAGTATTAGAACAGACAGACCTAACGGACATCTGCAGAACACTCCATGAAAAAGCAACAAGATATACATTTTTCTCAAATAAACATGGAACATTTTAAAGAATAGACCATATATTAGGTGAAGAAAAGAGCCTCAGTAAATTCAAAAATATTGAAATTGTACCTACCAGCTTCTTCTCAGACTACAAATGTGTGAAACTAGAAATAAAAAGTTCACAAACACATTGAGGCTTAATAACATACTCCAAAATAATCAATGGATCAATGACCAAATAAAAACAGAAATCAAGTAATATATGGAGACAAATGACAAAAATAATTCAACAGACTGCAAAATCTGTGGGACACTGCAAAGGCCATGTTAAGAGGGAAGTATACTGCAATACAGGCCTACCTCAGGAAAGAATAACAATCCCATATGAACAGTCTGAACTCAGTTAATGAAACTAGAAAAATAACAACAAATGAGGACCTAAGTCAGTAGAAGGAGGGACATAAAAATGATTGGAGCAGAAATAAATAAAGTTGAGAAGAATAAAACAATAGAAAGAATCAATCAAAGCAGGAGCTGGTTCTTCGAGAAAATAAACAAAACAGGTAAACCCCTACCCAGACTCATCAAGAAAAAAAGAGAGTCTACACATATAAACAGAATCAGAAATGAGAAAGAAAAAACCACTATGGATACCACAGAAATAGGAAGAATTATGAGAGAATACTATGAAAATTATATGGTAACAAACTGGATAACCTAGAAGAAATGGGCAACTTTCTAGAAAAATACAACCTTCAAGGCTGACCAAGGAAGAAACAGAAAAGCTGAATAGACCAATTACCAGCAACAAAATTGATTTGGTAATCAAAAAACTACCTAAGAACAAAACACCGGGACCACATGGTTTCACTGCTGAATTTCATCAAACATTTAGTAAAGACCAAATACCCATTCTCCTTAAAGTTTTCCAAAAAGTAGAAGAGGAGGGAATACTCCCAAACTCATTCTACAAGGCCAGCATCACCCTAATACCAAAAGCAGGCAAAGAAAACACAAAAAAAGAAAAATACATACCAATATCCCTGATAAACATAGATGCAAAAATAATCAACAAAATATTAGCAAACCGAATTCAAAATTACATAAAAAATATCATCCATCACAATCAAGTAGGATTTATTCCAGGGATGCAAGGATGGTACAACATTTGAAAACCCATCAACATCATCCACCATATTGACAAAAAGGACAAAAAAATACACGATCATCTCCATAGATGCTGAAAAAGCATTTGACAAAATTCAACAACCATTTACAATAAAAACTCTCAACAAAATGGGTATGGAGAGCAAGTACCTCAATATAATAAAGGCCATATATGACAAACCCACAGCCAACATCATACTTAACAGCAAGAAGCTGAAAGCTTTTCTTTTAAGATCTGGAACCAGACAAGGATGCCCACTCACCCCACTTTTGTGCAACATATTTTTGGAGGGCCTAGGCATGAAAATCAGACAACACAATGAAATAAAAGGCATCCAGACTAGTAAGGAAGAAGTTAAACTGTCTCTGTTTGCAGATGACATGATCTTGTACATAAAAAACCTTCAAGAATCCACTCCAAAACCACTAGATCTAATATCTGAATTCAGCAAAGTTGCAGCATACAAAATTAATACATAGAAATCTGTTGCATTCCAATACACTAATGATGAAATAGCAGAAGGAGAAATCATGTAAATAGTCCCATTCACAATTGCATCAAAAAGAATAAAATACCTAGGAATAAACCTAACCAAGGAAGTGAAAGACCTGTACTCTAAAAACTACAAGACACTCATGAGAGAAATTAAAGAAGATACCTATACATAGAAACACAACCCGTGTTCATGCATAGAAAGAATTAATATTGTCAAAATGGCCATCCTGCTAAAGCAATCTACAAAAATCAATGCAATCCCTATCAAAATATCAACAGCATTCTTCAATAAACAAGAACAAATAGTTCTAAAATTCATATGGAACCATAAAAGACTCCCAATAGCCAAAGCAATCCTTAGTAGGAAGAATAAATTAGGGGGAATTACACTCCCTGACTTCAACTTCTACTACAAAGCCACAGTAATTAAGACAATTTAGTACTGAAACAGAATACAGAGCCCAGATATAAACCCACACATATATGGCCATTTAATACATGATAAAGGAGCCATGGACATACAATGGGGAAATGACAGCCTCTTCAACAGCTGGTGTTGGCAAAACTGAGCAGCTACATGTAAGAGAATGAAACTGGATCACTGTCTAATTCCATACACAAAAGTAAACTCAAAATGAATCAGAGACCTGAATGTAAGTCGTGTAACCATAAATTTAGAAGAAAACATAGAAGAAACTCTCTTGAATATAAAAATGAGCAACTTCTTCTTGAATGCATCTCCTTGGGCATGGAAAACAAAAGCAAAAATGAACAAATGGGACTACATCATGCTAAAAAGCTTCTGTACAGCAAAGGACACCATCAGCAGAACAAAAAGGCATCCTACAATATGGGAGAATGTATTTGTAAATGACATACCTGAGAAGGGGTGAACATCCAAAATATATAAAGACTCACACACTTCAACACCCAAAAAGCAAATAACCTTATTAAAAAATAGGTGGAGGGTATGAACAGACACTTCTCCAAAGAAGAAATTCACATTGCCAATAGGCACATGCAAAGATTCTCCACATCGCTAATTATCAGGAAAATGAAAATTAAACCACAATGAAATATCACTTCACACCAGTTACGGTGGTCAGCATCGAAAAGACTAGGAACAACAAATGCTGGCGAGGATGTGGAGAAAGAGGTACCCTCCTATACTGATGGTGGTAATGTAATCTAGTTCAACCATTGTGGAAAGCAATATGGAGGTTCCTCAAAAATCTAAAAATAGAAATTCCATTTGACCCAGGAATTCCACTCCTAGGAATTTACCCTAAGAATGCAGTATTCCAGTTTCAAAAAGACAGATGCACCCCTATGTTTATCGCTGCACTATTTACAACAGCCAAGATATGGAAGCAAACTAAATGTAACAATATTTTTAAGAAATAATAAAAATGTTTTCTAATCTCAAATGAAGTCTCTTCTAGTACTATAATCCTCTTTTACTCCCTGCTGATGAACAGAGCTGGCCCATATTTATTAACACATGCTTCATAGAGTTTGTTTCAATATTAACAGTAGCTTTACATATAAGTATCCATTCTACATTAGCTGTATTTTATGCAAGGCCTAATTTATTTAGAACTAAAAGAACAGTAAAGAAAGAGGAGCTTCTTCAATGTAGGAAATGAACATGATATCAACTCTGAAGGATTTTGTGTTTATTTCCTCATGCACAAAAATGTACCAGCTTTGAAAAAAAAGATACACACACACATTCACACACACACACACACACACACACACACACACACACACACACACACACAAAGCAAAATACATTCTGGTATACCATTTTTATCATTTCTTAAGATAAGAGGCATACTTTTATCTTGCTAATCTCAATGACATAGGAAAAACTAACAGAAATACAATGAGTAAGAAGCTCAAGAGTTCCTTCAATATATACAACAAACTCATGCTAATTTAATTATGGTGATTAAAATACAGTTCCCACAATATTTTTGCTGTTTTTAAATTAAAAAATCAGGGTATTTTCACATAGGTCCTAATAGCTGCTTTATCATTCCTATCCAAACCATTTATATATACTACAAGTCATTTATGTAATGACATACATTTTGTAATACTTTCTCCTTGAAAAAGATGGAGTACTGTATCAAAATATTTTATATAATCACTTTGATGTTCAGTCCTTTGAAAATCAATTATTTTGTTTTTACATGGATGATATTACCTTACCAGTGTCAAATTCTAAAGCAATAAAAAATTACTTTTAAACTTTTTTTCTGTCAAGACAAGAGTGGTTATGTGTAGAATTCATAGTCTTCTTTCTGCTCAGGTGTAAAATGTATTCTAGCACACATAGTAAATAATTTCCATTTTTTCTCAATGATATATTCATAAATTGGGGGAAAATTACCAATTTGATAACATTAATACAGTTTTTTACTTTCAAATTGTAAAACAGGAAAATGTATTTCACTTTATGAATGTTCTAATACTTTGCTCAGTCATTAGGATTAATGAAGCAATCACTTTAATGCTATATGAGGCAGTTATTATTTAATGCCTTGTATATAATGATAACACTGGACTTATTTTAAGGTGTTTCTTTCATCTCCTTTACATCTTCACTAAAACATTTGATAATTTTATTCAATATCCTGATTTGGATAGCTGTCTTGGAATTTTCGGTAGACTATTAATTATTTTATTGTAAGAATAGTTACGTCTGTATTTAGCACTGTGCTGGAACATAGAACATATGTTTATTATATTTATCAAATAAATATTGCATTTCTAGATGAATGAATGATAGAGTTATAAGTTGGCACACAGTTCATCAAAAAATAATTGAAAAAGCGATTCTCCATATTTATGAGTTTTTCAATAATTCCTCTTATCTTCTAGATCAGAACAAACTCAATTTTACCTATAGATAAATTTCTACTCTCCTCCTTTTGTTTTGGTATTTATAATAGAAAAATACTGATTCAATTAATCTTATGACTTCCTTTCTGTACATAAACCATTTAAATATAAATGGTATGATCACACACGCTGTTGAGGGTAAAATGTGCTGCAATTTCTGGTGAAGCCATGACTAGCAGCTTCAGGAATAGAGCAATATAAGAGAATTAGGAACTTGGGGGCCAAAGTATTGAAATAAATTAAGTCTAGGAATTTTGGGATTCTTTAAGGAATGAAAGAATTGGCAACTTTTGAATATGGTATAGGACCTCTCATGAAGAGCTAAAAGTACCTTGCTTCTTTTGTTGTTTTATTTTGCTTTTCAAGTGAGGCTACTCCCTCAATTCTGGAATTTACATCACCTAAATTTATGAAAACAGACAGCAACACTTGCAGTTACTCTGTAAATCCTCTAATTGCGAGTTAAAATTTTCTAAGAGAAGGTTAAAGTATTCAGCTAGAGCGGGAGCTTGATTCAGGTGATGGCCCGTGATTTGATGAAGGAGTGGCCTTAATATTAACCATTTTTTATATATAAAACTTATTGTATTTTATCATAACAGTATTGTGTTTTAGATTTCTAAAGGTTGTATGGCTTTTAAAGTTTACCATAAATTTATGGCCCATGTGATCTGAATTGCCATTATATGAATTTCAGGTGCTACATGATTGCAGAAAATCTCCTCAGAATATTGGGTCCTACATATTTGTACAAAATTCTTCCTATGTCCTGAGTGCTGTATCTGTCACATGAGATTGAGCTTAACTATCATAATTCCCTAGCAATATCCACATTTATTTGGTTTGGGATCTGCTTCTTCATGAATCTGCTAACTCTGGTGAGGTATTTGGTGCACAACACATGGTCAGTTATGTTTTGTGATGATTAAATCAATCTTTCTATTTTTATTTACTCTAAACTATAATCTGTACTCAATCATCTTTTCTAAAAATAGGGCATTGAGCTCACAGATAAAATACTCATCTGCCATTAATAACGTACAGAATAGACAAAGGGTATCTGGTTGTGTATTAGAAGTACAGTTTCTAAGCCACATTCAAATAATGCCTATGAGACTGGGAATGGTCTTGGACTATTTTTTTTCATTTCTGTAAGAAACAACTAAATGTTAGACAAAATCATTGTTGCCAAAAATATGAGTCCTGTGATTTTGGTCAGACTAATGTTATTGGAATGCACTGGACTGAATTAATAGAGACACAGTTCTTAGCTACAGTGGTCGATAGTATGGAGGGATAAAAGGCTACAAGAAGATTTTACCTGACTCAGCTTTCAGCTAGCACCAATTGCCAGACTCATGGATGAGGCCATCTTAGATCTTATTACCCACCCAAATAGCCGCATGAGGAGAAACCAGAAGAGAAAAAAAAACAAATCACAAATCATGAAAAATATGAAATTGTTATTGTTTTAAGATTTTAAGTTATGTAAAACTTTAATGTACTATTAAAATATATAACTGAAATCATGATTCTTACTTTGTGTGAAGGAATGTTCTAAATGCCTCAGTGTAGTAACTTAATAGTTTCTCACAGTGACCCTCAGGGTAAGTACTATTTTTAATCTCCATTTTAGACATGCGAAAATAAGACATAATGGGGTCATAACTTGCCTAAAATACTCAAATTAGTAAGTGTCAGAACCCAGATTCGAAACCAGTAAGTCTCTCTCTAGAGCTCTTTCTAAATCCCTCCCATTCTGCTTATATTAATAAGAAGAACAATTTTATTTTTGGTTTGAAACTAATTTGGAAATCATATTTGATTACAACCAGTATCACTGGAAAAAAATTCAAGAATTGTTATTATTCCTTCAAACTCACCAAATTTAAACATGGTTGCATTCTCAAATATAAATGTATTACAGTAATAGATATTTTCTAAGAGGTTAAAATGTCTTTTTAGAAAAAATGGAAAAAAATCTAAATGCACTTATCAGAATTTGATGAAATTTAATTACCTTGTTCAGTAACCAATATATCCCTTTATTAATATTAAAATATATTGGGCTTTGATTAGAATACATAGTCTGTTATAGTTATTCCATTATTACAAGTCAAAAAATAATAATGGTGTCCAGTAATTGTTTACTTATATGCCAAGCCTCTGTTAATCACTGTATATAATATAATGCCTCATTTAGGCTTTAAAGCAACTCATTAAAGCAACCCAAGGGGGTAGAGAAAATGAGACTCCTTTTAGTCTATGAGGGAACTAGGGCTAAAAGAAGCTATACAAACTCCCCAAGGTTAGAACTCCTGCTATTCTAACTCCAGACCCTGGAGCATTACCCACTGGAGATTATTATAGTATATAATTTTGATTTTTTTTTCTGGTTTAATGATAATAAGAGCCTTTATTTATGCATATTTTCTTTCAGTGTCTTGTATAGAATAATTTAACTATGTCACTGATTATTCATGTAATTACCCATGAAAACAGGTGTTAAAATGAAGGAACCAAGATTTAGAAAAAATATCAGTTGTGTTACATATTACCTGTTTAGTCTTAAGTAAGTTACATCATATGTGTATGTATATATATGTGTGTGTATGTGCATTTATGTTATATCATATGTGTAACATATATATATATTTTACATATATATGTGTGTGTGTAATAAGACATATATACACACATTCTATGTAAGTATATATATCCCATTCTATATAAGTTTAGGGTGATACATCATTCTAATGATCATATGTGATGTTATTTGAGTTCCCTCATTCAGACAAATAAAGTTGATATTTTCCTTTTCATCTTTTACCCTGAAGAAAAAGTGTTAAGTTTGTTGATTCCATTAAATTTATTTATATTTTATTCTAATTCATATATATTTATCAAATAAGCATCCCACACCAGGAACTTAATTTTCCTTCATTTTATCAGTACTTAAATGGAGTCACACAATGTAAATATTCAGTAATTATTTTAGAGAGTATTTTAATATACTTTGTATTAAAGTCAAATTTTAATATATTTTTGCAAACCAAGTTGTAAAGATATTTGTGGCAAGGGTTATGTCCTTTTTGTCAATTTTACATGGTACTTGACTCAAATTATGCACGTAGATATTAAATGCATGAACCTTCAACTGAGGTGAACTGAAATTGTTGGAAGTTAATTGAAAGGTTTTATAAAGGGTTAAATTTGGCCCATAACCTCAACTTACCAACAGATCATTCTTAACCAAAGTTGGGAAACCTGTGATGTATTGTATTATTCTCTATTGTCACATATACTGTTTATTTAAATCTGCGTGTTAAAAGCAGTGTAGTTTAAGTAAAAACAAATCCTTCTGAGATGCATTTGAGCATTTTGAGGTTTAATGATGCCTAGCACAGCAGTGTAATTAACAGTACCATGATATATAACAATGCTGTGTTTTCTAGTGCTATAAACAGAAGGCATATGCCAGATTGCTTGTTAAGGTACACATGGTATCAAAGTACACCAGATGAAACAATCCCCCAGTAACCATGTAATGAGGTAAAGACATCTGTAACATAATTCTAGATCTTTGAATGTGAAGATTTAAAGTCTTTGTAACAGTACAGATGGAATAATCACCGTCTCTATGGACATTGTGTCTAGAAACAGATCGGCCTCTAGTCATACTAGACTACTAAGAGATAAATTGTTTGCCTTCAACAATAACAAAAAATAATATCTCCAAGGTTAATTATAAATCTTAACTGTAAATGAGTATTATAATCTCAATGTGAAATCTAAAGATTTTTTATGACATGAATACAATACAGTGAGAGACATCAAAATGATTACAGAATTTGATGGATAATATTTTATTAAAGTATAATTGGCATACAATACCCTACTAGGATCAGGGTACATTATAGTGATTCATAATTTTATAATTACTAAATTATACCCATGATAAGTGTAGTTACCATCTGCCACCATACAAAGTTATTTCAATAATATTGACTATATTCCCTATGCTGTTCCTCTCATTCCTATAACTTATTTATTTTAAAACTGAATGTTTGTACTTCTTAATTACTTTCAACTATATTGCCAGGTTCCCAAAGTCTCCCTGTCTAGTAAACAACAGTTTATTTCCTGTGTCTATGGTTCTGTTTTCTGTTTTGTTTTGTTTTTAGATGCCACATATAAGGGAAATCATACAGTATTTATCTCTCTCTGATTTATTTCACTTAACATTAATACCCTCAAGGTCCATCCCTGTTGTTACAAATGGCAAGATTTCATTCTTTATGGTTGAGTAATATTCCATTGTATATACATACCACATTTTCTTTATCCATTCACTTATATGTGAAGTCTAAAAAAGCCAAGCTCATAGAAACAGACTAGAATGGTGGTTACCAGGGACTGGGTAGGGGGGAAAGGGGAAGATGTTAGTCAAAGAGCACAAACTTCTCACTATAAGATGAATTAAGTTCTGAGACCTAATGTCTAGCATATTGATAATAATATTATATTATTATATCCTTGAAAGTTTCAGAGAGTACATCTTAAATATTCTCACCACAAAAAATAAATTGCCCTTAAATGACATGTGAAGGTGTTAGCTATCACTGTGGTGGAAAACATTTGCAATATATCAAATCAATAGGTTGTACACCTTAAACTCACACATGCTATATGTCAATTATACATTTATGTAACTGAAAAATATATATTTATGTACCCAGCAAAAATATTCTTCACAATAATGGCAAAAATTAATGTATTTTCAGAGGAAAATAATCAAATAGAAAACAAAAGACAACAAAACAAACGAGGTTAGATGACTGCAACATGAATAGTGAGATACATTACTGAGAATTTAACCCTAGACTACAGCTAAATTTTTTTCAGCTCAGATGTGAGGGCAAGGCAAAAAGTCCTATCGCAGAGAAACTCTCAAACAGTCTCCTAGGGAAGAGAGTAAGGTGAGAGGGAAGGGGCCTCAGAGCAGCTCTTCAAAAGGCTTCCACTCATGTGCTGGGAGGATAATAAGATATTCCAGCAAGGCTCAGATAAGCTGCAGTTGAATTTGCTCACGTGGCCCATAGATATGTGCAAGTTCGCCAGGATGACATAGCAGAGCCAGTTTCCTGCAGTTGGGCTCCTGTGGTTTGAAGGGGACCAAGTGTGTGCCAGCTTCTATATCAGATTGCACAGTTGTGGGGGTACAGAGAACAGAGGAATAAGAACTTGAAAGTGTGAGTAGCCAAATGTATGATCTAGAATATTTCCCTTTATTATACATGTACAAGGATATTACTTATTAAATTATTTTTAATACATTCAAGAAAATGACTGACCTATGGTTGCAGGTTGGAAATGATTAAGTATTTGGAAGTAAGGAATTTCAAAGATACTGGCAATATTCTATTTCTTAACTTGGGCATTGAGAACATAGGTGCTTATTTTATTATTCTTTTGACTTATACATACATGTTACTGTATTTCACCAATTTCTAAGATGTTGATTTCCAGGTTTCCTTATCTCTAAAATTGCAATGTATCTGCTAAACAATGCTATGTAATGGTTGTATCATTTGTGCTCCCTTTGTAATGTTTATGCTTTCTTAGTTGTACATAAAATAATGATACATCTTAAAAACAAAGTCATCTAAGATTTAATGAAATATAGTATATATTGTCACCTTGAATATATGAAATATTTTTATAATAAATTAATTTGCAGGGAGAATCAGAAGTAAGATAGTGAGATAGCAAATTAAAACAACACTTCAAAGGATATTTGCTATAGAGAGAGGAACATTGAGAAAGTAAGTAAATGGCATGTGGCATCAGGAAGATATTTTTGTTGTTCCTTTTAAAGGATGAGAGATGTTAGAACATGTGTTTAACCTAATAAAAATGAATCAATACAATAAATAATTAATAATGATACCAGAGAAAGAGAGGAGGTGATTACAAAAACAGTCTTTAAATGAGGAAAAAAATGGGGATCCAGCATGTATCACTGAAGGGCTGCCTTTGGATAGAAATAACAATAACTTTGTGGCATCAGGGAGCCAGACTTTGTAGCAACTTTGAGGCCAGAAAATATTGGTAAAGATACAGTCATGTTGCTAAATTTGATGCCTAGAAAATTAGACTCCTCTAAATGCTTACATTTTTTTCTCATTGGAATAGGAAGGGAATTTTATCTTACGAGAATAGCAAGGTAGGACAGGTTTGGATGTTTCAAGAAAGACAAGGACATGTGAAACTTTTTGGAGAGTGAAAAAGTGTGAAACACAAACTTTATAGTTGTATATTTAAATATATAGTATATTTAAATAACTGATCTAAATATACTATGTCATATAGTATATTTAGATCAGTTATTCTTTATTTTTATGGAGCTCTCATCATTTGCATATGTACATATCAGCTGCTCAGGGAAAGGTGCAGAACAAACAGGGTTTAGCTTGTACCAGGAAGACAGTTTTACCAATTATGTTTAACAGAAAGACAGCGTCAAGAACAATAGAGAAATGGCTAATGCAATGAAGAGTGCAAAAGTGGCCAAGTAGGAACTCCACTTAGGGAAGGACAGCCTCGAAAGAGCTAGTGATAAAAAAAGTGGTAAGTCTAAAGAAGTCAAAATATTGTTGGAGTGTGAGTATGGGAAAGTGGAAAGTTATTGGAACTACAGAGGATTAAAATGGGATGCTTGAAACTGAGATTATTATGGAGTTATAGCTGTCGATAATCACTAAGCCTAGGATACAAGAGTTGGAGTTTCTGACTGAGTGAGTTGAAGGAATGAGCTACTCTTAGTAAAGAAGTCAGACAGACAATGGTCTTGGATGCCAATGCTCTCCAGTCAAAGACCGCAGGAGCACACTTGTCGTTGACCAAGTTGAATTATGACATGTTGCAACAAGTTAGAACACACACCATGGGAAAACATGGGACATTTCAGTAAGAGTATGTTAGAAAAGGCTTATTAATGTTTTGCCCTTTGCTCTGTTGACTTTGGGGAGGGTTTTGGCTAGCAAGGCTTTGTTCTAGATTATATGCTATCATGAAGCAGGGATAATTCTATCATTGAATTTTATAATACTTTTAATAGTGCAAGGATAAAACAGTAGTTGGTTAAGAAGCAAAGGTTCCTCATGTGAATCAAGATAAAGGGATGTTTGCTCACCTTTGTTGTTTGGAAAATATCCATATTTTGTAATACAATCAGATATAATTATGATGTGGACGTAAGTTTTTCTTGATCCACCACAATTACAAATCAGCTGTCTGATGTTTATATTTATGTTCAGCAGGGGCCTGACTGTGGTGGCCAGGCCAGCTTCTGTCAACACCAAAGCATAGCTGACAGTGTTCGAGTAGGTAGATAGCCAGACATGAACAGGGAGGGGAGGGGGACATTGGCCCATGTTCATATTCAGGTAGATACTTGCTTACATTCTATACATTTTATGTAAGCTGTTCTCAAGAGATAAGACAAGTGAGAATATAGATAACAGACTGGCCACCAATTGTTTCAGAAATATAAATTATGTCTTCAGGGTATTACCAGATTTAATTTCAGCAGGAAGTTGAAGGCAACTGTGGCAGAAAATGATTGGTGATTAACCTTACATCCATTCCCATCTATCTTCTTATTTGTCCTTTTACCGTTATGAAAACAGCATCGTTTACAACTTCCAGAGGCCCTGTAACCTAGCTTTGACCAGTAAGACTTAACGGTGAATCACTGGAAAGCTAATGTTTTCTTGTTCAGAACAGGCAGACACATTGTATGTACTCTCTTTTTCCTTCTTACCACCTTCAAAAAGAACCAAATGATTTTAGATGTGTCAGCTGTCCTCTAAGAGGCAAAGCAAAAAACAGAACAGAAACCACTATGATGAGAATAGCAGAGCAGAAGTACAGAAACTGACCAAAGCTAGTAATTGTCTGTATCAAGACTTTAGGTTATATCCATAGAAAAATATGTCCACATTTATAGCCACTTTGCCAGGAATATACTATATATGGATAAAAGCAATCAAATGCAACTGAAACAAAAAAATATTCCTTAAAATATTGAAAACTGTAAGGTCTTCATTAGGTTGGAATGAAAATTACAAAAGGTACAACAGAAACATTTGCTTGGGGTAGTGATGGGGTAGTTATTGAATGGGATCCGAATCAGACTGATGGAGAAGTTCCTGCTGATGTACAAGCTGGCAGGCTTTACCTGTTGGTGGTACTTAAATGACAGACTGATTCAGGGAAACTTCAATTCTAAAATAATCTATATTGGGAAATTGGTTGCTTAGGCATTTTTAGTAGTGAAGGAGACAATGCTCAGGTGGGTGGGTGGTGTAGGTATGGAATGGGAAAGGAGATTTACCCAAAATAATTAGAGTTCTGGGGATTTCAATCAAAAGCTAATTTCATCCTCAACCCCAACTCTTGTGTTTTTTCTTCTCTTTTCTTTTTTAGACAGAGGTAAAAGGTCCCTCTAGACACTATAGATGAACTTAAGTGATTTTGTCCAACTCTATTATACATGCAGATTTACAGTTAGACACAGTAATCTGGATAATTAATTTTATGCCCAGTGAATGCGAGCTGTTGTTAATCTCCTTACATACTGTAAATAACTTAAAATATATGTTGTAAACTTAAAATGCTGTTTAATGACCTTAAAATCTATAAAATAAATGTGTGAATATTTTAGAAAAGGAGGCCATACTCCCTACTTTTGTTCCATGTACCTATAACTTTGGATTTAGAATGATTTGTTTCACTGGAACCAAACTCCTTAGATTCACTTCATGCCTAACTGAATAATTAAATATATGTAAATTCTGAAATGTTTTCTGAGGGGAAGGATAACATCTAGGTAACCTTTCTGTATTTTATTTTGAATTGATTGACACTCTAAGAGCCACATCTCAATAAAGGAAAGAAATAACAATCATGCTGTGCACTAAACTTTTTCTGATTTATCATCAGTGTACATAATCAGTTTCATTTTCTTATATAATTATTGTATTATTAATTATAATGAGACTAATAAAATTCAATTTTTAATATAATTCATCAATCTGACAATTAATTAAAGGTCTCATAATGTTATTAAGTTATTTTTATTTGTTCCTTCCTTAATTCATACATGAAAGGCTCCCTTTACTGATTTTTAAATGAGTTCATTGTTTCCACTCTTTAATTCTTCTCTTCTTAGTCTTTCTCCCCTCCTCACCCCTTTTACTCTTCTTTTCTAGTCATCTTTTATTCCAGTCTGTCCTGACTTTCTTTCAAATTGAAATATAATTGACATATGTACGTAAAATTGCACTATTTCCAGAATCTCTTGCCCAGCCTTAGTGCATCTCTATATCAGTAAGTGTTTCCAAGGGTGGAAAGAAGTAACCCATCTCCATATCAATAGATGATTAAATGGGGGAGCAGGAGCATATCTGGACCTGAGAGGTTGGGTGGGGTCCCTTTTTGCAGTTGGGTTGTGAGAGACATGGGTGAACAGAAGTGGACAACTGCTTATAAGCAATAAATGGGTTTCTCCCACTTTATTTCTGCCTTTGACTGATTTTGGTTTGAAAGGTAATTTGTGCCAGGCTGGGAACATATTTTCCCCCCAGAGTTACAACATATAAAACTGTATTAACTTTAGGTGTGCAACATAATGATATATATATGTACACAGATATATATATATTGCTAATAATTTGGTTTAATGTTTTTAATGAGATATAATTGATATATAGCATTATATTAGTTTCAGGTATAAAACATAGTGATTTGATATATATATATATTATATACATATATAATGAAACGATCACCAAAATAAGTTTAGTTAACTTTCATTACCACACAGTTATGTTCATTTTTCTTGCAGTAAGAACTTAGATGTATTCTCTTAGCAATTTTCAAATGTATAACACAGTACTGTTAGCTGTAGACATCACCCTGTATATTACATCTCCAGAACTTATTTATCTTATAACTGCAAGTTTGTACCTTTGCCCACCCTCACCCATTTTGCCCACTCCCCAACCCCCACTTCAGGCAACCAGAAATTGTTCTCTGTATCTGTGAGTGTCAGTCTCCTAATTTATTTGAAGGAGAGTTTAAGGTAGTTTGGAATGTTTGTTTTATGTTGTTTGTCCAAAGATATAAAATAACTACTTTCCAAATTTGATGGATAATATGACTACAAATTAATATTTGCTTGTACACCAAATTTTAAGTATATGCAAAGATATCATTGACATACTTTTCTAATGTTGCTTTAGAACTCTAAGAACTAAACATACAACTTATGCTACAGGTTAAATTTAATGTTCAGATGACTGCAATCACTTTGTATTTTATTTAACAATCTATATGTTATTTCCAACTTCAAAAATTTAAAATAATAACATGCCAACCTTAAAAGCAACACCTTTATTTTATTTTAAAGAAAGTCAAAAGATGTTCAAATTGTTAAATTTTGTTAAAGAATGCCAAATTATGTTTGAAAAAGTCTGATTTGATTCATTGTCATATAAGCAGAATACAAATTCATCATTTTTCTCTTCCTTGGTTGAGGAGGAAGAACTTTCCTCCATCCCTTGAGATTCTTCTTGCTTGTCTAAGAATCAAACTGACATGAGACTGATTAATAGGTGAAACAATCAAGGAATTATATAAGTACAATGAATCCATAGATGCACATTCTAAAGAGTCAGAAAGAATGAGGAAAATATGCCATCCTGAACCAAGGTGAAGAGCATAGATGTCTGAAATTTCAAAGGAAAATGGAAGTAATTCACAGGAGTATGAAAGAGTAAATGTTGGTAAACAAACGTTTACTGGGTTACACAGAAAAATTGGGGCACAGAGTGAAATTTTACCAAACTTAGAGCCGCATTCCTCCCTGTCTACCACACCTAGTTTACATTGTTATAATTATCTGTGGTGATAGTTTTCTTGCAGGAGAAGTTCCTCTAACTTAATTCTTTTTAGGCAGTAAGGGAGTTTGGGGGCAGGGTGAGGGTTAAAGTTTCTTTCTGAGTTTTTGAGGTCTTGTTTTCAATTCAAAGAATTTGCATGTCACAATGGCACATCTAGGGGGGCATCCTGATCTTGGCCTCTTTGCCTTCAACAATACTGAATCTATAAATGTTGTTTTATTGACTATATAACAATTATAAGGTTTCCTATCACTGTATTTTCACTCCCCTGACCTCCAACAGGGTTAAGAAAATTTTATAAATTTACTTCTCAACTGAAACTCTTTTTCTGTAAAACACACATTTATATTCTTGCATATGATTTATTGTGCTTGTTTGGCTTGTCTTGCTTGTCTTACTCTTAGGAATTATTGGCATCTCTCTGCATATGTTTATAATACATTTGGTAATATTTTCTCCAAGCCTGTCAGGTATATTTTGATGTTGTTGATTTTCATTGCAACCTGTTGCCGTACAGATGTTTTTACAAATTTCTACACCGCAAAATGTGTTAGCTTTATCATTGTGACTGATTAACTTAAGACTAAAACATAGATATAGATATAGATTAGTGACAAGTCAAGTACTCTAGAAATCAAGAGATTTCTGAAATAAAAGAGTTTATTGAGCTATTACAGATGTTAGTCAGATATGAACTGAGTCCTGGTGTTTCAGGTTGAGTCTGCTCTTCTCCTCACTGAAACAAAGAATTGACAGGCAGAGACAAAATAGTGAAGCAAAGTGAAAGTTTTATCTGAATACACTCCAAGGGAGGAGTGGGCCAGAGTCAAGGTAGACAGAAGTCCTAATCCTTTGGGCAAGAGGCCTTTTTATTACATTTTGTCTGGGAGGTGTCTCTTTGATTGACAAAGTGAGGTCGTTTGATTGACAGTTCCATTTATACAGCCATCCCTCTTAATGAGCACATCTTTTCCCAGAATGCACACCAAAACGCCCACAAAGGTCACGGGGAGCTAAACTGCAATTTTATTTTGATGAGATTATGATGAGGTGTGGTTTGGGTAGTTCATAGTTTTGTTCTAATGCACCTGAGTTGTGATATGGTTGGGACCATTTTGGCCTGATCTTGATAGGCAAGGAAGTTATCTCCCTGTAAAACCTTTGTTGTCTTCAGGTTGGACCCCCTAAATGGAGAGTGTTTTTCTTAAAGCTTATCATCCCCTTCCCTAGCTGCTCACGTTTATCTTTCTACCTAACACTGGTTCAGGAAATTTCTGCTTCACCAGCAGTAAGGTCAGTTAACAGAAACAACTTGTTGACCAGACTCAAGAAACAGGGCACATTTATAAGGGGTCTCATGGAAATAGAGTTCTTTAAATTCACATTGGTCACAGAAAAGAAGGTGAGCTAACATGAAGTGGAGAAAGTCTGGGAATAGGTGGTTAGTTCATAGAGAAGGGATTGTTTGTTGGTGATGGTCTGACACCGGTTACATGCAAGGGGATGTAGTGGTGGGGACCCTCTAGATGATTAATTAAATGACTTCATCCAGTAACATTAGGGCATTTCAGAATATTTGCTTTATCATTAGATTTCACCCTTATTTCAATTCCTTACTTTTTATTTTTGATGGTAGCATGATGGTTAATAATATAAATTTAGAATCTGAGTCCCACAGTCCAAATCCCAGTTCTACCACTTAGCAGCTGTGTAACATTAGGCAAGATACTAATCTCTTTGTGAAGATAATATGAAGATAATATAAAGCTAATACTCCCCATGTTATCAAGCAGTTGTGAAGATTAAATGTTGTTTAAAGGATATAGGACAATGATTGGCATATGGTGAGCTCTTTATATGCCTTAGGCTTTATTTAGTTTATCAATAATTTATCTATGATATTTTTTCTTTATTTTGAAAAATCTTAAATGAAAGAACATATTACATAATAAACTGATCACTATAAAATCATATATGTGATAGAAATGTCCATTAAAGAAACTTTTTACTGTATTATTGGAAGTTTTGATCAGGAAGAAAAAAGTAATATTAACATTAAAAATAATTGGCAGCATTATCTTTGTTCTAAATTAATATAATTTACACTTTGAGAATATGACTGTTTACATAAAGTGATAACATTACATATAAGGCAAATATTTTTGAAGGCTTGTTAATATACATTTTATACAACTTAAATACTGTTGAAAGTTTGTTTCAGGAGAAAACCCCAAATATATTTCTATTTACTAAGAGTTCTTTCTGAATCTTTAAGTTATAAGTTTTAGCAATGAGGTTATACTGACTTATAGAATAAATTGGTTTCCTGTTCATTTTATTGGACTTCCATTGTTTCACAATACATTACCACAAAGTTAGCATTTGAAAACAACCCCCATTTATTATATCTCAATTTCTGTTGGTCAAGAATCCAGGTTTGAGTTAGTTGGGTCACTCAGTCACCTAAAATTCTGGCACTGGCTGGGTCTTCAGTCTCACCAGAGGCTCGAGTTCCTTTTCCAAGCTCGTTGAAGCTCTTGGCAGAGTTTAGTATCCTGAGGTTATAAAACTGGGGTAACAATTTTTGGGCAAGCTGTCAATCTTGGATTATTCTCAGCTACTAGAAGCTGCCCACAGATCCTGCCCTGCATTCTTCTCCCCACCAGGGCAGTTTGCATCATCAAGGTCAACAGGGGTTAGCTGCTGCAGTTTCAAATTTCTGTGACTTCTCGCATTTTTATCCCTTAGACATTCTTTCAAAGGACCCAGATGGTTAGATCAAATTATAAGGACTACGTGGGGCTTCTACATGAAGGAATGGGGGTCATTTTAAAATTCTGCCCGTAACATTTGTGGGGACAAGTGCTGCCTGCTTGTAACCTTTTGTCCCAGAATAATCATGTATCCACATGGCCCCCTCCTTCAGGTGGCATGCCAGGTATTTGATGACCTGGACCTGGCCGAACCCAGACCTACCTTATCAATGGACACATCTTACTGGGAGGTAGACCCTCTGTCAAAAAGTTTCATTCTTTGAAGTACTGATCACACAAGAATGATTTCTTTCTAGTGTAACAAGCAGAATAGCATACATTGCACACCCTCCTTGACACGCACAGAGTCTCTGTCCACTGGCCCCTGGCACAAACATAGTATTTGTGTCCTCCCCACATAAGCAGGTCCCTCCCTGACCGCAAAAGCCATGTGCAAACTTGCCCAACTGGCCACTCCTGGACTCCCTGCATGTAAGTCTAATGAACCCTCATATGGCATCTCTGGGTCTTCCCTTTGGTCTCTGGAGTACTTTCCCATCGTAAGTCACCCACTTGGGCGTGCAATCAGACTTGTGATCACACAGCATTCATCTATTTCTATCATCTGAAATGTTGTAAATACATTTGATATTCTCTGTCCCTTTCTTCTATATTGTCAAAATTATTCTTAATTTTACTTTTCAGTAGTTTTTATTAATCTTTGTTGAATTTTTTTTTTTTTGTAGATAATTATTTTTTATTGAAGGGTAGTTGACACACAGTATTACCTAACATTAGTTTCAGGTGTACAACATAGTGATTCAACATTTATATACATGACAATTCTAGGTACCAGTTATCACCATACCAAGCTGTTACAATACCTTGACTATATTCATTACATCCTGGTTACTTATTATTTTACCATTGGAAGTGTGTACTTTTTTTTTTTCTGTGAGGGCATCTCTCATATTTATTGATCAAATGGTTGTTAACAACAATAAAATTCTGTATAGGGGAGTCAATGCTCAATGCACAATCATTAATCCACCCAAGCCTAATTTTTGTCAGTCTCCAATCTTCTGAGGCATAACAAACAAGTTCTTACATGGAGAACAAATTCTTACATAGTGAATAAGTTACATAGTGAACAGTACAAGGGCAGTCATCACAGAAACCTTCGGTTTTGCTCATGCATTATGAACTATAAACAGTCAGTTCAAATATGAATACTCATTTGATTTTTATACTTGATTTATATGTGGATACTACATTTTTATCTTTATTATTATTAATTTTAATAAAATGCTGAAGTGGTAGGTAGATACAAGATAAAGGTAGAAAACATAGTTTAGTGTTGTAAGAGAGCAAATGTAGATGATCAGGTGTGTGCCTGTAGACTATGTGTTAATCCAAGCTAGACAAGGGCAATCAAACATCCATGTATGCAGAAGATTTCTCTCAGAACAGGGGGGGTGAGGTTCTAAGCCTCACCTCTGTTGATCCCCAATTTCTCACCTGATGACCCCTCTGCGACTGTGCCTGTCTTAGGTTGTTCCTCCCTTGAGGAATCTTACCCGTCTCTGGCTAACCAGTCACCTTCCGGGGCCATACAGGGAAATGTAAAGTTGGTAAGTGAGAGAGAAGCCTTATTGTTTGAAATGGTTAGCTTTTTATTTCTTTGCATATTTATGCCCTGTAGCTTCTATGCCCAGAATTTGTCTTGAGGTGTCTTTACCACTTGGGAGAATTATGATAGTCGGTAAATTTGATGTAAGACACGAATTCTATTTAAGGGTTGTAATTAGGAAGGAAGAAGAAAAGCTATAGAAGTAGCAGGCGGCAGAAAACATGGAAAGATTGATTATTTCTTTGACATATCTTCTTGTAGAGTAACTTCAGCATGTATAGGTTTTAAGCTACTACTTAAATTACACACACACATTAACATAATAGGAGTATAGTTACATAACCAAAGCATACCTGTAATTACCAGCCATCTCCAGTGAAACCAAGAAAACCAGTTAGGCACCTTAGGCATTTGTGAAAACTTATCTATGACATGGTGGATATTGTCCAACTGAACTTGAACAGTCTGAGAGAAATCAGACAAATTAAAACAACCCATTCCTGGGGAATGTTCACATCCCTTATGTTCTTTTAAGAGTAAATAGTCTGTAGTTGTAAGATTTTGGAGCGCTACAATTTGCACTTCTGCTAATTCTTGATTGAGTTCGAACAGTATAGATCCAGTCAAATTTGTTGTTTTACTGTATGCACAGGCCAGCTTAGATATCTCCTTCCTCATTCCCATGGCAAGTCCAGGAACTGGTGGGATGAGTGCATCTACAGCTGTAGCAGTGCGTGGATCTTTGTTGGGGTTTTTTGATGATCATCTTCTGGCATGAGTCTTCCAGAGAGTGCAGATGTTGGAAGTTCTTTTTCATATCGTATCTTAGTTCATTTTCGGGGTAGCCCAATTAGGCTTTGATCCTCTGTATAAACACAAACAGACCCTTTGCCTACACTTTTATATGCCCTTTATACTCTTGTGTAGAACTCATTGGAGGTTACCACACAGGAACTGCCATTTTTTTTTATATCACTAATCTACACTTACATGAAGAATTTTATGTTTACTAGGCTCTTCCCTATAACAGGTCCCACCTATAAACCCCTTTACAGTCACTGTCCATCAGCATAGCAAAATGTTGTAGAATCACTACTTGCCTTCTCTGTGTTTTACAGCCCTCCCTTTTCACCTACACCCCCATGCATGCTAATCTTAATACCCTCCTACTTCTCCCCCACCTTATCCCTCACTACCCACCCTTCCTACCCAGTCCCTTTCCCTTTGGTACCTGTTAGTCCATTCTTGAGTTCTGTGATTCTGCTGCTGTTTTGTTCTTTCAGTTTTTCCTTTGTTCTTATATTCCACAGATAAGTGAAATCATTTGGTATTTCTCTTTCTCCGCTTGGCTTGTTTCACTGAGCATAATACCCTCCAGCTCCATCCATGTGACTGCAAATGGTTGGATTTGCCCTTTTCTTATGGCTGAGTAGTATTCCATTGTGTATATGTACCACATCTTCTTTATCCATTCATGTATCGATGGACATTTAGGTTGCTTCCAATTCCTGGCTATTGTAAATAGTGCTGCGATAAACATAGGGGTGCACTGATCTTTCTCATACTTGAATGCTGCATTTTTAGGGTAAATTCCTAGGAGTACAATTCCTGGGTCAAATGGTAGGTCTGTTTTGAGCATTTTGATGTACCTCCATACTGCTTTCCACAATGGTTGAACTAACTTACATTCCCACCAGCAGTGTAGGAGGGTTCCCCTTTCTCCACAGCCTCGCCAACATTTGTTGTTGTTTGTCTTTTGGATGGCTGCCATCCTTACTGGTGTGAGGTGATACCTCATTGTAGTTTTAATTTGCATTTCTCTGATAATTAGCGATGTGGAGCATCTCTTCATGTGTCTTTTGGCCATCTGTATTTCTTTTTTGGAGAACTGTCTGTTCAGTTCCTCTGCCCATTTTTTAATTGGGTTATTTGTTTTTTGTTTGTTGAGGCGTGTGAGCTCCTTATATATTCTGGACGTCAAGTCTTTATCGGATGTGTCATTTTCAAATATATTCTCCCATACTGTAGGGTTCCTTTTTGTTCTATTGATGGTGTCTTTTGCTGTACAGAAGCTTTTCAGCTTAATATAGTCCCACTTGTTCATTTTTGCTGTTGTTTTCCTTGCCCGGGGAGATATGTTCAAGAAGAGGTCACTCATGTTGATGTCTAGGTGGTTTTTGCCTATGTTTTCTTCCAAGAGTTTAATGGTTTCATGACTTACATTCAGGTCTTTGATCCATTTTGAGTTTACTTTTGTATATGGGGTTAGATAATGGTCCAGTTTCATTCTCCTACATGTAGCTGTCCAGTTTTGCCAGCACCATCTGTTGAAGAGACTGTCATTTTCCCATTGTATGTCCATGGCTCCTCTATCAAATATTAATTGACCATATATGTCTGGGTTAATGCCTGGATTCTCTAGTCTGTTCCATTGGTCTGTGGCTCTGTTCTTGTGGCAGTACCAAATTGTCTTGATTACTATGGCTTTATAGTAGAGCTTGAAGTTGGGGAGTGAGATCCCCCCTACTTTATTCTTCTTTCTCAGGATTGCTTTGGCTATTCAGGGTCCTTGGTGTTTCGATATGAATTTTTGAATTATTTGTTCCAGTTCATTGAAGAATGTTGCTGGTAGTTTCATAGGGATTGCATCAAATCTGTATATTGCTTTGGGCAGGATGGCCATTTTGACGATATTAATTTTTCCTAGCCACGAGCATGGGATGAGTTTCCATCTGTTAGTGTCCCCTTTAATTTCTCTTAAGAGTGACTTGTAGTTTTCAGAGTATAAGTCTTTCACTTCCTTGGTTAGGTTTATTCCTAGGTATTTTATTTTTTTCGATGCAATTGTGAATGGAGTTGTTTTCCTGATTTCTCTTTCTGTTGGTTCATTGTTAGTGTAGAGGAAAGCCACAGATTTCTGTGTGTTGATTTTCTATCCTGCAACTTTGCTGTATTCCGTTATCAGTTCTAGTAGTTTAGGGGTGGAGTCTTTAGGGTTTTTTATGTACAGTATCATGTCATCTGCAAATAGTGACAGTTTAACTTCTTCTTTACCTATCTGGATTCCTTCTATTTCTTTATTTTGTCTGATTGCCGTGGCTAGGACCTCCAGTACTATGTTAAATAACAGTGGAGAGAGTGGGCATCCCTGTCTAGTTCCCGATCTCAGAGGAAATGCTTTCAGCTTCTCGCTGTTCAATATAATGTTGGCTGTGGGTTTATCATAGATGGCCTTTATTATGTTGAGGTACTTGCCCTCTATTCCCATTTTGCTGAGTGTTTTTATCATGAATGGATGAAGAACATTGTCAAATGCTTTTTCAGCATCTATGGAGATGCTCGTGTAGTTTTTGTCTTTCTTTTTGTTGATGTGGTGGATGATGTTGATGGACTTTCGAATGTTGTACCATCCTTGCATCCCTGGGATGAATCCCACTTGGTCATGGTGTACAATCCTTTTGATGTATTTTTGAATTCGGTTTGCTAATATTTTTTGAGTATTTTTGCGTCTACATTCATCAGGGATATTGGTCTGTAGTTTTCTTTTTTGGTGGGGTCTTTGCCTGGTTTTGGTATTAGGGTGAAGTTAGCTTCATAGAATGAGTTTGGGAGTATCCCCGCCTTCTCTATTTTTTGGAAAACTCTAAGGAGAATGGGTATTATGTCTTCCCGGTATGTCTGATAAAATTCTGAGGTAAATTCATCTGGCCCGGGGGTTTTATTCTTTGGTAATTTTTTGATTACTGCTTCAATTTCATTGCTGGTAATTGCTCTGCTTAGTTTTTCTGCTTCTTTCTGGGTCAATCGTGGAAGGTTGTATTTTTCTAGGAAGTTGTCCATTTCTCCTAGGTTTCCCAGCTTGTTAGCATATAGGTTTTCATAGTATTCTCTAATAATTCTTTGTATTTCTGTGGGGTCCGTCGTGATTTTTCCTTTCTCGTTTCTGATACTGTTGATTTGTGTTGACTCTCTTTTTGTTCTTAATAAGTCTGGCTAGAGGCTTATCTATTTTTTTTATTTTCTCGAGGAACCAGCTCTTGGTTTCATTGATTTTTGCTATTGTTTTATTCTTCTCAATTTTATTTATTTCTTCTCTGATCTTTATTATGTCCCTCCTTCTGCTGACCTTAGGCCTCATTTGTTCCTCTTTTTCCAATTTCGATATTTGTGACATTAGACCATTCATTTTGGATTGTTCTTCCTTTTTTACATATGCTTGGATTGCTATATACTTTCCTCTCAAGACTGCTTTTGCTGCATCCCACAGAAGTTGGGGCTTAGTGTTGTTGTTGTCATTTGTTTCCATATATTGCTGGATCTCCATTTTGATTTGGTCATTGATCCATTGATTATTTAGGAGCGTGTTGTTAAGCCTCCATGTTTTTTTGAGCTTCTTTGCTTTCTTTGTACAGTTTATTTCTAGTTTTATGCCTTTGTGTTCTGAAAGGTTGGTTGGTAGGATTTCAATCTTTTGGAATTTTCTGAGGCTCTTTTTGTGGCCTAGTATGTGATCTATTCTGGAGAATGTTCCATGTGCACTTGAGAAGAATGTATATCCTGTTGCTTTTGGATGTAGAGTTCTATAGATGTCTATTAGGTCCATTTGCTCTACTGTGTTGTTCAGTGCTTCCGTGTCCTTACTTATTTTCTGCCCAGTGGATCTATCCTTTGCAGTGAGTGGTGTGTTGAAGTCTCCTAGAATGAATGCATTGCAGTCTATTTCCCCCTTTAGTTCTGTCAGTATTTTTTGCACATATGCTGGTGCTCCTGTGTTGGGTGCATATATATTTAGAATAGTTATATCCTCTTGTTGGACTGAGCCCTTTATCATTATGTAGTGTCCTTCTTTATCTCTTGTTACTTTCTTTGTTTTGAAGTCTATTTTTTCTGATATTAATACTGCAACCCCTGCTTTCTTCTCGCTGTTGTTTGCTTGAAATATCTTTTTCCATCCCTTGACTTTTAGTCTGTACATGTCTTTGGGTTTGAGGTGAGTTTCTTGTAAGCAGCATATAGATGGGTCTTGCTTTTTTATCCATTCTATTACTCTATGTCTTTTGATTGGTGCATTCAGCCCATTAACATTTAGGGTGACTATTGAAAGATATGTACTTATTGTCATTGCAGGCTTTAAATTCATGGTTACCAAAGGTTCAAGGTTAGCCTCTTTAGTATCTTACTGCCTAACTTAGCTTGCTTATTGAGCTATTATATACACTGTCTGGAGAATCTTTTCTTCTCTCCCTTCTTATTCCTCCTCCTCGATTCTTCATATGTTGGGTGTTTTGTGCTGTGCTCTTTCTAGGAGTGCTCCCGTCTAGAGCAGTCCCTGTAAGATGTTCTGTAGAGGTGGTTTGTGGGAAGCAAATTCCCTCAGCTTTTGTTTGTCTGGGAATTGTTTAATCCCACCATCATATTTGAATGATAGTCGTGCTGGATACAGTATCCTTGGTTCAAGGCCCTTTTCATTTTCATTGTATTAAATATATCATGCCACTCTCTTCTGGCCTGTAGGGTTTCTGTTGAGAAGTCTGATGTTAGCCTGATCGGTTTTCCTTTATAGGTGACCTTTTTCTCTCTAGCTGCCTTTAAAACTCTTTCTTTGTCCTTGATCCTTGTCATTTTAATTATTATATGTCTTGGTGTTGTCCTCCTTGGATCCTTTCTGTTGGGGGTTCTGTGTATTTGCGTGGTCTGTTCGATTATTTCCTCCCCCAGTTTGGGGAAGTTTTCAGCAATTATTTCTTCTAAGATACTTTCCATCCCTTTTCCTCTCTTTTCATCTTCTGTAACCCCTATAATACGGATATTGTTCCTTTTGGATTGGTCACACAGTTCTCTTAATACTGTTTCATTCCTGGAGATCCTTTTATCTCTCTCTATGTCAGCTTCTATGCGTTCCTGTTCTCTGGTTTCAATTCCATCAATGGCCTCTTGCATCCTATCCATTCTGCTTATAAACCCTTCCAGAGTTTGTTTAATTTCTGCTATCTTCTTTCTGGCATCTGTGATCTCTCTCCGGACTTCATCCCATTTCTTTTGCGTATTTCTCTGCATCTCTGTCAGCATGTTTATGATTCTTATTTTGAATTCTTTTAAAGGAAGACTGGTTATGTCTGTCTCCTTCTCTGGTGTTTTCTCTGTGATCTTTGTCTGCCTGTAGCTTTGCCTTTTCATGGTGATAGGAATAGTTTGCAGAGCTGGGACGAGTGATGGTTGGAAGAACTTCCTTCTTGTTGGTTTGTGGCCCTCCTCTCCGGGGAGAAAAGCGACCTCTAGTGGTTTGTGCTGGGCAGCTGCGCACAGACAGGGTTTCTGCTTCCTGCCTGGCTGCTATGGAGTTTATCTCCGCTGTTGCTGTGGGTGTGGCCTGGTTCGAGCCTCTGCTCCAAAGCAGTGGAGTCGCGTTGGAGGGGGAGCGGCCTGGAGGCTATTTATCTCTGTAAGGGGCCTCCCTGCTCCCTGCAGCCCAGTTGTTAGGGTGCCCAGAGATCCCCGGATTCCCTACCTCTGGATTAAGTGTCCTGCCCTGCCCCTTTAAGACTTCCAAAAAGCACCCACCAAAACAAAACAACGACCACAAGAAAAAAAAAAAAATTTTAAGTTAAAAAAAAAATAAAAGGTGGCCACTCGTTTTTCTTTTTTCTCCGGCGCCAGCCTCAAGCATCTGCTCACCGGTCTTGCTGCCGTGTTTCCCTAGTATTGGGAAACACTATCCCTTTAAGACTTCCAGAAAGCGCTCACCAAAACAAAACAGCAAAAAAAAAAAAAATGGTCGCTCGCTTTTCTGGTGTCCTCAGGCTCCAGGCCACCGGAGCCCGCTCCCTGTTCTTGCTGCCCTGTTTCCCTAGTATTGGGGGCCCTATCCCTTTAAGACTTCCAAAAAGCGCTCGCCAAAATGAAACAGCAAAAAAAAAAAAAAAAAAAATTGGTCGCTTGCTTTTCTTATGTCCTCCGGCGCCCGGCCTCCAGTGCCCGCTCACTGTTATTGCTGCCCTGTTTCCCTAGTATCCAGGGCCCTGCACTCTGGCCCGGATGGCTGGGGCTGGGTGTTCGGCAGTCCTGTGCTCCGTCTCCCTCCCGCTCTGCCTGCTCTTCTCCCGCCAGGAGTTGGGGAGGGGCGCTCGGCTCCCGCCGGGCCGGGGCTTGTATCTTACCCCCTTTACGAGGCACTGTGTTCTCTCAGGTGCGGATGTGGTCTGGATATTGTCCTGTGTCCTCTGGTCTTTATTCTAGGAAGGGTTGTCTTTGTTATCTTTTCATAGATATATGTGGTTTTGGGAGGAGATTTCTGCTGCTCTTCTCACGCCGCCATCTTCCGCCGCTTGTCTGTGTTGAATTTTATGTATAATCTCCTGATGTCCTTTTTCACATTTTCAGCATCACTTATTTCTTTTTGCTCCTAAAATTCTATTCATTTTTTTCCGTAATACATTCACTTGCCTTTTCAAAGAACCAGTGTTTGTTGTGGCTTTTCACTCTAATCCCACCTATTGAGAATCATAGATGCATTTTGAAATTTTTCATTTCATCGTTCCCATTTTTTAATTTGTTTATTTTTCCCATTTTCACACATCATCATGCCATACCTTGTGCCATTGCTTTTTCAGGAGTTCAGCCAAGCTAGAGACAGAAAGATGACCTGCCAAGAGTCAGAGAAATCAATTAAAACAAGCCCTGCATGAATGTAACAGCAAAGCCTTCAATCACTCACTGCAATAGTGTTAATGAGGGGGTAAACCAGAGAAAGCGCCAACTTCTGTCTGTTTTATTTTCCCCATGGAACAGCATACAAAGATCAGGTGAATCGGCATAGATGTGAGGGTCATATCACTGCCAAGGAAGCCCTGAACATAAACCTTTCCGGACTAAAGCATGAGCAGGAGTAGGAGGCCCAGGAAAATGTGGATGGTGGAGACTGTGAGTGAAAAGTACTGAAGTTCTAAGTTTCTGAAAAAATGTCTTCAAGCTGTCCCCTCCTCCCACCATAAAATGGCTTTTTCACAGGCAACCAAAGAAGAGCTCCCAAAAGGTCTCAGCAAAGCAGACCCAGGAGTGAAGGTGCCTGGGCTGCAAAGGCAAATGCATAGAAGAGCATGGCTGGACAGAGGGGCCTGAATCTTGACTGCAACTCCTTCAGAGACTGCAAAGCACTGATTCTACCCCACCTCCGGCAGGGGGAGGGCAGGTGTCCTCTGCAAGGCCTTCAGCTTCCACCTTTGTATATGCCTATGGTTGGGTCTCAAAAATCACACATAGGTTTTTGTCCAAAAGACAGGTGCCTCACTTAGAGATACATTTTCAATCCCCACATTCCTTTCAGGTCTACTAATCATTTTCTCCTATTTGTTGAGTATTTACTTTATTCCAACTATTTTTTTTTAGTTTCTACATTATCTACCTCATGCCTTATAAATATTCCTTTTCTATTTCACATGACTTATCTATTAAATATATATTTCATATATTCCTTTTCTTTCTTAAAAATAGTTTATCAAGTTGCATAACTGCTTTTCTATTTTTTCTATTATTTACATTCACTTTAGTACAATTCTCCTTATTATTTTCTTTTAGAATTTTCTAATACTGGTGTGTGTGCAACAGACCATCAGTATAATTTGTAAGCATCCTTCACATGATGTTGTTTGTGGATGAAACACTATAGAGTAATTTTGAATTCAATCAGTCTGTGATTTATTGGTTCAATACTAGTTTTTGAAGGTGTATACTGACCTGGAGTTTCAGTACACATCCACACTCCAACTCATCCAGAACAGGTTTCATCAATCATGTGTTACTTGATCTACATTCTAGAATGGGCAACTTATTTCTAGAATATATCTCATGGCTGGTAAGTAGAATTTTCTACTCCTAATCATGAATGAGCGGGATTTATCCTGATTTTTTTTTGCTATAAATAGGGAATAACTCCCTGCTCCCCAGCCATCCAAGGTGTTGTAATCATGAAATTTACTAGACTTACTCTGGCTTCAGGTTACCTATTTGAGTCTGACACCTAGACAGCTGATGTTCTTGCTTTTTAGCTCTATGATTTTACCCCCTCTATTTATCCATTATGTATGTGTGTTTGGGTATCAGTGGTTTTGTAATGGCTCCAGTAAGTATAACATTTTGACAGGAATTATTTAAGTTGTTTTCATATGAAACATATCTTCACTGTAGAATGATCTGATACTAATGAGAGAAAGTTATAGAAAACTTTTAATTTTCTAACCTATTCACATATTTTGAGTGAGTTAAGCCCCACTAATAAATGAAGCATATCAAAGAAAAAAGAGCAATTAAAGAGAGTGGATCAGAAAGTGTCTCTTTATTTTGTCATGTTTCCAAACTTTAGACTTTTAAAAGCAATTCAACAGACTTTCACTATTCTGTCTCAAAAGATGAATAGAGTAGAAATAATAAAGACTAAGTTCTAGTTCTAGGTTTACCATGAGCTATATCTTTAATAAACTCCAAATGTGACATGATTTGTAAAATAGAGAAATTAACAGGAAGGCAGATGATGTTTGGGCTACTATCTGGCTTTAAAATATTGTGTGTAAGTAATTCTAAATTCACACCCAACCCAAACCTCATTTTCCCCAATTCAGAAATCACTCTTTTGCCTCTACTATTATTATGCTTCTTCACTTGTTCTCATTACAGTAAACTCTCAGGATTACTGTTCTGACAGGATAAATGTTACTAAATATGACTTCTTTGCATCCATGAGTTCTTAATAAATGGTGGGCAGATAAAATGAAGCTGTTGAGCAGTTCCCAAACAAATTAGCTATATCTATCTAGATCTAGGTCTATATCATCAAAAATATCTATATATTTTAGAAGTGGAAGGTGGGGAGTGATCAGCCATATATAACTCAAAATAGACTAGATTTTGCTGCAGTTACTGCAAAATCACTATGTCATAAAATAAACAAACTTATTTTTTATCCATGTGATATGTCTACTATGGATTTGAAGGCAAATACTTGGGACTGTCCTTCAGAGATCTAGGTTGAGAGACTCTGTCCACATGCATCCTTACTTTATCACCTTGGCAGGGCAAAAGCTTAATAACAAGTAGTACAATGACTTTTACAACATTTGTTCTGAGTGACAATCACTAATTCTTCCAGTTCTTCATTATCCAAAAACTCCATATCACTGCATAGCTACACTTAACTTCAAAGGGGTAGGAAAATACAATATTAATGTGTATTCAGAACTAGAACCCCAATACTCATATACATTCCTATGGTTAAGACAGGCTGAAATGTTTTGATTTTTCCACAAAATATTACAACTATGATTAGACCTTATTGTCTTTAAATAGCTAAGTTAAATAAGGGGGTATATATTAAGCAGACTATATAAACATATTGCTTGGTATTAAGTGCATAATTTCAGTTATTTTCTTCCAAATAAATTAATAAATAAATTTTATTGAAGTAAAAAAAAAGTATTATTACTATTATTGGAATAGAAATTAACATGAGGTTGATGAATGAAAATGTTTAAAATAAGTGTTACTATTCAAAGAATGAAAGATATATCAGAAAATAGTTTGTAATCAAAAAGCGGTGTTATTGTAATAAAAAGCAACAACTTAATAAACACTATTTCTAGTATAATAAACTCCCTTCTTTAACACTATTGCCTAGATTTAATGCAAATAACTTGCACTAATGTCTTATCTGAAGTATCTTAAATAAAAAATTAATAAGTTGAGATATCTGTGCAACTTCTTTATCCTTGTGTTTGTAGAAAATATTTGCTAGCCAGTCATCTGGCTACTTCAAGGACAAATACAAGAAAGAAAATTTGGGAGTTGTGATTTAGTATTAAATAAAACATAATTATGAATTTATACCTTTTTCACTGACATGCATCTCTCAATATGATTGTTTTGTTTCCAGTTTCCTGCATTAGAGAAGAACTATAAAATTCCCCCCAGTAGATTTATTCTGTTTTTTAAAAGCACTTCATGATGGTATCACGAAGATGTAAAAAAGCTGTATATATTTAATATATAAAACATGATGAGCTTGGAGGTAAGAGTACATCAATGAAACTGTTAACATATTCTATGCCATAGATATATCCACACCTCCAAAAGTTTTCTCTCACTCTATTTATTTATTAGTTTCATTATTTTTTATGATAAGAACTCTTAAAAAAGATCCAACCTCTTAGCACATATTTAGTATACAAATATTATTGTAACTATAGGCTTTATGTTATACTGATGTCCAGAACGAAACCATCTTTTATACCTGAAATTCATACCTTTGGACTAATACCATCCCACTTTCTCTCTCACCAATCCTTGGAAACCACCATTCTACTTTGAACTTCTACAAGTTTGACTATTTTAGACTCATCATATAAGAAGTATTTGTCCTTCTGTATGTGGCTTATGTCATTTAGTATAATGTCCTCCACATTAATCCATGCAGATACAAATAGCAGATTTTCCTTCTTTTTTTATATGGCTGAATAATATTAGATTGTATATAAATTGCACATTTTTTTCTATTCATCTGTTGATGGAAATGTAGGTCTCAAGTCTATTTCTTAGCTATTGTAAATAATGTTGTAATTAACATGCAAATGCAGATATCTCTTTCATATCATTTTAGTTCCTTTGGGTCTATATCCAGAAGTGGGATTGCTGGATCATATGGTAGTTCTATCTTTAAATTTTTGAGTAAACTTATACTGGGTTCCATAGTGACTGCACCAATTTACATTCCCACAAATACTATGTAAAGAAGTTTCCTTTACTTCACATCCTCACCAGTACATGTTATCTCTTTTTGATGATAACAATTTTAACAGGTGTGAGGTAATATCTTATTATAGTTTTGTTATGCATTTCCTGAATATATATATAATACAGTTTGGGAAAGAAGAAATAAAATTGTTTTTGTTCATAGATGGTATGATCACCTGTGTAAAAAATCCAATAAAATTGACCATAAGAAAACAAAAACTAAAAACCAAAAATCAATAAACCTCATAGAACTAGTAAGTCATTACAGCAAGACTGTAGGATAAAAGGTTAATATATAAAAATCAATTATCTTGTATTTCAGCAATGTTTAAAGGAATTTGAAATTAAAATGAATACAATGTTATTTACATTAGGATCCTAAGAAATGGAATATTTAAATATACACCTTAAAATATATGTACAAGATTGATATAAGAAAAACTACAAAACTCTGATGAATGAAATCAAGGAAGACCTAAATAATGGAGAGATATCCCATGTTCATGGATAGAGAGACTCAATATTGTCAAGATGTTCTCCCCAAATCATTCTATAGATTTAGTGCAATCCAAATCAAAATCACTATGAGTTTGTGGACACTGACAAACCTATTCTAAAATTTATATGGAGAAGTAAAGATCAAGAATAGACAACATAATATTGATAGATAAGGACATAGTTGGAGGACTGACACTTCTTGGTTTCAAGAACTGCTACAAGCCATAATATTCAAGACAAAGAGGTCCTGTGAATGACTAAACAAATCGATGGAACAGAATAGTGATTCTAGAAATAGACTCACATTGTAAAGAAAACTCATCTTCAACAAACCTATAAAAACAATACAATAAAGCAAATATATGCTCTTTAAGAAATAGTACTGGAAAAATGACATCCACATGCAAAAAAACATTAATCTAAATAAACACCTTAGACCTTTCACAAAAATTAACTCAAAATGGATCATAGACTGAAAGGCAAAAATGAAAACACTATAAAACGATTAGGAGGTAACATGAGAAAACATAGGTGACCCTAGGTATGGCAACTACTGTTAATGTATAACATAGAAGGCATGATCCATGAAATAAATAATTTTATGAGCTGGACATTATTAAAACTAAAATTTTCTACTCTGCATATATCAATATCAAGAGAATAAGAAGACAAACCACAGAATGGAATGTAGTATTTGTAAAATATACATCTGAAAGAGGAATGTTATCCAAAATATACAAGAAATACTTAACACTCAAAGTTAAGAAAGCAACCCATTTAAAAAAATGGTCCAAAGATCTTAATAGACATTCAGCCAAGGAAATATAAAGACAGAAAATGAACATATGAAAAGATGCTTCTTAGGGAAGGGGATTAAAGAAGGCAGCATGAGAGGTGAGACAGAGACATCCTCTTAAAACTTCATATAATATGAAAATATAATTAAAACAACTAATCCTGAAAGAGCAACAGGAAAGAGGGCTGTGCCAGACTATATACTTCTGGAGAAAAGAACAGACTTCACAGAACAGGGTAACGTACCAAAGCCATGGCCCTGAGGGACTCAAGCCCTTCTCCCACCCAAGAAGAGAAATGAAGTGGGGATGGAGTAGAGGCCTGTAACTGCTGAACACCTAGCTCTGAAGATCCGCTCTGGGAGAACACACCAACATTACATGGTGCTCTGGTGATTAGGGGTGTTGGAAATCTAGGACAGCCAGAATACCTGGAGAGACTGAGATTTCAGTCACTTGTGGATAACAAGAAACCATATCTGGCTACTCTGAGACAAAAGAAAAATGGGCAGTCTGAGAGACTTCCTAACAGTGAGGGGGCTGCTACAGGGGCAAGGGTTGAACAGAGCTTACTGCTCAGGAGAAAGGACAGGTGGACAAAATTGTCTGGGTACACTCAACCCAGCAGTTTGGGAACTTTCACAACCTTCAGGTGTTCCAGCCCCTTGGCTGGCTATGCAGCTTCAAGGCCCCATCCGTGATACGTAGCCTGCTGCACCTTCCTCCTGGCCAGCCCACACCATGCTCACAAACTGGAAAATCCTGCCCTGGCATCAGGCCAGCCAGAGGGAAGTCCCACCTACAGCAGCTAGAAATGCAAAGCATAGAGGCTTACACCTGTGTGTTTGGCCCACTAGTTCATGCAGTGGAAACAGGCATAGCAGCTGGGAAGCAGTAAACAACTCTTTCCTATCCCCAGGCACCAACACCGCTCCACTGCAACCCCCAACATTGCTCCAGGGGCTAAGTAGCTCCAGAGAGTAGAGCTTCTGGGCACTAGAGGGCACCACATACAAAAATGAAATGTCAAAGGAAACTGGTTCAAAGCAAAATCATACATACACCAGAGAAAGAGTGAAATAATACTGACCTCATGAATCTTCCTGAAAGAGATTTCAAAACAAAAATCATAAACATGCTCATGGAAGTACAGAAAAATATTCAAGAACTCAAGAATGAATTCTGGATGGAGATCAATCATTACAGAACACAGTATCAGAAATGAAACATACAATGGAAGGTTTTGAAAGGAGATTAGATATGGTGGAGGAGACAATAAATGAAATAGAAATTAGAGAAAAGGAATACAAAGAAGCTGAGGCATAGAGAGTAAAAAGGATCTCTAAGAATGAAAGAATACTGTGTGACCCATCCAAATGGAACAATATTCATATTATAGGGGAACCAAAAGAAGAAAAAAGAGAAAAAAGGTTAGAAAATGTCTTTGAGGAGATAATTGCTGAAAACTTCCCCAATCTGGGGAAGGAAATAGTCTCTCAGGCCATGGAGGTGCACAGATCTCCCAACACAAGAGACCCAAGGAAGACAATACCAAGACATATGATAATTAAAATGGGAAAGATCAAGGATAAGGACAGGCTATTAAAATCAGCTAGAGAGAGAAAGAAGATCACATACAAAGGAAAGCCCATCAGGCTATCATCAGACTTCTTAGCTAAAACCGTCTGAGGAGGTGGCCTCACAGGACATTTGGGGATTTCACAGCCCCTAGGCCAGCCTATGAGCTGAAGGCTGCCTCTGTCACCTCAGCAGTGCTGAAGGGCATCCAGGGGTCATGGAAGGAGCACTGGACTGGGGGTCACAGGGCCCAAGGCCCTCTTCTGACAGTGGCATACACTGGGTGTGTGACCTCTGTCTGCTCCCTTCACTCTCTGGTCTGCAGCTTCCTTCCCCATCACTGAGAGGGTGGAATTGGTGATTCCCAGGGCATGAACAGCTTTCTGAGAGTCACTCAGAAAAGAAGATAAAGCTCAAAGTCCAACTTAAAAAAAACAGATAAAAAGCATTCATTCTAGGAGACTTCAACAATCTACTCACTCCAAATACTATGCATGATATATTTAATGCAATGAAGCAGAAGGGCCTCAAACCAAGAGTACTCTATCCTGCAAGGTTATCATTTAAATTTGAAGGAGGGATTAAACAATTTTCAGATAAGCAAAAAACTAAGAAATTTACCTCCCACAAACCATCTCTACAGTCTATTTTTGAGGGACTGCTATAGATGGAAGTGTTCCTCAGGTTTATTAAGTGTCACCAGAGGTAATAAAATCACAGTAAAGAAAATAGAACAGTTAATTACTAAGCAAATGCAAAATTAAATCAACAACCCTCAACTACCCCCAAAGTCAGTCAAGGGATAGACCAAGAGTACAGAATATGATACCTAATATATAAATAATGGAGGAGGAAGTAAAAGGAGGAGAAAAGAAGAACCTTTAGGTTGTGTTTGTAATAGCGTACTAAGTGAGTTAAATTAGACTCTTAGATAGTAAGGAAGTTAACCTTGAAACTTTGGAAACCACAAATCTAAAGCCTGCAATGGCAATAAGTACATACCTATTGATAATCACCCTAAGTGTAAATGGTCTAAGTGCACCAATCAGAAAACATAGTTACTGAATGGATAAAAAAAAAAAGACCCATCTATATGCTGCCTACAAGAGACTCACTTTAAACCCAAAGACATAAACAGACTGAAAGTAAATGGATAGAATATGATATCTGAGGATTAAAGATAGCGGTGTGAGAGGAGAAGAGAGAGGCTTCCTCCTAAAACCATATACAAATAGAAAATATAGTTGGTGCAACTAATCCTGAGAGAGCAACAGGAAAAAGGATGGCACCAAACTGCATACACCTGGGGAAAAGAGCAGACCTCACTGAACGGGGAAACATACCAAAGCTATGGCCTGGAAGGACCCAAGCCCTTCCCCCATCCCAGCTCACTGGTGGGAGGAAGACAAACAGAGCAGGGAGGGAATGGAAGGCCTGGGACTACTGAAAACCTAGCTCCAGAGATCTGCTCTGGGAGCACAAACCTACATTTCATGGTGCTTTCATAATACTCATGTGATTACGGGGTTGGAAAGCTAATACAGGCAGAATTCCTAGAGAGATTGAGATTCCAGCCACTTGTGGAAAGCAGGGATCCATATCCGGCTGCTCTGGGACAAATACTTATACCTGTGTGCACAGCCCACTGGTTCAGGCAGTAGAGACAGGCATAGATAGCATCCGGGAAGCAGGAAACAGCTCTTTCCTCCCCCTGGCACTGATACCGCTACCCTGTGACCCCTGACATTGCTTCAGGGGATGAGCAGCTCCAGAATAGAGCTTCTGGAACTAGAGGGTGCCATATACAAACATAAAACGACAAAGGAACCTGGTCCAGAGTAAAATTAATATAACTCCAGAGAAAGATTTAAATGACATCAAACTTACGACTCTTCCTGAAAGGGAGATCAAAATAAAAATCATCAACATGCTAATGGAGGTACAGAAAGATATTCAAGAACTCAGGAATGAATTCTGGTTGGAGATCCAATCACTGAAGAGCATGATGGAGGGAATTAAAAGCAGGTTGGATATGGTGAAGGAGACAATAAATGAAATAGAAACTAGAGAAGAGGAATACAAAGAAGCTGAAGCACAGAGAGAGAAAAAAGGATCTCTTAGAATGAAAGAATATTGAGATAACTGTGTGACCAATCCAAATGGAACAATATTTGCATTATAGGGATACCAGAAGAAGAAGAGAGAGAGAAAGGGATAGAAAGTGTCTTTGAGGAGGTAGTTGCTGAAAACTTCCCCAATCTGGGGAAGGAGATAGTCTCTTAGGTCATGGAGATCCACAAATCTCCCAACACAAGGGTCCCAAGGAAGACAACACCAATACATATAGTAATAAATTTGGCAAAGATCAAGGATAAGGACAGACTATTAAAAACAGACAGAGAGACAAATAAGATCACATGCAAAGGAAAGCCTATGAGGCTATCATCAGACTTCTCAGCAGAAACCTTACAGGTCAGAAGGGAGTGGCATGATGTATTTAGTACCATGAAGCAGAAGGGCCTGGAACCAAGATTACTTTATCCATCAAGATTATCATTTAAATTTGAAGGAGGGATTGAATAATTTCCAGATAAGCAAAAGCTGAGAGAATTTACCTCCCACAAACCATCTCTATAGTCTATTTTGGAGGGACTGCTATAGATAGAAATGTTCCTAAAGTTTACTATCTTTTACCAGAGGTAATAAAACCACAGTAAATAAAGTAGAACAGCTAATTACCAAGTAAATGTAAAATTAAATGAACAATCCCCAAAGTCAATTAAGGGATAGAAAAAGAATACAGAATATGATACCTAATATATAAAGAATGGAAGAGGAAGAAAAAGGAGGAAGAACAGAAAAGAACTTTAGATTGTGTTTGTACCAGCATATTAAGTGAGATAAGTTAGACTCTTAGATAGTAAGGAAATTAACCTTGAAACTTTAGTAAGAACGAATCTAAAGCCTGCAATGGAAATAAGTACATACCTATCAATAATCACCCTAAATGTAAATGGACTGAATGCACCAAAGACATAGAGTCACTGAATGGATAAAAAAACAAGACCCGTCTATATGCTGCCTACAAGAGACTCACTTTAATCCCAAAGATATACACAGACTAAAAGTGAAGGGATGAAAAAAGGCATTTCATGCAAATAACAGAGAGAAAAAAGCAGGAGTTGCAATACTTGTGTCAGACAAAATAGACTTCAAAACACAGAAAGAGAAGAGACAAAGAAGGACATTACATAATGATAAAGGGGTCAATCCAACAAGAAGATTATAAATTCTATGCACCCAACACAGGAACACCTACATATGTGAAACAAATAGAAACAGAATTAAAAGGAGAAATAGAATGCAATGCATTCATTCTAGGAGACTTCAACATTGCATTCATTCCAAATACTATTCAGCCATAAGAAAGAAATAAATCCTACCATTTGTAGCAACATGGATGGAGCTGGAGGACATTATGCTTAGTGAAATAAGCCAGGTGGAGAAAGACAAGTGCCAAATGATTTCCCTCATTTGTGGAGTATAACAATGAAACAAAACTGAAGGAAAAAAACAGCAGCAGACTCACAAACTCCAAGAAGGGACTAGCAGATACCAAAGGTGAGGGCTGTGGGATGGCAGGTGGGGAGGGATGGAGAACGGAATTGAGATGTATTACGTTTAGTACACATAGTGTGAGGGATCACCAGGAAGACAGTGTAGCACTGAAAAGGCAAATAGTGACTCTGTGACATCTTCTTACACTGATGGACAGTGACTGCTTTGGGGCATGGGTGGGGACTTGATAATATGGGTAAATGTAGTAACCACATTGTGTTTTCATGTGAAACCTTCATAAGAGTGTATATCAATCATACCTTAATATAAAAAATTATACAGTAAGAAGCAAAAAACAAACAAAAAAATTACTCCTTTTATGTCATCAGGGAAATGAAAATTAAAACAACAATGAGATGCACTACCTATTAGAATAGCCAGACTCCAGGTTACCAACAACAAATACTGGCAAGGATATGAAACAACAGGGTCACATACATAAAGGTAAATGCAAAAAAAACCACATCTGGTGGAAATGCAAAATGGAATAGCTACTTTACAAAACAGTTTGGTAGTTTCTTACAAAATTAAACATAATCTTACCATATGATTCAGCAATTGCACTGCTTGGTATTTACCCAAAGGTGTTGAAAACTTATGTCTACACAAAGCCCGTAGAATCACTGTGCTGTACACCTGAAGCGAATATAATATTGCATATCAACTATACTTCAATAAAAAAATGATTTAATGACTGCTCATGGATGTTTATAGCACCTTTACTTACACTTGCCAGAACTTAAAAGCAACCAAGATGTTATTCAGTAGTTGAATGGGTAAGTAAACAGTGGCATGTCCAAACAATGGAATATTACTCAGTGCTAAAGAGAAACTACCTGTCAAGAAATCAAAAGATATGGAATAATTGTAAATGTGTATTAAGTGAAATAAGCCAATCAGAAAAGGCTAATTATACATTATAATGTACAATTCTATATATATGACCTTTTGGTGAAAGCAAAATTATGGAGGATAATAATAAACACCTGAGGTTGTCAAAGGCTCATGGAAGGAGAGTTACATAGGCAAAGCTCAGAGTATTTTTGGGTACTGAAAATATTCTGTGTGATAGGTAATGATGGATTGATGTCATTTTACATTTGTCCAATCACAGAAATTGTATAACACTAAGAGTTAACTGTAACATAAGCTATGGACTTTGGATGATAATGATGTGTCAATGTAGTTCCATCAATTCTTGCAAATGTACCCCTGTGGTAGGGGATGTTGGTAGGGGGAGAGGATGTGCATGTGTGGAGGCAGGAGGGTATATGGGAAATCTTTGCAAACCTTAAAATTCTCTAAAAATAGCCTTAATAAATAATTTTTTGAAAATGGTATGTACAAGCTGTTGGAATGCTACTCAGCTTCCCAATTTATCCATGCTATATAGAGTTGAGTCTTAGGGGCAAAATGGCCCAAATTCCATGCACACGTGATCTGACTTTCTTCTCTTTTCTTTTCTCAACTCTCAGTCTTGGTTCCATTATCAATCATTCCATCCATTGCTTTCTGATTATTTTCCAGCTTTTTCATTTGTCAGCAGGAAGGTTGCTCTGAAGTAACTACCTTAAGGGTTAGAATCACAGGATAAAATCCTTTCAGTTCAGTGCCCAAGGGTTCCTTTGGATATTGGATATTGGATATTGGCAAATTAAGAACTCAGTAAAGTGATTTACTGTCAGATTCAACGCATCTGAAGAGTTAGCCCACTATGAAAGGAAGAAATTAGAGTAAAATTTAAAGAGACCAAAAGAAAATGTAGAAAGAGATAGGTGACAGGAGAATCCAATGAGATGTTCTAACAGAGGTGATATTAGAATCCCAGAAGCAGAGGAGACAGAAAATGAGACAAAGCAATACTTAAGAGAGATAATATCCAAAAAGAATGTATCATAATGATGCAAAAGTCGAGTTCACCTAAAAGGCAATAATTTTAATTTATGTGCTCCTAATATGACGTTCACACAACAAAGTCACACTGGGAGAGTGTAACATACTCCTCCCCTTGTCCATTATCCTCTGAAGCTGCTTCAAAATGTTTTTAAGAGAGTATTTTTTCTTGAGGATTCATTGATCCCTGCTTTATTTTCAGATGATTGTAGGCTGTTGGAGCACATGTTTGGCGTTTCCTTGTGATGTAATTACTGTCTACTTATAATCAATCCCATATACAATTTAAAACTTCAAGAGAAGGATTGGACCATGAAACTAATAAAGTTTAATTTTCAAAATTCCTAACTTGTGTGGACTCCATCTAAGGATCTTACTTGCTACTTACAACATTGTATTCTTTTAAAAATGTCTTCTTCAGTTGCATAATATTGACTCTGCCCAAAAACTCTATCCACCACTGAAATAGCCAAGGTTCTTGTGTTGATGTGCATTTTAATCCCAAATACTCTGATCTTGCATCTACAGTATTCTGTTATCTTCTTCCTTGAATTAGCTTAAAGAGGCTACACTGGAATGTTAAAAATAGCAGAACAAGAAACAAGTTATTTATGAAAGGAAGACCCATAATCTGACCTTGATTTCTGATGTGTTTCACATTGCTTAGCAAAAAACACATTAAGGAAGTGGAGCCAAGATGGCGACGTGAATATAGCAGCGGAAATCTCCTCCCAAAACATGTATTTATGAAAATATAACAAAGACAACTCTTCCTAGAATAGAGACCAGAGGACACAGGACAACATCCAGACCACATTCACACCTGCGAGTACCCAGCGCCTCGTGAAGGGTGTAAGATAGAAGCCCCAGCCCGGCAGGACCTGAGCACCCCTCCCTCTAGCTCCCAGAGGGAGGAGAAGAGTCAGAGTGGGGAGGGAGAGGGAGCCCAGGACTGCTGAACACCCAGCCTCAGCCATCCGGACCAGAGTGCAGACACAGTGCATGAGTGGGGTGCTGGATACTAGGCAAACAGGGCAGCAAGACCGGTGAGCAGGTCCCTGAGGCTGGAGCCGGAGGACAAAGAAAAGTGAGTGGCTTTTTTTTTGTTTTGTTTTTGCGAGTGCTTTTTGGAAGTCTTAAAGAGACAGGGACCAGAAAACCGGACTGAAACATCCCGGGACACTTAGTCCAGAGGCAGGGAATCTGGGGATCTCTGGGCACTCTAACCCCCTGGGCAGCAGGGAGCACGGAGGGCCCTCATGGAGATACATAGCCTCCCGGCCGCTACCCCTCCAACACAGCTCCACCATTTTGGATCAGCTGCCCGAGCCAGGCCATGAGCACAGCAACAGCAGAGATAAACTCCATAGCAGATGGGCAGGAAGCAGAAGCCCTGTCTGCATGCAGCTGCCCAGCACAAGCCACTAGAGGTCGCTGTTCTCCCAGGAGAGGAAGGCCACAAACCAACAAGAAGGAAGTCCTTCCAGCCGTCACTCATCCCAGCTCTGCAAACTATTTATATTACCATGAAAAGGCAAAATTACAGGCAAACCCAGATCACAGAGACAACACCAGAGAAGGAGACAGACATAACCAGTCTTCCTGAAAAAGAATTCAAAATAAAAATCATAAACATGCTGACGGAGATGCAGAGAAATACGCAAGAACTAAGGGATGAAATCCGGAGTGAGATCACAGATGCCAGGAAGGAGAATACAGAAATGAAACAAACTCTGGAAGGATTTATAAGCAGAATGGATAAGATGCAAGAGGCCATTGATGGAATAGAAACAAGAGAACAGGAACGCATAGAAGCTGACATAGACAGAGATAAAAGGATCTCCAAGAATGAAACAATATTAGGAGAACTGTGTGACCAATCCAAAAGGAACAATATCCATATTATAGGGGTACCAGAAGAAGAAGAGAGAGAAAAAGGGATAGAAAGTGTCTTTGAAGAAATAATTGCTGAAAACTTCCCCAAACTGGGGGAGGAAATAATCGAACAGACCACGCAAATACACAGAACTCCCAACAGAAAGGAACCAAGGAGGACAACACCAAGACACATATTAATTAAAATGGCACAGATCAAGGACAAGGAAAGAGTTTTAAAGGCAGCTAGAGAGAAAAAGGTCACCTATAAAGGAAAACCCATCAGGCTATCATCAGACTTCTCGACAGAAACCATACAGGCCAGAAGAGAATGGCATGATATATTTAATGCAATGAAACAGAAGAGCCTTGAACCAAGGATACTGTATCCAGCATGATTATCATTTAAATATGATGGAGGGATTAAACAATTCCCAGACAAGCAAAAGTTGAGGGAATTTGCCTCCCACAAACCACCTCTACAGGGCATCTTACAGGGACTGCTCTAGATGGGATCACTTCTAAAAAGAGCACAGAACAAATCACCCAACATATGAAGAATGGAGGAGGAGGAGTAAGAAGGGAGAGAAGAAAAGAATCTCCAGACAGTGTAATTAACAGCTCAAAAGCGAGCTAAGTTAGGCAGTAAGATACTAAAGAGGCTAACCTTGAACATTTGGTAACCACGAACCTAAAGCCTACAATGGCAATAAGTACATACCTTTGAATAGTCACCCTAAATGTAAATGGACTGAATGCACCAATCAAAAGACACAGAGTAATAGAATGGATAAAAGAGCAAGACCCATCTATATGCTGCTTACAAGAAGCTCACCTCAAACCCAAAGGCAGGCACAGACTAAAAGTCAAGGGATGGAGAAACATATTTCAGGCAAACAACAGCGAGAAGAAAGCAGGGGTTGCAGAACTAATATCACAAAAAATAGACTTCAAAACAAAGAAAGTAACAACAGATAAAGACAGACACTACATAATGATAAAGGGCTCAGTCCAACAAGAGGATATAACCATTCTAAATATATATGCAACCAACACAGGAGCACCAGCATATGTGAAACAAATACTAACAGAACTAAAGGGGGAAACAAACTGCAATGCATTCATTTTAGGAGACTTCAATACACCACTCACCACAAAGGATAGATCAACTGGGCAGAAAATAAGTAAGGACACGGAGGCACTGAAAAACACAGAAGAACAGATGGACCTAATAGACATCTATAGAACTCTACATCCAAAAGCAACAGGATATACATTCCTCTCAAGTGCTCATGGAACAATCTCCAGAATAGACCACATACGGCCCACAAAAAGAGCCTCAGTAAATTCCAAAATATTGAAATTCTACCAACCAACTATTCATACCACAAAGGTATAAAACTAGAAATAAATTCTAAAAAGAAAACAAAAAGGCTCACAAACACATGGAGGCTTAACAACATGCTCCTAAATAATCAATGGATCAACGAACAAATTAAAATAGAGGTCAAGGAATATATGGAAACAAATGACAACAACAACACAAAGCCCCAATTTCTGTGGGACGCAGCAAAAGCAGTCTTAAGAGAACATTATATAGCGATCCAGGCACACTTTAAGAAGGAAGAACTATACCAAATGAATAGTCTAACATCACAATTATCGAAACAGGAAAAAGAAGAACAAATGAGGCCTAAAGTCAGCAGGAGGGACATAATAAAGATCAGAGAAGAAATAAACAAAATTGAGAAGAATAAAACAATAGAAAAAATCAATGAAACCAAGAGCTGGTACTTTGAGAAAATAAACAAAATATATAAGCCTCTAGCCAAACTTATTAAGAGAAAAAGAGAATCAACACAAATCAACAGAATCAGAAATGAGAATGGAAAAATCATGACAGACTCCACAGAAATACAAAGAATTATGAAAGACTACTATGAAAACCTATATGCCAACAAGCTGGAAAACCTAGAAGAAATGGACAACTTCCTAGAAAAATACAACCTTCCAAGACTGACCAAGGAAGAAACACAAAAGTTAAACAAACCAATTACGAGCAAAGAAATTGAAACGGTAATCAAAAACTACCGAAGAACAAAACCCTAGGGCTCGACGGATTTACCTCGGAATTTTATCAGACACACAGAGAAGACATAATACCCATTCTTCTTAAAATTTTATAAAAAATAGAAGAGTAGGGAATACTCCCAAACTCATTCTATGAAGCCAACATCACCCTAATACCAAAACCAGGCAAAGACTCCACCAAAAAAGAAAATTACAGAGAAATATCCCTGATGAATGTGAATGCAAAAATACTCAATAAGATATGAGCAAACACAATTCAAAAATATATCAAAAGGATCATATACCATGACCAAGTGGGATTCATCCCAGGGATGCAAGGATGGTACAACATTCGAAAGTCCATCAACATCATCCACCACATCAACAAAAAGAAAGACAAAAACCACATGATCATCTCCATAGATGCTGAAAAAGCATTCAACAAAATTCAACATCCATTCATGATAAAAACTCTCAGCAAAATGGGAATAGAGGGCAAGCATCTCAAAATAATAAAGGCCATACATGATAAACCCACAGCCAACATCATACAGAACAGCGAGAAGCTGAAAGCTTTTCCTCTGATATTGGGAACAAGACAGGGATGCCCACTCTCCCCACTGTTATTTAACATAGTACTGGAGGTCCTGGCCATGGCAATAAGACAAAACAAAGAAATACAAGGAATCCAGATTGGTCAAAAAAAAGTTAGACGGTCACTATTTGCAGATGACATGATATTGTACATAAAAAACCCTAAAGACTCCACTCCAAAACTATTAGAACTGATATCGGAATACAGCAAAGTTGTAGGATACAAAATTAACACACAGAAATCAGTGGCTTTCCTATACACTAACAATGAACCAACACAAAGGGAAATCAGGAAAACATCTCCATTCACAATTGCATCATAAAGAATAAAATACCTAGGAATAAACCTAACCAAAAAAGTGAAAGATCTATACCCTGAAAACTACAAGTCACTCTTAAGAGATATTAAAGGGGACACTAACAAATGGAAACTCATCCCATGCTCATGACTAGGAAGAATTAATATCGTCATAATGGCCATCTTGCCCAAAGCAATATACAGATTTGATGCAATCCCTATCAAATTACCAGCAACATTCTTCAATGAACTGTAACAAATAGTTCTAAAATTCATATGGAAACACCAAAGACCCCAAATAGCCAAAGCAATTATGTGAAAGAAGAATACAATAGGGGGAATCTCACTCTCCAACTTCAAGCTCTACTACAAAGCCATAGTAATCAAGACAATTTGGTACTGGCACAAGAACAGAGCCACAGACCAGTGGAACAGATTAGAGACTCCAGACATTAACCCAAATATATATGGTCAAATAATATTTGATAAAGGAGCCATGGACATACAATGGTGAAATGACATTCTGTTCAACAGATGGTGCTGGCAAAACTGGACAGCTACAAGTAGTAGAATGAAACTGGACCATTATCTAACCCCATACACAAAAGTAAATTCAAAATGGATCAAAGACCTGAATGTAAGTCATGAAACCATAAAACTCTTAGAAAAAAACATAGGCAAGAACCTCTTAAACATAAACATGAGTGACCTCTTTTTGAACATATCTCCCCGGGCAAGGATAACAACAGCAAAAATGAACAAGTGGGACTATATTAAGCTGAAAAGCTTCTGTACAGCAAAAGACACCATCAATAGAACAAAAAGGAACCCTACAGTATGGGAGAATATATTTGAAAATGACACATCCGATAAAGGCTTGACGTCCAGAATATATAAAGAGCTCACACGCCTCAACAAACAAAAAACAAATAACCCAATTAAAAAATGGGCAGAGGAACTGAACAGACAGTTCTCCAAAGAAGAAATACAGATGGCCAACAGACACATGAAGAGATGCTCCACATCGCTAATTATCAGAGAAATGCAAATTAAAACTACAATGAGGTATCACCTCACACCAGTAAGGATGGCAGCCATCCAAAAGACAAACAACAACAAATGTAGGCAAGGTTGTGTAGAAAGGGGAACCCTCCTACACTGCTGGTGGAATGTAAATTAGTTTAACCATTGTGGAAAGCAGTATGGAGTTTCCTCAAAATGCTCAAAACAGACTTACCATTTGACCCAGGAATTCCACTCCTAGGAATTTACCCTAAGAATGCAGCACTCAAGTTTGAAAAAGACAGATGCACCCCTATGTTTATCACAGCACTATTTACAATATCCAGGGATTGGAAGCATCCTAAGTGTCCATCAGTGGATGAATGCTTAAAGAAGAAGTGTATATATACACAATGGAATATTACTCAGCCATAAGAAGAAAACAAATCCTAGCATTTGCAACAACATGGATGGAGTTAGAGGGTATTATGCTCAGTGAAATAAGCCAAGCAGATAAAGAGAAATGCCAAATGATTTCACTCATCTGTGGAGTATAAAAACAATGGAAAAACTGAAGGAACAAAACAGCAGCAGAATCACAGAACCCATAAATGGACTAACAGGTACCAAAGGGAAAAGTTCTGGGGAGGATGAGTGGGTGGGGAGGATGGGTGGGTAGGGATGGATAAGAGGGGGGAAGAAGAAAGGGGATATTATGGTTATCATGCATAATGGGGGGAGTGGGAGGAAGGGGAGGGCTGTACAACACAGAGATGACAAGTAGTGATTCTACAACATTTTGCTATGCGGATGGACAGTGACTGTAAAGGGGTTTGTGGGTGGGACCTGGTATGGGGAAAAGCCTAGTAAACATAATATTCTTCATGTAATTGTAGATTAATGATAATGAAAAAAAAAAAAAGAAAGAAAAGCGGGATTGCCCCCTGATAGGATAAAAGTAACTGTAATTCAACGATTAATGCATGCTTTAAATATCCTTAATTTTGATCATTTAAAGGGTGTCAGATGATCAGCTATGGAAATACATTTTTCTGATAGTATTCCTTTCTCTTAAAAAGAAAAAAGCATTTTCTGTATGGTGATCTCCAATAAGTTCTTCACAGTGGTATAAAGGGCATATCAAAGTGTGAGCAAAGGGTTTGTTTGTGTTTATACAGAGGATCGAAGCCTAATTTGGCTACCCAGAAAATGAATTAAGATACGATATGAAGACGAACTTCCAACATCAACATTCTCTGGAAGAGGCATTCCAGAAGATGATCATCAAAAACTTCAACAAAGATCCTGGTGCTGTTGCAGTTGAATCTGCATTCATCCCACCAGTTCCTGGACTTGCCATTGGAATGAAGAAGGAAATATCTAAGCTGGCCTGTGCATACAGTAAAACAACAAATTTGACTGGATCTATACTGTAGGAACTCAACCAAGAATTAGGAGAAGTGCAAGTTGCAGCGCTCCAAAATCTTCCGACTACAGACTATCTACTGTTAAAAGAACATATGGGATGTGAACAGTTCACAGGAATGTGTTGTTTTAATTTGTCTGATTTTTCTAAACTATTCAAATTCAGTTAGAAAATATCCATCATATCATTGATAAGTTTTCACAAATGCCTAGGGTGCCTAACTGGTTTTCTTGGTTTCACTGGATATGGCTGGTAATTGTAGGTCTGCTTTGGTTATGTAGCTGTATTCCTATTATGTTAATGTGTGTACGTAATTTAATTAGTAGTTTAAAACCTATACATGCTTATGTTACTCTACAAGAAGATATGTCAAAGAAATAATCAATCTTCCCATATTTTCTTCCATCTGTTACTTCTATAGCTTTTCTTTTTCCTTCCTAATTATAACCCTTAAGTAGAATTCGTGCCTCATATCGAAATTACCAAGTATCATAATTTTTCCATTTGGTAAATATACCTCAAGACAAATGCTGGGCATAGAAGCCACAGGGCATAAATCTGCAAAGAAGTAAAAAGCTAACCTTTTCAAACAATATTGTTTCTCTCTTACTTACCAACTTTACGTTTCCCTCTATGGCCCCAGAAGATGACTGGTTAGCCAGAGACGGGTAAGATTCCTCAAGGGAGGAACAACCTAAGACAGGCACAGTCGCAGAGGGGCCATCAGGTGAGAAACTGGGGATCAACAGAGGTGAGGCTTAGAACCTCACCCCCCTGTTTTGAGAGAAATCTTCTGCATCTGTGGATGTTTTATTGCCCTTGTCTAGCTTGGATTAACACATAGTCTATAGGCACACACCTGATCATCTACATTTGCCCTCTTACAGCACTAAACTATGTTTTCTACCTTTATCTTTCATCTACCTACCACCTCAGCATTTTATTAATAATAATAATAATAATAATAATAATAATAATAAGGGAGAAATGTGGGATTCACATATAAATCAATTATAAAAGTCAAACGAATATTAAGAAAAAAACACATTCAGAAATTTGTAAGAAAATTTTGCATCTACTAGCTTACCTTTTGTTAAGGATTGACTTTAGAGCCACCTCTCAGAACTGCTTCAGTTTGGGATGCAGAAATATCTGCATGTTTCAATCCTATGAAGACTCAAATTAACAGATTCTCAGGTAGTTTAGATTACAGGATATAGGATGAAAACAGTTCCCTTGACAGAAGTAATCTCATATGCATTTCAGTTTGTAGAAAAAGAACTCATTTAGCCATCATTACAAGGATCAGGAGGTAGTTATTAATGAAAAAATTTGGACCTCTCCAACACTGACCTTGAAATACAGTTCACATGTGGCTTCTTCTCAAAGTGTAGCCAGTTATAATTTTACCAAATATTTTGCCAGAAAATAACATGTACTTAATTGGTATTTTTAAATTAATAAATTTGTTAATGAGTGATCCAAAACTTGAGGACACCCTAATAGCTATATAACTTCTGTAGACATACCTCTTAATTCTGCAAATGCTGGTCTTTCTTTGTATTATTCTCATCTCTCTTCTATTAGTTTATAGGGACAGTATTGAGAACATGTTTTAAAGTGACTTATTTAAAAATGGACAAATGAATGTACGTCTATGTCATGAATGTCATGAATAATTAAAATGTAGAATTAATATTTGTAGATCAGTCTGATTCCAAACTTTCTCCATTTCTGTTAAATGATACCCATGAAGTATTATTCATTGTGATCAACATTCTCACACATTTCCAAAATGAAAAGCTAAGGATAACTCAAGATTCTGATACACACTTATTTTAAAAATTTAATTCACAAATGTAGATTTCAATGTATGTTTTATAAATTTTAAATAATATTTCAAGTACATTAATAAAAGTAATGGTTAATACATTTAAAACTCATGCACCTACCACAGAACTGTTAAGATCTTAACATTGTGCTATATTTGTTTCTGCTTTTATTGAGAAATAAAATACCACTATTGAACTTGAGACCCACTGCGATCACTTCCCTGGTTACATTTTCCTCACTCCATTCCAGAAGTAACCACTGTCATTAAATCAAGGTGCTTCATTCTTTTTTATGTTTACATAATTTTGCTGTATATGTGTATATGCACAAGTTTTCATCTTTTATGTAAATGTTATCAACATGTATGTATTATTTTGGAAAATGCTCTTTTGATATGACTAGTTTTAATACCTGTATAAATCTCATAAAATAAATTACAACTATTTATTTTAGTTTTGAAATTTTAGGCTGTTTAAATATTTTCACTATGACATACAATATTCTGGACAAGCTTTATCATACACAACAACTTTTCTGGGGCATATACTTAGGAATAGAATTTAGCATTATAAAGCATTTTGAAGTGATCTTCAAATGATACATTGCAAATTCTATCTGTAAAGTGTTTGGAAAATTTATCCTTCTCCAGAATTACATGAGTTCCTTTTACTCCATATCCTGGACAACATGCAAAATTATATCACCATAAAATATATGACATCTGAGAGGTATGAAATGTTACCATCTTTAATTTGAATTTCCTCATTACAGATTGAACATCTTTTCATATACTTTACTTGCTGTTGAGTTTATTCTTCTCAAAGCTGACAATCACACCTACCGAGTTTTACTTTTACCAAGTTTTACTTGGTACTTTTACTTTATTTCACTTGTTTACATGTCCTTTATATACTCTGGATATTAATCTTTTCAAATATGTATACATTTAAAATACCTCTTTTCAGGTTTTTACCTTGTCTATTTATGATATAGGAAAATTCTACTTCAATAGAAGTTTATAAGTAATATAAAATATATATCTGATACAATATATTTGTACTTTATGATGAGTAATTTTTGTTGTTCATGTTTTAAGACATATCCTGAAAAGTTCAAAATTAAGCAATATTGTTTTCTCATTTTAACTCTGTCCCACTCTCCAAGTACATACCACACATGTATTCTTGAGCACTGAAGATTTTCTTTACAGCATGTTGAAAATGACTTGCAACTTCTGGATCAAGATAATATAGAAAGTCAACTTTAAATGACTGCCTTAAGCAGATACACTGAATGTAAAATATAAGAAAGAAATAAAATAGGATCATTTCAAATACCAGATAATCATATTTGTGGACTTGAAATTAATAGAAAAACTAAACACTGAGCAGAGTTAAAACTGAAGGCTTGTTGGGATTCAAGCAATAGACCAAGATAGTAGACGTTAGGAGATCCATTCCTAAGAGATAAAAGATTTTGTTTTTTTTAAATATTTAATTGAAATACATTTGACATATAACATTGTATAATTTTAATATGTATAACATGTTAATTTGATGCATTTATATATTGTAATAGGATTGCCATTGTAATGATACTGAGCACCTCTATCACATCAAATAATTATTCTTTCTAAAGTGTTGGGATAATTAAGTTCTAGTCTCTTAACAAGTGTGTTGATTATAATACAATACTATTATCTATATACTGTGTATTAGATCTCTAGGACTTCTGGGTATACACCCAAAGGAAATGAAAACACAATATTTAGCAGATACCTGTGCTCCTATGTTTATTGCAGCATTGTTCACGATAGCTAAGATATGGAAACCACCTGTGTGTCCATCATCCATTGATGAATCGATAAGGAAGATGTCACATACATACATACATACACACACACACACACACACACACACACACACAGGAATGTTATTTATCCAAGAGAAAGGACTTCTGCCATTTATAACAACATGGATAGACCTTGAGGACACAATGCTGAGATAAGTCAGATAGAGAAGACAAATACTGTATAATCTCACTTATATGAAGAAATGGAAAAAGCCAAACTTGTAAAAAACAGTGGCTCCTAGGGAATAAGGAGTGGAGGGATCAGAAAGATATTTTTAAGGGTACACACTTGCAATGAGTAGTAAATAAGTCCTAGAGATTTAGCTTTAAACCTCAGCCTGAAGCCTGGCCTGGGGCTACCTATACTCTTAAGTATCTATAGTTAACTAAATGGTGTTAAAACAGAGACAGAATTATTAACTTCAATACTGTATATAACGCTCCTTGAGTTTAAGATAAGAGAAAACAACTAAGCCTTCTACAGTCATCCCCTGGAATAATTTTGCCCTTTTAAAGAATGATGTAACTAAGAATGAGCTGATGAGTTTCTTGCAAATGTAGTTTTACTGTCCCATTCACTCCTGTAACATCTGATCAATGGGTATGGAGGGGCCCTAAGTCTTGTAATATTCATTGCTAATTATCAGCCTAATTTTTCTGGTATATAAGTTCTCAGATGACACATTTTGAAAGAAGTGCCCTGTTCCCAGGTTTGACCAACATTTCATAATTTGGAGTCCTAAACCCTTCAACTTCCCCATCATAGAGGCTCACTTCTTTATCTTTTCCAATACTAATCATCAAACTCTTAATGAAAACCCCATTCAGTTTCATGTAATGTGTTGTTTTCTGAATAATTCCCAATTCTGCATTTATTTTTTAAACTAAATTTAACTTATTACACTTGCAAAAATAGAGCACATTTTAAGGTGGACATGACTACCATGTTGCAAGTATTTGATCATAATCCTATGGTAGGATAATGTGTGGGGGCTGATATTGGGTGAGGAAAGCTTTGCAGGGAATAGGAAAAGAAAGTACAAATCATGTCTGCCCAATCATAAAGATTTAAAACACGTTAAGAAATTTAACTTGTCTCAAAAGTAAGCTAATAAAAAGCTAAAATATAAATGTAATGTGCTTTCAAAAGTGCAATTAGTTAAGTGGAATTTTGTAGCAATATGTTCTTCTGTATATTTTAGTCTTGAGTGTAATATATTATAACAATCAACTATATTTTTATATCTGATTACTTACAGAACATGAAATGTTTAAATCTGCTAAATATGACTAATTTACTAAATACAATTTTATTATTTTGGTGTTTCCTTACCCCTCTTTATTCTAAAGAAACTCTAAAGGAAATAAATTTGATTTATAGCAGGTGATTGCAGTAAACAGAAATATCATTTACACATTTCAGCAGTCAAGCATTAAAAATACACAGTACCATAATAATAAGTTCCTGATATTAACTTGCCTCTAAAAACTGAAAAATATATTACAGGAAAGTATCATTAAAGAATATGAATAATTCCATGTCTTTTGGAATGTATAACTGTCATTATTTACTACTATTTTAAACTGCTTTCAATATTTCAGTCTCTTAATCACCCCAATCTGAGGAAAGTGAAACTCAAAAAGCATAGAAAACCCAGATAGTGTCATAAATCACAAAATAAAAACAGAAAATA